>NC_137076.1:2416187-3016187 GCF_951640355.1 Cnephaeus nilssonii
TCGGGCGCACGGAGAGCAGGAGAGCTGACGCGTGCGGCGCTGCGGAGGACGCCCAGGTCCGCACTCTCGGTGCTTCCGGGCCATCCAGAGGAGCCCGCAGCCCGCTTCACGAGGGCCCCCCCGGGCGTGGGCTCCAGACCAGCTCCTCCTAGGTCCTCCCTGCAGCTTGTGGGTCCGCCAGGGTGCGGACAGCCTGCCGGACCTGGGTCCTGGCTTGGCCGATGCCCCCCATCGGCCCCGGGACACAGGTGAACCCGTCTCCCCCCGGGCACACGCACGAGGTCATAGCACCTCACCCCACGTGCGGCACCGGCCTCCCGAGCAGCTGTGATGGACACTCGTCCTCAGCACCAAAGCCACGCGCCCCTGCGAGCTCCTGGAGAGAGTCAGAGCGTTGCCTTTCTGGAGAAAGAGAGGTGCAGGTGCTGAACAGGCAGCAGACCGGGGGTCTCCACCTTCGGGACCGATGTGGCCTTTTTATCAGGGACCAGTCGAAGGTGCTCGCAGATGCAAACCGCTCCTGTCATGTTGGGGGGGGGGGGCGAGAGGCCCAGGGAGCCCCAAGCTCCAGGTGGTCTTAGCAGACGCATCGAGGTGTCAGGCAGGTGCTGAGGACGCAGCAGAGGGCACTGGACACTGGGAATCTGTAGGACAGTGCTGGTGCCGCCCACCAACCAGCCACCCGACGGTCCCCGTGAGGCCTGTGAGCAGGGCGTACCCGCCTCTAGGCGCGGGGCTTGGACCTGGCCCTGCCGGACCTTCCTGTGTGGTTTTATTTGGAGCATTGCTTAAATTCTCTGAGACTCAGTTTCCTAATTTGTCACTATAATAATAGCACCTGGCACATGAAACACGCTCAGACACACTGTGGGGTGCAGATGTGCATTCACACGTAGACGGTGAGGCCTGGCACATGGAACACGCTCCGGGCATATGCTATGGGGTGCAGACGTGCATTTACATGTAGGCGGTGAGGCCTGAGACTGAACTGGTCACGATGGCATTGTTTTCACTCTCGGAGTCGGGACAAGAATAGCCGCCAGGCAGCAGCACCTCACAGCCCCTTAGGACAGGCCCGGAGCTGAGGAGCTTTAAATGCACTTAACGTGGTTTTCCTACCTGTCCCGTGGGGTCACCCTGGGGATGCGCCGCACCCCGGGGCCAGTGCGGAGTGATGGCGGGGGGTCCGCGGAGCAGGGCCTGACCCTGTGTTGTCTGCCTCCCAGGACGACGCTCCGTAAGGCCCGCACGCAGACGCGGGCCGTGGTGAGGGACCGGCGTGGGAAGCGCGTGCACCTGGAGTCCCTGGAGGACGTGCCCGCGGCCCTGCAGCAGGACGACCTCCAGCGCGACCTCCAGCGGCTCCTGCGGCACTTCCAACGGGACGACCTGGAGCGGGAGGCCCCGTGAGAGCCCTGCGCACACCGGACCCCCCAGCCGCGGCCCGTCGTCAGAGCACCTGCCTGCCGTGCCCCCACCCCCACGCTGAGCACACGCTGCCCTGGTCAGTGCCCCCTCACTGTAAGCTGCTCTGTGACCAAAGAGAGCCTCCTCCCCGGTGCCGTCCCCACTGCGGCATCCGGGCGCCTTGGGAACTGGCGCTCTCCTCCGCTTCGCCTCGCTCCTCCGGAGCCTTCGACCCTGGGCTCCCGCAGACTCCCCTGGCGGCAGGCGACAGGCGGGGGTCCCGCAAGGGCGTCTGGGTACATGTACATAGAAAACGCTCAGATGAGCACACGTTAGGTGAGAGCCACGGCCTGGCGTCACCACATGGGCAGCGGGGACCCAGGGCCCTAGAAACGGCTGGACACGGCAAGTTACGGGGCTGCAGACACAACCGAAGGGTGGCACGCCCGCTGCAGGAGAGGCACTTCGACCACCATCCTGACTCCAGCGCAGCCATCGCCTGGGAGCCGCCGGGCAGGCCGGGAGCCGGGCATCCAGGTGCTAGCAGCTGCCCGGGCCTTCTGGCATCTTCAGGTCTCTGATTTCGGACACGTTGGCAGGGTATGGACAAGCTGTAACGGCTGTGGTCTCCAGATCTCATTGCTGCTTAGCCAACCGCGCTGTCTTACCCGCGGCCCCTCCTCCGGCCGCGGCTCTGTAGATACGACATTGGGAACAGGATCTGCCCAGACACACACGCTCAGACTCCTCGCCGTGGGGGAGTGGCCCCCGCCTCTTTCTCCGGGTTCCCGCTCCACTGACACCTGCATGCAGCACCTGAAACCCTTCCCGTCGGACCCTCTTCCCGGGGAGGGGGCCGTTTCATTTCCCGCCCCCAGAGCCAGCTCATCTCACTCCTCAGCGAGGGCTGCGGGCTGGAGGAGGGAGGGAGACGTCCTTACCACTTCTGATTTGGTGAAAAGGTTGCAGTTATTTATTTCAAATCCAAACTCCCTTAGGAACCAGGGGGCGCATGTGTGTGCCTCCCTGGGTGTGCGTTTCAGAGGGCGGCTGCGCCCTGGCGACCCCCGTCCCGTCCTCATCCCCTCGCGTATGCAAGTATATGCCTATATACAGACACATCTCTGGATCAGTTATTTATTAAAGAAAAGTATATCCCACGGAGATGACGTTTAAAACCAACCCGGGCTCTGTCCTCGCGGATGGAGCCCTTCCCGACTCCAGGTGGTCTTTTCCTGTCGTGCAGAAATGAGCCACTGCTCCCAAGGTCACGACAAGGACACAGGGCCACTGCGTCCCCACCAGGGGTTTCCTGGGAGTCACGAGCCAGGCCCAACCCCAGTGCCCGCACGTAGGGCCTCCGGGCAGGAAGGGAGCATCGCTCTGGCCGCCGAGACGCGGGAGGCCGGCGGGATGTGGGGACGCCCCTCAGACCCTCGTTTCTGTGGTGTGGCTTCAGTGCAGGGGCGGCCGTGGCGCATCCCGGTCCTCCCCTTTGTTTTGAATTTTGCTGTGTGATCAGAAACCTTGAATACTGTGAGAAGAAGTGACTTTTCAGTTGACGAATCAGCATCTTGTTCCCATGGTGATAACCCTAATTGAGTATACCTATGAGGGCATGTATCCGTTAACGGGGAAGTCCCACACTAACCACACGTAGCTGCACACCGTGTACAATGGCTGATTAACCTAAATAAAGCGTACCAGTCTCCGCCGGCCGCGTGCTTGGTGTCTTCACCCTGAGCTCTGGCTTCAGGAGAGAAGTCGTGCCCTGTGAGGCAGATGAGGGAGCATCAGAGAGGCAGGGAGAGGGAGAGAGACATCAATGAGAGAATCATGGATCGGCTGCCTCCTGCACGCCCCACACTGAGGATCGAGCCCGCACCCCGGCCTGTGCCCTGACCTCCTGGTTCCTGTGCCCACGCTCAGCCCTGACCCCGCCGGCGGCTCTGCTGCCGTTTTACCTCAGAGCTGCCTGTGCCGTTGCTGGCGGCGGCTAAGCCGAGGAACGGGCCGCCCTGAGGCCCTGTGGGTGTCGGTACACAAAAGGAGAAAAGCAAGGGTTTCACTTGGGGATCCCTGGTGACTGAGATCAGAATTGGGGTGGGGGGGGGCTGCGGGTGGGTCAGTTCTGTCCTGAGGCCCTGGCTCTCAGGACACACCTCCATGTGCCTCCCAGTTTATTTCTCCATCTTTCAAGTCTGGCTACAAACAAAGAACCTAGAAACTTAAGTCTTAGAAACTGCGGGATATGGCAAAGCAGAGGTCCCGGGGAACCCGGCCTCGAGCCAGGGCCCTGATTCCAGGCCGGATGGCCGGACCGCCAGACAAAGTGTGTGGAGTGTCCGCGAGCGAGCGAGTGGTTGCTGTTTGGGATGAACACAAACCTGCCAGACCCGACTTACTGATCGGAGGAGAAAACACGAGAGGCCCGGCTGCCTGTGGGGGTGCCCTGGGGAGGTGTGCGGGAGGGGCGGGCCTTGTGGGCCTGGGATGTGTGTCTCAGGCCCTGGAAGGGAAGTGCGTCTCCTTGTCCCGGACAGCCCCTCCCTCCGCACCTGGTCTCCTGGTCTCCGAGGCACCTGAGGCCCTAGGGGCCTGGGCGGGAGCCCTTTCCCACCCCTGACCTGGGAGCCGGCAGGCTGGAGGGGATCCGTCCCCAGCGCCCCGTGGGCTCCTGGGTCCTGCCTGTGGGATGTGGCCCAGGAGGGAGGGTGGGGAGCTCAGAGGGCGGGGGGCACGGGAGCCCGCCCTCCCCACCTGCCTGTTCCTGCGCGACGCCCCTCACGGTGCACGTGATGGGGGAGTTACAGGTTCCTCTCGGTTCTGTGAGGGGTTCTAACCAATTCCTGGAACCCACGGGGCGGGCTGCGGGGCCCTGACTCCTGCCAGGTGGCAGCACGGGCTTGGGACGGGCGTGGAGGGCGGCTGTGGGCCCTGCCCCTGGGAGCTGAGCTGGGAGGACACAGCTGGCGGTGGGGACACACGCACTGGGATGGGGGGCAACACTCCTTCAGGGCGGTCCTCAGGGCGGAAGCAGCTCTAAGAAGACGCCACCTGATTGTGTGGAAGGAAGCGTGGAAATCCGAATAAAGATGACTTTGTTTAAATGGGAATTAATGAGAATTAGCACAGAAGTGAGAATTCTGTGTGTCAGTCTGGCTGGGCCCAGGGACACCCCGCTGAGTGGGGACCCTGCCATCGGGCAGGTGTGGGGGAGGGCACCGCCCACTCGGCGCAGCCTGAACAGGACGCCCCTCTTCTCCTGCCGGTGACGGTGACGGCAACGGTGACGGTGACGTCGGAGGCCTCCCAGGGGACGAGGGGGGCTTCTGGGTCTCCTGACCCCGTGAGACGGGGGGTTCGGGAGCCGGTCCTGCCTGTGGGCTTCTGCCTCACGAAGTTGGAAGATAAACGTGTTAGGAAAAGGGTGGGAATGTACTGGAAGCAAATACAAATGCCCACGTGGGGAGGGGTTCCCGAGGGGCCGCCACGGAGCCTCTGGGAGGTTTTAAAGGCGATGGTCTTGGTCCGCCTCCCCTTCCCACTGTGACCCCCACTGTCCCGGCTGTCAGCCCCCTCTCTCTTCCCTCCCTCCCCGTGCCCTCCCCCTCCTCCGGGAGAGTGTCTCCCTCCCTCCCCGTGCCCTCCCCCTCCTCCGGGAGAGTGTCTCCCTCCCTCCCCCGTGCCCTCCCCCTCCTCCGGGAGAGTGTCTCCCTCCCTCCCCGTGCCCTCCCCCTCCTCCGGGAGAGTGTCTCCCTCCCTCCCCCGTGCCCTCCCCCTCCTCCGGGAGAGTGTCTCCCTCCCTCCCCCTCCTCTGGGAGACACTCTGCTCCCTTCTGCCCCCATTCCTCCCAGGGCGGGGCGGCGGGCACCTCACCCAGACTCCCCAGGCCGGGCTGTGCAGGCGGCTAGGAAGCTTCAATAAACAGGAATTCCCACGTCTCGGGCTGCCCCGGGCCCAGGAGAACAGGCAGGTTCCCTACGTTTCTTCCAGGAAGCAAAACGGCAAAGCGCCCCCAGAATATTTAAAACGACAATTAAACCGAGGCCAGTGCCCCTGAGGAACCGCCAGGCAGATCACAGAACGACAGTGGGTTCAGCACATGTTTTAAGAGATTTTTATTGATTTTTAAAGAAAGCGGGACATGAACATCGACCAGCTGTCCTCCCCCCCCCCCCATGGGGAATCGAACCATCAGCCTTTGGTGCCGGGACACGGCCCAGCCAGTGCCCGGCCAGCTTTGCACACGTACCACGCAGCCAGGCCGGTGCCGGTCGCTGTCCCGCTCCACGCTGCGGCCAGGGGCCGGCGCACGGGGTTCCCACCTTTTGGGAAATGGATGCCCTTTTATTTATAAAAGCACATGGAATCACTGTCCTCAAAATCCTTCAACCTCCACAGCCTTCTGCAGGGGGGCCGGGCGGGGGGACCCCTGCTTGGGGCGCGGGTCTGCGGTCCTGTCTCCTCGCTCTCTGAGAGGCACTGTCCGCGCCCAGACTGCAAAGATGCTGGAGCTTTCCAGCCCCATGGAGACCAGTCTCTAGCCTGCTCTGGCCCTGAGGGTCCCGCCGTCCCCACCCTCCCAGGCAGGTCCCAGCCCCGCCCTGCAAAGGTGGGGAGGTGTAGGCGGGCGGGCGTGGGGTTCAGCAGTAGCCCATCTTTGGATACGAGATGGCCAAGGTATTTGACTTGAGGTAAGCACAACTGAAGCGCGTCCTTGGAGACGTCTGTCCCGTATGGCTAGCTGCTGCAGGAGGTGGAGCGTGTCCCTTTGAGAGTCTGGTAATGTCCTAGAGCAGTGGTCGGCAAACCGCGGCTCGCGAGCCACATGCGGCTCTTAGGACCTCGAGCATACACGTACATCACCCACATTCTGGATTAGAGTGGGATCTCTAGGGACTTTCACCTCATTTCCATCAGCTTCTCATGTCTGGGAGAAATGGGCGGGACTTCCTGCATGTCCCTGGGCATCCATCACAGTCCAAGGAAATTGTCCATCTTCCAGGTGAGGCCGAGATACTGACTGTCCTCTCCTGGAATGCTGCAGAAGGCCCTGCGTGAGCCTATTCCTGGGCCCTGGCCGGCTCGCTCAGTGGATGGAGCGTCGGCCTGCGACCTGAGAGGTCCCAGTTCAGTTCCGGTCGAGGGCGTGTGTGCCGCCCACACGGCCAAGGGGAGCCTGAGGGGGCGGTGAAGGCTTAGAAAAGACGGACAGAGAGGAAAGCTGGGTCTCGGTGGGACGCTGCTTCCTGAGACAGCGCCACGGACTACAAGCCGGGTCTTTATTGTATAGCCGATGCCACGAGGCAAAGGAAGGACGTGGTCAAGATGTTGACAACATTCTGTGAGTTTCGATCCTCCTCAATTACATGCACCTGATCCAGCTTTGTTTACTTGCAGCCTCTCTCACTCAGGCACGTGGGGCCACGTGTTCGTGTTCGGACCACAGGTTCAAGCTCACAACTGCAGCTGTTGGCTACCACTGTGCTGGGAGGCCCTGCCCTCCAGGCTGAGACTTGCATGTGGTCATGAGAGGACTGTGCCCTCTCGTCAGTCCGAGGCTTGAACCTGTCCAAACACTGTAGCCGTGCCCCCCAGGCATGTGCCCAGGTTGTGGGCTTGATCCCCAGTGGGGGGTGTGCAGGAGGCAGCCAATCCATGATTCTCTCTCATCATGGACGTTTCTGTCTCTCTTCCTCTTCCTTCCTCTCTGAAAATATATATTTTTAAAATCTATTACTGAAAAATATTGGCAAGTCACAGGAATGGCTGCTAATAAGGTATATGGATTTGGAAATACAGGATGTCTGGGAATAACGATCCTATTTACAGCTCTGAGATCCTGTACAAATCTCCATCCTTCCCCATTTGGTTTCTTTACTAGAAGGCTAGGAGAATTACAGGGGCTTGTACATGGAATTATAAGTCCTCTTTTTAAGTAATCCTATATAATAAAAGGCTAATATGCAATTTGTCCCCTCCGGAGTTCAACCCTTGGGAGTTTGACTGTTCACCATGACAGCAGAGCCCGTGCTTTGTCCCGGCGCCGGCCCGCACCCAGCCGGCCGCCGGCACCGTGGGAACAGGTGAGGCGAGACCTGGAGCCAATTTTCTCTTCCCGGCTCCACCAGGTCTGTGATGGGCCAGGGTGTCCTGAGGTGAAGACCTGGGAGCCATTTCTCCATCCTGTCCAGGCAGCGTGTGAGATGTGGGGTGCCTGGGGCGGGGTGCCCTGCAGCCAGCTGGAGGCCTGTGGGCACGTTCTCCAGCTGTTTGCAAGTCGTGCTTCCTCAGGACCCTTTCCTGGGGGGGCGCCCCGGGTTCCAGTGAGACCCCATTTTGTGATCACCTCCTCCAGGCAGGATGCGGGGTGCACTCCTTCCAAATTGACGAGTTAATGGCTCAGCTAGAAGGCGCAGTGATGGGCCCAAACCCAGGGGAAGGCTGCAGGTCAAGGTGTCTCCTCCAGCGGCCAGGAGAGCTGCTGGTTACCAGCATAAAGGAAGCGGGGCGATGCCCGCGTTTTGTGGAAAACCTGCGGTATTGTAGGTTACCAGACCATGTGTGTGCTCACTCAGAGGACCACAGTCGGTCATACGTGTTTGGTCTCGCCCACAATTCCTGCTCGCGCCCCGGAAACCCTGGAGTTTCCCAAGAGGTGAAAGGTATCAAGGTCCTTTGTTCTGTGTATAAGGCGACCTTAGCTCAGCCCCGAAGGCGGGGCTGGCTGCCAGGGGAACCCTGGGATTGGAGGGATGGAGCTTCCAGTCCCAGCCCCGCCCCCACCCCCAGGGAGCTGACTGGCTCCCAGGGGTCAGCGAGCTAATCCATCACGTGCAGGTGAGGAGCCTCCATGGGAACAGGAGGTTGGAGCTGGGTGGTGAGCGCGGAGGAGTGGGGAGCGGGAGGGCTGTCCCCGCCTCGTCCCGCACCGAGGCCCCTCCGCTCCGAGCTGGGCAGGCGGAGGCCGGGGCGCACGCTGGCGCCTTGTGGGGGCCAGACCCGAGTTAACGCGGGGTCTCCGCGGTTGGGGCGGCAGGTTTGGGGTGAGGGAGTCGGGGCGACCCGGGAGCCTGGGTGCTTTCCGCGTGGGCCCGGGGGCGGGCGCTCCAGCCGCAGCCGGAGGGCCCTTCCCAGATGCTAGGGCCTGCTGAGCCGAGGTCTGCTGGGCCAGGCTCTGCCGGCCCCACCTCCCCGCTCCCCCCTCCCCCCCCAGCTCCTGCCGCCGGGCTGCTCCTCCCCCGGGGGCCCGGGAGGGGCGGGGAGGGCGGGAGGCGCCCGCGGCCACCCGGGCAGCCCGCCCTCCAGGTGCTCCGCGGCAAAGGGAGGCGGAACCTGTCAGTGGACACGCGTCCTGGTGGGTGCAGCCGGCAGGGCTTCGGGAGGGGCTGGGGGCTGAGGGCGGGTCCCCACACCCAGGCCTGAGGCCCAGCCCTGGGAATGCACCCCGTTGTCCAGGGGTGGAGACACCAGGAAATGCCTGGCTGGTTTGCAAGAACAAAACTGTGAAGAAATGTCAAAGAATCTGAGCTAAAATGGCCATGTTTATACAAAAAGATGTGTTTTATTTTTATTACTAGAAGCCCGGTGCACGAAATTCGTGCACGGCAGGGGGTTGTCCCTCAGCCCAGCCTGTACCCTCTCCAATCTGGGACTCCTGGAGGGATGTCCGACTGCCCTAAACGGGCAGTCGGACATCCCTCTCACAATCCAGGACTGCTGGCTCCCAACTGCTTGCCTGCCTGCCTTCCTGATTGCTCCTAACCGCTTCTGCCTGCCAGCCTGATCACCCCCTAACCACTCCGCTGCCAGCCTGGTTGATTCTTAACTGCTCCCCTGCCAGCCTGTTTGCCCCCAACTTCCCTCCTCTGCCAGCCTGGTCACCCCTAACTGTCCTCTCCTGCAGGGTTGATCACCTCCAACTGCCCTCCCTTGCAGGCCTGGTCCCTCACAACTGCCCTCCCTTGCAGGCCGGGTGCCTCCCAACTGCCCTCCCCTGCTGGCCATCTTGTAGTGGCCATATTGTGTCCACATGGGGGCAGGATCTTTGACCACATGGGGGCAGCTATATTGTGTGTTGCGGTGATGATCAATCTGTATATTACTCTTTTATTAGATAGGATAGAGGCCTGGTGCACGGGAGGGGGCCAGCTGGTTTGCCCTGAAGGGTGTCACAGATAAGGGTGGGGGTTCCCTTGGGGTGTGGGGTGGCCTGAGCGAGGGGCCTGTGGTGGTTTGCAGGCCGGCCACGCCCCCTGGCAACCCAAGGGGAGGCCCTGGTATCTGGAATTTATTTTCCTTCTACAATTGAAACTTTGTAGCCTGGAGCAGAGCCAAGCCTGGGGCTCTGGCAGCCATTTCTGTGGCAGTTAATTCACCTTCTACAATTGAAACTTTGTAGCCTTAAGCGGGTGAGCCCGGCCAGGGTGTGCGGAAAGCTTTGCTTCCCCTGTTGCCGCCGGCAACCCTGGCCTGCTCTCTCAAGCTCCATTCTGCCACCATTTGTTTGAATTTGTTTACCTTCTATAATTGAAACTTTGTAGCTTGAGTGGAGGCTTAGGCCTGCAACGGCTATGGAAAGCTTGGCTTGCTCTGTTACCTGGGAAACCTTGCTCTCTGTGGCTGTAGCCATCTTGGATTGGGATTAATTTGCATACTCGCCCTGATTGGCTGGTGGGCGTGGCTTTGGCTGGTGGGCGTGGCTTATGTAGCAGAGTGATGTTTAATTTGCATATTACCATTTTATTAGAGAGGATTTTTAAAAAATATATATTTTTATTCATTTCAGAGAGGAAGTGAGAGGGAGAGAGAGAACCATCCCTGATGAGAGAATCATGGATCGGCTGCCTCCTACTGGGGATCGGGCCCACAACCCAGGCCTGAGAACTTGATCAGAATCGAACCCGGGACCCTTCAGTCCGCAGGCGGATACTCTACCCACTGAGCCACACCAGCCAGGGCCGGTGTTTTATTTTAAAGCATTGCTGAATTCAGACAAAAGAAAAACTAGTTTTCAGTTAATGAATGTACTTGCCTTTGGAACGGCCATTTTCATGGCGAGTGATGCGAAGGTTCTCTGAGCAGTGAGGTGGGAGGGAAGGTCAACACCTTCAGGCGAGTCTGTCTCCCAGGCCAGCCCAGCCTGTCCGTCTGTCCGTCTGTCCGGAGGGGTGAGTGCCCTGAGGGCGGACACTCCCCAGGACCTGCTTGTTGTGAAGTGGAGAATCCGGTGGCCCCTCTCCCTCCCGCTCTTGAGCCTGGGGCCTGTGATGGGGGGGGGGGGGGAGGGGGCCGGGGGCCCACAGGCTGGCTGGCTGGTGGCACTGTCCCCAGGGCCCCTCTGCCCGGGGGCGCGCCCCCTCATTCCCTGCAGGCGGAGGTTTCCGCCTTCAGCCGAGGTCAGCAGACCCGCAGCCTGGACGCAGCCAGGCAGTCAGCCCGCAGCCAGGCGGGCCCTGCTCTCCGCAAGCCCAGCCCGCACAGGGCGCACAGGGGCGGCTCCGGCGGGCCAGCAGGGCTGGGCACTGGGGTCAGGCCTGGCCCAAGGGCAGAGCCTCCAGCTCCCCCTCCGGCTCCTGGAAACGCACCCGTTTGCCACTGGTTGGGGCGTGACCTTGGCGTGGCCTCTGCAGAGGCTCGGGCTCCGTCCGTTTCTGGGTTTGATCCCCCAGCACCACTGCCCGCTGACTGACAGGGAGCTGTGGCCCGCCCTCGGGGCCTGGTCCCCAGAACCTCACTCCAAACAGGGGGTCGTGTTTGCAGGGCCGTTGCCCTGCGGGGTGATTTCCGGGCTGGGGGAGTCTGTGGCCCAGGCGGTGCTGGTTTCCGGTTTCACGGCTGGTAAAGGAGGAAGCAGTTCGGGATTGTTGGTAGCGAAGTTGTCTTCACACCGTGTGGGGTGATTCCCTGTAGTCACAGGGTGAGACGGCAGAGCCTTTTAGTGGGCGTGGCCAGAGCGGCGGGAATGGCGGGAATGTGGTGAACGGGAGCCGGTGGCAGAGATGTTGTAGCTCAACCCCACCCCCAGGCCACGGCTCTGCGTTCCGTCTGTGGAGAACAATTTCCCCGGACTTTCCAAAGTCTCGAACAACAGACAAGGACTGTCAACGACAGATAGATGTTGGTTGGGCTGGACCCTATGACACGGCCTTTTTTGCAGGTCAAAACGGTGGGTCTGGCTTAATGACGTGTGTGAAATGCTAGAAGTTAAACAAAGGCGAGGGGGGGGGTGCTTGCGTATTACCATGTTTTAACACTTGCTGGTTCTAATTTTGAAAATGGTCCATCAGTGAACATAACCTCCATGGATACCTTTATGAGGTGGCCCATTATTTAAAAAAAAATTTTTTTTAAATTGACTTCAGAAAGGAAGGGAGAGGGAGAGACAGAAACATCAATGATGAGAGAGTCATTGATCAGCCGCCCCTGCACGCCCCACACTGGGGATCAAGCCTGCAACCCGGGCACGTGTCCTGACCAGGAATCCAACCCTGCGCTCCTGGTTCAAGGTCAACGCTCAACCACTGAGCCACGCCAGCCGGGCTGTTGCCAATTATGCTGGAGAGGAATGTGTCCCGAGACAACTGAGAAATGGCCCCTCAGTTTTGTGAATTCCTTCCTTTTTCCTTCCAGTTTTACAGTCGCAGGAGGGGCTCTATTTCTTGGGATTCCCTTCTCCTGAGGTTGGCCACTGGCGTGGATGCCATCAACACGCTGCTGCTCCTCTGGGCTGACCGGAGGCAGTGCTGTTTTCCTCTGTCGCTGCCAGCACTAGTGCGGGCCGTGCTGCCGCCTGGCCTGGGCGTCCCTCTGCTAAGTGAGGTGCTTGAGCGTGAGAGTAGCATGGAGTTGGTGGAGGGAGCAGCACAGACCACCCTCCCCTAATGCTGGGCCTCATCCAACCAGTCGACGGTGTGAGCAGAACACAGAGCTGCCCTTCCCGGCAAGAGGAGGGCTCCGTCAGCCGGCTTCCCGGCCTTCAGCCCTGAACCGAAACCCGGGCTCCGGGGTCTCCGCTCGGCCAGCTGCGGGTCTTGGGGCTGCTCGGCCCCCACAGCTCAAGCCAAGCCTTTATCGTCAGTCTCTGCTGCGCACGGACCCATCGGCCTCCTTCTCCCGGAAACCCTGATGAACGCGCCAACAGCAAACAAGCACCAAGAGGGGGCTGCCAAGGGGCCTGGGTCCTTGGGAGTCCAGCCACTTGGGCAGGCCCCACAGGTCACCCTGGCCGAGCCCCACCCAGCTGTCAGGCCCGGCCCGTGGGGCGACGCCAGGAGAGCGGGTGTGCCAGTGAGGAAGGCGAGCCGAAGGGAAGAGCCACCCGACCCCAACGGGAGCCCCAGGGGACATCGGACGGCTCTGCCAGGCTGAAGCCCAGCAGCAGGTCCCGGATCGCCCGGGGCCTGCCCTCCCGGGTGGGGACGGAGTCCACGCACACCGCCGTCGCCGGGAAGCCTGGCCCTTGTCCACGGCATACGCCTGGGTCACAGGCGAGGGGAGACCGCGGCCTCCGAGAGCCACGCTAGGGGAGCACCTGTTTGAAATGAAACTATTTTGTGCTGCTGAGTGGGAAGGTCAGGCCTCCTGTTCACGTGCGTGAGATCGGGGACCGGGCGCCCCGCTCCTCCTGCCGACAGGAGGGAGGTGTCCCCAGCACTCCACCCGCTGGTGCGTAACCACCAGGGCGGGCTCCTCAGGGCCGTGAGCTCGGCGGCGGTGAGGGGGAGACACCCTCCACGGAAGCACAGGCTCCCGAGCCGCTCCAAGAGCTTCTCCCTGTGCTGGGGGAGCGGGGAGCCCCGAAGAGAAGCCTGGGGTTCCACGCTGGGCAGAGGCACCGGAGGGAGGGACCAGTTCTGGCTTCAGGGGCCCTCGTGGGGATGGGGTGACGTGACAGCTGTCCCGCCCGAGCTCCGTTCCCACCTGCCTGGGGCGCGTGGGCACTGCCCTCCGGGGTGGGGGGGGGGCGGGGGGGCGGGCTTCCAGCTCTCCTGGCCGCAGCGACGCACAGGCGCCCTGGAGGTTCCCCACAGAGTTGGTCCTGAGCTCCTGGGTGCCGGGCCTGCGGGAAAGTGGGGTCTCAGCGAGGTGAGGAGGGGGAGGGGCGTGGGGCGAAGAGGGGAAGCCTGCCTGGCTGCGGGAGGCCGGGAACCAGCGGTGGTGGAGCCTGGGCTGGCAGGTGAGGGGGGGAAGCATTGAGGCCACCACGGAGCAGAGCCCAGTGCGGTGGGCCCGACCTCTGCGCCTGGCAGCGGCCGGTGTGCCTCTCGGTGAGTCCCCGGCACGCCGGCCGCGACACCTGTGCGGGTGGAGCGCCAGGAGCCCTGCAGGCTGACTGTCGCCACGGAGACCAGCGACAGCTCGGACAGGTCTCCCACTCAGGGCTCGGACTGGGGAGAAGTCCCTGAGGTGGACACGCCCCGAGACGGGCCTTACAACCGGGCTGTGCTTGGCGCTCGTTTCTGTGGCTTTCGATTTTGTCAAAATTTAATCAACATAATCCCGCCCTCTGGAGGGCCCGCAGGGAGCACCGCCTCGCGGGGTCTGCAGAAGCTGAGGGCGGGGAGGCCGCGGGGCTGTGCGCCCAGGTCCCCGAGGTCATCCAGGCCGCAGCCCTCGGAGGCCCCGCGGACCTTCCCCAGACTCTGGGTTTCTCCCTCACGGCCCGTCCAAGCACAGGGCGGTCACAGCGCCTCGTCCCAGAGCGCCCGGCCCGCGCCCCTGCTCAGAGCCTCACGCTCAGGCCTGCTCTCTTCTCACTCTGGGACCGAGCAGAGGAGGTGCTGCTCCAGCCAGCGCCGGGCGGCCTGGCCTCCTGCAGCTCCGTTCCCCACGGGCCCAGGGCTCCACGAGGGTGCACCGCCCTCCCCTCCCCTCCCCCCCCCCTTGGCTGCCCTCTCCTCCCCCTCCCCCCTCAGCTGCCCTTCCCTCCCCACTCCCAGCTGCCCCCCCACCCGGGTTGCCCCCCCTGCGGGCCACATGCAGCTCCAGCCTGACTCCCCATGCTCCCGGGGAGCGGGGGCCTGGAGTCCACAGGAGGGGAGCCCTGGGCTGAAGGGGAGAATGGTCTGGAACACACAGGGGTGCCCCTCGGTAACCAGGCCCTGAGCGGGGTGAACGCTCTGCTCCCAGCACCTCCTGTCGGGACAAAGTCACGCTGCCGGCCCGCAGTGGGGACGGTGCCACGGCGCAGCAGCCGTTCCTAAGGAGGGAGGCGGACACGCTGCCAGCAGAAGTCACAGATTTATTAACTCTTAAATATGTCGGTCGCCCTCGCCGTCACGGCGAGTCGTGTGCAGGGCCTGTGGCAGCTGCGGTGCTTCCCAGCGGCGCCGAGCGCCCACGTGCTCCTGTAAGCACACGTGTCCGTGTGCAGCCGCGTCACAGGAGGGAGGGGCACGGAGGAGGAGCTGCCACTTCACAGGCTCGAGGCGTTCACTTTGAATGTATGCACGGTGCAGGCGTGGCGGGCCGGAGGGCGGTGCCTCCCGCACACCCCGGAGGACACGTGGGGGCTGGACACGCGGGGGCTGGACACGCGGGGGCTGGGCGGCGGAGCGGCTGCTGGCTCTGCTCCTGCTGGGAGGGGAGCGGGCGGTGCAGGGAGCCACGCGGGGGCATGCACGCGGGCGGCACAGACACTGGGACAGCGGGGCAGCGGGGCGGGACCCACACCAGCCCTGCCCCTGGCCCGGGAGGGAGGCCTCCTCAGGGTGTGGCTGAGACCCCGAGAAGCGCAGTCACCCCCAAGTTCAAAGCGCTGTGAGGACGAGACCGCTCGGGCGGCCCTCCCGGGGCTTCCGGCCACAGGCCTGGCCGGGCCGCCTCCCGGTCCCCACTCCAAGCAAATCACAACCCTACCCCCACCGCACCCCGTACACCCCGAAGGTGTGCAGCCGCGGGCGGGGCCTGAGGCCTGGGCTCCATTTTCCTTTGTTTACACACACCCACTTCTCACACACCAGACAGAGGAAGCGAAGAGGAGGATGGGAAAAAGTTAGAAATGGGGAAAATGAGAGAAACCAGAGCAGATCTGAGGGACAAAAAGGCAGCCCAGCGGTCCCGGCAGTGCCCGCCTCCCCCGCGATCACACTCGACCCACATGGGTCCGACCCCCAATGGCACAGCGCCGCACCCTCGGGGCAGCGCCACTTCGCCGGGACACGCTAGGGAACACGTGGTCTTGCCCTTTTTGTTAAACAAGCCCAAACAGAGGACAGCAAAGTTTAAAAATGTACATTTCGCGTGCACGCCGTCCTGGGGACAGCGGGGGCCGCTGCGTCTTGGCAGGAACAGACACGAGGAGCAGGCGGTCCTCGGGCGGAACGGCGGCCTCCTGTGGTGCAGCTGTCCGCAGGGTACACACGGACAGCAGGCCGAGGACGAGACGCGGCACAGGCACGGGCCGCCTTCTCGCCTCACGCAGGCACCAGGGCCCGGTCCCGTCCGGTGCCTGAGACACGAGGCCGATGTGGCACGGGTGCTTAGCTGCCAGGAGGAAGGGGAGAAGTTAGACCGCAGCCTCCAACTGCTGTGCGGTGCTCCGTGAGCTGAACCCCGGGCTGAGGTGCTATCAACACCGTGCTCCCAGAGACCACACTCACGGGAGTCCGTCAGTCGTCTGCCCGTCTGTCCACGCGGTGCTGAGCTGCGGGTGACGGGCCGGGCTCCGAGCACACAGGGAGCAGCCAGTGAGGAGGGAGCAGGCCCCGGGGAAACAGCGACGCAGCCACCCCGGCTCCTGTCCCACTCCCACACCCGGGGGGCCACGCCGACAGGGAGGCGCCCCTGAGCCCTCCCCGTCCGGGTTCAGAGAAGGACCAACAGCAGCAGCTGAGGCACGGATTTCAGGGCAGCTTCAGGGGGCTGAGGCGTGGGCGGAGCAGCTCAGCCTCTCGGAGCCAGGAGGGCACCAAGGCCCCGGAGCGGGCTGGAGGCCTGTCTGCGTGACTGAGTGACTCCCGCCCGAGGCCCCGGGGCGGGAAGCCCAGGCGGCCAGGCCTGCAGGAGGCTGTGCTGCCACCGATGCCCAAAGGCCTCGCTTCCCACGGCGTGTCACGCGGAGAAAACCTCGGGAGCAGCCACGCAGCTCTGGGCGCCCTGGTCCGGCCGAGGCCGGTGCTGCTCACAGGACACGGGGAGCTGTGAGCCTGAGACGGCTGGCCGCTGGGAGGCGCCTCCCGAGGGACGGGAGTGCTGGTGAGAGAGGCTGTGCTCAGCCTCCTGGCCACGAGCACGGCGGCTCTGGGACACCAGGACCGGGAGCCTCGCCTGCAGGACGCTGCCCCCTGCACGTGGACGGGCCATCTGTCCTGTCCCTCTTTGGGGTAAAAAACACCCAAAATGGGTTTCTCATGATTGTGACATTCCTTGTGCACAGCACGGTCTTTAGACTGAATGTCCACTTCTCGTTTCTCCCTGTGGACGCGCTTTGACAAGCCCAGCTCCAGCCCCATGCACCTGGCGAGGTCTGGACGGGGCCTGGCCACCTGTGGTTCCGAGCCAAGAGCTCTGGACGAGTCTCTGGGGTGAGGTGAATGTCCGCTGTGTGACCTTCACTGCCCCCCTCCACCCCCCCAGACATTAAGGGGTGAACCTGGCGAGAGGACCGGCTGAGATGAGGAGGGGACACAGCTGCACAGAGACACCCTCTCGCTTCTCATCAGCCCTGTTCCCACCAGCCCCTCTACCCACAGCCAGTGCCCAAGCACTGCATGGCCTCCTCCGTGCCCCCGAGCTCCGCCCACTGCCTTTTTGCGGACGACATGATGCTGTACAGAGAAAACCCTAAAGACTCCACAGAAAACTAGAAACAATAAACAAACACAGTCAAGTTGCAGGATACAAAATCAATGTGCAAAACCCACTGCCTTCCTATACACTAATAACAAAACTTCAGAAAAAGAAATGGAACAAAAACAAAACAATTCCTTTTGCAATTGCAACCAAAAGAATACCTAGGAATAAACTTAATAAAGAACATGAAAGACTTACGTACCAAAAATTACAAAGCATTATTAAGAGAGATTAAAAAAGACACAGCACAATGGAAAAATAATCCGTGCTCAATGGTTGGAAGAATCAACTAGTTAAAATGGCCATATTACCCAAAGCAATATGCAGATTTAGTGCATTCCTCGTCAAAATCCCAATGTCATTTCTTAAAGAAATAGAACAAGAAATCATCAGATTTGTATGGAACTACAAAAGTCCCTGAACAGCCAAAGCAACCCTGAGAAAAAAGAAAGGAGCTGGAGGTATCAGCTACCTGACTTCAAATTATACTACAGAGTTACATAATCAAAAAGCATGGCATTGGCTGAGAAACAGACACACAGACCAATGGAACAGAATAGCCAGCCCAGATATAAAACCACAGGTATATGGGCAGATAATTTTCAACAAAGCAGCCAGAAACACAATGGAGTAAAGATGGTCTCTTCAATAAATGGTGCTGGGAAAACTGGAAAGCCACATGCAAACGAATGAAACTGAATTGCAGTTTGTCCCCATGTACAAAAGTTAATTCAAGCCTGGCTTGTCTGGCCCAGGTTGACCCATGAACCAGGAAGTCCCATGAACCAGGAAGTCATGCCTGGTTTGACTCCCAGTCAGGGCACATGCCAGAGTTGCAGGCTCATTCCCTGGTGGGGGAGGGGTGTGTGTGTGAGGCAGCCAATCAATGATTCTCTCTCATCATTGAGGTTTCTGTCTCTCTCTCCCTCTCCCTTCTTCTCTCTGAAATAAGTAAAAACATTAAAAAATTAATTCAAAATGGATCAAAGACCTAAATATAAAACCTGAAACAATAAGTTACACAGATGAAAATATAGGTACCAAATGTATGGACCTTGATTGTAGAGAACATTTTATGAACTTGACCCCAAAGGCCAGGGAAGTAAATGCAAAAACAAATGAATGGGACTATATCAATCTAAAAAGCTGCACAGAAGAAGTAACTGACGACAAAAAAAAGAGGCAGCCAACCAGATGGGAGATATTTGCAAACAGTACTCCCACAAAGGTTTGATCAAAATATAAAGAACTCATAAAACAACACCAAACAAACAAACTACCCAATCAAAAAGTGGGCAGAGGACCTGAAAACAAACCTCCCCTAAGAAGACATATCCAATCCTAATATATAAAAACCCAGGGTCTGTAACGTAACGACTGAAGGCTCAACCAACCGGAGTCAGTCCTGTAGTCAGTGCTGGGTTGCCGTGGCGACCCAGCACTGACTGCTGCTGCTGAGGGTGCGGCGACCCAGCACTGACTGCCGAGGGGGCTGCGGATCAGGCCCGGAGAGAGGCCCAGGGAGAGAAGCAGGGTGTGATCTGTAGCCTCAGTGGCAGCTGTTGATCAGCACCTGCCTCTCTCTTTCTCTCCAGGCCTGGCCAGCAGCTGTGCCTCTCTTTCTCTCCGGGCCTCCACGGAGGGGCTGCTGATCAGCCCCACCTCTCTGATCAGGCCTGGAGATAGGCCCAGAGACACTGACTGGCATAGAAACTGACCAATCAGAACCAAATCTGGGTGAAGTGAGGAGCCAATGGCTGCTTAGGAGGCGGAGCTTTTGACGCTGACTGGCATAGAAACTAACCAATCAGAACCTAATCTGGGTGAACTGTGAAGGCAGAACCTAAGGTGGGGGCTGAGGAGGGGTTTTAAGGGAAATAGCTGTTTGGTGTAAGGTATAAGAAAGCGGTTCAATTTTTTAATGACCGGTTTGGCAGCATAGTGCATATGGCTATCAGTCCACAGATAGGGATTATGTGTTTTTGTCTGCCAAGAGCATCTCCTCCTGCTGAAAAAGGCTTTCCCCCATTTAAGCAATCCTATCCTATATAATCTATCTATACTAATAAAAGGGTAATATGCTAATTAGACTGGGTCAACAGGACATCTTCCAGACGTCTGACTTCCTTCCAGACAAAGCCATGGTGGTGGGGGCCAAGGCAGAGAGGGCAGTTGGGGGTGAGATCAAGCCGGCAGGGGAGGGCAGTTAGGGTCGATCAGGCAGGCAGGCAGAGAGGTTAGGGGCGGTCAGGCAGGCAGGCAGAGGGGTTAGGGGCAATCAGGCAGGCAGGCAGGTGAGCGGTTAGGAGCCAGTGGTCCCAGATTGCGAGAGGGATGTCCGACTGCCGGTTTAGGCCCGTGGGATCGGGCCTAAACCGGCAGTTGGACATCCCCCAAGGGGTCCCCAATGGGAGAGGGTGCAGGCTGGGCTGAGGGAACCCCTCCCCTCCTGTGCATGAATTTTGTGCACCGGACCACTAGTATATTAAAAGATATTCAACCTCATTGGCAATTAGGAAAACGCAAATCAAAACTACAATGAGATACCACCTCACACCTGTTAGAGTGGCCATTATCAACAAGACAAGCAATGACAAGTGTTGGAGAGGCTGTGGAGAAAAGGGAACCCTCATTCCCTGCTGGTGGGAATATAGACGGTACAGCCACTATGGAAAGCAGTCTAGCGATTCCTCAGAAAATTAAGAATAGAGCTACCATACCACCCAGCAATCCCTCTCTGGGTATATACACACAAAAAAACTCGAAATCATGTATCACAAAGATATATGCCCCCCTGTGTTCCTTGCAGCATTATTCACGTGGCCAAGACATGGAAACAACCAAAGTGTCCCGCGATAGAGGACCGGATACAGAAGACGTGGTCCATAACACAATGGAATATACTCAGCCACAAGGTAGGACGAAACAGCGCCATGGAGGGACCTTGAGAACATTATGCTGGGTGAAATGCATCAGCCAGAAAAGGCTAAGAGCCATATGACTTCACTCATACGTGGGCTATAAAACTGAAACTCGTGAACACAGACAGCACGAACAGTGTGCTGGTTGCCAGAGGGAAGAGGCTGGGGGGAGGAGGGGCCCTAATATGAGGTGACAGGAGAAATGTCCCTGTGGGTGGTGGGCGCAGGGTGCAATGCACCGATCTTGTCACACAGAAACCCACACCTGAGACCTGTAAGTTCATGTTGAATGTCACCCCAATCAACTTAATAAAAAAGATAAAGTAACAAGTGAGTGAGTGATGTCTGTGACCAGCTGGTGGGTGGCCTGTGGGCTGAGGCACCTGAGGTTACACTGACGCTTTAGAAAGCCCCGGATATTCCCCCACGGCCCTCCCACTGCCCGTATGTCAGTGAAGTCAGACATGCCGTCCTCTCACACGGACCGTGATTGGTGCTGACAGCCCAGCCCGAGAGGCACCCTAGTTCCCACCTGGCCCTACAGGGAGACGCTGCAGCCGGTCAGCCCACACCGGACGCATGGATTACACCCACTCCCACGTGTGATGCCCTCTAGGAGCAGTGGCTGAGTGATAGCCTGGCGGCCGGGACTCTTACTCGGTGGGCACCGCGGGGGACTCTTACTCGGTGGGCACCGCGGGGGACACTTACTCGGTGGGCACCGCGGGGGACACTTACTCGGTGGGCACCGCGGGGGACACTTACTCGGTGGGCACCGCGGGGGACACTTACTCGGTGGGCACCGCGGGGGACACTTACTCGGTGGGCACCGCGGGGGACACTTACTCGGTGGGCACCGCGGGGGACACTTACTCGGTGGGCACCGCGGGGGACACTTACTCGGTGGGCACCGCGGGGGACACTTACTCGGTGGGCACCGCGGGGGACACTTACTCGGTGGGCACCGTGGGGACACTTACTTGGTGGGCACCGTGGGGGACCCCGAGCGATGGAAGTGCACATTCTGCCACTTCCCGTCCCGGCGGTGCCACACGCGCGTCTCCTCTGACTGCATGGTCCTGGGCCTCCCGCCGCCGTCCGTGTACTGGGTGAGCCGGATGTAGGCGATGCAGGCCGCGTCCTCGCCCAGCAGGTGCACGTGCGGGTTCAGGAGGATCGTGTGGACGGGCTTGCTGCTTTTGGACAGAGCTGCAGAGGAGAGGAAAGAGCTCTCAGCCCACGTACAGAAACCACACCAGGCCCTTCAGCGGGATCAGCGAGCGAAGGCCACTCCGTCCTCCGACTCAGCGGACGCTTCGTGGAGAGCAGCAGGGCCAGTTCTATTCCTCTCGGCCCCAGGCAGTGCTGCCGGGACACAGGCAGGGCAGGCTCCGGGCCTTGTGTGTCCTGGTGGTGCCGTGTGTGGGGCAGGAGGCTGTGGAACAGGCACGGAGGCTGCTGTCTCCGACGAAGAGGCCTGGTTGGTGTCCCCCAGCCTGAGGCCCTTGCTCAGCACGCCCGCCCAGGCCAGGCCAGCTGCCACCCAGCGAGAAGCCCAGGCCTGAGCTGGCGGTGCAGCCCGCCGGCTGCAGCCTCGGTGCTGACGGGAGGACTAAGGCGTGGAGGTCCGTAGGCCCCCAGCAGGTGGAGCCATCTGACTCTTGGGCAAACCTGCTCCCGCCCTCGGAGGGGATGTGTGAGCTGGCGCCAGGCCAGCGGTGCCGCCTCGGAGGTCGGCGGGCATGGAGGGCACTGTGCGGAGTGTGCTGGTCAGGCAGGCGTCGCAGGCCAGCCCCCGCTCCCTCCCCTGGAGCTGGGGCAGAGGTGAGGCCACCTCGGAAGCTTGGCGAAGCCAGTGACCACACAGTCACCTTGTCTGCCCGCAGATGCGTTCCCTCCACAGCACTGAAAGCACCCGCTGAGGCCCTGCGGCGGCCTGTCCTCCCTCAGTCCGCACAGAGCCCGCCCACGGCGGGGAGGCGGGGAGGGCGCGAGCTCTTCTGCAGGCGCTTCTTCGTCACTTGCTCGGAAGCGAGGCCTCGGAGGCCATAAAACCTTCACCTGAGCGCGGGCCTGCGGCCTCACGGCCACTCGCCTTCGCTCTGACGGGAGCACCGGGTGGGCTGGCCGCTCTCTGGACTGCAGGCTTCTTCGCCTTTTCATATGAACAATGTTTTATGAAAACTTGAAATAACGCATTTTTGGGGAACTCACTTTGCTGCCTATATCACACCTTTACTGGGGCTTGTATGGGTGTATTCAATCAGCATTACTTTTTATACAAAACCTGGTATTTTTCAAAACACACTAACACTTTCAACCCTGTCAACTTTTTAATGTTTTTATTGATTTTGAGAGAGGGAGGGAGGGGGAGAGAGAAGGAGAGAGAGAAACATTGATGAGAGAGAAACATCAATATCCACTGGCTGCCTCCACACTGGGGACTGAGCCTGGAACTTGAGCATGTGCCCTGACCAGGAGTCAAACCATGACCTCTTGGTACATGGGATGACTCTCAATCTACTGAGCCACACCAGCCAGGCAACCCTGTCAATTTTTTCAATTTGAAATATTGAAAATACTCATTGCATCAAAGAGCCAAAGAAGCTGCAAACTGGGGAGAAATTCCAAGAGCAGCGGGAAAAGGCATGCCATGGAGGTAGGATGACGGTACCGTTTTCAAAGTAGAACCGATGGAAGTCCATCCCTTCTACCAAGTTGCCCAGAGCTTCCGGCTCAAAAGCAGTGAGGCCCGGGTCACAGATTTTTCTGTAAGGAAAAAACAATGAAAAGTAACGAAAGAATTCCTGTACCTTGTTGTTTCACACATATCCATTCTGGTCCGCCCAAGTCCGTGACCAAGAGTCTAAAACACAAAACTGTAACCCCTGCCCAACCTTGCCTGGGGAGGTGGGGGAGGGGGAGGGGGAGGGGGAGGGGGAGGGGCAGACCCCACGTGACGGGCAGGCTGGCACCGGGTCCAGCAGACGGCAGCTTTTACAAGCTCCTCCTGTGTTAGCGTCAGGTGCGTCCGAGGCCTCCCAGGTGCTCCAGCTCTGAGTTATTGTGTGTGAATGCTGTCCGAGCCCACCAAGCCCACTCTGGCTCTGAAAGGAACCACGTTTGGGCTACCTTTTACACCTTCTCCATCGCGACACACTTCTATGTTCTGATCGCCGTGAAAGCAGTTGTCACATCCCACACTTCCTGGCAATGTTCGCAAGCTTAGTCATCTTCTGCTTAAATTTATTTAACTTTCAACATGAAGTTAATGAGCGGTTCAAATGCACACACAGTTTTCTTTTTAATCCTAGAAATCCGATTCAACAAAGCACGGCACCGTTTTAAATACGTCTTCAGAGAAAGCCAACGGGTTTTCTTTTAACACCTCTCATGTGGCAGATATTCTCCGAAACAAGCAATTAGAACACAACAATGAACCTGGCAGAGTAGTAAGCAGAGTCTCAATAACCAGGTCACTTGCACACAAGACGGACAGACTTAGGAGAGGAAGGAGTTGGAGCCGGGCTTTTACGTCTGGGCAGTTTTCCTGGAGTGTGGGGGGCAGGCAGTGAGCACCGGCAGAGCTGTGAAACGCAGTGAGTCTGGGGACGATGGTGGTCTGACAGGAGCATCGCTGGGTGTGCAGAAGTCCCCGGGGGCACGCGGGGAGGCAGTCCCGGATCAGTGGGCATCCCAGGACGTGACATAAACTCTGGGCGTGAAGAATTAGTGGACGTTCACACGGGAGACGGAAGCCGCTACGGAAGGGTTCTGGACTAATTCGTGTTCTGCTGGGTCGGCACCCAGATTCCATAGGGCAAGTCCCCACTGGGGAGGGAGGACGTTTTCACTGCCCAACAGAAATACAAGCGTCACAAGGCAAACGCACTATGGTTCTGAAAGCGCCGTTCGTAGGACGCGGGAGTGAGTGTAAGAACAGCCGTGGACGTAGTTTTAAAATGAAACATCACAGTGGTTGCTCTGTGGTCAGAAAGCCTGGAAGGGGCGTGGGGGGGGGGTTTGGGCTTTGCCTGAGGCTCCGGTGGGCTGGTGGTGTCAAGCTCAACGCCAAACACATACAGCCTCTTTCTAAGGAGCCACGGGAAGCACAGTGTTCCCATGGTAACCACAGGCTTGTGCGGGGCTAGGGCACCTCCAGAGATGATGTGGCTGTCAGCATTGGGGAACCGAGCTTTCCTCTCCCACCGGCATGGACTCACTGAGATCGCTCGCTATGACAACCCCTCAGCCAGCCATCAAGACTCAATCCATCCGAAAACCTGTTCATCTGTTCTCTCGTGCACGTATGTACATACGTGTCCCTCCTGTAACCACTCTGCGTTAAAACGCGGCTCAGGAAGCTGCACATGGCCTGTGGGGGCGTGCTCTGGACCAGGTCTCGGGCAGGCGGCTCGCGAGAGAGGGGTGGGGCTGTCCCTGGGCCTGCCGCGCGGACCTGAGGGGATTCCAAGGAAGTGCCTCGCTTAAAACGCCCTTCAAACGGAGAACCAGGGAGCCCCGTTTGCCACTTCTGCCTGGCTGTGCCCCAAGAGAGAGCATACTTCTGTTCCACAGGGGACATGCGTGCACATGGAGCCTGAGCAGGAAGCGGCTCTGTCCGGAGGGTCACCTGGTGTGACAGGCCTACCAGCAGGAGAGAGGGGGCAGGTGTCCTGTTTATCCCACACCTCCCCGTCCCTTCTTCCGAGGTCACTCCGAGGCCACATTCCGGAGCTGATGCCGCAAACTCATATGCACATGCCTGCACTAGCACACACATGTAATCTGGGGAACAGCCCACACAAACACACATGTGCATGTCTGCACTAGCACACACGTAACCTGGGGAGCAGTCCACACAAACACGTATGTGCATGTCTGCACCAGCACACATGTAACCTGGAGAGCAAACACATATGTACGTGTCTGCACTAGCACACATGTAACCTGGGGAGCAGTGCTGGCCTGGATTCAGACTCACGCTGTCACCCGCGTCTGTCTACATGTGCCGCCCATTGTAGCCGATGATGAAGGAAATAACTTCTCATCACATCAAATGCGGGAAGAAGTGGGAATCCCCAATTTGTTCTCCCAAAAGCAACCTAGTTTTCCTTTTTAAAAACAATCTCGCGTTTTCTCTCCGTTATGCTGATGCCGCTGGACTCGTCTGGAAACACGCTCACATCCCGCTTGACCTTCAGTGACTGTGTGCGCCGTCAGCGCCACCATCTGTCTGCCACGTCTGCAGCGTGCGATGCACCACGGACCCTCTTGGCGCCCGTGACGGTGGACACAGAGGTGCTTCCAATTCTGTTATGAACACGGCTTCAATACACATCCTGGTTCGTGGTCTTGTCCGTGTTTCAGATTCAAAGCCCAGGGCCACGTGACATGTTCGTCGGCAGTCCTCGGCCTGAAGTGACGGGACTGCCTAACCCTCTCCTCCAACCGCACGCACGCCACGGCCAAGCGCTCCAGCCAGCGGCGGCCCTCACCCTCAGCACCGCCAGGGAGCTTCCGGCTCGCTACCCTCTGGTTGCTGCCTGCCTCCGCTTCCTGTTCAGGCAGCCAGGCCAGTCATCGCCTCACGGGGCCACTCCCTCTGCTCCACCGAGGCCGCCCCAACCAGTCAGGCCCTCTCGCCTGCGAGGCACCAGCTGGGGCAGAGGGAGCTGAGACCAGTTTTCACCTCACAGTCAAGCGGGGCTGCTGAAGGTGGAGGCTGCCTGACATCACAGACACCCCTCTCCCCATGCCCCTCTCCCTACACCCCTCCCCCCGCACCCCTCTGCCCTGCACCCCTCTCCCTGCACCCCTCTCCCCGCGCCCCTCAGGCCTGCACCCCTCTCCCCGCGCCCCTCAAGCCTGCACCCCTCTCCCCGCACCCCTCAAGCCTGTACCCCTCAGCCCCACGGCCCTCTGCCCCGCGCCCCTCTCCCTGTACCCCTCTCCCCACATCCCTCTCCCTGCACCCCTCAGCCCTGCGCCCCTCTCCCCCGCGCCCCTGTGGAACTGCAAGGATGTTTTGAGCCCCCTTGTCCTCTCTCTGTGCTTCCTGCCCTGTTTTGCCTGTAGGGGTGGAGCTGACTGCTTCCGCCCCCCACAGAGAAACCCCCTTCCTCTCCGAAGTCCTCTTCTCCTGAAATGCTGACACACCTGCTGATTCCTGGGCCCGGAAGTCCTTCACCCCTTGAAATACTAGGAAGGCTGCTGCTGACACGGGAGCCTGGGTTACATGCAGATGAACTCGGCTCTGAGGACGCACTCCCGCAGACTGCCCCGGCCACGCAGCCCCCCGCACTCACGTGTACGCCTCGAAGTCCCCGTTGTTGATGGCCTCGATCAGCTGCTCTGTGACCTTGATGATCTCCTGCTTCCGAGCTAAAGGCAAAGGGACAAGCTGGTGAGAACGAGGACCCGGCACCCCTCCCCCACCCCCACGACACGGCCTTCCTCCCTCCGGCGCCGCAGTGGACAAGGCCTCCGGCAGACACTGCTCGGCAGGGCCACCGACCGGGCTCCGCCCCACCCGGGCGGCCGTCTCAGCCGCTCAGGACCACGGGTCAGGGCTGCGCCGCTCAGGGCCCCCAGGACCCAGGGCGCACCCCCAGGAGGCCACGCCCTGCTGCTTGCTGCACAGCGCCCCACGGCCCGGGCTCTGTTCTTATTTTTTATTAAAATAAACGTAGTTTAGTACCATGGTTTATTTCAACTTTTAGGCTTAAAAATGCTTTTATTTCAGAGAGAGGAAGGGAGAGAGAGAGAAATATCAGTGATGAGAAACATGGATCGGCTGCCCCTTGCACGCCCCACACTGGGGATGGAGCCCGCAACCCGGGCATGTGCCCTGATCGGGGACCGAACCCTGACCTCCTGGTTGATAGGTCAATGCTCAGCCCAAGCCACAGCGCTACGACCCGCGTTTAACCTGAGGAACTGCGCTCCCGCTCCGCTCCCGCACGAGGAAGCCACCAGAGCCGCCATGCACTGAGGGGCCTTCAGGGAACTGACCACATGGTCGTCAGTGGGCGTCCACGCCGCCCCACACAGGACTTGCCGCCCCAGCCCACGCCTGCACGTTAACAGCTGGCTTGGCTCGAATCCCACCCGGGAGACTCTCCTGCTCACGCCGCCGGTCCTGTCCGAGGCCGCGTGTGCGCTCACTCGCGTCGCAGCCGGTGCCTCCCGGACCCTTCTCTGTCCCACGTGACCCGTGCATAGTGACCCTCTGTGGCTCAGTCGGCTCTGGCCCTGACTGTACCCTGAAGGCCGCCGCTCTCTGGTGCCCTGAAACCCCGGACCTCACCGTCCTCACGGCTGCAGAGCCTTTGCAGGAGCAGGGCCCCCCCGCCCAAGGCCAGGCTCCTCCTCCACGTGGGCTCCACCCTTGGGGCCTCCCAGGCTCTGTTCCACCCACCCTGTGTCCTGGTTGCTACCCCTCACGTCCCTCTCCTGAGCCCTGCAGCTCCCTTGCCCCATCCTCACAGTCCTCCGGTGACGACAAGGCCGAGCTGTCCCACACTGACCCCAGCAGCCGCAGGGGAGAAGTCAGCCCACTGCAGCCTCCCTTGGACCCTGGCGGGATCAGTCATCTCCAGGAGCTACTCCGTGACTATCCAGAGGAGGAACCGGCCACCAGGCTCCAGCGCCTCCTGCTCACATCCGACTGCAGACGTCCCCACACCATCCAGGGGCAGCACAGCTCTCCTTCCTGCGGACTCTGCGCGTCCCAGCGCCTCCTCGCTCACCCACACCCCCCATTTTCCATGGACCCTGGGAGTTCCCCCACAGTAGCTCACAGCTGTCTCCCCAGACCACATGGGCATGTGCCAGCACAGCAGGCCCAGGACGGACCGGCTCCCACCGCCCTGCTGCTGGCGGTCCGGCTGGCGCCCAGGACCGTCCTCTCTGGCCAGCACGTGGCGATAAGCCCTTCCGTTAGGACGTCGTCGTCGGCCTCCAAGGTCCGGGTTTAACAACAGGCGTTCACAGGTCTGACTGGGACTGGCCCACTTCCTCCCTCCCGCCCAGGACGGAGCGCTTGTCCACGCCTGCGCAGGAGCCAACAGCCGGTAGAGACCCCGTCTATGAACACAGGTACCTCTGACGACATCACGTGCCAGCACACAGTGATGCCATCCCGTTGTGGTATGGGGGTGGCCGGGCCACCCTAGGAGTCACCCGCAGCTGTCGCAGCCTCAGGACAGCAGGACCACCACACATGAGGCCACAGGGTCTCCGCCGCCGGAGGCCCAGCAAGAAGCCGGAGGCCCGGGGAGCAGCCGAGGCCCAGCGAGAAGCCGGAGGCCCGGCGAGCAGCTGGCACAGGCGCAGCGAGATAAACCGCGTGGTGAGTCAGTCCTTTCAAGGCAGTGGCGGGCAGAGAGGCCCAGGTGTCTGTGGAGGGAGCTCCTTGCTAGTGCACCTGACGCAGGAGCCAGCTGGTCTGCGATGAACTCGGCCAGGAAGGGAGCCAGCCCACGCCTGCAGGTGGACCCTCATCCAGCGTGAGCAGGGGTCTCACACTGAACACGTGAGCGCTGCCTGAAGGTGTGCCTATTCGGGGGCAGGCCGCACAGGGCGCCGCCCGCCTGTCTGCGGTGTGTCATCGTAGCTAGCAGTTCTGTCTATTCGCTGTCTGCCCACATGGAGCTGTTTAAGGCGGCCTCTCCATCTCAGAGCCCGGCTGGGGGCTGCGAGGCGTGGGGTGCCAGAGGCTGGGCCAGGGCGGAGCTTTACGTGGCTCAAGGCGCCTGCCGCTCAGTAGCTCATCAGCTCCTCTCCAGCCCCTGGTGCCCAGCTCAGTATTCTGAAATCGTAATCTTAAACGAAGCACCTAAAATGCCTCCGACCTTGCCAAGCGCGGACTGACACTTCGTGACTGGGCCAGGACGGTGACTGATCGCTACACAATCCCCAGGAGCGGGTGCCTGTGGCCTCACCGTCTTCCAGGCCGCCGTCAGCAAAAGCAACTACAAATCAGGGCGTTCTCACGCTCTGGTGCTTTAACAGGAGCCCAGCCTCGCGGGGAGTTTCCCGCCAACTAGCGGTTGCTTCTTAGTGGCCGGACCCCCTCACAAGTCGACCTGTTAGTTAACATGGAGCGTCACTGCCATTATGTTGGCCCCTGGAGGTGGCTTAAAAACTGTAACGTTCTTAACTCTAAGGCCTGGAAACCACCACCTTTCTACTTGAGATGCGTTCAGGAATACCCACAAGTCACCTGCTCAGTGAGCCCTCCAGATAACAAAGTTAACTTACTGAAGCCACTTTTTACTCTGCGTGACCCGAGGCCGGGGCAGACTGTCCAGGGCTGGGCCGGGGCCGGAGGGTCAGGAGGCCTCTGGCCCGTCCTGGGGCTTTGCAGCCACTGCAGACCCAGGGCAGCAATGTCGCCTGACCTGGCCTACTCCTGGTGTCACCCTGACCGCTGCCCGTGCACACGCTCCGGGCAGGTGACGTGACCTGGCCTACTCCCGGTGTCACCCTGACCGCTGCCCGTGCACACGCTCCGGGCAGGTGATGTAGGAGAGGTCGACGGCAGAGATGTCACGTTAGAAATGGAGGGAAGAGATGGCGGTACCTTGGAGCAGACTCCTGCAAGGGCGGGTGGGAGCTGTGTATTTTGAAGGACAAGCAGGAGGATTTGCTGATAGACTGGCTGTAGGTGGAAGCGAAGCTGAGGAGACACGTTGTTCGATGGGGACAGGAGTGTTGAAGACACGAAGTCGTACCGCATCCTGTTAGACTCACTCGTCTGTGAGGCGCGGGAACACGGATGCAGGAGAGCAGAGACCTGACACTGGGGGCAGTGCAGCTGGACAGACGCCGTGCGCAGCACAGACAGGACAGGAGGGGAGGGGACGGAGGCACGTGTCTGGGAGGTGTCAGCGTGAACTGGCGTTCGGGATGTAAACTACAACCTAAGCAACATGGCATTGTTTTACAGAGTTTTTATATTTGTTTTTAAAGAAAACACAACTGAAGTCCGAGAGTGGTCAACCTCAGCACAGCGCTTCCATCTCCTGCTCTGCTCCGAAGGTCACACAGCCACCAGAGGCACCTGCCCTCGAGGACCAGCCCCGGCCAGGGCGCCGCCACGCAGTCTGCCTGTTGTGCCAAACACGATGTGACTCTGTCACGAGTGCAAACCCTGCTCCACAGCCCCGGCCAGGGGAGCGGCCTCCATCGCCGTTGGAGCAAGGAGAGGAGCCGCCTCCTCCACCATCCAGGGCAGACAGCGCTGCAGGAACTGTCCTGACAGGTGGCACTCCTGGGGAGGGGCCCCCCAGGTGAGCCTCACAGCCTCTCCCGGCTGCTCCACAACCAGCACACAGTAGGTGCTCAACAGTCTTCTCTAAAAACTGGAGTGCACCCCAGCATTCCACACGGTGCTGTCTTGTTAGGAATCGCACATCCTGAGCGCCACGGAAACCTTGCAGAATGGCTCCCAGAGGACTGTTTCAATGGACGTGGACGTTACTCCGTTTTAGAATTATCTGGACACCAAGGTCATTCTCACGCAGCACGTCTTGTCTCTTCCAGACCTGCTCACGGGCAGGAAGCGCGGCTGCTCTCCGCACGCGCAGCTGCAGGCCCCACAGGACACGGGCTGCACGGGACGGACAATGGAGATTCCGCTGCTCCGGGTCCAACGGTGAAATCGCTCACTCCAGGGGCCCCGCTGCTGAGCGCCTTGCCGCAGCCACGCCCCTCTGCTTCCTGCCACACCTTGGGTCTCCAGGACACGGGTCTGGCAGTGAGACCTGTAACCCGGAGAGGGGGCTGACGAGGCACAGGGCTGAGACTCACTTTTACTCCTCTCACCTCAACTGCTCCTGCGCAAACTCAAGGGCTACAGCGGGAGCCTGTCCGCGGGGAAGGCCGCCGCCCTGATGCCTCGGCGATGCCCCCTCTGGCACCCCAGCCCCCGGTTCGCCATCAGGAAAGCGACCTCTCCGGGAAGGTTAACCAAGTGATGCCCACTCCCCTGGGGTTACACTCCTCCTGTCACACTTCTGCTCGGAACACCCTACTGTTACCACGGTGCCTGGGACCCGCTTGCAGACACTGGCCTGTGGAAACGGCAGTTACGGAGACTGAAGTACAAAACGAGAACACAAATGCAAACCAGGTTACCCAGGGGAACGCTCTAAGACAGCCACGGACCAGAGAGCAGGGCGACGGCGGCTGATTCCGGGGTGCACATGCGTGAGATGGTGCGCAGGTGTGGCGAAGACACCTGCTCAGCTACGGAACCTGGGCAGCTGCCCCTGCGGAGTCAAGACTACGTCGCGAAGGACAGGAAGCCCCGCATGAGAAGGCCACCAGAGGCAAATCCCACCGACGCCCATTCCACACCCCCGACGTCATCGTCAGAGCCTCCTTGCCTAGAAATGGTTTCCTGGGAGGTTTCCTGGGTGCACGCAATACATGCACATGTGTGTTTCCTTCTGACTGGTCCAGTCACAACGTGGCATGACGTTTCTAAACTGTCACTATTAGTTTAACATCACCACAATGTGCTAAAGACCCACCTGTTGTCTACAGTGTAAAAAACAGAAAAGAATATAGTGTGGGAAAACCTGACAAAATCTGTACATAGAATCAAAACTCTAACAGAACACTAACACAGAGGAGGTTATTTCTGTGTCTTCGGACAGGCCCGATCCTAACAGCATGGTTATGTGAAACGAACGTGATTTCTGACACACACGGAGCTCGGAGTGGGGCGCCCACCCCTGGCTTCCTCATACCTTTCACATCTTCATCCTCGATCGTCGTGTTGGAACTCTCTGTGGACTCCTGCGGAGAGGAAAACACACACGTTGCAAACAATGAACAGCCTGGCTTATTTTCTTCCTAGGAAACTGGCGAGTGATGCTCACATCATGCAAACCCCTCAGCAGGCGTGTGCATCTCTGACATGCAAATGGACAGACACATCCTATGGCGTTCACAGAAATGAAATGCCAAACGCTGCAAACACTGGGAGGGGCGCACCTGCGGCCTCACCTCGGAGCAGGACGAGCGGCGATGCGCGCACACAGCCTAAGGCCGTGCCTTTCAGGATTGAGGACCGTCTGGGCACAGTGCCCCTGGTGCTCTCTCTATGTGTCTGTGAGAACCTGGCTCTATTAGCCTAACGAGCCGGAACCTACAACAGAACAATTTGTGTTCTCCATCTAGTATCAGGAAGCAGCCCTTCTCCGGCTGGGGTGGCCCACGAGCACAGCCGCACAACCTGTCCTTCCGTGGTCTCAGCCTGCAGGGAGCGAGCCTCTCGGGCCAGGAGGGAGGAGGCACTGAGAGGCACACGTGCTTCCAGGAGCGTCCGCGCGGGCAGCACCGGGGTGACAGCGAGTCACTGACTGAGGACAGTTAGGTTCTCTCACCTCTGAGGCGGCACTGGCTGTCATGACAACGAAAGGCAGAGCTGCTCTGTGAGCCCCCAGTGCAGCCGAGCTGGGGAGCACACCGGGGCCCATGCCCGCCCGAGGCCACTCCTCACAGTGTCTGACACACTCTCCGTCAAGGCAGTTCCAGCGAAGAAACTCACGTTCCTAAGACCCAACTTTCTACTCCAATGGCCAGAAACTAAACAACTGGACACCAACTTCCACTCAGCAGCTGTGTGCTCAGGGACGAAGAATGGCTTTTGCAAACACCAGCCAGCGTCCCTTTAGAGATTCAATATTCAAAAAAGTGACCCATTTATACAACGATCACAGCGAGTATGGAAACCAAAGGGACAGGCCCATCAGCTGTGCAGGGTCTCCGTCCCCCCAGAGCCAGGGTCTTCCTGCTCTGGGCCTGGCCTGGCGCACCTTCCACTCGCGAGGAGGTGCAGGCGCCTACACACAGAAGTCCGCAGAGCCAGGCAGCCATGCAGCAGCCCCACCCGCAGAGCCACCGAGTGGCCCCGGCCGTGCACCTGGCCTTGCCTGGCTGACGACCCTGCAAACCTTGGGCTCGCGTGGGACACTCCTCAGTAGCTCCGGGTGTTAGGGACCGAGGGCAGCGATTTCCCACCCGCGTGCCACAAGGACGTTGAAAACATGCAACGCCTGACTGTTCAGCCAGGGGCACGGCCTGCTTTCCCCTTAGACTGTGAAACAGAAAATGACAACAGCCAGCACAGCAGCCAAACACTGTGCGCGCAGATTTAGTAACCAGCGTAGGTGCCGAGAGATGGAAAAGGTGGGAAATCGCTGCCTTAGACCATTTTAAGTGTCATGACTACAAATATGCCTCCTAACAGAGAATGAAGCGCATTATGGTTTTTACGCTAATGATTTTGATACTGACTCACTCGATGTTAAACCAGAGATAGTGTGTTCTGACTGCAATGTTGCTGCTAACAGTGAGCAGACAGACCAGGCCTCGCCTGTGGAAGTGAGAGGAAGCGCTGCTCCCTCCGTAGAAACACGGCCGTGCGTGAGGATGCCAGCTGGTCCCAGCGCATGCTCAGAAAGTCTCCTTCCCCAGGCGTGCACACAGCCCGCCACGCAGCGAGGACGCCGTGCGGACGGACACGCACAGGCTCCTCTCGGCACAACCAGTCACACGTCTGCTGCTGACATGCATGTATTTCCACAAAAACATGTTTCCCAAGTGAACTCCCTTATTCTCTGCAAACTCATGCCAAACAACAAAAACACTACCAACCGGGAATTCAAAGAAAAACCCCTATAACCACAGAATAAATGAACTCAAAGCAACGTTAAACCTCAACCCAAGCTCTGAAGACAGAGGAATGACACAGCAAGAAATTCTAACTTCCATGCAGACACAGGTCAGTGCAATGAGACAGGCGGGGAGGAGGGCGGGGGCGGCGGAAAGAGCGACGGACTCGCGGAGGACACAGTCGTCTGGACAGAAGGACACTGCTGACCGACTTAGTGACTAACGGCACCCGCGTCTCTCAGGGTGCCATTCTTTGCCTGTTCTGAGAGAGGGTGCAGCACTCGGTCCGTCGGGCCACAGGAAGCGTGGTGGGCGCGGGCGGGCTACCCCCATCCGGCAGCTAAGCCGCTTTGTGCGGGATGAGGTGTGTGATGGGAGCACGAGGCCGCCCTGCCCTCTCTGCGTACCTTGTTTCCATCAGGGCTGTGGATCACAGTGGTTTGGGGTTCCTGAGTGAGAGCAAAATGGAGAGAGAGCAGTTCGCATGGTAAGTATACTCTGGCGGAGCAGGAGAGCGCTGAGCCAGCCCGCAGCACCCGGGGCAGCGGAAGCGATGGAGCTAGGGCAGGGCTGCAGAGGCAGGGCTGATGGAAGGCCTCCGGGGCCTGGGCCCGGCCCGGCAGCAGCGTGCAAAGGCCTGACTCATCGGCACACAGACCGGCTCTGACGCGGGAGACCTCAGAGGCAGCCACTGTCCAGCCCGCACCAGGCCCTCTCCAGCACGAGGCCTGCCCACGTCTGCCCCGCGCTGGCCAAGGGCGCCGGCCGCCGGGACTCTGAGGACGTACAGTTCTCTCTGAAGATACTTTCCAGCTGCAGTGTTTTCAGGATTGATTATGGTGCTGACAATATAGTTAATACACAAATACATACCCTTGGAAAATCTCCATTGGACTACACTTTAAAAAGTACTATCGTAAAGAACATATTTCAAATGTCCGTGAAAAATTCTAAAGGACACTAAAAAGGTTTATTTAAAGGGTTCTTTCTAGAACTAACCATAAAATCATAGTAATTTGAGACACAAGGCTGTTGAGTCCTGGGTTGGTTCATTAACACATTAACTTTTCCGCTTTATGGACCACATGTAACATGTGCACAGAGGCGTGCTTCACTGTAAATCCAGCTTTCTCCATAAGGGAAGTAGTGCTTACACTCTCCCTCTTTTAAAATGGGATTGTTTTTCCTATTGCTTCCGACCAGAAAGGGGAGACACGTTCCCACGTGGAGACTAGTCAGCGCCGTGTGGACGGCGCCTGGTCAGCGGGAGTCCCTGCCGTGTGCGCCCTCCCGGCTGGCTGCAGGGAGCCTCGGAGCCCCTGTGGCCGCCCTCTCCCTGCGGGACCTTTGCGTGCACTGAGGTCAGGGAGGGAACCCGCCATCTCCACCTGTCCGTCCTTTAAATGTACTAGTAAGTGGAGTACATTTGGATTCATTTAAAATAGCACAGAGGACAGTAAAAAATCAGGAACATTTCTGAAAATCATCAACCCAAACAGGAAACAGTTCAGGGGAAATGGTGTGGAATTCAGAGTGCTGCTGGGAAGTGGTGGCTGCGGGGGCAGAATGGGCAGGCCGGGGCTGTGCTGTGGGCGTCCTTCTCTGGGTTGAAGTGAAAGTGACCTTTCAGTGACAGTCGACAAAGCGCAGACTGGAAATCCAGCGCCTCTTCATCTGGCAGGGGAGGCCGCCACGCCGCCGTCTGCAGCCAGCGGCCCGGCCCTGCGCTGGGCTCCAGCGCTGCCTCTGAGCCTCCAGCAGCCACGCCGCGAGCAGCGAAGCGCATTCTCCTGCCCGCGGGCACATGCAAACGTCACCGCGAGACACAGCGGCCACGCTCAGCCATGGCATGAAGGCGTCACGTTAGCCACACGCTGCCTGACAACCACCTTAACAAAAAGAAAAGGAAACAATGAACGTGCCCGTATCTCAGAAAGCAAAACCAAAACCAATGCCAAAGCCCAACACAACGCGTGTATACGTCTGCACACAGCACACGAGAGCAATGGCAGAGCAGTGAGCACGCAGGGCGTCGCTGTACCAGCGCCGGGGCGGGGGCGTTCTCTTTGGGGCTAGTTACCACGTTGGCTCTGCTGTTTATCTGTGGGTCGCAGAAAACAGAGAGAGACGCCTTAGAGCCCGGCAGCAAAGGCTCTCCCTGCAGCGTCTACGTGCAGATACCGACACGGGAATAAAGGGGGTTGCCTCAGCGTGGAAGACGCTGGTGACGCAGGAGGAGCCCAGCCTTGTCCCTGATGGTCCCCGCAGGCTGGGCCCAGACCCGGAGGGCGCCCAGGACCCGGCTGCTCTGGCTGTGCCCGCGGCGGACAGAGCAGGCGCGGGTGAGTGCCTCCTCCATGCTCTCCACGCGGCACTGCCGCGGGCTCCGGCTCACTCACTCTGGGGCCAAGCTCGCCACCGACCACCGTCCTGAGCCCCCATCCCTTTGCTCCAATAAAACTCATCTGATGAAACCCAGGCTTTACAACACATTTCTGACAATGAGAAGTCTGGGTCTCCTTCATAAACGACGTCTTCATCACAAATGGGCAACTGCACTCTCCCGACTGTAACATCCTTCCCTCTTCACAGGGAGAGGAGAGCCCGCTGCTGTCACCGAGGACGCCCTGGGACAGCGGGCCTGCTCCCTCCACGCCCCCCTGCAGCGGCCGCTGTCCCCGCGGGAGGCACGGAGCGCCACCGTCAGGGCTGCAGCCGCCAGGGAGGCCTGCAGACAGGCACGTGAGGCTGCAGCTGAGCTTGGACCTAAACGGTCACAGACGAAGGTCGCAATCGGCAGTCATCTAAACTCTTCACCTAAACTCCCACCTGACAACTTAGTGTGGCCGTCAGCCAACAGGAGCAGCGCTCATTTCCTCGCACTATGCTCTCTACGCGTTTTCTTCCCACGTTATCCCTAGAGGAGCACAACCCACAGGGCAGTCTGAACGCACAAGGCGTGAAGACAAGCACGCGCTGCAGAAAGAGGATGCCGAGCAGCTCCCAGCAGTCACACCGGGCACGGTGTGGGCTTCCTGGGAAGCCGCCTGCTGTTACACCAGAGATCACGCCGCATCCAGCTCCGAGGAAGATGGGGGTTCAACGTGGACCCAGGTCCATACGTGTCTTCTCTAACCGCCCTGCGGGTGGGTGGGACCTGCGTGCCCAGCGGGCGGGTGGGACCTGCTGGGGACACGGGGGAGCGGAGCCGGGCCTCGCTGGAGAAGCTTGAGACATCGGTCTGTCTTTGGCAGATAGTTTGTTGGGAACTTTTCTTTCAATAGAAGGGCACAGAATTTAACATGAATGTTGTGCAACATCTCGAAAGAGACCAGAGGAAATGGGGTCCCCTGAAGACGGCGCACAGAATGCCCAGCAAGGGGCAGGCACCCCCAGCAGCGCCGCTCCTGGGAGCTGTGCTGGCCACGCAGCCCTCTGCCTTCCCCGGACAGAGGGCTCGGTGCACGTGGGTGCCCAGAACCGGTTCATCTTGGTGCCGATGTCCCCCACGCACACCTCTGCACAGACGGCACGCTGCGCACACAGCACACACGCCACCTCCTCCCCATCTCGCATCCTGGGTCAGGCACGGCCAGTGTTGACGGCATTTAAGAAGTCTCTGTCACGTGGACCAGCCGGTGAGAATTCACTACAGGAACCCTTTGAAGGTAAGTGTGATAACGACTAGTTGAAAACAAGGGGAGACTTTCTGAGTCGCGCGGGAGGCCCGCCGTGCGGAGGGTCCAGCCCCAGGCGGGGCCGCAGTGCCGTGAGCCGACGGGAGCCTGGCTGTCGGGAAGTGCAGCCCTTTCAGTGGAAGCCGGTATTTCCCTCTGAAAAGAGCCGCATCAAACCAGACGTGTGAAGCTGCACCGAGTTACCCTCTGAGGCGCAGCCAAGACACTCCCATTTCTCAGGTCACTTACTCCCTGCAGGTTCATCACGTTTCCTTGGCCAGGACGGCCGCATGGTCCACCCTGTACTGTACGTGAACGCCGCGGGGTGTTACAGCGATCCGCACCGCCGTCACCCTATTTGAGCATCACAGTCGTCATTTAAAAATAATCCTAGTCTTGCCCTGGCTGGTGTGGCTCAGTGGATAGAGCGTTGGCCTGCGGACTGAAGGGTTCCCTTCGGTTCCCAGTCAGGGCACTTGCCTGGGTTGTGGGCTCAATCCCCAGTAGGGGGCGTGCAGGAGGCAGCCGAACAATGATTCTCTCTCATCAGTGATGTTTCTCTTTCTCTCTCCCTCTCCCTTCCTCTCTGAAATCAATAAAAATATAAAAAAATAGAAAAGTAACAAGCATGCTAAGAATATTAAGAAAAAACAAACCTGTCTTTTTTACGATCAGTAAACAGACAGCAGTTGCCTCCCTCCTCCCGTCAGCTTCAGAGGAAGCTGGGCCTTGTCCCGGTGCAGACCCTTCGCAGCGCCTGGAGGAGTCGGGGCTGCGCCTTAACCAGCCACCTTCAGAGGTACCTAGCGTGGACCTGCACTCCCCCAACTCGGTGGGCGGGCTGTGTCCTGTCCTCACCACCCTCTGAGCACTCGAGCTGGACCTCCTCCTCTGAACTGACTGGCCAGAGAGCAGGGAAAGAGAAACGTGGCCGGCGGAGCCTGTACGTGTCGCAGCACAGAGCGCAGCACAACGCAGGCCTGAGGAGGAGCTGTGAGCCGCCTGGAGGAAAACACTCTGGGAGCGTTCCTACACGAGGAGCCTGAGCGCCGAGTCTCTGAACCTACAGGGAACGCGGAGAGTGAACCACGCGGGAGACGTGCGGCCACCACATTCCTCCCGTGCTGACGGGGCAGGCCTGGAGCTGAGGGAGAGATGGGCCATGGGCAGAGGGCGGCGCTGTCCTCCTGGGCAGGCAGGAGTGGCTGCCACGGCTCAGAGCCCGCCACAGGCGGTGAGGCGAGGACGGGCACGAGCACACGTGACTGGCCCTTTTCCATGTTACGCTTTCAAATGACTTTGGGTCAAGGTCAAACGGTAGGACAGTTAAGAGTTCCCACGAATGCTGCCGTGCTGGCGAGGCACGCGTGCGTCTGCTGCAGGAAGCGTGGAAGACATCGGGTAACACTGGAGGATCAACACGGTCCCAGCAGAGGAGGACCCGGAAGCAAATGGAACCCGTGGAGTCAGTGGTGGGGTTTCGTTCAGAAACCGCGAACGTGGCGGTGACCTACTCTCTCTCCCAGAAAGCGTCTAACGTCTGTCCCGAAAGTCCCCTGAGCTCCTCTGGGCCTGGCAGACACCTGGGAGGTGGCACTCGGCGCCCACGGCCGCAGGCCGCCCACTCCGCAGCCTCCAGGAACCCAGCACAAATCCTGGGAAAGGTCTGGTTTCCACGATTTTCAGGTCTCCACGACAATTGGAAATGTGGGAACAGAGAGGAATTAGACGCTCCGTTTCCATAGCAGCTCCTAGGGCATAAGTGCTCGTCACCGTGTGCGACAGTATGTGACACGGCAGCCTGCGTTCTGCTCGGGAACAAACCAGCGAGCTGGAGACGCGCGCCGCAGCGGGCACCCAGCCAGCAGCAGAACTCACCTTCACTCCGTCCGGCTTCTTCAGCAGACTCTTGGCCGCTGCAAAACGAGAGAGACCGTGTTAGCCAGTCCTGCACAGGGGCCCGGCCGGTGCCGAGACGGGCGCTGCCTCCCAGCACCGCTGAGCCACGCCACACGCCCAGCCGCGAGGCCCGCGAGCCCAGCTCCTGGCGCGGACACACGGTCTGGCTCCAAGTCGCTTCAGAGCTCTCTGCACACAAGCGAACAGGTGGCCAGTCCTGCCCCTGGGCCCGTCCCTGCCGGGGGAGGCCTCGCGCCTGTCGCCGGCGGCCTCTGTCCGCGGACGGCGCCTGTGCAGTGTTCACGTCATGCCAGCCCTGCGCCTGAGTCCTGCTCCACAGGCCCAGACTCACTGGTGAAAATTTTCTCTGGCAAAATAACATCTTTTAAAAATATATAATTTTGAAATCAGATCATTTCACTTTTACAAAAATGTTAACAACTGTATTTAAAATAAAATGGTATATTATTGACCTACTTTAAACCCTTAGCATATATGTTTAAGAAGAGAAATTATGTATTCTTCTCTACTTCAAAGTCAGAATAACAAGACTTCAACATCAAAAGCCATTTACACCAAAAAATTAAAAATCACAAAACCTGAGGTCAGACATGAAACAAGATAAAACCTTCAATTCAACCAGAGAGCTCCCAAGGACGCGGTTCCACAGCAAGGTCGCCCCTTGCGGGCGCCAGCGCCCCTTCAGTTGCTGAGCCTCAGCACTGACGATGGGCACGCGGACACTCCACGCCGCGATGAGCGGCCAGGGGCAGAAGACAGGACAGCGGGACGAAGCGCGCCGGCACGGGAACGGTCAGTGCGTGGCCGAGAACTTGGTGTCGGGAGTGAACCGCCTGGCTGTACCAGAATCGCATGCACACCCAATTCCCTGTCATCTCTTTTCCATGGGACGGTACTTTGGCAAACTTTTAAACTTATTTAAGACACAAAGCCTGATTTTATGTAGTCCTTAGCAACACGGCTCCGATTTACTAGTAACTGGGAGTGTGAGAAATCCTTGTCTTGGCGACACTACTACTCGCATGGAGCTAAAGAGCAACACTGAGCAAATCCTGGGCCTCCAGATGGGAGAGCAGCGTGTGGGTGGAAATGTGCTGCGGACAGAGGGGACCCAGCGGGCAGAGGGGACCCAGCGGGCAGAGGGGCCCTGCGGACAGAGAGAGGACGGGACGGGCTGGGCCAGGACGGGTGGAAGGGACCCGGGCCTGTGCACTCGCCTCACAACAGCACCTCCCACCTAAGGGAGAGAAGGAAACACGAAAGCAGTTCTACAGCCCGCCGTGCTTTACAGGGCAGCTGGGCGAGGAGACAGAATAAAGAAAATACTCAATGGACACAGCGCCAGGCCCGCACTGGGACCGCAAGGCCTCAGGTTATCAGCCGGCTCTGAAGTGAGGAGCAGAGCCTGCCTCCCACGCGGTATCAGGAAGGACAGCACCCACACCTGGCCACGCGCCCGGTGCCTGAGGAAGAGGGGGCAGAAGAGGCCCGCAGGCCAGAGGAGGCTCAGGGCGCGTGCATTGTCAAAAGGCCCAATTATGGCCTAGAACGTGGTTAAGCCTTTAACAAAACACACAGCCTGTTCCGAATGTTTCCCCGAGCGAGTCTGCCATTCACAGCAGACTGCACAGACCTCCCTAACGCAGAGCGACTTGCTCCGATTGGGCCCCAGTGCGATACGGCATGGATTTATTTGAATACAGTGCACGCTAGGTAACCTTCACAAGAGGAACTGAGCTCACCCCTAGATGGGCCAACGACATGAGCCAGTTGTTCACAAAGGAGGGCACTAACTGGCAGAGCGACCCGCAGAGTAGACAGTTCTCACAGCTGACCCCAGGCCCGAGCTCCCGGCTGCTCTCACTGCTGCTGGCTTCCCTGCCGACACCCAGTGCGACAGCCCGTCCCCGCGGTGCCAGGCCGCGCGGAGCCGACTAGAGGGCGAGACCCTGATAGTCCTGCTGACACTGCAGACCCTCTCCCGAGCACAGTCGTTTGACAGCGGTTCCAAGGGTCAAAGGCCAAACAGAAGATTGACTAAGAGCAGCTTCCTTGCTCTGCCGACCTCCTGTACTTCAGACTGACCAGCTGGTGCCAAAATCTGACTTGGAAACTAGGTCCTTTGAGATAATCTGTCAAGAAGGGGCCCCAAATGCAAGCATTTCTGCCGACAACAGACACTGTACCACTCTGCAGGTGCCTCTCGGGACGTTAAAGCACCGAGGCTCAGCCCCTCACTCACATTCCCTGTGCCCACGGGCTCGCTGAGGTCCGCCCCCATCCTGCAGGGATCCCGTGGGCAGCTGCTCTACCGAGCCGACACCCGCCAGCGGCTCCCGTCTGCACCCAGGGACACTGCTTTCGGGAGGAGGCAGGCCTCGGAGAGCCGGTTCCTCAGTGTGGTCTTAAAGATCTTGCTTACTGCAATGCCCTAGGGCAGTGGTCAGCAAACTCATTAGTCAACAGAGCCAAATATCAACAGTACAACGACTGAAATTTCTTTTGAGAGCCAAATTTTTTAAACTTAAACTTCTTCTAACGCCACTTCTTCAAAATAGACTCGCCCAGGCCGTGGTATTTTGTGGAAGAGCCACACTCAAGGGGCCAAAGAGCCGCATGTGGCTCGAGAGCCACAGTTTGCCGACCATGGGCCTATGGAATGTGATACCAACTCCTTCATTGTGAACTTTATGGATCATCAACTGACGTATCCGAGGTGCAGGTGCTGAGCCAGGACGACAGGGACACATGCAGGGTCGGCGGCCGGGGCTTGTGTCCTGCATAGGCTGCTGGGTGGTGGGGCGGCTGCACCCTTTGGGGGGGGGGGGCTCACCTGCCTGAACCCCAACACACCACAGTGTGGGGAGCCTGTGGGCCCATGAGGTTGAGTCCACGCCACATCACCATCCCCAAATAACAGCGTGTTCCTAATTATTATTATTGTTCAATCCCAAAGAGACAACTGAAGAGGATAACGGAAGACAAGGACCAGGTCCTCCCCACGCACCTGAGAAGTTCCTTGTGGCCAGCATGGTGGTCAGGATGGCGCCCTGCCAGGGAGAGAAGACAGGTAAATGGCGCTCTACAACCTCTGACCCAACACACAGGCCCGACAGCCGCCCAGCCCGACTGGTCGGGGCGATGGCCGGTTAGTCCCTGTCGGCTTCCCAGGCAGCAGGCTCTGGGCCGAGGCCGTGTGCGCGGCACACCAGGCTCCCGACAGCCGCTTCCTCGGCCAGGAGGGGCAGGCACACGCGGTCACAGCCCTAGTGCCCCACCATGGTCCCTTCCCGCGTGCCCCCAGCGCCCCAAAACCCTGAGACAGTCCCGAGGGGGACCCGCAGCACTCTGCTCAGGTCAGAGGCCCTCCCCCAAAACTCCCCCCCGGCTGGCCCCCAGGAGCGCCCCTCACCTTGAGCTTCCTCCGTGCGTTGAACTTCTTCAGGCAGTCCACCGTCTCCTGCCTGTGCATCATGGAGGCCACCGTGGAGCGTTGCTGTGGGAGGGAGGGACGTCACCCAGGGCTCCCACTGAGCACCCCACCACCTGGCCAGGCCCCACACTCGCCACACGCACGCCAGCTGTGTGCACGAGCCAGCCCCTCCTGTTAACTCCCTTCAACACAAGGCTCATCGGACCCCCACAGGCCTGCCTCTCCTTGACTCAGCAATGCAGTTAGCACCCTGACGTGTGACCCACATCCCTAGGCGTGACAGCAATCCACCCGCAGTGCTCAGGCTGTGTTCTCGGCACGTGGACAGCTCTGCCCGGCCTCCGGCGGCCGCTGTCCTGCGTGGACCTCTCAGCTGCCAGACCTGGCGTCCCCTAAAGCTGCCTACCATCCCCTCATGGACTTGGGCCCCTCCTTCCTGGGGTGTAGTGAGGCCTGGTGTCATTTCCTAACTCCCGCTCGTGAGTATACTAGTAAAGGGGAGGCGGACGCTCGCCCCGTGTGACAGTAGGCAATGTGGATTTGGCCATGTATGTAAGCCAGATTCTGCCACCCAAAATGCGTTTTTAGCCATGAAATTAACTTCCTTAAATACCTGGAGTCAAAATTCAATCCCTCATCTCCTCTTTTCCTGCAAAAAGTACTTTAAGCCCCTGACAACTAAGGCAGCCCCTTCCTTCCAGCCACCGGGCGGGCGGGGGCCACTCACGCAGATCCACGGGTGCTTCAGCGCCTCGGACGCGGTGATGCGCTTGGCGGGGTTGATGGTCAGCATCCGGTTGATGAGGTCTTTGGCTTCGGGAGTCACCGTGTCCCACTCTGGTGACGGAAACTTCAAGGCATAAACTCAGAGTTAGCAGCAGATCCCTCCGTGGAACAGGCAGCAGCAAATGCAGGATCATTCCACAGGCAGTGGCTTCCCCTCGAGTCACGCTGTCTGAGCGGAATCGTCCAGAGAAGCTGACCGAGATGGGAGCTGCCCGTGCACCGAGCCACCCCCTGTCTATCAGAGAGAGGCGCTGCTGGGGCACACACACACAGATGCACGTTACATCTGGTCCATACACCCTCAAGCTTAGACAATTCTGAGCATCTGTTAGTCCTCTCAGAGGAGCTTCGCTTTGATCTGAAAATGAAATTCTACGCAATCCTCCTAATTATTTACAAAAATCACTAACGCATAGAGCGGAGAGCTGCCCTCGGCACCGACGCCCTCGAGCCGCTGTGCTGGGCCGGTCCCGGGGCCCCTCCCGGCCCGAGCAGCGACAGCAGGCCAGCTGCCGGCACGTCCAGGCTGCGTGGGCCACAAGCCTCGGCCTGCATGCCAGCCCTTCCGAAGGCTGGCCCCTCGCCAGGAACCTCCCCAGAGCCGGTCCTGGAAGGATCGCCTCCCTGACTTCCCTCAGGAATCGCTTCACCAGGGACTTCACAGCGAAGCATTTACCCTGTTTCTTCAAGTGAAATTTTTGTTGACAGTTATGCAACCTCACTCACATAATTAGCACATTCAGCAAAAATACTCTCAGTGAAGGGTTAAGAGTTTACATCCCGCCTGGCCAGCGTGGCTCATTGGCTGAGCGTTGACCTATGAACCAGGAGGTCACGGTTCGATTCCCAGTCAGGGCACATGCCCGGGTTGTGGGCTTGATCCCCAGTGCGGGGCATGCAGGAGGTAGCCTATCAGTGATTCTCTCTCATCACTGATGTTTCTATCCCACCCTCTCCTTTCCTCTCTGAAATCAATAAAAGCATATTAAAAAAAAAAAAAAAGAAAGAAAGGAAACCAGATGTGGCCGTATTCTTCCGATTCGGAACTAGTCCACGGGTGTGGGTGCACACACCAACTTCTCATCGTCAACAGCCTTTCCAATGCCTTTCACTGCGCAGCCCTTCTTCGAAGGGAAGCCTGCCCGGGCCCAGGCGGCACAGAGCCCAGGAGAGGCGCGGGAGGGGGCGGTGTGCCGAGCCCCTGCCGACCGCTGCCATAGGGCGGAAGGCGATGGCAGGCACTGGGGACTGCATTAAAACCAACAGGTGGGAATCCTTTCTAAAGCAAACATGTTTCCATCTTTAGGTGTTAAAATGCACCGAGAGCAAACATTTTGACAAGATGTCCTTCCTCAGAGACTTGGAGCTACTTTCCTCTCGCTCTGAGCAGATGTGGGCTGAGGACACGCAAGATGTGCCGCGTTTCCCTGCGAGGACGACCACGGAGCCTGTGGGTGACCTGCATGCGGTGGAGGCGGCGGGCGCTGCCCTCCCAGAGCGCCCCATGCAGCCCCAGCCCCCACGTACGTCGTAAGCTCCGGCCTTGATCTGCTGGTAGAGTCTGTGCTGGTCCTCGTCCCAGAACGGGGGGTACCCCACCAGCAGGATGTAGAGAATGACGCCTGCAGGGACGAGCGGGAACAGCATTAGGTCGCAGCCACGGAGAGCTCCCATGGCCGGCCCTGGACACAGCCCTCCCCACCCCGCCCCTGCAGGCTGCTGGGCCCCCGCAGGCCGGGGGGGGGGTGTGTGTGTGTGTGCTTGGAGGCGCTGGGGGAGGGGGATCTCGCGAGCACGGCCCCAGCGTCCAGCACCAGGACTCCGGCCATGGCAGAGGCCAGCAGGCCTGAGCTGAGGCCTCCCGAGCTTCCCGCACTCGCCTCTGCTCGCTCCTGTGCAGCTTCAGTATTTGTGTGCCTGTCTCTTCTAGTCATTTTGCCTCTACTTAGGCTACGTGTTGAGCGATGGGGCCGGGTATAAACTCACGCCCTGAACAGCAGGGCCTGGGAGTGTGGACAACCTGCGAGGAGAGGAAGCCTTGCTCCTGCGGTCTCGGTCTCCATACAGAGTGCCGGGGGCCCACGGAGGCCCAGGTTCCCACAGAGCATGCGTTACAGGAGGGACATGAGGGAGAGGAGGGCAGGCCTGGCCCCGGGTCCCTGCCCAGTCTGCACTACCGGCCCTCCTTCCAGCGTTCAGGGTTCGAGGGCAGCCACACACCCGCTGCCGCCACAACACCCCTCAGTGCCCGCCTGTTAAATTCAGCAGCAGAAGCACAGCTGGTGGGGCTGACTTATTGCAAAGCCAAGATTGCCATTAGCACGTAGAAGGGAGCAAGGGTGTCGGACAGTGCCCACCCCAGGGCCCTGGGGCCCAGGCTGGGGAGCCGCTCAGCAAGGGGAAGGCAGGCCGGGGAGCACACCTAGGATCTCACCAAGTCAGTGGACATCCCAACCTTTTAGAGTAACCGCTATTTGCATGTCAGTTGCTTTGCAAACTATATACTACCTGAATTTAAAGAGCACCCTACTTGACCTGCACGTAATTCCACGAGGGCAATATCCTCCTGTTCACAGTAGGGATGCCACTCAGAGGCAGGACGGGCGGGGTGGCAGGCGCCCAGCAAAGACTGACCAGCGTGGGACCTCCCAGTGGCCGCCCTGGGCGAGGAGGGCCCAGAGCCGGGCGCTCCCAGGTTAAACGACAGGCACCTGGTGCTGCTGCTAACGAGGCCACAGGAAGTGGAGGTGGGACAGCCCACTCTACAGAGCCTCAGGGAAGGGCTTGTTTCTAAGTGAAACCAAGTTTCTTTCAGAATCGCAGCTGTGCCGGCCCGTCCAGGCGGAGAGGAGCAGCAAAGGCAGCGGGAGCCGTGCGCGGCCCGGAGCGCCCGTGTCCATGGCCCCACAGGACCGGGCCCAGCGCGCCTGTCCCGCCTGCTCAGCCTCTCCCGGGCAGTGAGCTCCCGGAGAGACTGCTGCAGACACGGCGCCGCCCGGACCCACAGGACAGCCGGCTCCTTCTCTCCAAGCGGCACCCCGCCCCCCTCCCACGCACGAGCACTCTGCAAACCCAGGCTCCGCGAGGCTGCCGAGGGGACAGAGGCCCAGCAGGCTCACCGTGGGCCGCCACGCCCCTCACCTCAAAGTGCCACTCAGACCAGCCCCCGGGAACTGGGAACGGGCTCCTGAGTCAGAGGCGGCAAGCAGGGCCCGCCCGCCCGCCCGCCCGCCCGCCCGCCCGGTGACCTCGGTGCAGATGGAGAAGGTCCTGTTCTAAGCCTATCAGCTCTGCTGCACCCAAACCTGCCGGGAGCGTGCTTACCGCAGGCCCACATGTCCACCGGCTTTCCGTAGGGGTCCTTCCGCAGCACTTCTGGAGACAGGTACCCGGGCGTGCCAGCGAAACCTGCGGGCAGAGCCAGGGAGTCGGCAGGTGGACAGCAGCGATGGGAGGTGGAGGCGGCGAGGGAACTTTCCTGCTCTGTCAGCCGTTTGTCCAGGTGAGCTGGCCTCAGGCAGGAAGACAGCGTCTCTCCCACGCTGTGTACACCGATCTGCCGCCTGGTGGCTTGGGACCACCCAGCTCGTCCTGACACGAGCCGCCCCACGGCGCCGGCCGGCCCCTGCGGCCCCCGAGCAGCCCCTCCTCTGTGTGGGGCTGATGCTCCCTGTGAGGGGGAGGACGCACCCCCCACACGGTGAGGCCCCAGAGCGTTTCAATGCAGGCAGGACCCCTGCCTCCCCCTGGGCACCAACAAGCAGGCCGCCAGTGTCCTGTGCAGAGGGCCCCCTGCACCAGGAGGAGGGCCCCCATGGCACCAGGAGTGCGGAGCGACGCTGAGGAGTCTGTGGAACAAACCCACTCACCACGCTGTGTTCCCGCATCTTCCGCACCTGCCACTTCCACGGCTTCCCCCAGCCCAGACCCTTTCTCTCTTCAAGTAAAATGATGTAAAAGCCTGAAACCCTGGCATTTCACACGACAAAGGAAGTTCTGTTCTTCTCTCACGAAGGTGAAAAGCCCGCCCCACCAACACCACCTTTTACCAGTTGACACGGGTCAGACACGTGAGCACTGAAGGCAGACGACACTGAGTAGACACGGAGGAGCTGTGGGCGCTAGCCAGGCCCTGCCTCCCGGGCCCAGGACCCGGGGCCCCAGGCGCCCAGCCACCCCGTGCCTCCCCGCAGGCTGCACGAGAACTCACATGTACCTCAAACTTAGCAACGAGGGTCCCACACATTAGAAATGCGCACTTTTCTGAAAAGGCGCTTCTCTAATGGGCACCTTAGCAAGAGCTGCACGTGGGCAGTGCGTGCTGGGGAGACGGGAGCTCCCCCCCCGCCCCCCCCCCCCCCCCCCCCCCCGCATCCCGGCTGCTGGGACCAGCTGCTGCCAGCAATGAGTGACTGCAGCTCACAGCGGGACGCACTGGCCCTGCCTGCGGACTCGCCTTCTGTGCGCTCAAGCAAGCGAGTGAGGGGTGTCCACCCCAAGGGTGAGGCTCGCTCACAGGTCCTGGCTCAGCACGCTTGCGGCCCTGCCCAGAACGCCACCTCCTCTCACAGACACGGCCTGGGAGTTGGAGCGACTGCCCAGGACATAGCTCCAGGAGTCAGCCAGGGTGAGGCTGGGGTCCTGACTCAGAAGAGCCAGCCCTGCCCACACAGTCCACCTGCCTCCCGGCCATGGAGATGACACGGGAGGGCCAGGAGCACAGACGGCCCCTGGCACTCAGGCCAGACGCTGGTGCCAACTCCGCCGTGGCTCTGGCCACGAGGCTCCGTCCATCCTCCTGCTCCCGGTCATCCTCCTCCAAGCCTGCCTCCCCCCATCCCGGAGCTCTGGAGGGTCCCGCTCTGTTCTCGACAGAACCCGCCAGGCCCCGGCAAGATTCCTGGAGCTCAGAGCCGTGTGCTACCCGAGGAAGGGAACCTGCTTGCGCCCCCTCCCACGCCCATTCCCGCTGTCCTCACACCGGCACGCCAGCACGCCCCAGTGTCCTCCTGGCAGGAGGCTGTCGGCACCCCCACCCACTGCCACACCGGCTGCTGCACAGCCCAGCACGCCCCAGTGTCCTCCTGGCAGGAGGCTGTCGGCACCCCCACCCACTGCCACACCGCCTGCTGCACAGCCCAGCACGCCCCGCTGCACCTGAACTTGGCATCACATCCCTGAACTTCCAGGGCAACAGCAGCCCCTTCACTGGGACAGGCTCCCTCCTGCCTCCACCGACCCGCCGGGCGTGCACTTCAGCTGCACACTCCTCAGGCCCGAGACCCTTCGGGGCCAAGCCCGTGCCTGGACACCCTTAGCGCCTTGCCAGCTGGAAAAAGCCCCCTCCTTCAGGATGGCTGAGTGAGCCTCCTGCCAGACCTGCCAGGCTGTGCTCTCCATCCCCGTCAGCCACGCTCTCACCCAGCACGCAGGCGTCGGAGTCTCACGCTTACAGAACGAGTCCCAGGCTCCACCTTCGTTTGTTCTACAGGGACAAGCAGGGCGGGCTGAGAGCGTGCCTCATGGTGGGCGGGAGGGACTGCATGGGGAGGCATATGCAATGGGAGTGGGCCACAGACAAGAACCGGTCTGGTCCCACGGACACAGGACAAGGACAAGGACAAGGACAGCAGTAGAAAGTGAGGACCCCAATCGCCGGGAGGCCGCCACGCCATCCACCATCACCTGGCAGGCAGGCGAGGGGCGGGCAGCAGGCTCTGGGCACGGCCAGGAGATGGGCGTGTTTCGGGCACAGGCGCGTCTGAGGACAGCGGGGAAGGGAGACCTGCAGGGTGTTCCCGCTGACAGCTGTTCAGAGGAAAAGGACTAGAAGCAAAAGGCATTTGAAATGCTCTCATCGCAGCCGCTGAGCGTCAGGAAGGGAAGGAGACCGAGGCTGGGGAGCGGCTGCCTCAGGGCGCCCTAGGAAACGGGTGACTCGGGCGCCCAGCAGACGCGGACGTCAGTGCAAAGGAGCTATGCAGGCTGGTCGCCGAGGTGGTCCCGGCTGGCAGAAATGCTGCAGTCTACGCTGGTTTAGCACCATCTCCTCCTTCATTGGAGGTAAACAGAGACTTCATCGTATAGAAATGTCACAATTATCAGTTTTAGAGAGGAAACTGGCCTTTTAGAGAAAGGATATTTAAGATGGAACTCAATATCTATGTACATGTTCTTACAACTATTTTTTAAAATTTTCACTTACTAATCACAGGCCTGGGGGCACTCTGCAAGATTCCCTGAGTCCTGCTCTTTGCATCGTCTCAGCATCAAGTGAGGCTGCGCGTGGCACCCCTTTCCTCACGAGGGAAGCTCAGGGGCTCCGAGCGGCGTCTGTCACACTCTGGGCCCCTCCCCGCCCAGCAGAGTCCCTGCTGCTCCCGTCACATCCCCTCCCGTCCCTTCTGACTGACACCCTGCAGTGCCAGGAAGGCTCAGTGCTGTCAGCCCATGTTTCTAAGCTGGAGCCGGGGGAACCCGTCCCCCCAGTCCTCGTCAGGAGTGGGGTGATGACAGGGGGGCTACTCACCGAACCACGCCTGCTGGTCCCCTTGAACCTCAATGGCGAGGCCGAAGTCCGCCAGCTTCACGGCCGCCCCCTTGGACTTGCTGGCCAACAGCAAATTCTCCGGCTTGGTTAGGAAGGAGAAAGACGGGAGCCCATGGTGAGTGACGGAACTGACATGCTCTGTGATCGGGAGCAACCAGCACGCACTGTCCTCTCGAGGCGGCTGTTGCTGACCCAGGGCGACGCTGCTAGGAAGGGTGACCTGCCATGGTGCGGGTCAGACGGACGCACGGACGCACAGGACAGGCCCTGGGCAGGAGGGAGGGTGCTGCCCGCTCCCAGGGCAGGCGGGGTCCGGCCGGGCCACAGACCGTGGCTCAGAGCCTGCAGAGCAGACACTCAGCAGAAGAGAACGTGGCAGAATGACCCCAAGAGTAGGACCAGTTTACACAGGTGATTTTTGGGGTCTCCCAGGCACGTGGCACAGATTTTTGGGGTCTCCCATGTATGTAGTACAAGAGTTTTGTTTTCGTTTTCCAGGGGATGGGTGCGTGTGTTTGTGTACTCAGCGCAGGGAGCTTCCAGCAGAAGCATGTGACCACAGCGTGCAATCAGAGGTCTGCTCCCATCAGCACATGCGGTGAGGCCGGCACTGCTGTCCCCTTGACTGCGTGGCCGTCAGCGCACACTCAGGCAGCGCCTGCGCCAACACCCAGTGCTGCCCTGGCCTGGCACACAGACACTCAATGGCAAAAAGCAGAGTGACTAAATGGATTACGGGATTCATCACACACACAGCTTGTTCCTAAAATAACTACACCAGTGGTCAGCAAACTGCGGCTCGCGAGCCACGTGCGGCTCTTTGGCCCATTCAGTGTGGCTCTTCCACAAAATACCACGTGCGGGCGTACACATACAGTGCGATTGAAACTTCTGCCCATGCGCAGAAGTCGGTTTTCGGCTCTCAAAAGAAATTTCAATCGTTGTACTGTTGATATTTGGCTCTGTTGACTAATGAGTTTGCCGACCACTGATCTAGACAAACATAATGCACAAATACGTTCTTTAAAGTTTTATCTACATGTGGTTCTCAGAAAAGTGGAATTGTGATTTTAGATTTGTTCAAAGTGTAGAATTCATAACTTGATATATGTACTACCATGTGAACAAGAATTTACTATGTCTCACGTTCCCCCCAAAGAAGGAATTTCTTTCTTTTCTGCTCATAACTATTTTTCCCCCATGAAATAGTATTTAAAATCCTCCCAAATCCAGAATTACTACCTTCATTAACATCTCTTTGTCTTCCTATGTCATCTATCAATCCATCCATCCATCCCACACCTACCATCCACCCACCATCCATCCACCCACCATCCATCCACCCACCCCACCCATCCATCCCACATCCACCACCCATCCACCCACCATCCATCTACCCATCCCACCCACCATCCATCTACCCATCCCACCCATCCATCCCACATCCACCCACCATCTATCCACCCATCCCACCCATCCATCCCACCCCCACCACCCATCCACCCACCATCCATCCCACCCATCCATCCCACATCCACCTACCATCCACCCACCATCTATCCACCCATCCCATCCATCCATCCAACATCCACCACCCATCCACCCAACCATCCATCCACTCACCATCCATCCCACACCCACCACCCACCCACCCACCCACCATCCATCCACTCACCATCCATCCCACACCCACCACCCATCAACCCACCATCCATCCACCCACCATCCACCCATCCATCCATCCACCCATCCCACCCATCCATCCCACATCCACCACCCATCCATCCATCCACTCACCACCCATCCACTCACCACCCATCCACTCACCATCCATCCACCCATCCATCCACTCACCATTCATCCACCCATCCATCCATCCACTCACCACCCATCCATCCACTCACCATCCATCCACCCACCATCCATCCACCCACATCCATCCACTAACCATCTATCCACCCATCCATCCACTCACCATTCATCCACCCATCCATCCATCCACTCACCACCCATCCACCACCCATCCATCCACTCACCATCCATCCACCCACCATCCATCCACCCACATCCATCCACTCACCATTCATCCACCCATCCATCCATCCACTCACCACCCATCCACCCACCATCTACCCATCCATCCATCCACTCACCACCCATCCACCCTCCATCCATCCACTCATCACCCATCCACCCTCCATCCATCCACCCACTCACTATCCATCCACCCACCATCCACCCATCTATCCATCCACTCACCCACCACTCATCCACCCACCATCCATCCACCCATCCACTTACCATCCACCCACCCATCCACTTACCATCCATCCACCCACCATCCATCCACCCATCCCACACCCACCATCCATCCTCCCACCATCCACCTATCTATCCATCCACTCACCATCCACCCACTCATCCACCCACCATCCATCCACCCACCACCCATCCACCCACTATCCACCCACCCATCCACCCACCATCCATCCACCCACTATCCATCCACCCACCACCCATCCACCCACCAATCACCGACCCACCCATCCTGCCGGGGCAGTGACGTGTGCCCCTGCCCTAATTCCCACCCCCACCTGCCCCTCCTGCTCACTGCTGGATGCCTCTGCTCGCCCGGCTGCGCTCAGCACTGTCCGCAGTCCTGGGGCTCTGCACCAGGCGTGCCCATCGTCTAGCAGCCCCCGTGAGTGTCCTGCAGGTGTGACTGTATCAGAGACCTCGTCTTCTCTATTCAGTACCCAGTGACGTGCGGATCAATCGCCTTCGCTTAGCGCTGCTTTTGCTAGGCACCTGCCGCACCTTCGAGAGGTGCGCTCAGCTCTGCACCAGGCCCTGTGGCCCCCTATCCCCTGAGCGCTCAGCTCTGCACCAGGCCCTGTGGCCCCCTAGGCCCCTGAGCGCTCAGCTCTGCACCAGGCCCTGTGGCCCCCTAGGCCCCTGAGCGCTCAGCTCTGCACCAGGCCCTGTGGCCCCCTATCCCCTGAGCGCTCAGCTCTGCACCAGGCCCTGTGGCCCCCTATCCCCTGAGCGCTCAGCTCTGCACCAGGCCCTGTGGCCCCCTATCCCCTGAGCGCTCAGCTCTGCACCAGGCCCTGTGGCCCCCTATCCCCTGAGCGCTCAGCTCTGCACCAGGCCCTGTGGCCCCCTAGGCCCCTGAGCGCTCAGCTCTGCACCAGGCCCTGTGGCCCCCTATCCCCTGAGCGCTCAGCTCTGCACCAGGCCCTGTGGCCCCCTAGGCCCCTGAGCGCTCAGCTCTGCACCAGGCCCTGTGGCCCCCTATCCCCTGAGCGCTCAGCTCTGCACCAGGCCCTGTGGCCCCCTATCCCCTGAGCGCTCAGCTCTGCACCAGGCCCTGTGGCCCCCTATCCCCTGAGCGCTCAGCTCTGCACCAGGCCCTGTGGCCCCCTATCCCCTGAGCGCTCAGCTCTGCACCAGGCCCTGTGGCCCCCTATCCCCTGAGCGCTCAGCTCTGCACCAGGCCCTGTGGCCCCCTATCCCCTGAGCGCTCAGCTCTGCACCATGCTCTGCAGCCCCCCGAGCCGCAGCAGTGCTCCCCGAGGGGCTGCAGACAGCACCCCACACACGCCCAGCTGGGCCTTTGATGATGAACAGCAACTCTCAGGCTTCTCTCTGACGGACGTGGATGACTGAGCTGTGCTCACACGTCTGCATGGCCCCGAACTAGCACACGAGCCAGGGCCTGAGAACAGTCAGGGCAACATTGCGTGTAGCGCCCGGCAGGAAGGACCCAGCTGTGCCCTTGCCCTTTCTCAGGTGCGGCACGTGGCCGCCGCCCCAGGGCTATGGCGAGCCCAGGACCACACGGGGACGGGGCTGAGTGGGCCTACGGGGAGCGGTCTGGCCGGAACAGGCGCGAGCTCCCTGAAGCTCACCCCGTCCCCTAACGTCAGAGGACGGAGCAGAAACTTCTCCCCAAAAGAGCCACGTGGGGCAATGGTGCGCCTTACCGCTCGGCGGGAAGCGGTACCGCTTGGCAGTGAGCCTTCCCGAAGTCCCTGCCTGCGTTTCTAACTACTGACTTCAGCTCACACGTCACAAAGTAGCTTAGCGCACAGCTCACTCGCTGGGCCCGCCGCCAGCCTGATGCACGTTCCCGCCCGCAAAGGGCTCAGCTGAGCTTGGACACCGACAAACATCCACGTCACGATCCCAGAAAACGCACGACAAAGGTCCTGGGAGAGAAGCCACTTTCCATCCTTGGCTCTTAGGCCCTTGGCTTCCCACACACAGAGTAAGATTCCAAACGACCGGTTTATTACAGAGCAGCCGACCCCATCGCATAAAAACGTGCACGTCCTGTACGTTCGCTTGAAAAGAAGCAGTTCTGAGTTCTGATAAGGAACAAAAAGGGCTGTCTGTGCACGGCATGGAAGGAATAAGATCACCAAAGAAATGAATTTTCAAAGGAATGTGCTGTTCCCTTATTCCGGCGGGGAGGGGAAACCTGCCAAGGGCTAGTGGGCGCGCAGTCCGAAGGAACCACCACTGACCACGCCTTTGCCTTCAACACTGAATGCTCTCAGATGCCAACTGAGGTCAAAGGAAGATTCCGGAAATGAAGGTAATGTTTTGCTTACAAATCTCATCTTCAAGTAACGCACTGTGGATCTTTAAAAACATATTCTTCCAGGACGTACAAGGGATGTATGGTCGGTTGTAACTAGAGAGGTCTGCCCATGAGAAAGCCCAGGGGCCACCGGACACGCAGCCGCTCGAGCCGCTGCCCCAGGAGCAAACGCCTGGCCAGGCCGAGGTTTCACACGAAGTCCCACAGCTGCACACGCGGCGCGCACACGCAGATGCTTCTGCCCACGGTCTTCCTCCATTTCCATTTCCCGGCCGTCACTCCTCCGAACGGCACAGGCACAGCCGGGGTGCTGAGGACTCTGGTATGAGGTGGTATGAGGAGCTGAGTGACATCCTAACGTGTGCGTATGCTCCATAAACCCTACTGGATCAGAACACGTGCGTCACTGTCTTCGCCTCACTGAGAGGTGCCGGCGTGTCCCCGGGAGGCACGTAAGGTAGGAACAGGACGCCTGGCGCCCTCAGCCTTCCTGGGCTGATGTCCAGGGAAGGAGACTCCGCGTCCCTCACGTGGGCCTCAGCTACTTGTGACTCTGCCTCCAGCTCTGCCACCTGGGAACCGTCTACTCACTATTGGGGCCCCAAGGCCTGGCTATACAGCGTCTGCCCCGTGTCCGCAGACCAGTCCAGAATGAGGGAGCGCATCGCGCTGCTCGCCGGCCCACTGGAGGCTCTCCTGCTCCGATTCAGGAAGTCATTTCTCTGAGAGACACGGAACCGAAGTCTCAGCTGGCGAGGAACTGGTTTCGTCCCGAGCGGGAATGAGCCCACGGCTCTCCAGTGGATCTGCCGCAGACAGGACTGCGGTCAACAGTCTGGCACCACTCACCTTCATGCCCGGTGGTCCACGCCCACTGAGGCAGGGGGGCGGGCTGGCTGCTGAGTGCAGTGACTATGTGCCAACACCAGGGGCAGCGTCAGTCCCCAGCACACTCAGGAGCGGGCCTCCTGTCACAGCCGGCCGTGTCACACCTTCCGGAAGCGGACACATTGCTCCAGCACAGTGACCACTGCTTCAGGACAAGCAGGGTCCTGTCAGACGTGTGCCCAACGGTGGGCCCGCGTGTCCTAGAAAAACCCACCTTAAAGATGCTTCATTTAATCCAGGAAGTAGATTAGGACACAAACCAAACCTTACAGCTGTTGTGCTCCCCCAAGTGGTTCCCCATTCTTTCCATTTCCTGGTACCTCTTGGAGGCTGTCAAAGCACAGGGCACATGGGGTGACACTCGGACACCAATGCATTCTGAAAAAGCCTGGCTCTGCCTGCCATGGGATCACCTCCTGCCGAGGGCTGAGGGCCTGGGGGAGCCACCTGCCGCCAGCTTCCCTACCACGGCCTCCGGGTCTCAGGACAGAGGTGGTGTTCAGTCCGAGGTGGCACACATCACAGGCCAGTGATGGGCAACCTTTTGAGCTTGGTGTGTCAAACTTCACCAAAAAACTGAGCATAACTCGGGTATTGTGTCATCAGGAGCAGCAAATGTTTCATCCTCGGCGGCTGCATGTCATCAGAAATGGCTACGCCTGTCAGTGCTGACACGCGTGTCATAGGTTCGCCATCACTGTCATAGGCCAAGGCCTCCAGGCAAGCGCTGAGTTAGGGAAAGGCACCCCCCCCACCCCATGCTGCCCTGCTCCCTGGTGCAGCCCCGCCCTCTGGTGCTGCCCCGCCCCCTGGTACAGCCCCGCCCCCTGGTACAGCCCCGCCCCCTGGTGTACCTCCTGGATAGGAGCAGGCATGTCCTGTACCATCCTGCCCTGTCGCTGTGATGCATGTTTTTCTTTTTAATATATTTTTATTGATTTCACAGAGGAAGGTAGATGGAGAGAGAGACAGAAACATCAATGATGAGAGAATCATGTATCGGCCGCCTTCTGCACGCCCCCCATTTGGGATCAAACCCACAACCCAGGCATGTGCCCCTGACCGGAATCGAACCCAGGACCCTCCAGTCCCCAGGCTGACGTTCTATCCACTGAGCCACACCGGCGAGGGCTCACTGTGATGCATGTTGAAACTGCAGACAAGCAGCTGGGAGGCATGGAGCATCATTTCAAAGCAGTCAGTTTGGGCGGAAAGCTGGGAGCAACCAGGGAGCCATGTTAAGTGCCTGCCCTCGGCTCTTTCCCGGAAACAACACACTCCTCCAATCAGACTACAGGGACGCGGCACACTGACCTTCAGGTCCCTGTGCACGATGCCGTTGAGGTGGCAGTGGCTCACGCTCTCCAGGATCTGCTGGATGCAGTGGCTGTGGAGACACAAGGCAGAGGGGTGCTGGAGGACCGAGTGCCGATGGCAGGCCAGTTCCAGCACACACACAAAATCACCCTCTTTCCCAATTTCCAACTGGACACTGGAATTGAATGATGCCGAATAAAGGCGATTCTGGTCCCAGCACGGACTCTGTGGCATGTTCAGACAAAACCACTGGAGCTGCGTTCCGTGGACCCCCCTGCAAACGAGGCCACTGCTACACAGGAGGGAAGGGTTCCTGGGAGAAGAATGTGTCCCCGCTTCCCATTATGTCCTGGGAACCCCTCAGGGACAACAGCGGGTGGTGTTTCTCACACACCTGAGCTGTGCGCACCTGGTCACCATGAGGCACGGGGGGAGCAGGAAGGAGTGGCAGGTTACAGGGTCGGACCTGGGGCACAACTACCATCTGACTCGGCAGCGCTGCTTCGTGTCTCACATGTCGGAGGAAAACGAACGGGGTCCCCGAAAGTCCACCCACAACGTGAACCGCCTCGGCCGTCGGGCTGCTTCTGGGGAAGGGCTAAGAGCCGAGGGGGAAACAGTACAACGGAAGTCCTGGAGCAGGTTACACGCGTTTCCATGCCAGTTTGCTGTCACCTGTGGAGCTGCACCAGTCGTGCCCTCTCTCTCAGGCCTTGCTCCCTGCTGGCAAACGCTGTTCAGTTAGGACCCCCCACTGCGGCTCTTCGTCCCTGTCACCCAACAGTGACATGGGCCTCCGCCCGGCAGTGTCCGAGCTCAGGCACACACCACGGCCAGAGGAAGCGAGAGCGCAGGGAGGACACGCTCAACCATTAGGGCACAGAGCAGCGCTCCAAGGTGAGCCCTGGTGGACAGTGACCACCTGGTGTATCCTAGGTCAGTGCCAACACGCCGGTCAGGGCTGGGCGCCTGCAGAGACCCTCAGGCCGGCTACCTATACCAAGGCTCGTTTGAGTGCTGGCAACTTTTCCTAAATCCTGGGACTTGTTTTCCTTCTATAATAACGTTCACTTTATACTACTTTTTGGGAAATTCACTTTCTCTCCTCAAACTACGGTACAGGTCCCAGGGCCTGAAGAGTCACAGAAAAGGAGGAAGCAAACAGTAACCCACACTGAACGGCCCTCACCACTTCCTGGTGAGCATGGGCGGGACCCCGAGCTCCCTGAGGGCCAGCAAACACGCCGCCAATGATTTGCAGAACAAGCTCTTGATGCTTGTGGCTCGGAAGAGAGTGTCTCCTCCTCGACTTTGTGTGGACTGCCCCCAAAATGCCCCTGGGAGCTCCAATGCCACGGGAGCATGCGCACGGGTGACCCGCCCGTGGGGCTGCCCAATACCCTGGGGCCCTCTGATGGTGACACAACCTTTATTTAATTTGGCCGGCATTTTTCGATTGTACATCGGCTGCTCACATAGCACATGAGCACTCAAGTAAGCCGCCAGCTTGCTGGCCACCCTGAGCACCCACCCTCCCTGGCGCGGGTTCTCCTGGCTGCGCAGGAGCCGCAGGGGCCTTGCAGAGGGTCTGGGTCTGGGTCCAGGAGCCACTAGCGAGTCACTCAGCGGAACAGACGTGACACGGAGCTTTCCCGTTGACTCTGGCAGAGCCAGCCGTGCCAGATGAGCCCACAGAAAGCCTGGAGCAGCGGCGCTAAGCGCAGGGCATTCGCAGGGCCTAGGGAGCTGCGCAGCCCGGCTTCTGGGGAGACAGGCCACTGCGGCCGGACCAGCCGACGGCACCGCGGTGTCGTGCACATGCTCACAGGGGGCCCGCGCTCCTGGCCGGCTGCTCGCGGGAAGTGCCAGCTGCGGCCATTGGCTTAAGCAGCGGCTGCTGCTCACTGCGTCACCTTGTGCAGCCTGGCGCTTCCCAGTGAGACAAGTGGGAGCCACTTCTGACTTCTGTACAGACTTGTCAGTGACAAGATCGGAAAGTCCTCTTGGACACTCTGAAATACCTGGACGAGCATTTTCCAAATGAGGGTTCCCAGGGCTGTGAGGACACTCCCAGCTGACCGTGACCGTGCCTCTGGGTGACTCTGTGGGCCGCTCCGAGGCCCGGAGGCCGGTGCTTGGACCTGCTGCCAATCGTAGCCCCTGAGATGTGGCCTGTGCAACCCAAGAACTGAGCTTTTAATTTTACTTAATTTTAATGATGAAACAGAAATCGAAGGGTCCTATGTGACTAGGCACCCTGGGCAGCCGGGACCTGGAGACCAGAGGGTGTCAATCTTCCATCTCTCACATCTGCTAAAAAAGTGTATTTCTTCAGCAGAAGCCATTCTAGTGAGGCTTTAAAAAATAAAATGCCTTAATCAATAAAGAAAATAAAAAAATAAAACGCACACTCTAACTACAGACACTAGATAAAAATAAAGTTTAGACCAGATTCATAGACTTTTTTCCAGAGAATCATCCTGGAAATCCCGCAGAGAAAAACCGCCAATGAGGAGAGCATCATCGTAGGAGTCCAGACGGAGCTGAGTCCCGGGCCGCGCGGGCGCGTGCGGAGCGGGGGCGCAGGTGGCGGTCACTCACCTGGCGTCGGCCTCGCTGTAGTACTCTCTCGCCACGATGTCTTCAAACAGCTCACCGCCAGTCACTCTACGGGAGGAAGAATGAGGTGGCTATGGATGTGCACCACACTCGTGTAGAATTTTGTTTTATTTAAAAATTATCATAATAAAGTGTTTTAAAACTGTAAGAACTGCCATTTCCTAGCAGTCAGTCTATATGAGGTAAATGTTCCTCTCTTGCCTACACGCCTCCCTGTCACCAGACCCTGAGGACACCACGTCTTCACACCGTCACTCCTTCAGGACTCATCTATGGAAAGCGGCTGCTGCGACCCCCTCTGATTCAGTTCCTCACAGAGGGAGCGTGGAGAGGGGTGAGGAGAGGGCAGGGAACGTTTTCTCAGCTCGTGGAGGACGGCCTGTCGAGGCAGCAGCAGAGGGAAGCGCACCCAGCCTGCCTGAGGGCTCCTCGCAGTCTGGGATGGACGTGCCTGTGGCCAGAGGCGGCCTCCCTCACAAGCCCAGGGCCGGCGGGGAGCCGGGCTGTGCTGACAGCCGGTTCCCTCAGACCCGGGTTTACCAGGGACCGAAGACGGCTTTGAGCCATGTCCGGGAGGCGGTGGTGACCAGCCAGCCAGGAGTCTGTCCCCCTGCAAGGACTCCCCCCGTCCCAGCTGGACTCAGTTCCTCAGGGAGCTCACTCACACCCTGGGTCCCGGGCCTCCCGACAGGACGGGTGGTGCCCTGGAGGCGCTGCTTCTCCAGGGCCTACAGGCGACTGGTTTGGGGTAGAATCCTCCGAATTCTCTGGCTTAAGTTTCTTTCTTTCTCCTAAAATAGCATGTTTTTAAATACAAAGTGACAGTGTTGTAGGGAAGTTTAAAACTACGGCAGTGCACCAAGTACTCCCCTCTCTACAACGCCACCCTCTGGAATAAACGTACTTCATGCGCATCCCTTCAACGTGCTCATCTTTAAACGTGTGTACTTTCCTCCTTGCAAAGACACAAAGGAAACACTTTCTCACCAGTGGCTGGGGCGATAGGTAAGGCCACTGTGACTTGTTCATTCCACAGGAAGTAGTTTTCCATTTAAAATAAGTAACGGAAGTCCACGTGTGTGTGCATACTTCAGAGTATTTGCGGAATACGCCTTCTTAGAAGTAAAACTGCTGGGTCAAGAGTACCCACATTTAAATTTGGGGGCAAACAAACCTCCCACATTGCCAAGGGCCACATCATCATAATAGTGGTTACGGCACCCAATCACATGCGGGTCCCTGGGAAGAAGCCCCTCCCTTCGGGTAAATTCCTGCTGCCAGTGCCCTGGACCCTGCTCATCATTGAGCAGCTGTTCCCTCCGATTGTGACCCGGAGTGAGTCCTGCGCCACGACTGCTGTCCCAGGCTGCCACCCTCTGGCCGCCTGCCCGTGGCGAGGAGACGGAGCTGTGCCAGCTGCGAGTGACAGCGCTCTCGGGGCGCTCGACAGGCACCAGCTCACTTCCAGAACGCGAGTGTCCCCTGCTCTCGGCATGACTGACGGGCAGCCAGCGGGAACAGAGGTTGGCAATGAAGAGTCCAGGTGTGAACTGAAGGGAATACATTTGCTTTAAGGAAAGATTTCAAATCAATATCATACCTTGTTCTAAATAAAAATACAGAGAACCATACATTTTTAGAGCTTTCATCCGAAATGTAATTTATTCCAACGGCCTGATTAAGCCGGAGACACCACGGAGGGAAGCGGGGTCACAACCAGCACGGTGAAACCCCACTCACAGACCCCGGTCAGAGCCGGAGGCCCCGCTTCCTCACCGCACGCACAGGCGCGCAGGCCGACTTCCAGCCGAGACGCTGCCCCGCTGCCCCACAGCCCACACGGAGCCATCACTAGGTGCCCCGCCCGCCCCCCGCCCACGGGCCTGCCCGTAAGGACACTGTGCAGCGAAGTGTGCGCCCGGTCCCAGAGGTTCTGCTGGGCTGTGGGGGGCAGACTCCAGGGAATGAGTCTTTCTGCTGAGGTCGGAGGAAAACCGCAGGACTATTGGCCCGCCCTCTGACCTGATGTCGAACATGCATTCACAAATGCACAGCACTGTGAGCAAGAACACGAATCCAGCCATGCACTCACCATGATGGATGTGAGAATGCCAGAAGGTTCTTAGCCCCTTCCGCCAGGAAATCCTCCATCAACAGCACATGGCGTGATCCACGGGTGGGACACGCTGCCATCAATCCTCTGAGACTCACTGCTCCAGGTTAGACCAACCAGGCTTCGTACAACAGCACCGACAGCTCCACAAGCACGGGACGTCCTCACTCCCTCCTGCAGGCGCCTCTCTGGGCCGTCTGTCTGTCACAGTCCTCTCTGGGCCGTCTGTCTGTGTCACAGTCCTCTCTGGGCCGTCTGTCTGTGTCACAGTCCTCTCTGGGCCGTCTGTCTGTGTCAGTCCTCTCTGGGCCGTCTGTCTGTGTCAGTCCTGTCTGGGCCGTCTGTCTGTGTCAGTCCTCTCTGGGCCGTCTGTCTGTGTCACAGTCCTCTCTGGGCCGTCTGTCTGTGTCAGTCCTCTCTGGGCCGTCTGTCTGTGTCAGTCCTGTCTGGGCCGTCTGTCTGTGTCAGTCCTCTCTGGGCCGTCTGTCTGTGTCACAGTCCTCTCTGGGCCGTCTGTCTGTGTCACAGCCCTCTCTGGGCCGTCTGTCTGTGTCACAGCCTCTCTGGGCCGTCTGTCTGTGTCAGTCCTCTCTGGGCCGTCTGTCTGTGTCAGTCCTCTCTGGGCCGTCTGTCTGTGTCAGTCCTCTCTGGGCCGTCTGTCTGTGTCAGTCCTCTCTGGGCCGTCTGTCTGTGTCACAGTCCTCTCTGGGCCGTCTGTCTGTGTCACAGTCTCTCTGGGCCGTCAGTCTGTGTCACAGTCCTCTCTGGGCCGTCTGTCTGTGTCAGTCCTGTCTGGGCCGTCTGTCTGTGTCAGTCCTCTCTGGGCCGTCTGTCTGTGTCAGTCCTCTCTGGGCCGTCTGTCTGTGTCAGTCCTCTCTGGGCCGTCTGTCTGTGTCAGTCCTGTCTGGGCCGTCTGTCTGTGTCACAGTCTCTCTGGGCCGTCTGTCTGTGTCACAGCCCTCTCTGGGCCGTCTGTCTGTGTCAGTCCTGTCTGGGCCGTCTGTCTGTGTCAGTCCTGTCTGGGCCGTCTGTCTGTGTCAGTCCTCTCTGGGCCGTCTGTCTGTGTCAGTCCTCTCTGGGCCGTCTGTCTGTGTCAGTCCTCTCTGGGCCGTCTGTCTGTGTCAGTCCTCTCTGGGCCGTCTGTCTGTGTCAGTCCTCTCTGGGCCGTCTGTCTGTGTCAGTCCTGTCTGGGCCGTCTGTCTGTGTCACAGTCTCTCTGGGCCGTCTGTCTGTGTCACAGTCTCTCTGGGCCGTCTGTCTGTGTCACAGCCCTCTCTGGGCCGTCTGTCTGTGTCAGTCCTCTCTGGGCCGTCTGTCTGTGTCAGTCCTCTCTGGGCCGTCTGTCTGTGTCAGTCCTCTCTGGGCCGTCTGTCTGTGTCAGTCCTCTCTGGGCCGTCTGTCTGTGTCACAGTCTCTCTGGGCCGTCTGTCTGTGTCACAGTCTCTCGGGGCCGTCTGTCTGTGTCACAGTCTCTCTGGGCCGTCTGTCTGTGTCACAGCCCTCTCTGGGCCGTCTGTCTGTGTCAGTCCTGTCTGGGCCGTCTGTCTGTGTCAGTCCTGTCTGGGCCGTCTGTCTGTGTCAGTCCTGTCTGGGCCGTCTGTCTGTGTCAGTCCTCTCTGGGCCGTCTGTCTGTGTCAGTCCTCTCTGGGCCGTCTGTCTGTGTCACAGTCTCTCTGGGCCGTCTGTCTGTGTCAGTCCTCTCTGGGCCGTCTGTCTGTGTCACAGTCCTCTCTGGGCCGTCTGTCTGTGTCACAGTCTCTCTGGGCCGTCTGTCTGTGTCAGTCCTGTCTGGGCCGTCTGTCTGTGTCAGTCCTGTCTGGGCCGTCTGTCTGTGTCAGTCCTCTCTGGGCCGTCTGTCTGTGTCAGTCCTCTCTGGGCCGTCTGTCTGTGTCAGTCCTCTCTGGGCCGTCTGTCTGTGTCAGTCCTCTCTGGGCCGTCTGTCTGTGTCACAGTCTCTCTGGGCCGTCTGTCTGTGTCAGTCCTCTCTGGGCCGTCTGTCTGTGTCACAGTCCTCTCTGGGCCGTCTGTCTGTGTCAGTCCTCTCTGGGCCGTCTGTCTGTGTCACAGTCCTCTCTGGGCCGTCTGTCTGTGTCAGTCCTGTCTGGGCCGTCTGTCTGTGTCAGTCCTCTCTGGGCCGTCTGTCTGTGTCAGTCGTCTCTGGGCCGTCTGTCTGTGTCAGTCCTCTCTGGGCCGTCTGTCTGTGTCAGTCCTGTCTGGGCCGTCTGTCTGTGTCACAGTCTCTCTGGGCCGTCTGTCTGTGTCACAGCCCTCTCTGGGCCGTCTGTCTGTGTCAGTCCTGTCTGGGCCGTCTGTCTGTGTCAGTCCTGTCTGGGCCGTCTGTCTGTGTCAGTCCTCTCTGGGCCGTCTGTCTGTGTCAGTCCTCTCTGGGCCGTCTGTCTGTGTCACAGTCTCTCTGGGCCGTCTGTCTGTGTCAGTCCTCTCTGGGCCGTCTGTCTGTGTCACAGTCTCTCTGGGCCGTCTGTCTGTGTCAGTCCTCTCTGGGCCGTCTGTCTGTGTCAGTCCTGTCTGGGCCGTCTGTCTGTGTCACAGTCTCTCTGGGCCGTCTGTCTGTGTCACAGCCCTCTCTGGGCCGTCTGTCTGTGTCAGTCCTGTCTGGGCCGTCTGTCTGTGTCAGTCCTGTCTGGGCCGTCTGTCTGTGTCAGTCCTCTCTGGGCCGTCTGTCTGTGTCAGTCCTGTCTGGGCCGTCTGTCTGTGTCAGTCCTGTCTGGGCCGTCTGTCTGTGTCAGTCCTCTCTGGGCCGTCTGTCTGTGTCACAGTCTCTCTGGGCCGTCTGTCTGTGTCAGTCCTCTCTGGGCCGTCTGTCTGTGTCACAGTCTCTCTGGGCCGTCTGTCTGTGTCAGTCCTCTCTGGGCCGTCTGTCTGTGTCACAGTCTCTCTGGGCCGTCTGTCTGTGTCACAGTCTCTCTGGGCCGTCTGTCTGTGTCACAGCCCTCTCTGGGCCGTCTGTCTGTGTCACAGCCCTCTCTGGGCCGTCTGTCTGTGTCAGTCCTCTTTGGGCCGTCTGTCTGTGTCAGTCCTCTCTGGGCCGTCTGTCTGTGTCAGTCCTCTCTGGGCCGTCTGTCTGTGTCAGTCCTCTCTGGGCCGCCTGTCTGTGTCACAGTCTCTCTGGGCCGTCTGTCTGTGTCAGTCCTCTCTGGGCCCTCTGTGTAAGCGGTACGCTCTGCTCAGTCCTTACTTGGTTCATGCTAGTTTAACAAAATTAAAACCTCGCTGGCCTTTCCTTGTTCGCAGGTCCTGAGGGGGAAGGACAGTTGGACTTTATGGTGCAGTTTCCATGTGAAATCTTACACCAGAAACCTGCCCGTTTTTAAAGAAGGAGTTTTTCATGGAGCGAAACGGAGCTGGCGCAGCTGTTTCAACCCCTGCGCGTCTCCTCCCCGTCCCAGGACCCTGGTGAGAGATGCTGTCTTATTTTCCAAAACAAGGAGTGATCGCCTTTTCATTTGTTCTATTTGAAGACCAGATACCACGACCGAGTCATTCAACAGGTTTCACTCTGATTTCTTGGTCAGATTTCGCCACTTAAGCAGCGGCAGAGAATGGCGACTCTGACACTCGGTGACCCCCGTGCCTGGGTTTGGTTCTTTAACTCTCGGAGGGCCAGTCCGCCCACAGGGAGTCTGAGCAGAAGTGGTCTTCACAGCGTGGCATTCCATCGCTAACACGTGCCAACCTGGTGCCCACACCGTCAAGTCGGGCTGCCCTAGGATGACACACATTTCCTGAACCTGGAGAGAACCGTCTCTCTAGTTAGACAAGAGTCAAAACCCAAGCCAAGTGCAGAAACGGTGATGACGCCTTCCTCAGCCCTCACAGGCCGACAGCTGTGCAGCCTCGGAAGCAGGTCTATCTGGGCTCGCGCTCCGGTACGAACGCTCACTTCTTGGCGCTGAGGTGACAGCTGCACGAGGCAAGCACCCGAAAGGTGACGCCCCAGCCGGTTCCTGCTGGGGGCAGGGTGGAATGGCCGCGGGCACACGCGCATGTCCTCAGGTTGACGACAGCTGACTTTAACGATATCCCACTCTGCAGGAGGGCTGCCTTCCACCTTCCTTTAGGAAAAGGTGTCCGTTATCAGCCGCTCAGAGTGCAAGGAGAGGCAACCTGCTTTCCTCATGAGGAGGAGACTTTCCGGAACAGACGCTGGGCGCTGGCACCCACATCGGGCTCCGTGTCCCTGAGCAGCAGCAGAAAGGCCTTCTCGCTGCCCACGAACACATCCCCCGGGCCAGCATTTCTGGAAAGCGCTGAAGCATGTTCACCTTCCAAAACAGGAGATTCAACAGCACACAGAGGCGTTCTCCCCTCGACACCACGAAGCACGTGGCCACGCACGCACTGCGGGGCCCAGCCGCCCGGAGTCTGAGGACACGGAGCCCGTCCTCGGCGCCTGGCTCCGGGAGGCAGACCTGCTCGGCTCGCTGCCGAGAAGCAGTGACCCCACGTCCCAAGAGGAAGCCCAGGCGGGCGGTGCGTGTAACAGTGGAGGAAAGTCAGAGCTCGGCTCTCGCGCCAGGGACCACGGGTGACCTCACACTGTGAAAGGCGTGCCTGACCCCCCAGTGTGCTCCGCAGCAGATGTCTGGCTAACCTAACAAAGCCATGTCGATGCTCTGAGCAGCTACCTAGCATGTAGGCAGCCGGACCCTCGAAGAGCCGGCACCGTGGCAGCGTGGGCACCCAGAAGAGCAGACCAAAGGCCTAAAACGGTCGTGCCAGCCCCTGCACACCCCTCACAGAGCAGGGTGTCCTCCGCAGGTGGCCGAGAGCCTGTAGGTGAGGCAGGTCCAGGCACGGCCTCCATCCAGCGGGCGACATAATCACCCACAGAAATGCAGTGTCATGCACGCGGTCAGGCGGTGACGAGTGTCGAGCAGGAAAGAAACCAGGCATGGAGAGGCTGGGGGAGCTGGGGAGCAGGTGGACTTCCAGGCCGGGTGCACAGGGCAGGCGGCCTGGAGGGGTGAGCTGTGAGCCACGCCAGAAGGGGCGGCAGGACAAGGACACCCAGGGCCAGGGGCAGGCGACAAGGACCGCAGTGTGGCTGGAGCTGGGCCGCGGTCTCCCCTCACTGCACTGCTTGTCCCAGATGCGGCGCTGCCCAGACGCAGGGCCCGCAGCCGTGGAGGGTGCCCTCTCCCTCTCCCTGCAGCGGGGTTTAGCGCAGGGAGGGGCTGCCCTGCCTCCTCCTCAGGCTCGTGGCCTCCCGTGCTCCCCTCTCCCTCAAACCCACTGGCCTTCCCCATGAGGTCCCGGGCCTGGCACTGCCCTCGCCTCGGGGCGCTGCAGGCAGGAGCAGGAACTCCTCCCTGGCACCCTGCCCGCTCCCCTCCCTGCCGCCTGGCTTGCAGAGCCCCTTGGCACAGGCTGGAAGCGCCCGTGGGCAGCAGGGTGCCTGCTCTGGGTCTCACCTCCAGTATTCAGCGAAGGGCATGGCATATAGTTAGCCCCAGCCGTATGCTAGCCATCGGGTGAATGTTCGTAACAACAAGTCTATTCGCGGAGAAGGTCCGAAGCACAAAGCTCGGGACACTGACGCGCAGGCGAGCAGCCTGCCAAGCCCGTCTCCAGCCAGAGGGGACGTCAGCGGGGCCTGGTCCAGGCGGAGACATGGCCGAGGGCCCGGCGGGATGTCACCACCCGAAGAGCCGCTGCTAAACTTAGCCCCACGTCCTCACACGTGAGGCCCGCAGCTTCTCCTTCACAGCAGCGTCACCAAGGGCAGACCCTGCCGTCGCCCAGTGACCAGGCGTCCAGGACAGCACTCCGCCTTCTCCCGGGATCTGCCCACCCAGGGGCTGCAGGCACCCGCTTAGGAAGCAGCTTCCCCAAACTTCGCGATTTCATAGGTAACTTTCGGAGAAAACTGGGCTTTCAAAGGCTCCTTGAGCAAAACAGGCAGGAAGCTCTCTAATGATTCTGGACACCAGCTCCAGGGCAGCGAGGTCACCAAGGCCCAGCCGCTTTCTGAGCAGGCGCCACAGGCACCCGGGTCCTCAGGCCACAGTGGGCCTCACGGGGCCCGCCATGCTCATCTGAAAACAGGCCTTAAAATGTACATGTCCAGCCTTGAGTTCTGGCCTTTGGCTAATAAATGACTATGGCTTGTCTTTTTAATTCTAAACTATTTAGGAGCTTTCAATCGAGTTTATAAAATTCAAGATTAGAACAAAGCCCCTCGTGGGACCTCTGGCTTCCGGTCTGCATGCGAGGAGTTAGTTAGACAGTGTCGCTGTCCTAACAGGAAAAGCTGAACTGAAAAACCCTAGTTCTTCACAGATCTGCCCAGTCAGGTCCCAAGCAGACCGTCCTCCTCCCCGAGCCCCGCACAGGCCCATGCGGAGAATCCAGCGCCCCCTGCAGCCCAGAGGCCGGCAGGCAGGGACACCCGGGCTGTGACTGACCACCCACTGGAGGGTCAGCGAAGACAAGGCCTGAGACAGACACGGGCCCACGGCGGGGACCCAGGACGGTCACAGCTCACAGGCAAGGGCCACCAAAGCCTGAGGCCTGCTTACTCAGGACCACAGAGTGCTTGCCCAGCCCCATGCCCACGTGACTAACGACCTCTGACCACGTTCTACCCAGCACGTCATGTCCACGCTCAACAAAATTGCAAGACACACTGAGAGGCAAAAGCCCACTTTGAAGAAACTCAACAAGCATCAGAGCCAGAGTCAGATATGGCAGGAAAGTTGGAATTATCAGAACAGAAATTTTTAAAAAACTATGATTAACATGCGAAGGAAATTAACAGAAAGAGTAGACAATGTGCAATAACAGATGGGTAATGTAAGGGCAGAGACAGAAATTCTAAGGAAGAATAAAGGGGAAACTCCAGAATAAAAAAGAACGCACTGTGACAAACGCGCGGAGTAACGCCGAAGGGCTCGCCAGCAGACACCATCACACCCTCATCAGAAATGGACTGGTCCAGGAGGCAGGAAACCGTGAGGACACGGGGCACGCAGGAACACAAGTCAGCTGTGAGACTGACGCCCAGCGGTGAGACTGACGCCTGTCGCTCACGCTGGACGCACATTCCTCTCCAGCTCACCTGGACATGCACCTGACAGAACGCATTCTGGGCCAGAAAACACACCTTCCTTCACGCGTTCAGTACAGAAACCACACGACGTCTGCTCTCAGACCACATGGAATTAAACTAGGAATCAATAACAAGACAACAGCTGAAAAATCCAAAATACTTGGAGATTAAACAACATGCTTCTACACCACACGTGGGTCACAGATGAAATCGCAACAGAAGTCTAAAAATACTTTGAATTAATATCAGAAAAGATAAAAGATATAAAATCAGTAATCTAAGTTTCTATAAGGAAACAAAAAAGGGGGCAAATTCAATACAAAGCAAGAAGGAGAAATAAAAATTAAAACAGAAATCAATAGAATTGAAAACAGAAAATCAATAGAGAAAATCAAAAGCAAAAAAAAAAAAAAGCCAGTTTTTTTACTAGATCAATAAAATGGATATGCTTATAGACAGGCTAAAGAAAAAAGAAGACACAGCCTGATAGGCCTGGCTCCGTGGTTGAGGGTCGACCTATGAACCAGGAGGTCCCAGTTCCATTCTTGGTCAGGGCACACGCCTGGGTTGTGGGCTCAATCCCCAGGCAGGAGTGTGCAGGAGGCAGCTGATCAATGACTCTCTCATCACTGATGTTTCTATCTCTTTGTCCCTCTCCCTTCCTCTATGAAATCAATACAAAGTAATTTTTAAAAAAAAGAAGACACAAGTTACTAATATCAGAAATGGAAAAGGAGACATCACTACAGATACCATGGACGTTAAAAGGATAAGAAAGAAATATTATGAATAATCAATGCCCACGTTTGATGACCTAAATGAAATGGGCCAATTCCTTGAAAGGCACAATCTGACAAAACTCACACAAGAGGGAATAGACAATAAGTAAGCCTACCTATTAAAGAACCTGAATCCATAATTAATAACCTTCCAATCAGAAAGCATCACACCCGGATGAATACACTGATGAGTTACACCAAACACTTGAGGAAAAATTTAAACTAATTGTTCACAATTTCATCCAGAAGTAGAAGCAGAGTGAACACACCCCAAAACACTCCACGAGGCAGCATCACTCTAATACTAAACCAGATAAAATACTACAAGAAAGGAAAATTATTGACCAACATCTTTCATGAATATACACACAAAAATCCTCAACAAGATACCAGCAAATCGAAGTAAGCAATGTATACAACTGATATGCACTGCGAACAGGAGAGGTTTACTGTAGGTGGGCAAGGCCGGTTCAACATTTGAGTATCAATAAATGTTACCCCTCATTACCAACAGGCCACAATAGGAAAACCACAAGGTCATATCAATTGATGCAGGAAAAACATCTGACAAAATTCAATATACATTCATGATGATAGCGCTCAGCAAACTAGGAACAGAAGTGACCCTCCTCAACTCGATTTAAAAAATCTACGAAAACGCTAATATTACATGTCATAGTGAGAAAGTGGATGCTGTCCCACCAAGATCAGAAAAGACAAGGGTGTCCTCTCGCACCCCTGGGAGTCCTAGACAATAAAGGAAATAAAATATACACACTGGCAGGAAAGAATAAAGTGGTCTTTGCGCATAGATGACACGATGCTCTATGCAGAAAATCCCAAAAGATGGACAATAAAACTTCCGGAGCTAAGCAATCACAAGTTACAGGATACCAGGTTAATATCTAAAAGTCTATTGATTTCTTATATACTACAAATAACCAAGTGAAATTAAAAACACTTTGCCCATTTACATCCCACTTCCCAGAAATGCGATACTTAGATATGTCTTTCATAGAAGAGCCACATGAAAAAACTACACCGCGCTGATGAAAGATCTCGAAGAAGAACTACATAAACGGAGAGATTTCCATGTCAATCATTAGGAAGACTTGTTATTGTCCAGATGCCAGTTCTTAACAACTCAATCTATAAATTCAACGCAATTCCAATCAAGATCTCAGCAAGTCACCTGTGGAGACTGACAAACTGATCCTAAAGTTTATATGTAAGGGGCAAAGACCCAGAAGAGCCAGCACAGACCAGAAGGAGAGCAGAGTGGAGGACCGACTGCAGAGCTACAGGGATGGAGTGTGGTGTTGGTGAGAGAACGGACACAGAGACCGTGGGACAGAACAGAGCCCAGGAACACAGCCAACCCACCTCCCACACAGGAGCGAAGGCCGTGTGCTCAACCAACAGTGCTGGAGCCACTGGCCACCCACGTGCAAAACATGAAGCTAGACACAGACCTCACACCTGTCACAACAATGAACTCAAAGTGGATCAGAGCCCGAAATGTGAAATGCAAAACCATAAAACTGCTAGAAGATAGTAAGGGAAGAGATAAATGACCCTGGGTTTAGCAATGACTTTTTAAATACAACATCATAGGCACAATCCATGAAAGAAATCACTGAAAAGCTGGACTTGGTTAAAAGTAAAAACTTTCGCTCTACCAAAGACAATGTCAAGAGAACAAGAAGGTAAGTCATGGACTGGGAGAAAGGATTTGCAGAGATCTCATGAAGTGTGATCCGAAGAGTACAAAGAATGCTTAAAGCTCCACACAAAAAATAAACAGTCTGATTAAAAAATGGGCAACTGACCTGAAGAGATACCTCACCAAAGGAGATACACCGATGGCAAGTGAGCTGCCCATGCTGGCAAATGGAGGCAATGAGCGGCACCACGCCTGTCAGACGCACAGGCCGGAACTGGCCCCCAGTGCGCGCGGAGGGGGGGGGGGGGAGGAGCAGAGCAGCAGGAAGCTCACTGCTCGTGGGCACGCACACGGCGCAGCCCCTGGGAAGGCGGTACGGTGCCTTCTTACAAAACTAAACATACTCATAAGATCCAGCAACCGTGCTCCTTGGTATTTACCCAAAGGAGTTGAAAACTTATGTCGACACAAAAAACTGCACACAGATTTTTATACGCAGCTTTATTCATAACTGCCAAATTTGAAAGCAACCAAGATTACGCTAGGCAGTTTTAAGAGGAATGAAATTTGCTATGATACTGAGAATGAAATTTGCAAAGGGTACTGAGAAGACCACACCAGCCCTTGACGTGTTACAACCGGGGAGCGTGGTGGCGTGTGTGCCCCATGAGGCCCAGGAGGCATCGCCAGCACGAGAAGAGCTGTGCTAACCAGCATGGGGGTGACCAGCGCCCGGGCTCGCCCCGAGGTGCTCGCAGACGCGGGAGGCCTGTCCGCCGTGTCTGAGCGGTGAGCTTGCCGACGGTGGCTGTGCACCGTGCTCCCGCAGGTGGCAGGAAGCAGGCCCCTGGCACAGGTGGGCTCCCCCGCTGTCCTCCAGGGAGCTGGCCTGCAGGCCGGACACGGAGTGTGCCTCTCGGGATGAAGGGACAGCACCAAGATGCCACTCTGCCGCAACCTCGGGCCCCGACACCCCATAACTGCTCACGCTTTTCCGCGCAGGTCTGCACCTTGACGTTTTCCAAGCTGCCCCGTACCTTTCTGAATGTGAGATCTTTGAAAAAGGGAAGGTGTCTGACTTCCCTTCAGTTCTGACATCACCAATGCAACTATCAGCTCCCCGCCAAAGGGTGTGGTTTGAAAAAGTATTTTTAATATTATGACATAATTTCAAAATTTGTGGAAATGAAAAATATACATGGTAAGTACAAAGCATGCCCAGCCTTCCAGCGGCACAACTGCGCTCAGAGGGGCGGGCAGCACGGCCGCGTGCTCTCTCCTGGACCCGTGGCGCTGGGACACGTTCAGAACCATGGCGTCCCGAGCGTCAGGCACAGTGCCGTCCGCGTGTAGGCACCACTGTGCACCGTGAATAGGATTTCTTACCTGGAAAACACGAACACTCTGAACAGAGGGAGAGAGAAGCACTTCATGTACCCGGATGGGCTTTGCTGGGGGTTAGGGGAGAGGCAAGTTCTTTTGGAGATGTAATAACAGCATTTTTCTCTAACAGTTTGGAATCCTGACAGTTTCTAATATTTAAACATGACACCAGGAGCCCCACTAATTCTGCCGGAACTCTCCAATTGACGAGAGTGGCCCCGCGGCCCCTGGGACAGGACAGGACAGGATGTGCGAGACGGCTCCACCTGCTCCACCGCGCGCTGTGCAGAGAAAGACCAGGCTCAGAGACAAGAGCGAGTTCAAAGGTCAGCCCTGGGGTGCGTGAGCCGGAGACGCAAGCCTCGCTCTGGGTCAGACCCCTCTCCAATGAACCGATTCTAACCGCCCCCTCCATTCCCGTGGAGATGGTCAACGTCGCCTGTCTCCAGGTGCTGTCTCACCGGTGCGAGAGCTCCACGTGGGTGGTCCCGCCCCTGCAGGGGCCACACCTTCTCCAACACATCAGTCAGACTCCTGGCCAGGCCCTGCCCCTGGGACTTGCTCCATGGAGCTCAGAGAGCCCAGGCGCCGGCCCCACAGGCTGTGGTGGAACCCCGCCAGCCCCTGGAGGCCGCTCTGCGCCCCCTCCTTGCTGGCGGCGAGGACACCTCCGCTCTGCGGCAGGCCTTTCCCGTCCCCAGGTCGCCTGCAGAGCAGCTACTAGCGCTGCGTAGCTGCAAACGGTGGACAGACACCCAATCACACCTGCCACTTAAACTGGCAAGACGCTGTGATTTCCCAGAGAGCCCACCGCCTCTCGGGCTGCTTTTCAGAGAGGGAAAGGTGTCCACCAGGAAGACTCAGCGCCCCTACAAATCAGACCTCCCACTCGGTCCGGAATGGCTGCTGGCCGGGTGTGGGAGCCCAGCCACGCCCCGAGAGGAGGCCACAGGGCCCTCCTGGAGGGCGGCGAGCCGCTGACTTCCTGGAGGGAACTGACCTGCGAGGCAGCTCCCGCTCTCCCCGAAGAGCATCTCACAGACACACTGAACACGTTCTCATGGAGCACTACTCCCCTCTGCACAGGACGCCACTGCCATCCTTACATGATTTAGAGGAATTACACATTTGTTTTCTATATGTTTTTTTAAAAACTGGTTTCAGGGAGGAAGGGGGGGGAGAGGGAGAGAGAGAGAGAGAGAGAGAGAGAGAGAGAGAGAGAGAGAGAGAGAGAGAGAGAACATCAATGATCAGAGAGAATCATTGAACGGCTGCCTCTTGCATGCCCGCAACCTAGGCATGTGCCCTGACCAGGAATCGAACTGTGACCTCCTGGTTCATAGGTCGACGCTCAACCATTTAGCCACGCTGGCCGGGCTGAAGCAAGTTCTTAAAGAGAAAGGACACCAGGAGAGAAGGGACCCTGGAGCAGCAGGAAGGGAGGAAGGGTCACGGGAAAAGCAAACAGGAGCTGAGAAAGGACGCGCAGGTGGGACGGTGCAATGGAGTGACATGGCGCCGGTGCCTGCACACACCGGGGTTTCGGCCTCTGTCTCCTGCACACACGCGTCACCCACATGCCGGCCGCCCACCCAACAGGCAAGACGCCCCTCCCTTCCTGGCGACAGGCCATGCTGTCGCTCTGAACTGAGCATCGTGTGACGATCAGGGGCCAGCTCCGGGCTCACAGACCAGCCTCACACTCGGTCAGAGCCCTGGGGTAGGTATCCCTTTGCCAGTCTCGGCTCAGACGTGGCACGGCAAGCAGGGCTAGCCAAGGACTAACACAGCTTCTCAGGGCTGGGGAGGAGGGCGGGTAAACACATGCCATGAGCTAACGCTCCCATTTCTCCATAAGGGGCGCCCGAGCCAGAGGACACGCCCACCTGCGAGAGAGGACAGACAGACAGACAGACCTGGATTCCTCAGTGACGGCACTGAAGGGCTGCATGAACCAAATCTGCACCAACTGACCTTTAGACTCGTTATATGAAAGTTTTTTCTTTTCTGTTCCCCAAACGCCACGTTAACATGCTGGGACTACCCATGCTGAGAATTTACTGTCACTGCACAGCTGTGCCGCTATCGTTGGATGCTCAGGTTGTTTGCTTTCTTTTCCATGAGTCTCACTGTAAAGGAGGATGCAATGGACATCTCTCCGCATGAAGCTTTGTCTGAACTTAGGACCTATTTTCCAAGGAGTGAAATTGTGATGTCAAGTGACAGGAGCATGTCTGATGTGAAGTGTCAAACTGACTTCCATTCTTGTGAAGCCCTCCCCGCCACGTGACGGTCTGTCTCACCACGTCCCACCCAGCCAGAGCTGACTGCTCCCAGGCCACCACTTCCCTCAGTCATGGCCACAAACCCTGGTCGTCTGTCAACCTTGGCAATCCCCTTCCTCTTGCAGTGACCAATCCTGGCCAATGACAACTGGGGGTTTCCTGGGTAGAAGTGGGGGTTTTCAGCTTTGATTCCTAAGAAGAACGCGAGGCAGTGTCCTGAACTGGGCAACCCCATGTGTGGGGGACAGGGGAGGGCGGCCCTGCGTGTGGGTGACAGGGGAGGGCGGCCCTGCGTGTGGGGGACAGGGGAGGGCGGCCCGCGTGTGGGGACAGGGGAGGGCGGCCCCGCGCGTGGGGACAGGGGAGGGCGGCCCGCATGTGGGGACAGGGGAGGGCGGCCCGCGTGTGGGGACAGGGGAGGGCGGCCCCGCGCGTGGGGACAGGGGAGGGCGGCCCGCGTGTGGGTGACAGGGGAGGGCGGCCCCGCGCGTGGGGACAGGGGAGGGCGGCCCTGCGCGTGGGGACAGGGGAGGGCGGCCCGCGTGTGGGGACAGGGGAGGGCGGCCCCGCGTGTGGGGACAGGGGAGGGCGGCCCGCGTGTGGGTGACAGGGGAGGGCGGCCCGTGTGTGGGGACAGGACCTGCGTGGCTGTGAGCACAGCCAGGAGCAGAGCTAGCAGCTGAGTCTGAGGTGCTGTGAAGCCCCGTGAACCAGCCCCAGGGCCCTTCCCTGACGCTCCTTTTTATACAAAACGACAAGTGCAGGCCCTCAGAGCCTTCGATGGCAACTGGCGCTGGTGGCCACTTGGCTCCCCGGGGAGCTGACTGGGGATGGCGTCACAGGGCACACCCAGGACACAGCTCGTCACCGAGGGCCACTCCGCTGTGAACACGCCCTGCGGAGCGCCCCCCTCACGGGGAGCTGGGCTGACTGCTGCTGGAGGACAGGTGACGACTGAGGGGTCACCGATGGGAGGTAACCGGGGCAGCGCCGTCAGACCGGGCGGGGAGGGTACTCACAGGTCGAACACCAGGTAGTGGAAGCCCTCCTCCGAGATGCTGTCGTGCAGCCGCACTGGGGAGAGAGAGAAGGCAGTGTTACAGGTGCGGCAGCCTCCCCTCCTCACTGACCAGCACCCCGCGCAGCCGCGGGGCTCACACCCCCCCGGCGGGGGGGTCTGGTCCTTTAAGTGCTAACTGTGTGGTCACAGTCAAACGAACTAACTTGTAATGACATGGTGCCTGCCCTGACGGAACGGCTGTGAAGGTTAAGGAGTGGAGTGGCCCCAGGTTGCTGGTGAGGACCGACTAGTGTGAAGGAGTTATGTCTGCCCCTGGATGCAGAGCGCCCACCCCAGGCCACGCTGTCCTCACCAGCCAGGGCCTCCCCCTTCACCTGCATCCCCATCAGGCCGACAGGACCCCTGTGAGAGCTCTCTATTTTTAATCCTCCCCCGAGGATATGGGTTTTTTTTCATTGATTCTATAGAGGAAGGGAGGGGGAGAGAGAGAAACATCCATCAGCTGCCTCCCATGTGCACCCCGACCAGGGTCACACCCACAACCTGGGTATGTGCCTCGCCCGGGAACGGGCCCGAGCCCCTTGTGCGCAGGACGATGCTCTGACCACCGAGTACCAGCCAGGGCTGTGAGCGTCTGGTCGGGGTCTCTGCCTCTGCTGGCCCCCTTTCCAGGGAAATTCCTGCACAGCACTCCCTGGCCAACCTGTCAACAGTTTTCTTTATGACGCTGCTTCTAAACTCACGTCACTTACCAAGTTCGAAGCCAAAAATGTGCAGCTAGAACTCCTCATAAAATCATCGACTAGTTCCTCACACTAACACTGCTTAAGTTTCCAGGGGGCTAGGCTTCTACTAATAACTAGCCAAAGCAAACGTTTCTTCTGAGCTAAAACTCTCGGCATCTACCCTAGCCTCTGAAGCTAACACACGTGCAGAACTCACACACTGCTCGTTCTGTTTATTTCACATAAGCCTCCCCCAACTCGCCCCACAGATGGTCAACCCCCTGACTATACAACTGCCTGTGTGGCGAGGCCGTCGCTGGAGGCTGCAGGGGCAGGAGAAGCGGCCACCTTGTGGGACCTGCTTCTGAGCAGTCAGGACCGGACACGATGCACCACGGCCTGTCCTTAGCGTGTTCTCCACGCGGTGATGACTGCCACGTGGAAGGGTGGACTCAAGAGAACCGTGAACTGTCACACCAACTACAACCACCTGTGAGGGACTTCGCAGCACCTGCTCCTCCCAGGCTCAGACCCAAAGCAAGTCCATTCTTTAATTCTTTTTGTTGGTTTGTTTTGTTAATCCTCACAGAGGATTTTCCCCCATTGCTTTTCAGAGAGTGGGACAGAAGAAAGGGGGTTGGGGGGGTAGAGATAGATAGAGAAAGAGAAACATTTATGTGAGGGAGACACATTGACTGGTTGCCTCCTGCACGCGCTCTGACCAGGGGCGGGAGTGAACCTGCAACCCAGGAAGGTGCCCTTGACTGGGAATCAAACCTGCGACCCTTTGGTGTGTGGCTGGCACTAACCACTGGACCACACTGGCCAGGGCCGAAGTCCATTCCTGAAGTCCAATGCCAAGCCCTTCGGACGTCATCCTGGCCCACTACTGAAACCTTTCCGGCTCCCTCCCCAGGAATTTCCAAGGCAGAGACCCACCCCCCACCCCCCCGCCGTGGCCAGATGATCACTTGGCAAGTGGGCGTTCTGTCCTAGCAAGGGGATGGCTCAGAACGTAGGGGATGGGGTGGCTGCATTGTCTCCTCCTTCCCGTCTCAGCGCTGCCTGGACGTCTGGGCAGCATCGCTTACTTGCACTAACTAACGGCTGAGCTTTCTTCAGTTCCTGGAATTTCTTCTCACCCACCAACAGACCAAACGGGAACCATGTTTCAAAAACCCGTTTTCATGCATTTCCCACCCGGGATGCTCAGCGCTCTTCCAGGGCCAGGCGCGTCCCCCACACCTCTGGGCACCTACTACCCACGTGGCAGGTACAGCCTCCTGGAGCTGGATGGTGGGGACCCTCTCTCTCCTCTGCATGTGAGACGCCTGCTGCTGTCATCTACACTGGGGAACCTGGTTTCTGCCAAGGGCCATCTGGATATTTATAACATCATTTGCGGGCCATACACTTATAAATTTCAACGTTAGCCTGCTACACGTGGTCAAACATTTCATTAACTCGCCCCTAATGCCTCGGCAGGGCCAGACCGAATGATTTTGGTGACCTCCCGCAGCCTGTGGGCCGACGTTCCCACCCCGGTCTGGTCTGCCTGCTCCCAGGCTCGGCCACGGGTGAGCCAGGCGAGCCGGGCACTGCCTTTCCTGAGAGCCTCTCCGTGCTCACGGGCGGACTGGGGCAGTGTCCGTGTTTCAGTGAGCCGAGTGGTGCGGCTCCTTAGAGCCCGCAGTTGCTGTGTGAGAGTGAGGTGGACTTCTAGGCCAGTGGTCGGCAAACTCATTCGTCAACAGAGCGGCAAACCGCAGCTTGCGAGCCGCAGTTTGCCGACCACTGTTCTAGGCTATAAAGCCACGAGGAGTAAAAGTCTCACTGTGCGCCTGGGGTAGAAGCTGCCAGTGGTGGCTCCCGGCTGCCGGGCCCAGGGTGCAGAGAGAGCAGGGCAGCCAGCACCGCTGGGGACTGGGACTCACGTCTGCTTGTGTTGGGGACACACGTTCCTTAGTCCAACAACCACTGCCGCCCTAACACTTGGAACAGTCGTCCTTTGGCGGCGAATGATTCTGAACAAGTCAAGTTGCTCAGGTGCAATGCATCCTGATGATCAGACCCTCTGTTTCCGGTTAAAACCGGTCTCAGGAAGGCATCCCGCCAGGCAGCGCAGGGCAGTAGAGACAAACCATTTGGCCGGGTCCACTGCTCCTGCATCATCCAATTCCAGATCCTCTCCACATGCCTGCCGGGCAGGCGAGGCCGATACGAGAAAATGTCAGGACAGCGGAAACCCAGCCGCGTCTTTACGGAGAAATACGTGCACATTTCTCCCTTCTCACAACCCCTGCGCCTCCTTCCAGAAACTGTGAAGTGTTTCATGTGTTAATCCAACCAGGAAACCCAGTCTCCACACAGGGGCTCCACCAGCCAGCTGGAACTCCAGCCGGGCCCTGACCCCCTCAGTGGCTCCTGTCTCAGCTGGCCTTCCGCTGGTCGGGCGTGCCCCGCCCCTCCTGAGACCAGGGCTGGGGGCGGGGTCTGGGCTGGACAGAGCACCAGCAGCACTCCTCACAGTGAGCGTGCAGAGGAAGAATTGAGCTCTTTCATGGGAATCTGTAAGCACGTTTTGAAGACTGGGCTTCAGTTCTACCCATGAATGGACAGCAAATCGTCACTGGAGACATCCCCATTTCTCTTCAATCACTGCACGGCTGCTCTAGCCCAGGCTAAGACAATGGAGAACAAGCCCCCAGGTAATCATGCCAGTAATTCCATGTAGAAACGTGTTTTCTGTCGCTATAACAACTTTCGGCGGCCTCCCGGTCAGACCTCCCTGTCTGAGTCGCAGGGCACTGGGCCGTGGACACAGCCAGTGCTCGGGGACGCCGGCTACAGTCCCTGCCCCTCTCTGGTGCCCCTGCTCTGGATCCCAGGTCACCGCGTGACGCTGACTCACAGCCCTGCGCTGAAGCACAGCGCGGCGCCAGGACTCACCCGCAGGACGTCTCCACCAGCTCAGCTCACATGCCTGTCCCTGCCGTCTCACAGGCCCCGGCAGCCTCCGTGCGCTTAGAGACAGCGTCCACACTGTGCTATGGGGCCACGTTAGCCAGCCGCTCGCCACAAAGGCAGAAACGTGGGCTAAACAGATGGTGGGTCTGAGAGCTGGCACGCAAGTGTCACCGCCATGGAGCTCAGCTGGCCGCCCAGGCCGCCAGGGCTTCCCCCGAGCCTGATCCCGGACCCCACTTGGAAGTGGCCCGAGGGCTGATAGGCTCACAGACAAACGTGAGAGAGCAGCGAACGCCTGGACATGTGTCTGCAAATCCCGAGGACTGACTGTGTGCATCCCTTTCCGCTTCACGGGTCCTGGCTCCAGCTCTCTGTCACCCGGACTCAGTGCCATCGCGACGTTATTAACACACACAGCGCTGCAGGGTGAGGAGGCAGCCTTGTGGGGGCCGTCTAGGACATGGAGCTTTCTGATACACAAGTCTCATCAGGTCAGTCCACCTGAGACTACGTTTTCCAGACACAATATCCCTAAGTATTCCCACTCACCGTCACCGACACTGCTACAGGACCAGCCGCACACACCGCAGGTCATGTGCTGGAGCCCACACCAGCACACAAAGGGCCGGCAACCTTGGTGGGACCATCTGCACCGTCAACTGTAAAAACCAAACACGACTCAAAACAACTGTAAGAATTTGGTTTTTCAGGGAAAGACGGATGGCATTAACTGACTAAACGGAAGTTTTTAGCCTTTTAAACTTTTTAGTAAGAAACGACTCAGTAAAAGCACATTCTGTGTAGCACACACCTGAGCAACGTCCACACACGCAGCGGACAATCACCCAGGCCCACACGTAACTGCCACGCACTCCTCTCCCGTCGTCCGCCACATGTCCAGTTCTCTGCACAGTGCCTGCGACTGGCCACGGAGTCCTGTCCACACACACACCAGCCTGTCCTCACCCACAGGGCTGCAGCGCTGGGGCACTTAGCGAGCAAGGGCCCCCTCCCCCATGCTCTTCGCTGTAATACATGTCCTATAGGTTCCCTCTTGTCAACATCACATTCGCAGTGAAAACAAAGGACTGAAAAGCAAACTCTCGGCCTGCCACTGTCCCCACCCTTTTAAGCCAGCCTCCGCGCCCCTCATGGGACGCTGCACGGCTTCGAGGCCTGGACAGGAGAGCACGTGACAGGAGCGCGCGGGAGCCTGGCCACCAGGGTGCACACGCAGCACGTGACCATCCCCGCTCATCTCCCCGCCCATCCTACCCACTCAAATCACTGCCCAGAGCATCGTCTGCTGGTAACAAAGATGACGCTTCTTTCCAGGGACCAATGCTCCCACGGAGGGGACGAGGGGAGAGAAGGGAGCGCAGACGGACCAGCGTCTTGCTCATCAGTGTGTGTCTGCAAGGCTGCTGCCCAGAGCCTCACCAACACACAGCTGTCTCCTGTCCTGGTCTCCTGGGTCCGTTCGTGACACGCAGGGCATCGTTAGACACTTGCTCAGTCAGGCTCTCAGGGTTAGAACTGGAAGCGCCGAGTCCACGCCACCTGTGCTAAGGCCTTCATCAAACTGGCATGAGGCAGCTCCGGGACTGGCTGGGAAGGCTCATGGTGAAGCTTCCAGGGAAAACCCCCACACCAGGGTCCAGAAGCAGCCTGAGGAGAGAACTGCCCTGTGCCCACACCCTCACACCCACTGGGAGCCTGGAGGAGGGGCCCCGCCCTGTGAGAGAGGACGTGGGTCTGGGTGCCATCCACCACCTGGACCCTCGGTAGATCAAAGCCTGGGCCCTGAGCAGCACTTTTAGGAAGAAACAGAAAGCAGTTGAGTAACGCCAGACCCAAAGGCCCGGGTCCTTCCCAGCTGATCTGGAAGGCGGCACGCGTGGCAGAGCCAAGGTCCCGCAGAGCCGGCCAAGTCCAGGCTGCGCCGGTCCTGGGGTCGGGAGGGACCCATCCCCAGGCGGGCCGGCCGCGGTCCTGCAGCCCTCTGCGCCAGAGGAAGAACAGCTGCTCTCTCCGCAGAGACCGGTCAGGAGACCCGGCTACAGAGTGGGTGCCACTGAAGAACACACGAGGGAGTGTGCCAGCAGGTCAGTGTGAAGATGTTCAACGCGGGCATTAAAGGTTCCAGTAAGAGTTTTCAGCGGCTGCAGAGCTCCGTTTGTAGAAAATACATTTAGAAAGTGACCTGCTTCCTGTCTGTCTGTCTGCCAGTTTCCTGGGCACCAGCCGAGGACATCCCCCACACAGGTGGGGTGTCTCCACACCAAGGCTGTCACCAGAGTGGCCACAGTCACGTAGCTCTTAGGACATGGCCTTTCAAAGGACGTGACTGAAACAGCCTGACACGGACACAATGCACAGCGGAACGACCGGCCGCTATGATGTGCATTGACCACCAGGGGAGAGAACAGAAGCGTGGACAGGCCCCCATGCCCGGGGTGTCACCTGAAGCTGCATTTGTGGGAATCGGATGGGCATTCCGTTGACCAGACACAACAAGTCGCACTTCTGGTCGTTACTGTGGTGGCGTCTCCAACATGGCAGCCGTCAAGCTGTACGCTGTCCCTGAGAGGAGCCATGCGAGTCAGCACAGGCAGGAGCGGTGCGTCCCCCTCACTGCGTCTGTGCTGTGAGTTCCCAGCTGTGGGCACGGGACTGCCAACAGGACGCCGCGCACCGAGCCTCGGCATCACGCCCGCACGGAGGACACCCACCCAACCTCGAGCAGTTGTCATGTTAAGAACCAGGTTAAAGGGGCAGTCAGGGAACAGCTGGGAAGGGCAGGGGATCGCACTGTGTCACAACTATTTCTGGAGTGTGGGGAAGCACGGGACCTGGTTGGAATGTCTGTAAGGAGGATTCTCTGAAAGGTCGGGGCCTCTGGGGGGCCCTTGCTGAAGGCGGCAACCCCTCCCTTGACTTTTCCAAACTATTCCGAGCCCCTGTGTGTTCTGCTAGAATCTCTATGTTTAGTCTTTTAGACCCAACCTTGTTGGAGCATGTGCTTTCTCAAGGATGCTCACCTTGCTAATCTATAATAATACTAGTAAAGGCGTAATGTGCTAATGAGACCGGACGTCCTTCTGGACAACCTTCCAGATGAAGCCGGGGCTGAGAAGGAAGCCCGGGTCCCAGGTGTCAGAGGGAAGCAGGTGGCAGCAGCCGGGGAAAGGAAGGCCTACTCTTGCATAAATTTCGTGCATTGGACCTCTAGTATTTCTATAAATCTAGATATTCTATAGAGTTCTATAAATGACATGGAATCTTGTCCTTTTTGCAAAACACAATATTCCACAATATTATAACACTAGAGGCCAGTGCACAAAATTCATGCACGAATAAGGTCCCTAGGCCCGGCCAGCAATCAGGGCTGATCAAGGCCTTCTGGCTGCTGGTCAGAGCCTTCCTTCCCTGGCTGCAGCCTTCCTTTGTTCTGCACCACCCCTTGATGGTCAGCACACGTCATAGTGAGTGATCGAACTCCCGAGGGGACAATTTGTATACAATCTATCTATATAAAACCCTAATATGCAAATCAACCCAACAGCGGAACGACCGGCCGCTATGATGTGCATTGACCACCAGGGAACAGATGCTGCTCAATGCAGGAACTGCCCCCAGCCCGCAGGCCCCAACCAGTGGTGGCGGCGGGGGACGGGGCTGGCGAGCGGGAGGTGCCAGGCCAGCCAAGGTGGGTGTGATCAGGGGCCCTGATCACCCCGCTGGTCGCCCTATAGATCAGCCCTGATCGCTGGCCAGGTCTAGGGACCCTACCCGTGCACGAATTTCGTGCACTGGGCCTCTAGTTAGTTATAAATGAAAGCACATTAGAATTTATTTAATATGCATCTGTAAATAGAATATAATTATTATTCCTTTATTTGATAGAGCTTCCCATATACCTTAAGTATAAAATTTTCCTTCATAAGGAGAGAAAAAAAAATCTTAAAATCCAAACCCTGGGAAGGTAGACAAATATATTATACTAGAGGCCCGGTGTACAAAATTCATGCACGAAGGGGGGTTGTCCCTCAGCCCAGCCTGTACCCTCTCCAATCTGGGACCAGTCAAGGGATGTCCGACTGCCCGTTTAGGCCCAAGGGATCGGGCCTAAACGGGCAGTCGGACATCCCTCTCACAATCCAGTACTGCTGGCTCCCAACTGCTTGCCTGCCTGCCTTCCTGATTGCCCCTAACCGCTTCTGCCTGCCAGCCTGATCACCCCCTAACCACTCCGCTGCCAGCCTGTTTGACCCAACTTCCCTCCTCTGCCAGCCTGGTCACCCCTAACTGCCCTCTCCTGCAGGGTTGATCACTTCCAACTGCCCTCCCTTGCAGGACTGGTCCTTCTCAACTGCCCTCCCTTGCAGGCCGGGTGCCTCCCAACTGCCCTCTCCTGCTGGCCATCTTGTGTCCACATGGGGGCAGGATCTTTGACCACATGGGGGCAGCTATATTGTGTGTTGGAGTAATGGTCAATCTGCATATTACTCTTTTATTAGATAGGATAGAGGCCTGGTACAGGGGTGGGGGCCAGCTGGTTTGCCCTGAAGGGTGTCCCGGATCAGGTGGGGGTTCCCTTGGGGCGTGGTGCGGCCTGAGCGAGGGACCTGTGGTGGTTTGCAGGCCGGCCACGCCCCCTGGCAACCCAAGCAGAGGCCCTGGTATCTGGAATTTATTTTCCTTCTACAATTGAAACTTTGTAGCCTGGAGCAGAGCCAAGCCTGGGGCTCCCTCTGAGGCCGGCAGCCATTTCTGTTGGGGTTATAATTGAAACTTTGTTGCCTTAAGCGGGTGGGCCTGGCCAGGGTGTGCGGAAAGCTTTGCTTCCCCTGTTGCCGCCGGCAACCCTGGCCTGCTCTCTCAAGCTCCAATCGGCCGCCATTTGTTTGAATTTATTTACCTTCTATAATTGAAACTTTGTAGCTTGAGTGGAGGCTTAGGCCTGGCAAGGGCAGGTGGAAAGCTTGGCTTCCTCTGTTACCTAGGAAACCTTGCTCTCTGTGGCTGTAGCCATCTTGGTTTGGGTTAATTTGCATGCTCGCTCTGATTGGCTTTTGGGCGTGGCTTGTGGGTGTGTCGGAGGTATGGTCAATTTGCATATTTGTCTATTATTAGGTAGGATTATTACTTATTATTATTAAACAGTATTAAGTAATCTATACATTTAAAGTAATCAAATTCCTGACTAACATAACACAATCATTTTAATAATACATATGTATATATTTGCTTCCTAGGCAAACACAAGAAAAAGCATTCCCAAGCGGGCTCCAATGACTTCCTGTGCAGTCACTTTCATTTTCTTACTCTTAGTTTTCGAGGGTTCCGTTGCGTTTCGTTGCATTCCTGGCTCCTCACACAGGGCACTCCTTTGCCGGGGCTGACCGGCAGACCCTGAGCGAAAGGTGAATGGATGACTTTGACACACGTTTCTGTGGAAGAGAGGCTAAGGCACTACGTGGCTATCGCCGCCAAGGAGCCCCGTTCGCCTGCCTCCTTTGGCTTTTATTGTAACAACAGCTTGAACTCAAATTAACCTCTAGATACAATCAGCAGGTGAGCATCCTTGAGAAAGCACATGCTTCTACAAGGTTGGGTCTAAAGGCTAAACAGAGATTCCAGCAAAACACCTGGGGGCTCGGACTTGTTTGGAAAAGTCAAGGTAGGGGCTTCCGCCTTCAGCAAGGGCCTCCCAGAGGTCCCCCCAGAGGTCCTCGACCTTTCAGAGAATCCTTACAGACTTTCCAACCAAGTCCCATGCTTCCCCACACTGGAGAAAGTCTTTGCTTTTTAAAGACAGAGAGCACAAGCAGAAAGCAGAGAGCGATGTGGGCAGAGTCCTGCAGACCCAGCGTCCCACCCAGGACCCTGCCTCCCACGGAGGACACAGCTTCCCCCCACGGACATGGCCTCTTGCAGCAGACATGGCTTCCCACTGTGGACACAGCCTCCCACCCTGGACACGGCCTCCCACCCTGGACACGGCATCCCATCCCGGACATGGCCTTCCACCGCAGACACGGCCTCCCGCAGCGGACACGGCATCCCATCCCGGACATGGCCTCCCACCACAGACACGGCCTCCCGCAGCGGACACGGCATCCCATCCCGGACATGGCCTTCCACCGCAGACACGGCCTCCCACCGCAGACACGGCCTCCCGCAGCGGACATGGCATCCCATCCCGGACATGGCCTCCCACTGCAGACACGGCCTCCTCCCGCAGCGGACACGGCATCCCATCCCAGACATGGCCTTCCACCGCAGACACGGCCTCCCGCAGCGGACACGGCATCCCATCCCGGACATGGCCTCCCACCGCAGACACAGCCTCCTCCCGCAGCGGACATGGCATCCAATCCCGGACATGGCCTCCCATCCCGGACATGGCCTCCCACCGCAGACACGGCCTCCTCCCGCAGTGGACATGGACTCCTGCTGTGGACATGGTGTCCTACCCCGGACACGGCCTCCTGCTGTGGACACAGCCTCCCAGCCGCCTTTGGGAGCTGTGTGTGGAGCAGCGGCCCAGGCGCCTGTCTTCCCTCCCTGTCTGACCCTCGGCAGCGTCCAGGAGGCTCCGGGCTGTGCCCACTGCCCGTCTAGCTGCCACCAGGCATCTGAGAGGCTGGAGAAGGGACCTGAGGTTCCTCCAGGAGGCGATGGAAGGGCACCCGCGTGCACCAGGAGTGGGTGGGAGGGTGAGTCAACGCATCACTTCAACAGGAGAGGAAAAACCGCCACACCGCCCACGAGAGGACACCCGCCCGACACCAGCAGTGCCCGTCCCAGTCCTGCCACTTGTCAGCCGGTCAACGCTGCCCTCGGAGGCGGCACCGGGAGCCCTGGCTTCCCTGGGACTTTCAGGCGCCCACAGACTCACTGAACACACTCTGAGCACCAAGGTGTGCCAGGGCACTTTCTAGAGTCTGACCCGACTCCCTCCTGTGCCCCGAGTAGAGACGCGCTGAGGCCCGGGGTGTAGGGTCCCTCTTCTGGGGCTCAGAGCCCAGACCATCCTCTTCCCGACACACACTGGGCCCTGTCTTGGCCCTCACACAGGGGGCACAGCACGGGCCCCAGGACGCAGAGCCAGGAGTGGGGTCCCAGTCCTCAGGCGCCTCAGCAGAGGGCGCCCAGCCGTGCGGCGGCGTGCCAAGCACACGGATAGGCCAGGCAGCCTGCGCAGCCCGAGGCGGCACCGCCTGCATCTCCCAGGCCCGACACCTCCCTGGCCACGTCGGCCTCGCGCTCTGGAATGCAGCCCGGACCCAAACCCAACGTGCGCGCAAGACTGCCCTGGTGCCGCCTGGACTACGACTGCTGAGAAGGCGAGCAGGCAGGTCCCTCGAGCACCAAGAACAGCCACGCGGGAAATGGTGCATTAGGCGCGCGGCTGTGACGGGGCTCCACACAGAGCCCCAGCCCCAGCCATCAGGCGGTCTCGGTGTTTGCTTTACAGACTTTGTTCTCAAGAAGCCGGGTGGCTGTGGTTGGAGCACTGTCCCGACACGGAAAGGTTGTGGGTTCGGTCCTGGGTCGGGGCGTGTACCGGAGGCAACCGATCCATGTTTCTTTTTCTCCCTTCCTCTCTCTTCTAAAATCAATTAAGAAAACAATTAAGAAACATTTTTCTAAAGGAAAAGGAACTTTTCTGCAAAGGTGGGTGGGCTGTGGCCACGCTGGGCTCCGAGGCAGCCGGTGCTCTCCAAGGCCAGTGCTCACCCTCTTCGGAGCGTGTGCTGAGCCCCCGGCTCAGGTGGCGAGGACAGAAAGCGACGCGCCCTGCTCTGCCTTCTCCTTCCTGTCCTCATGTCAGTCCGAGTGTGAGAGTGAGTACCCCAAGGGGGAGGGGTGCCTGCAGCAGGGGCCCAGGGGGACAGGGCTCCGCCCCTCCGTCCTGACCCCTGGCCTGGCCCACAGGCTGCTCAAGATGCCGAGCCTCTCCCGGCTACGCTGGCAGCTCCCACGGTCTCACCTGACGGCCACCCAACGTCAGGCTCCCGTCCGACCGCCTTCCTGCCCTCTCCAACGTGGAAGTCTGACTGGCATTTTGAAATCCATGTGCCAAGGGGAACCCTCGCCTTGCGTCACAATACCAGCGCACCATGCCTGTTTCCCCACCAGCTCCGTCCTCGCAGCCCCTCGGACTTCTCCTGGGCCCCGTGACAGCGGGACCATACACTGGCTCCGCCTGCAAACATCCAACCCGACCCCAACCTGACCACGGCCGCCCAGCAGGCCTCCAACACAGCGGCCAGAGGGACCGTCTCAAAGCACAGCCGCCCCCCCCCCCCCCGGGCTCCCTGCCCAGAAAGCCCGCAGCACCCCCCCCCCTATCCGTCTGCGTGACCACCACAACCACATGCCACAGACTCGGGCTCACACAGCCACACCCCTCAGTCTGGGGGCTGGAGTCCCAGTCCAGGGGCTGGGGCGTCAGTTCTGGGGAGGGCTCTCTTCCTGGCTTGAGAGGGCCACCCTCTCACCGTGTCCTCAGAGGGAGAGGACCTCAGGTCTCCTCCTCTTGCAAGGGCTCATGGGCCTCACCCTCATGACTTCACAAAGGCCCCGCCCCAAAGACCACCCTCGGGAATAGGGTTTCAGCGTGAACGCAGCACCGTCTCCCAGGAGGGAAGCAAGGCCTTCCACCATCAACCCCACCCGCTCTGGTGGCCTCACCACAGCCTCCGGGGCACCCCGCCACCCCGCAGGCCGTGCCCTCACTCCCTGCGGGTGTGGCTCACTTCCACATGGGACCCCCAGAGTGCAGGCAGGACGAGGCCAGGGGAGTGCATCCGCTGCTGTGCCTGGAGGGCCCAGCATGGCAGGGACTAACCAGCCTTTGCTAACATGAAGAAATGAGCACGCTGTAGCTGAGGCCGCGGGAAGTTTCGCTCTGCCATGATTCCCCTACAACCTTGAAACAGCTCTATATCCAAACTGGAGCAGATCCTCAGTATTGTGCCTTGTTTCTCAAAATATCATAACAAAACCTATCCAGTGGAAAGAAAGCTGAGCGAGAGTGAGCTGTAAAAGGGAGTTATTTAAAGTCGGCTGGCAGTCATAGCCCGCGTGCGCCCTTATCTTCCTCCCTTGGTTTCGCTCGGGTTTGGTTTCAGAACCCTCCCAGGAAGCTCAGTGCGTCCTTTTGTTCTGGTCTGGGCCCCACAGGAAGCCTCCGGGAGGCTCAGGGACAGAGTGCCAGCCAGGGTCAGGCAGGGCTCTAAGCGGATGCCTCCCCCGCCAGGTGGCTCTGAGCCAGGCCTCCTGCTCACCCGGGCCTGTGGAGTCCGTGGCACAGTGCGTGAGCAGGCATGGCTACCAAGCCACCGCCTGTGCTCTATTCCATGACCACTGGGCGCTAGTCTTGAAGATAAACTGTGAGGGAGGTCCCCAAGGCTGAGGAGCTCGGCGTAGGGGAGTCTGGGACATAAATGGGTCACGTGGTGCCCTGTGCAGCGCGCAAGGCAGCAGCCCTGCAGACAAGCCCCGTGCCCTACATGCCGGGGCTGGTGGAACCAGGCGAGAGCAAGGCCCCCGATCAGAGCGTCACTGCTGCGCAGGGGCTGCTCCAGCAAATGCGGCCAATGCAGGGGAGGGGACTGCAAAGCAACAGGTGGGATGCACGTCACCGAGATGCCGGGCAGATTGGAGGGCAGGCGCCCGGGAGGGCGTCTCCGAGATAAAGGAGGAACCCAGGCGCCAGTCACAGCAGCCAGGCAGGTGACTCACACTCTCGCCGCAGAGACAGGGCGAGGCCCAGAGCGAGGTTCCCGTGACCCGAGTCAGCAGGAGGGACTGGTCCTGGACAGGCCAGTGTCACTGGGAGCCTAAGGGCGGAGGCGGGGACTGGGAACCATGCCCCTTCTGGGCGCTCCCTGACCTGCGGGGGGAGCGGGAGCTGCTTACAGGCTCACCTCAAAGGTCCAGGGCCTTGACATGTGGAGAGGACCGCCCACTGTGCCGGAACCGACTCGTTTCAGCTCCCAGGATTTGGGGGCAGCACTGTCCCCCCCAAATGTGGTCCCTGAGGTAGGTGGCTCTGCCCCGGATCTGCAGGAGCACCCACAGGCCGCACGAGCCTCTCCCTGACCCCGCTCTGCTGCACGGCCAGGTGCTGGCTTGGAGCGGACGTCCTCACTCCCGCACGAGTGGGCTGGGACGATGGTGAGATCAGAGCTTCACTTAGACCAGGGCTGGGATCGGGAGGTCTGGCCCTGCCAAGACCACCGCAGGCGGGACTGACATCCGGGTGCTTCCTTCCTGCAACACACGTTCACATTAGGTGAGTTCTACTGAGCGAACGGTGTGACCAACAGCCGAGGCCCTGGCAGGACAAAGGCTCCCACCCCGAGGGGCAGCTGCCCGGCGAGCCTGGCTCCCAGCCGGCAGGAAGGGGAGGACAGGACCCACAGGGACAGACCTGGACTTTGGAATCAAACAAAGGCTCTGAATCCGGCCCCACCCTCGGTAAACTGTCCCCGCCCCAGCAGCTTCCTGCGTGCAGGGCAGAGGGCGGCACAGGGCGGGCTCAGTGCTTATCACACTGACTCCGAAACAGGACATTCATGCCTAGAGTTCCTGGGAAGGGAAGCAGATAACCAGGGCAAGTGTGTGGACACACGGGTCAGTAGGTTATCACTACCTCAGCCTCCACCTGTCCTTAGTGCGTTCCTGCTCTGGACCTCGGCTGGAAAGGACGAAGGGGACAGGAGGCAGGTGATCGGCCCGAGCGGAATAAAAGGCTTCGCCCAGGTTTATAACATCACCCCGAGCACAAGGCCTCTGTAACCGTGGTCCTTGAAACCTGTATCAGAACCACCTGGGGTGCGTGACTTAATGAACTAATAAACAGCAAAGCAAGAAAACAAACGAACGGGCACCAACTCCTGGAGCCCGTCGCTGCGGTGGCGACACGTGGGCTGGCACACCGCCATGGGCTCCAGGACACCCGCGGGACAAGCCCCTGGAGCACTCACTGGTTCCTCATGGCCACCAGGCTGCACCGCCCCTTTGCTCTGGACGGTGAGGGATGGCGGGAAGAGCCCAGAACGACAGGAAACTCAAGGCATGTGGCCACTCCCTGCCTCCCACATTCCTCCCACCTGCAAATGCCAACAAGAGGGGACAGCTGGACAGCTCAGGCTGATACCCAGTGTCCACGAGAGGGGCTGCAGGAACGCCCAGCTCAGGTGTCCCTCATCTGTGCACGCTCACCACGCAGCCTCAAGGCCAAGCCGCTGCGAGAACTGGAGACTGTCCCCTCCTCCTTCTTAGGCCCACACAGCCGGCCCCCCTGAGCCCGTGAGCATGGCCCCACTCAGCCGGCCCTCCTGAGCCCGTGAGCATGGCCCCACACAGCCGGCCCCCCTGAGCCCGTGAGCATGGCCCCACACAGCCGGCCCTCCTGAGCCCGTGAGCATGGCCCCACACAGCCGGCCCTCCTGAGCCCGTGAGCATGGCCCCACACAGCCGGCCCCCCTGAGCCCGTGAGCATGGCCCCACACAGCCGGCCCTCCTGAGCCCGTGAGCATGGCCCCACACAGCCGGCCCTCCTGAGCCCGTGAGCATGGCCCCACACAGCCGGCCCTCCTGAGCCCGTGAGCATGGCCCCACACAGCCGGCCCTCCTGAGCCCGTGAGCATGGCCCCACTCAGGCGGCCCTCCTAAACCCGTGAGCAGGGCCCCACTCAGCCGGCCCTCCTGAGTCCGTGAGCATGGCCCCACTCAGCCGGCCCTCCTGAGCCCGTGAGCATGCATGGCCCCACACAGCCGGCCCTCCTGAGCCCGTGAGCATGGCCCCACTCAGCCGGCCCTCCTGAGCCCGTGAGCATGGCCCCACTCAGCCGGCCCTCCTGAGCCCGTGAGCATGGCCCCACTCAGCCGGCCCTCCTGAGCCCGTGAGCATGGCCCCACACAGCCGGCCCTCCTGAGCCCGTGAGCATGGCCCCACTCAGGCGGCCCTCCTGAACCCGTGAGCATGGCCCCACTCAGCCGGCCCTCCTGAGCCCGTGAGCATGGCCCCACTCAGCCGGCCCTCCTGAGCCCGTGAGCATGGCCCCACTCAGCCGGCCCTCCTGAGCCCGTGAGCATGGCCCCACACAGCCGGCCCTCCTGAGCCCGTGAGCATGGCCCCACACAGCCGGCCCCCCTGAGCCCGTGAGCATGGCCCCACACAGCCGGCCCTCCTGAGCCCGTGAGCATGGCCCCACTCAGGCGGCCCTCCTGAGCCCGTGAGCATGGCCCCACACAGCCGGCCCTCCTGAGCCCGTGAACATGCATGGCCCCACACAGCCGGCCCTCCTGAGCCCGTGAGCATGGCCCCACTCAGGCGGCCCTCCTGAGCCCGTGAGCATGGCCCCACTCAGGCGGCCCTCCTGAACCCGTGAGCATGGCCCCACTCAGCCGGCCCTCCTGAGCCCGTGAGCATGGCCCCACTCAGCCGGCCCTCCTGAGCCCGTGAGCATGGCCCCACTCAGCCGGCCCTCCTGAGCCCGTGAGCATGCATGGCCCCACACAGCCGGCCCTCCTGAGCCCGTGAGCATGGCCCCACTCAGGCGGCCCTCCTGAACCCGTGAGCATGGCCCCACTCAGCCGGCCCTCCTGAGCCCGTGAGCATGGCCCCACTCAGCCGGCCCTCCTGAGCCCGTGAGCATGCATGGCCCACACAGCCGGCCCTCCTGAGCCCGTGAGCATGGCCCCACTCAGCCGGCCCTCCTGAGCCCGTGAGCATGGCCCCACTCAGCCGGCCCTCATGAGCCCGTGAGCATGGCCCCACTCAGCCGGCCCTCCTGAGCCCGTGAGCATGGCCCCACACAGCCGCCCCTCATGAGCCCGTGAGCATGGCCCCACACAGCCGCCCCTCATGAGCCCGTGAGCATGGCCCCACTCAGCCGGCCCTCCTGAGCCCGTGAGCATGGCCCCACACAGCCGGCAGGCCCCCACACATGGAGGGAGGACTACACTCGCGGCAGGAGGACTTGTGGCTGACAGGGGCTGGAAGATTGTTTTAATAAAAATTACATATTGGAATCGATACTTTCCATCGCCTGTTTCTTCAGTTCCTCATTCAGAAAGCCACGAAGCCCTTCAGTTGTGAGGGTACCAGGTCCCTCAGGAAGTGGCATCTGAGTGTCGCCTGATACTCACACACGATCTGAACTGTTTCCACACCTTCTCACGGTGCTTTTCAGGAAGAATGTTCTTTTTAAGAATGAAACATTGTCAGGAGTCTCTAGCGTGGGCAGGAAGACACTAAGGCGGCGCACCTGCAATGGGCAACTTACAGCCACGACAGCTGTGCGGAGCCAGGGCACACCTGCGCGGTCAGGAGTCCTGCACGCAGGCTGGGGTGCTGCGGGGAGTCCCAGAGAAGAGGGCCCTGAGCAGCAGCAGCGAGTCAAACACAGACCCGCACCCCATTCTCTAACTTCATACTAGTACACAGCGCGAGCTACCTCTGTGCACAACTCAAGGCTTAGAAATTAACAACCCAAGTTCCAATAAGTGAGCCCACAGGGTGAGAGGGTGCACCTTCCTTGCAGAGCAGTTGCGTCTGCGTCTGCGTGACACAGCCAGCTGTCTGGCTGTCGGAGGCCCGCAGGGCCTGGTGGGAGGGATCAAGGTCAGCAGCCACCACAGGCCCAGGTCACAGAGCCGCCTGGCTCAGGAGCACAGACCCTAGCAGAACACGGGGGGGCCCAGGAAGAGCAGGAAACATGAGCCCTGCAGCAACACTGGGCAGCAGGGTCAGGGTGTGGGGCAGGGCTGGGGCGCGGGGAGACAGACTGGGGTTGGCGCTGTGCCTCCCCAGGGACTCTGACAGCCATGGGAGTGACACTCAGCTGCAGCTCGGGGCGCGTCCACACCAGCCTGTCCCTCACGCCTGCCCACTGACCCGTGCCTCCCCAGGGACATCCCTCTGACACCTGCAGGGCCAGCACAGAGGGCTGTGGACCCCTCAGGGGCTCGCCCACAGGGTCTCAGGACTGGGCAGGGTCAGGGCCGGGGGCCGACAGGGGCAGACATTCGGGAGATGTTTCCTCGGGAGAGATTAGACACCCACATTCATCCGCCTCGCCGGCCGTCATGGTCAGACAGAAGCTCTCACGCGAGGCCACGCTCCTTCAGCTTCCTGCACCCACAGACCCGTCCTCGGGTGTCTGGGGAGGCCGGGTAAAGAGGAGGCTCGGGAAACAGGCCCCACACAGCAGAACATGCAGAAGAGACCACACCGGGCAGGCCCCGGCTCCGAGCACAGCACACGCTGGCCCAGGAGTTAGGAAGTGCGCAACAGCCAGGGGTCGGGTTATTTTAGCAGCAGCACGTGTGTACATTAATTTCAGAGAGGAAGGGAGAGGGAGAGAAAGATAGAAACATCAGTGATAAGAGAGAATCATGTACCGGCTGCCTCCTGCATGCCCCCTTACTTGGGATCGAGCCCGCAATCCGGGCATGTGCCCCGACCAGGAATCGAACCGTGATCTCCTGGTTCCTAGGTCAACACTCAACCACTGAGCCACACTGCCCGGGTGGATTTAACTTTTAAACAAAAATTATAAAGACTACATCACTGTTACTATCCTATATAATAAAAGTGTAATATGCAAATTGACCAAACAGCAGAATGACCGGTCGCTATGACGCGCACTGACCACCTGGGGGCAGACACTCAATGCAGGAGCTGCCCCCTGGTGGTCAGTGCACTCCCACAGGGGGAGCGCCACTCAGCCAGAAGCTGGGCTCATGGCTGGCGAGCACAGTGGCAGTTGCAGGAGCCTCCTGCCTCCACTGCAGGCAGGCAGTAAAGAGCAAGGGGTCCCCAGATTGCGAGTGGGTGCAGGCTGGGCTGAGGGACACCCCCTCCCCAGTGCATGAATCTCGTGCACCGAGCCTCTAGTATTAAAGAACCAAAGAAGAGAAAGCTGAAGGAGACAATGAGAATTCTTGAGAATATGTATTTGCTGGGAAACTGTGCTGTTTCCCAGATTTGTTGAAAGAGGACAATCAGCTCCCAACCAGCTCCGCAGCAGGCAGGGTATTCTGAGCACTGAGGCCTTCACACCAAACAGTCAAGATAAGGAGGTGAGATTTAATCGAACTGCAGGTGAGCTTTTTACCACTGCGCAGTGTTAAATTACCTTATCTGCCCGGTGGCTAGAGCCGTGCAGCAATAAGCCTGCCTGTTCCCTCTCGTGTGATTACAGACTGCGAGGTGTCGGCATAACCGCCGACAGGAGGTCACAGAGGACAGCGCCGCTCGAGGGACGCTGCTGGGTTTCTCACAGCCGCCGCTCACAGCTCACAGGGAAGTAACGTGCAAGGTCATTCCCACGCTCCTCCAGGTTGACATTTTAGGAAATGAAAGTTACATAAACCGCAGATGGCGTGAGCTGTCACTCACAGGCCCGGACCGCGTGTGCGGAGAGCGGGGGCTCTGTCTCCAGCCCGCCGGCAGCTCCCGCAGCCTCGTCCCTCCACTGTCCGACCAGGAGCACCTCAGGGCACCTTCTGCAGCACGCGCCCTCGGGGGAGCGGACAAGGCCACGGCACCTCTGACGCTCTCTCCAGACTAAGTCTTGGGTTTTGTGTTAGAACGGGAAGTTTTTAACTTGATGTCTATCCCGAGGAGGGGAGACTCCAAGTTCTCCTGGGACGGGAGCGCAACAGCCATGTCTGCACCTGGCTGCTGCCACGCAGGCGCCCTGGCCCCTGCTCACTAGAGCAGCAGTCGCCAACCTTCCGGACCTCACCGACCACCGGCTGGCGACTGCTGCACTAGAGGGTCTCCTGGCCCAGGCTGGCGCGTCACGACCAATGGTGACTGTGGAGAAGTCATATGGATTCAAAATTTTAGTTTCTTCAATTATTAAAGCAAAAAAAAAAATTAGTTTGTATAGATGTCCTATAGACCCTGTTACGGTACTATTACTTATATGTTATATGTTATGTACCACACACATTACGTCACGGACAGCATGCGTGGTACAGAAAGCTCCTGCCACAGGCTTCCCGCCGCGGCACCTGTCCCAGAAGAACCCCTAAGCCCTGACGGAGGCGCCCCAGCTGTCTGTCTCCATCAGGCGTCTTCCCGGAGGTGAGCTGTCCCCTGGGTAACCCTCAGGGAGTAAGTGGTAAGTGTGTCTGCGGAAAAGAGCGCCTGGGCAGATGGGAGGCCTCGGGCTCAGACAGCACCGCAGCGGGAGCGCGGTCCGCTGGGGCAGGCACTCCTTGCCCTTCATTTCCACCGCCCGACCAGGCGCCCGGGAGCGTGCCTGTCTGGGTAGCGGGGCGAGGGGGTGGGGGGGCAACTGGAAGGAAGGAGGTTGTCGTGAGATGTGACGATGTGGCCCACAGGTCACCGCCCTGCACGGGCCGCAGCGCTGACCAGGCAGGGGGAAAAGGGCCTTGAGGCCTCTCAGTGAGCTGCCGTCCAGGGCTGGGGTGGATGCTGAGATGTAAATGTTTCTTCAAACTTTCAAGACGAGGTATTGCCTTTCTAAAGTCTACAGTGTCCATCAAGGTCTCTAGAGAATGGGACAGCCCGCAGCAAACCCATCCTGCCTCCAGCAGCGCGGCCGCCTGCGTCCTGCCCCGCACGACAGGCCCGGTGTCCGCTCCACATGGGACCCGCTAGTCGCTGGTTCCCTCTTCCTCCCGGGCCCACCCCTTTCCCACCAGGTCGGGGAGACGACTGTTCTGCCTGCCTTCCTCCCGACGTCCGAGCTATGTGGGCTTCACCACAGGTTCCAACACATTTCTCACCAGTGCTGCTTCCCGAAGACCAAGCACAGAGTCAGTGGGAACACGGAGTAGATGGGAAACAACGTGGCTACTGCCTCCACCGTGTGAACCCATTACCTTTAAGGTATTCTCTCCCTTAGGTAGGGCATATGGTGACGTAGCTTAAACAATTTGGTTTAACAAACATCAAGAGAGAACAAGTTATTTTGTGAAAATAAAAGATACATAATTATAAAAAGGGAGCGAACCAGAGAAGCACGCGTGAGGTACGCGTTCCCTCCAGCTGTTTGGCCCCTTTGTGCTGAGGCTGAGTCACCATCACCTCCCCAGCGGACGCGGACGCAGACCCTGCTCGCTGCGCAGCCTGACTGCAAGGGGCTGCCCGCCCTGTCCCGTCTGCAGGGCCTCGGGGAGCTGGGAGGGTGCCGCAGAGAGCCCGGCTGCAGCACTGACATCTCCCCGAGCAGAGGGAGGCCTGGGGTGCGCACGCTGGGCCGTGAGGACGCAGCACTTACACGCGCAGCGGTCAGGCGGGCGGTGGCACCCTCTTGCTGAGCTAAGGCCTGCCCCGGCTTCCACCCGCTGAGCAGGAGCTGGTTCCACAGCCCCCCACCCCAGCCACCCCAGCCACCCCTTCCACAGGGAAGGTCCTGCTGGGGCCCTCCCCCCCAAGGAGGGAAGCCCAGCCCTCGGGCTGTAACCCTCTCCTGCGCCTTTTCCTGACAGACCTTCCTGGCACCTGGAGGTCACGGAGACATGACTCCTCAGACACATCTCTCTGCGGGTGACAGACCCCCCGCAACCACACTGCACGCAGGCTCCCCGAGCCCTTCCCCGGGCCTTGTCCTGTGGGGCCGTCCCCACCCTGCAAGACGTCTGAGCCGAGAATCCTGCTGGGTCGTCCCCTCTCTGACATGAGACCTCACCCATCCGTGGGGTCTCAGTCCTTGGCCTGCCTCTAACAGAATCGTTTCCAGTCAGTTTAGTAAGACCCACCCCCCACCCCCATATCTCCTCATGGTCATTTCCACCACTCACACCGCGTGCTGCTCCTTGCTCCCCGGGGCCCCCAGTCTCAGGGGCTCCCAGTCCCCGGGGCTCCCCATTCTAGGGGCTCCCAGTTCTAGGGGGTCCATGTCCCAGGGGATTCCCAGTCCCAGGGGCTCCCAGTCCTGGGGCTCTGTTGCACTGAGCCTGAGCTAGCTCCCCCGCGCCCAGGACACTGAATGACACCTCTGGCTTTAGCTCAGGCACGACTGCTTCCTTGACAGCAGCCACACAGCCTACCAGCACCAAACCGCCTGTCTAGTCCTCTCATGAAAGCGATCCCTGCAATGCCATGGGGGCGCTGTCCCCCTTGACCACTGCTTCATCATCACAGCGACACGTTCATTTTGTTGATTTGGAGACAATTAACAATTACATTTCCATGGTTTATCTGAAGGGCTATGAAAATGCTCACAAGAAATTCTGGAAGTTAACATACATAAGATGTGTTATAAAAAGGCAGAAATAAATACGAGTATTAAAAGTTGTTCCCTCTGGTTTCTTCATGCATGATTGTTTCCCGCACTTTCCACTCAGTGTGTGCATTACTGTGAAAATCAGACAAACATCAAAACAGCCCTGGTGAAAAAGTGCTCCAGTGAGCACCCCTCTCAGGAGCCCCCCTTTCAAATGTGTTTCTCTGGGAGAAACCGTCTCCTGGCCGCAAGTTCTCAGACGATGGATCCTGTGCCGAGAGACAGGCACACGGAAATAAAAATGTACACATTTCCGGGGGAAACCCGTCCGTGCAGCATCACCTGCCTGGAAGCTCTAAAGCCTGGCAGACGGAAGGAAACTGAGCATGTAATAAAGTGGAGGAAGGCGAGGAGGGGGAAGAAGAGGACCAGAGTCCCCAGCCTCTCAGCCATCGCACTGTCTGTTCCAGGGAGAAGAGCCGGGCTGTTCCCTGTGTGACTCTCAGGAACGCAGCACACGTGCTTAGGAACTGCTCGCTGGTCGATGCTTCAGGGTTACTATGTAGAGCCTGCTCATTCCCGTCAGAACCTGAGAAACACCCACGAAGTGGGGGATCATGGAACTCCCGGGCAGGAACAGACACTGCGAGGGCCTCTACGTCACAAGAGAACTACAGGCTCCTCCGTGAGTGACTGCAAGTCCTGCTGCCCAGCCTCGGGCTTCCACGGCAGAAGGCTCTGCGGACAGAGACCCTGCAGAGCTGGGCCCGACGTTCCCCAAAGGAGACCGACTCGTGCAGAATTGAGCAGCAGAGTTGTTCTTCCTTTTCTTTCTGTGTCTTAGTTCATCGATGTTTCATTTTGAACATTACTGTGCTGTTGTAAAATTCATGAGATGCTATTCTACACTAGTTTCACTCGTTTCTGGAACAGGGTCAGGGATGGTAAGGACGAACGACTTTCTACAGGGCTGGGCAAAGCAACTGCCTCCGCCTTCATCAGCTGCCGCTGCATAACCCTTGGAGACATACAAAGGCATTTCCAACTAATAATACCTTACATTGGTTTTTAAATGTCAGTATATATAGACCTGCTATTTCTGGAAAAACTTAAAAACCTTTAAAGAATCAAATGTAACCAAGACTGAAAGTTAGGAGCCTATTTGTTAATCGTTGCAAATACTAGATTAAAAAACCACTTTATTGTGGTAAGCACACACCGTCACATTGTAATTAAGTACTTAATGCACGGGCACACTCCTTACCGATGTTGGGGTGCTTGAGAAGACGGCAGATTCTGGCTTCCCTTTCCAGTTTCTGATGATCTGTAAAAAAAAAACACAAAAACCCCACAAAAGTAAATCACAACTTTAGCAAAAAAGATTAAAAGATAAACAGTGTACCCAAACAACAGAAAGCCTGTACATTTACTTATCTTTTGATGTCTTTTAAAAAACAGATCATTTGGCCCAGCCAGTGTGGCTCAGTGGTTGAGCATCAGTCTAAGAACCAGGAGGTCCTGGTTCGATTCCCGGTCAGGGTACATGCCCAGGTTGTGGGCTTGATCCCCCCCGTAGGGGGCATGCAGGAGACAGCCCAACAATGATTCTCTCTCATCATTGATGTTTCTATCTCTATCCCTCTCCCTTCCTCTTTCTAAAATCAATAAAAAGATCTATTTTTTTAAAAACTGATCACCTGAATTTGGAGCTACGTGACACACAGTGTTTACCAGCCCAACTGCCTTCCCTATTCACTGGCTTCATGCTGGACAACAGGGACATGGCAGGCAGTGGTGTCCTCCTCTCTAAGTGTGTGCTGCAACAACTGAAATAGCAGCAGGCACCCACGGAAGAGGGGCCCATCTGGAACCCCGATGCCCAGGAGCCGGGCGAGGAGGGCTCCTGCAGCCTGTCCCGGCACGGTTCCTGTCTCTTCACACGGCTGTCCTCTCCGCCTTCCTAGGTGGCCAGGCTCTCCCTTGCAGCACGGACGCCCCAAAGCCCCAGCTGCTCGCTCTTCACGCTTCCCTGGCCCAGCCACTCTGTGAAGGGGCAGGAACACTGCAAACCTGCACTTGACGAACCACCTGATGCCCTTCTCTGGTGTCTCTGTCACGGTTCATGTGCATATGGTTATAACAAAACCACCAGCCAAAACACAGCAAACGCAGACAGAGGCACGAGCACAGCGGACACCCACGCGCCACAGCAGCCCGTGGAGGCCAGTACGAGGGCTTTCCTGAGCGAGGGCACCCGACTCGCCCTCACGGCCTGAGACGGAATGTGCCTACCCCTCACTTACCGATGTGACCCCAGCACAGAGAGGCTCACAGAATCAGCAAGGGGCGCCTACCAGGCAGCTCTGAGCTAAAGGCATAACCGCCGAAGAGAACGTGGGACACCACCCGGACCCCGGAGAGCCTCGCACGGGGCCTCAGCGCCGTGCTCTCGGGCCTCATGCTCCTAAAAGCATCGAGAACCCACAGAGCTTTGTTTATGTGGCTCAGAGCTGTTAATATCCACCCTATTACCATACAACTGAGGAAACTGTAAATAAATATTTAATTCACTTAAAAACAAAAATGAACCCATTACATATTAACATAAGTGCCTGCATTTAAATTTTAAACTTTTACTTGGAAATAAAACACAAGAAATTTGGAGAATGAGAATAGTATAAAAACACATGTGTACAATTTATCCAGATACAGCTCTTAACACTCCACCAATTTTTAACCATTTATCTCTTTCTGTCATGTACACCTGTGTGTGTGTACACACACATTTATCTAATTGACACCTATGTATAACTATACAAACATATAAATGTACTAGGGGCCCAGTGCACGAAAATTTGTGCACTTGTGGGGGGGGAGCTCTCTCAGCCCGGCCTGCCCCCCCTCTCACTGTCCAGGAGCCCTCAGGGGATGTCCTACTGACGGCTTAGGCCCGCTCCCCACGGCTGATCAGGGGAAGGCACCACCTCCATCACCCCCTCACTGCTGCTGCCTCTGGCCTCCCTCTGTAGGAGGTGGCCCGGCAATCAGGGGAAGGTGACACCCTCATCATGCCTCTGCTGCTGCCACTGCCAGCCGCACGGCTGCCTGAGCCTCGGCCCGGCCCTTGTTGCCTGAGCCTCGGGCCCTGGGCAGCGGCAGCCGCCATCCGTGGCTTGCCTGAGCCTCGGGCTGGCGCTGGGTAGCGGCAGCTGTCATTCATGGCTTGCCTGAGCCTCGGGTCAGCCCTGGGCAGTGGCACCTGCCATCCGCGGCTTGCCTGAGCCTCGGGCCGGCGCTGGGTAGCGACAGCTGTCATCCATGGCTTGCCTGAGCCTTGGGCTGGCCCTAGGCAGTGGCAGCCACCATCTGAGACTTGCCTGAGCCTCAGGCAGCTGCTGTGCTTTGTCCATAAGGACACAACATCAAGTCCCTGCCCACCTGTGTGCACCTCACCGAGCACGCAGCCCTGCCCAGCCGCGCGCACAGCCTGCTGATTGGTTGTTATAGCGTGATGGCGTGACGACTGTTAGCATGTTAGCTCTTTATTATATAGGATATTTACACCTAAAGTAACTTTCTCTGACCCTCCTGCAGGTAAGTAATTTAGGAAACGACTTTAAATGTCTCTACTGCTGTGAACAGCCCACAGTGAAGTGTTCAAAGGAGCCGGTGCAGTGCAGGACGGTCTGGCAGTGCACCCACCACCTCCAAATTACCAAATGCAAAGGCTGACATGCTCTGGCCACACCACTCTCTAACACTACCCATCCTTCTTCAACCCCCCCATCTCCTTCTGAAGACAAGCTACTTCTAGAATATTCTTACTTAGAAATAGACAACTAAACCCCAAACTCAGGTCCTGAAAGTGTGCCTAACAGCACTGTCAGTGCCGTAAAGGGTCACCCCCGAGCCCATGACAAAATGTGCTCTCAGGAACTATAATTCTGTTATAGATGGAGATATGCAAATATATGTGCAAAACCATGAGGAACAGGATAGAACCATTCACACAGATGGATATACACAGTAACCATCTGATTCATGTACAACTGAAAAACAAGGTATGAAGACCTTTATGGTAAAAGTGTGCAGAGTCTCAGCTGTGGGGAGGGCATCGGCCCGGTCGGTCCCTCGGCCAGTCCCAGGGAAACCTGCACTCATGTCCTAACCCTCCTCACGATGGCCCTGTATTTGGGGGGCGGGGTTTTAAAGGGGCAGGTAAGCTAGAACAAGGTCACGAGGGTGGCCCTACTCCAATGTGGCCAGAGGCCTTAGAAGAGAAGATGAGGAAAGGGATGGCAGCGGGGCCCTGAGGACACAGGCGGGGAGCGGCCCCCTGCCAGCCAGGGGAGAGGCCTCTGGAGGAAGTCCTGCTGGGGTCACCTGGCCCGGCTGGCGTTACAACGCTGGCTCCCCAACATATCCGCCTGGGCGTCAGCTTCCTGCTGTCAGAGACAAGCTCACGCATGCAGACGCCTGGGTTACGTTTAAGGGTGCCCTTTGGGGGTATCAGGCTGCAAGAGGCATCCCCAGGACTCAGGGCTCAGGTGTCTCTGGTCTTCACTGGAAGGCTGTGCTCCAGGTCTAGAGCCGTGGGGGCGTCCTTGGTCCTCGGAGAAGCTGAGCGGAGGTCTTGGTCCCCACTGGGCGCTGGGGGTTGCGGGGGTCCCCAGATGCTTCCTCCCACTCACCAGGGAGTCTGCCTTCCCACCCAGCACGGCACCGGTGAGACCACCACCGCAGCCAGTCAGCGGCCGGAAGTCACCAGGCGGCCTACACTTGGGTCAGGACAACACAAGGACAGGAACCCCAGGAGGCCAGAGCCGTGGGGCCACCTCCGAGGCTCCCAGGCTGCGTCTCGAGGAGCCTTTCCTCCGACAGGAGCTCTGACCTGCGCCCTCCCCCACGGCCCCCCGCCCGGCCTCCCGTGGCCACGACAGCCCACCAGGCGACAGCCTTGGGCAGCGGTGCAGTGCCCCCAACCCACAGGGGCTCCACCTCTGCTCAGGGCGGAGCCCTGGCTGCCTGCCACCACCGTGCATTCTGCAGCCACCCTGACAGGGAGCTGCGTGCGTGTCCCCTTCCAATGGCTCCCTGTGCCCTCCTGCAGCCTCCTGCCTCCGTCCTCCCTCCCGCTCTCTCTGCTACCTGGGAGGAGCAGGCGGTCACACTGGAGCCACCTGGGAAGGTCCTGCCCTCCCCACATCCTGAAGCTCGCAGACGGCTTTACCGTCAGCTCACTTACTGTGGGACCCAAACTGCGCCCGCTCATTGGCTCTTGCTCTAGCGCAAGCCCATCTCAGGCCCCTGGTGGCCCAGGAGGAGGCCTGCAGGGAACAGTGTCTAGGGAACAGCACGCAGAGCTCTGGACCTTAACATGGTTCCTGGGAATTTTGAGAAATATGCTTATTCCCAGCTTTAAGATACCTCTTTTTAAGATAAAAAGATTTTATTTCAAACGAGGAGAAAAACAGGAACTCAGACCTAATGAGCTAAATCCCTCACTTCTGTTCCAAATCCAAGTTCAGTCCCTCAGAGCAGGGGCGTCACCGAAGCTCCAGGCAGGACAACCACACCTGCTGGGTGGGGACGCGCCAGCATCAGCAGGGAAGCCCCAGCAGACATCCCTTCGATGCCTGGGCCCCAGGGGCCGCGGGGAGCTGCACAGTGCCTCTTGGAGTGGCTCAAGGGAACCTTCGCCGCAGCCATCCCCACGGCTTTGACCAGGGAGCCTGGAGGCCAGAGGGTGTCCCCACCTGCTCCCTGCCCACCCCAAGGAGTGGCCTTGTCAGCACAGCCAGTGCCAGGAAGGTTGGGGCAGAGGGGGGCTTGCCTCCTCCGTGACTGGTCAGGCAGTGCCCCGGACACTCACAGGCGCACAAGCACAGCCTAGGAGGACCCGATGCCTCCCCATGGGCAGATCCCTACCCCGGGAGCCATGCAGCAGTTGGGAAGCGGCAAAGTCCCTGTCCCCGGGCCCGCCCCCCGCCCTGAGGCCCGGCCCTGTGCTGGGCTCAGATCAGCCCTCAGATCCCCTGGTTTCGAGGGCGGCTCACCCTGCTCCTCTGGCTGCAGGACAACCAGCCCAACTTGATCCTCAACTTGTTCACATTTGCTCAGTTTCTGAGAAACTCAAGTCCAAGCGAGAGACCTCCCAGCCCAGGACCTCGCCCAGCTGGCCCCCACCCTCAGCAGAGGAGACGAGGTGCAGCTGAGGCCGCCCCTGAGCACCGCACCTTCTCCCCACACGCATGTCAGCGCTTCTCCAGGAGGGGAGGGGACATATGCACACTGTACCTGGGCGCCAAGTGCTAAATGGATAAGGGCTGCCTTCCTAGCACCGCACGGCTGTGAACAGCACGAGGGACCCAAAACCATGAACCCCCCCCCCCCCGCCACACACACACACAAAAACCTCGCTGTCCATTAGGCACGATGGAAAGTTACTGTGTTACAGTCCAAGCATGATGTAGACGGGTTTAAAGCCATCATCTTTAAATTCATAATTAAACTAGAGGCCCAGTGCACAAAATCGTGCACAGTAGGGTCCCTAGGCCTAGCCCTGTAGTCGGCAAACTGCGGCTCGCGAGCCACATGCGGCTCTTTGGCCCCTTGAGTGTGGCTCTTCCACAAAATACCACGGTCTGGGCGAGTTTATTTTGAAGAAGTGGCGTTAGAAGTTTGTTTAAAAAATTTGGCTCTCAAAAGAAATTTCGATCGTTGTCCTGTTGATATTTGGCTCTGTTGACTAATGAGTTTGCCGACCACTGGCCTAGCCTGTGATCAGGGACATCTTCTGCCCGTCTGCCAGTCTCCAGTCCCACCCCGCCGCCGACACCCACCCCAGTTCCCTGTTTGCCATCTGGCGATCTATCGGAGCCTGCGGGTCGGGGGGAGGGACCAAGAGACTCTGCCCGTCTGCCAGTCCCCAGTCCTGCCCCACCGCTGACACTCATCCCGCTTCTCCGTGGTTCCTGTTGGCCATCCAGCGATTGGAGCCTGCGGGCTGGGGGGAGGGACTGAGAGGTGGTCAATGCCCCTCATGGCGACTGGCTGATCGGTCATCCTGGTCGGGATGCCCTTATGGTCGCTGGCCTTTTATTATATAGGATACTGTGCTTCCGTTTTATACTTTTATTCTAAACTTGCAGCTCTGTCCTGGGGCCGCAACAGCCCAGTGAGGGGACAAGAGGACCGCACCCCACCCCCGGTCCACCCGACACAGGCCTGCCCTGGAGGGAGAGGTCAGGCACTATGCGCTGGCCAGGGCTGGTCAGCTCCGACACAAGGCTGTGCTTGTGGCTCAAAGGGGTAGCAAGGCGGAGACTGGCGGGCTTGCGGGCGCAGCAAGGACGTGAGTGAGGGTCTGCAGTGCTGAGGATGCCTGTCCCGTCCAGGACCTGGGCTTGCTGCTCACCGCCATTTCCTTCTCATCCAACCCTCACTTGCGAGTCCCTGGTCAATCCCTCTGGAAGCAGAGTCCGGCGGCCCAGGCCGCTGCTGAGAGCCTGGGAAAGGCCGTGAGCTGCCCCATCCCTCGTCCTCCGGCACTCCTGCAGGGGCACCTCTACCCCTGCTCCGGGCCCCATGGGGCCTCGGGCCACAGCGGGAACCCCTGCACAGGCTTCGCGCGACATGCATGCTCTGCCTCGCCCGCTCCGCACAGCCAGGCGCTGGGGGCTTCACACCTGGGCCCACTCCACGGCCACGGCTGCCGCCCTGCCCCGCCCAGCGCCCACATATCCAGGGCCACCGCACTGACTGCTCCTCCTGGACTCGGGGAGGAAAACGCTTGCCTCTAAGTGGCCACTTTAAGGTTGCCAGGCACTCTGTCCTGGGCACCATGACATCGCCGCCCGCTCCCCTACGAAACCCACCTCCAGTGTCGGTCGGCAGCACGGCCTGAAAACACCTTCTGATCTGTGTTAGTCCACAGGTACGTTCGGATTCACAACCGGCTCCCTGACAGCTGGAGGGCAGGGAAGCCCTGGGTTCCTGGTTTTTGTGTCACAGGGAAGCCAGTGGCTGCCTCTCCTCAGGGAACAGAACGCCGGCACTGGGAGAAACCATCCATTTGCTCCTGAAAAACTCGAGACTTGGAACTCTGCCAAGTGACCTGGAGACGGGACTGCGCCAGACCCTGTGACGAGCATCCTGCCGTCCAATCAAACGTGCCCAGTGCACCGCGCCCTCCCCCACGACTGTCCCGGCGCTGTAAGCCCAGTCCACACCCCTTCACACAGCCATTCTTGACAGAGTCCCCATCCTTGTTTTACCTTTTCTTCTCACCCCAATAATACTTTTATTTTTTAAAAGCCTTATTGCAAAATGATAGCTTTCAATTGTAAAATACATGTGACATTTTTCAAGTGATGCTTGGTACAGAGGCGGCCGGACCAATGAATGGCAAGAGCTTGCACACCTGACGGGGCAGAAGAACCTCCCAGCAGACACGCCCCATCACCGCAGAGTCCCTGCAGTGTTCGTCCAAAGCGTGGAGCTGACGGTGCCTCCCACACTCCCACACATGGGATCGGAGGAGAAATTGATTATTCTGATTAAACGTTCACTTTTGGAAGGAAACACACGAGACTACTGTGTAAACAATGCCACGCAAATGTGACTGTGGTCCCAGGGAGCAGCCATGTGCCGTTGCTGCAACGCAGGCTCCATGCTGCGCGCTCCACCCCCGTGGTCCGAGCTTTACCAGCCTCGCCGCCTGGGCCTGGGCCTGGACTCAGGCTCTGGAGGCCCCGTCACTCTGATTCCCTCTGTGACAATGCGGAGACAGAATGAACTATGGACCAAACAGCATTCCAAATCCAGGCTATGGCTGTCCTCCAAACCACCCACCTCAGGAGACGCTTCCTGAGCGGCAGTGAACGTGCCCCACCCCAGCACTCTGACCCACTCTGTCAGCCTTGCTTCCCCTGCTGCCAACTGGGTGCCCAGCAGTCCCTGGCCTCCTCGCCCGGTGACCTTCACGCCACTCCCCAAAGTCCCCGCCCTCACAGCCACTCCCTGGAGCTGCTTGTCCTCCAGAGTCAGAGGGTTCAAATCCCCACCTTCAAGCACCAATGGCTCACTTTCCACAGTGTGCTCATGGTCTCCTAGGTAACTACCTTCCTCCAGACTATCAGGACCAGCAGCCACAGGTTCCCGTGCCGCCCGGCCCAGGGTCCCTTCACTCTCTACGTTCCTCCACGTCCCACACCCTCTCCCCTCCAGCCCGGCCTCCCACACAGCAACACTCTCCTGTGGCTTCTAGCTCTGCGGTGTGAACGGACTCGCTCGGCAGGCGCTGTGCCTCAGTTCTGTGCTGTCCCTGAATGCGCTCCAACCACACAGCACTGCTCGAGGGTCTGGTGCGGCACCAGTGCTGAGGGGACATGAGCGAAGATGCGTAACGGACAGACAACAAGCAAAGGATGAGAAGCTGTTCATTATGAGAGGGACCCTGGGCCAGGCTGCAGAGGAGCCGGTGGCTGTGCTTGCGGCTCAAGGGCTACCTACACTGTCTTCCTGCCCAGGACTGACCAGGTTGGCTCCACACCATCAGCTGGCCCTCGCCTCTGCTCACATGTGCCCTTGTGTTGAGATGTGAGCTCCTCCCAAGTCCTTCCTTTCCTCTACCGCTGCTTAGATGCCTGCCCTCAGGCCAGCCATATGTCCCTGTCTCTGCTCCTCTGACCTTGGTAAGAAATGAACAATAGCCCTAGCCGGTGTGGTTCAGTGGATAGAGCGTGGGCCTGCGGACCAAAGGGTCCTGGGTTCAATTCCAGTCAAGGGCACATAAAATGGTTGTAGGCTCCTCCCTGGCCTAGTCAGGGCACATGCAGGAGGCAACCAATCAATGTGTTTCTCTCACATTGATGTTTCTCTCTGTCTTTCCCTCTCTCTTCCACTACCTGCTGGTGACCGGACAGAAGTCCAGGTCCCAGATGCCAGAGGGAAGCCAGTGCCAGCAGCTGGGGGAAGGAAGGCCTACACTTGCACGAAGTTCATGCATCGGGCCCCTGGTATATATATAAAAGGCTAATATGCTAAATGTCCTTCCCTCTGTCCAGGTAATGACGTCACGTAGCAACGCCCAGCTTCTTCTCCCTAGCGACTAGCCTTGTTGGAGTTTCTTCAGCCCAGGAACACGACTTACTTTATAGCCAGGTGGAAACATTTTATACTGTAACCAAATATCTGTGAAGCATTTTCCCGTGCCTCATCTCATTTGATCCTTACAGAAGTCCTGCAGTAGGTAGACAGGAGACTTGGTGGAATCCGATTTTCATTAGCCAGAAAATGGAGATTTAGAAAGTTTAGCAACTTGACCCAACTGGAAAGGAGAAATGGTGGGCCTTGAAAATGACTTCCAAGTTTTCTCACTGCGCAGAATACAGTCAAACACTGCTAGTCAAAATATTTTACCCTTTGTTCTCCCTGCGTGATCTACAATAATAATCTGACGGCAAAGATGACCAAGTGCAGACCCCTGAGGAAAACAAAGGAGAGAGAGGGCGAAGGGGAGGCCTCGCTGGGACACAACCCCATGCACTCAGGGCAGAGCAACCCCTCAGGGCGTGGCTCAGGTGCAGCCCCGGGACCAAAGAAAGCCACTAAGCAAGGACGCGGAGGAGCGTTCGTCAGGAATGAAGAATGGAGGTTAAACACACATCACAAACATACAAACCACAGTGAGCAGGACGGACACTCCCTGCCAAAGGCTCCTTTCAGCGGAAAAGTCGGACACAACGACCCATACCAAACTCCTCCGCAGACCTGCCGGGCTGAGAGGTCCCTTCTGGGTGTGCTGTTTTACTGGGGACTACTGCTGCCTGCTCTCTGGAGCCCCCCCGCCCCCCCCCCCCCCCCGGGTCCTGGCTTCCCTGGTTCAGCTCCTGCCACCGCCCAGGCCTGTGGAGGCAGACGCTGACAGACAGTGACAAGACCAACACCGGGAAAAGAGGAGGAGGGGTGATCGGGCCACGTGAGAGACAACTGTGACACTCCCTCCCCCTCCCCCTGCTGCTGAGTCTGCCCTGCCCCCCCGCCCCCCAGCAGCAGGGCCCTCCTGGGCACAGGGTCAGTCCAACGCACGAGGCTCAGGACGCCGGGTGGCACAGGGCAGCAAGGTTAGGGCTCCTCAGGGTCACACAGAACTAGAGGAAAACTGCTCTGGGTGCCACGCGAAACTTGTCCGTGGCCTGAGCACAGTGACCGTGGGACATGGAGTGATGGCGCTGTCCTGTGGGGACAGTCTGACTGATAGGCACCGTCTCTTGGGCAGCGCGGGCCCCTGGCCAGCAGGGCATCACTGACCTGCGCCATCTCCCTGAGACCGGCAGGTCACAGAGGGCATCACCCGCACCTGAGCACGGGAGAGAACGAAGCACGAAAGGAACCTGTGTGGCTTTCCTACAATCATTGGTAAGTCAGGGCGGAGCCGCAGAGGCCAGCCGCAGCGCCCGGGGCTGTGTTTGCTGAGGCAAACACTGGGCGTTACCGCCAGCTGTTTAACCTCGGGGCCAGCTCTTTCCTTCCCGCCCTGTCCTCCTGGGTGGTCCTCCTACGCTAATGAAAGGACATGACACCTTTATCTCAGGGCGAAGAGTGAGCGACATGGCCCGAGGCACAGAGAACTCCAACTATCAGAGGAACATTTCAAATTCCACCCTGAGTTCATGCCAAGCTACAGATACACGTGATCATATACCGAGGGGCACAAATCACAGATAAACACCCAGTTAGCCCACCCTTAAACCGGACCCGCTATTGAGATTAAACTGACACATGAAATATGCCCGGCATAAAAACCAGCCCTCTCCAGTGTCAACATGTGGTCTGGTTAGTTGTGCGATTCCAGTCTGACTGTCCCAGCGCGGGGTCACCAAGACCACCCCGCTGCTCTCCCAGCGCTGAGGCCAGAGTCTGGGGGCAAGGGCACAGGGAGTCGAAGTGGGCACACGTGCTCCCCGTGGAGGCACGGGCACCTTCTCTCGTCCATACCTGGCCATGGCCATGCAAGGTTACAAGGGGTCAACATAACCCTCGTCCCTACAGACACCCTGGGGCGCTGCATGGATGAGCGTGACTAGGACGAGAACTTGGAAAGCAACCACTGACACGAATAGTGTTCTCGTCTGTGTCAGGCACGCGGCAGCACATGGGGCGAGGAGGGGCGCCCTCACGACCCTGCAGCCAGCGCGACTCAGAACAGGAGAAACCCGCCCACCCCCTTCTGCCCGGAGTCCCGTTTACTGGAAAAGCTGCAAAAATCTTTACCAAAAATCCATTTAAAATTCTCTTTCTCAGAAAAACAGTGTTACTCTTCAGTCCAGAAATAACATCCGGGCCTCAGAGGGCTAAACTGTCATTGCTCCTAAAAATAAACAGATCTAGTCTTGAGGTCAGTTCCAAACGCTGTGCGGGGCAGCCGCGCAGGCCGCTCCCCGCGGTGGCCGGGCTCCCCACAAGGCCAGGCACCGAGTGGCTCCCACCCCCCAGATGGCCGCCCAGGCGGACACGGCCCAGCAAGGCCTGGCCCTGGTGGCTGCCCGCAGGGGGCGCCAGGAGAGCAGGCCCAGGAAGGGAGATCCCCCAGCCCAGCCCGGCAGCCCTTCCCAGGGGCAGTTCAGCGCCCCCAAACCCTGCGGACTTCCTGAGGAGCCCCTGACGTCACCTCAGCATCTGTCATCACAGTCCAGGCTTCAGAGAGGAAGCCAGGAGAGCGCACAGAAGGCACAGTGTCTGAATGTGAAACAAGCAGAAGGTGGTGGTACTATAGAAAGTGTTGAATCGGGACAGGCTAATTCGATGTCAATAAAGTCGTGAAAATTGTCCGTTTTTTAGACTAAATAACAGCTATCTTTGGGAACCAAGAGGTAAACATTTAAGTAATATATATCCCCATTATTTTCTTTGAAAGTTACAATTTAAACAGATGAATTAATAAAGAATGAAAGAAAGCCAGTCCTCAAAATGCACTTGATGCTGAACAATGTCTTTGACACTAAAATTGAAATTCATTTTCACCTTGAAGGCAACAGCAAATATTCATCAAACTCTTTCCAAGTGACCAAGTCCATCTGCCCACAAAGCCCCCGCAGACCTCTGCGACGCCAGGTGCCAGCTCGCTGGGGAACACCCACAGGAAGGCTTCTAAAGAGAGCGTGCGACTTCTCCCTTTTGTGCGAACCACTGAGCAGCCACACCTGCGGCTGCTTTCCTACCTGCCCTCAGCGACCCAACGTTCCCCTGAGGTCTCTATCTCCTCAGAAGAGGGTTCTACACCGAGGGAGCATCCCTCTTTAAGAAGAAGGAGTGTGAAGCTCACATCCGGAACCACTTCCCGGAGTAAGACTTTCGGAAATGAAACCTGCAGGAAGTCTGAGCCACACCCCAAGACTCTCGAGTCTGGGAGGCTCTGGTACATGTTAAAGCACCACTGAGAACGGAGCCTTGGCCTGACTCTGCCTAAGAAGAGAACCTTTCTCATCCACGCTGCTGAGCGTCAGACTTTTTGCCACACACGAAATGCAACATATTAAGCCCCTTTCTTGTTTTCAATGCGTATGTGTGTACACCCACACCCCGAATTGCTCCAATAGTGATTATGCCGTACCCGAAAGGAACCTTAAAATTCACAAGTGGAAGGATAAGAAAAAGAGTCTCGCACCACCACGTTGCAAGGTTGAGGGAGACGTTCCTAGAAGGAGAAATATTGGTTCTGTGTACATCGCGACGCGTGCGGAGGTTCCTGGGAGCGAGCAGGACACCCAGGAACCGGGGTCCTCTTCCTATCCACGGGCCTCTCCTCCCTGCGCACAGGGAACGGACCCCCTCCCCGCTTCCCTCGCTGAGAGTCCCTGCCCGGTCCCCAGGCTGCACCCAGCCACGACTCACAGAGCAATGCTGACAGCTGGATGTTTCCCGACTCAATCACCATTGATGGTCATTTCATGTGGCCTGTGGTCACAAATTATCTTTTATTTTTTTTGGTTTTTTTAAGGTTTTTATTTTTATTGCATTTTAGAGAGATAGGAAGGGAGAGAGAGAGAGAAACATTGACTGGCTGCCTCCTGAACAGCTCCCGTCGGGGAATGAGCTCACAACCTGGGCATGTGCCCTGATGGGGAGTGGAACCAGTGGCCTCAGTGCACGGGTCAGCACTCAAACACTGAGCCACGCCAGCCTGGCACAAACCACCTTCTTAGGGGCAAGCCAGGTCACCCACCCAGTCCAGCTCAAATGGTTCAGCACCCCGGGGGGAGGCAGGGCAGCCGCAGGCCGCCAGCCCTCCCCAAGTGCACCGGGACCATGGACCGGGACGCTGCGTCCAGCTCAGAATGCACAACCCAGCGGACTGCGGGGCTGAGCCAGCGCCACGCCAGCAGCGCCCTGTCCAGGGCGAACGTGGGATCTGCGCTCTCTAAGGCTTGTTAGCTGGACGCGCTTTGTAAGAAACAAGGGCCTCGAGAACCCTTGGACACCACACCAGCTGAAATGGGTAGCTCCCGCCTGCTCCTTCAGTAACGTAACAGCGGCCGAGGTAGGTGGAGTGTCTGCGCCCACCGTGACCCTGACCCTGAGCTGCACACGGTCAGCGCTCTCCAGAGCTGCGCCCGCACCCCTGCTGGTCCCGGCAGCACAGACGCTCACGGGGGCAGTGTTTCTGTGTTCAAATGGGTTCAGGAAAATCACCCGTTCAGATGATTCTGTTACAAATAACAGACAAAGTAACCCTCTATGGGGAGGTCCAGGATGCTGAAGGAGGTGCCTTGTGGACCAAGGGAACAGGCTCCCAGGGGAGGACGGTCCCTGAGCGGACCTGGGCCTACGCTGACCTCTAACCGAGGTCTCCACAGTGTGACCTGAGAAGCGTTACTGTGGTCGCCATCTATGACCCAAGCTGTGTTTCTCAAACTGCACACTGAATGATTCCCCGTGTTGGGCATTCCCTGCTGCCTGTCCAGCATCGTCTGAGCGTGACAAAGCTCTCCCCAACTTACAACAGCCCTGACCTGGCCTCAATTCATTCACGACACGTTCACTGGCTCCCTTACGCGCTCGGTACTGTGCCAGGCCTCAAGCCACCGGGAAACCGAGAGTCAAATTCCCCAGTCTCGGGAATACTTCCCTGTCTCCAATACTTCCCTCTGGAAGCTGGGCCAGGGACTGCTGCGAATACCCTGAGACCCCCAAACCCTAGACATAACCAAGGTCGTTACTGCAGCCCCACAGCTCTTAGCGCCAGCAGGGCGTTCGCGGAGGCTCCTACTATCCGGGGCCATAGAGCAGCAGCTCACTCCCAGAAAGAGGCCCCTGAAGACTGTACCTCCACGGAGTGGGGACACACAGGTTACCATCACGGCACTTTCCAGGACCGAACACTGAAACCCCGCCGGCCTGCCTGCCTCCTAGACGAGGCCCCTCCGCACTGCGAACAGCTCAGGACAGGAGACACGCTTCACTGAAGACCACCGCCGCCCGTGCCTCCTCCTGGGCAGCGGGGCAGGGGCACAGCGTGGCACGGGACGAAGGCGATGCCGTCGGGCGGGCAGGCCTTCCTGGGCCAGTCCCTCACAGGCTGCATCTGCGTCTAAGCAGGTGAATAACTGACCCTCGGGGCTGGGGACCCCGTCACACGGGCGCACGGCTGGAAGGGGAGGCGGGGCACTGGCCCCTCTGTGAAGCGTGCCAATAACAGAGCCTGTTCTGTGCTTTAACGACACGTTCCTCCTACTCCTGAGAAAAAGACAGAGAAAGCAGGTGCGCGAGAAGAACAAAGCCAACTGTGAAGCAATCACATGGGCAAGGCCCCGGACGCCGCCGAGAAAGCCTCTGAGTCCTTGCCAGTGTCAGCCTTCGGCCCCGTCTCTGAGTTCTTGGCGAGTGCCGGGCTGCACCTCTGCCGGGGTCCCCTCGGACCGCACTGTTCCCCTTCCTACAGCAGGCGCACTCAGCCCCTCTGAACGGGCGAGAGTGTGCTCAGTCCCCAGACAAAATATATTGAAAAGAAATGAAATCAACTTGGTATTCTCACTCACTAAATAAAAACATGTCCATAACCTTCAGTCTGTGAACGTTTTTTGAGAAATATTAAATTTGGATGCTTTGCATTTAGTGTTAATTCCAGTTGCACTAAATATTTAGAGAGACCGTGCATGCACAGAACGTGTGTGCATATGCTAACATACTCCATGAATACAAGCACGTGTGAGAAATGTGCAGTGCTCGCAGCACACTCTCTACTGCACCTGCTGTAGGACCCTTGTTGTAAGTTGCACTGACACAGCCTGCAGCTGCCCAGGGCTTCATCAAGTCACAGGCCATGAGAACTGCCACCCCTCGTCAGGCAGGAACCACAGGCACCCGCCCGCAGGCCTCTGACCACGGTGGCGCCTCTGACCACGGTGGCGGTGAGCCGCTCTGAGCTGACCTTCCTGACAATAGTCTACCAAGCAGGACGGGCCAGGAGGAATTCTGAGGAAGCGTCAGATGAGAAAACCTGTCCCACACCATGTCCCAGGTGGCAGGCCTACCCCAGCGGTTTCGTTATGTTGTCAGAAGCAACATGCTTATGGGGCCCACAGCTCCATAAAAACTCCTAGGCGACCAGCCTGATGCCAAGAAAGCCAAAGGGAGACTTAGCGAGTCTGGGTGAGTTCCAGAATGTTAATGGCTGTTTTTGGTGTACGGCATTTGGCGACGATCCAGCAGCTCCTACCTTTTCTTGCAGCTGCAGTCGGGCCCTTGTGAAGAGCGCCTGCTGCCGCCCCAGCTCCTTGGGCCCCAGCGCACAGAGCAACTGGAGCGCTGGCCAAGGGCGCCGGCCCAGGAGGAAGAACGCGCGGCCATCTCCCTCCCCCTCGGGTCTCCGTTGCGCATGCCCCGTGCACCCCCCCTGGGACAGAAATGTTTGGTTCTGAAAGGTTAAGGGGCTCTAGTGGAGACTTCTGCTCAGGACCTAAGAATCTGAGACTTGTGAGGCCAGATATGGCTAGAACCAAATATAAGCACAGAAATAAACAGTACCTAGTATCCATAAAAGGGTTTCCACTTGTCTAGATGAAAGCTTTTGGGGATTACCCAAAGGAAATGTTTTAGACATTCTTACAGTATCCACATCATGTTTTCTGATTTTAAGATCCACTACAGCGATTTCCAACTAGTGTGATGGGAACATCTAAAACATGCCATCCTGGCTACGGAGTGAGGGGCACTGACCTCTCTCCCCTGAGCTTGTCAGATAAAAAAAATGACAACAGCCAGCACATCAATAGCTGTCGGTGTGAATGAATCAGAACGATACCTATATTTTTGTCAGATCGGCAAAAAGCATTCTTTGGTGTGTCATAGAGTTTTAGTAATTAGTTTGTGTGGATGAGATAAAAAGGGTTGAAAATCGCTGACCTAATAAAATGAACCCAGTTCGGGAGACATTACCTGCTACAGAGCCATTCCACTCACACCAAGGCTCATGGGTGTTTTCCCGGCCGCTTTCCCGCACTCACTGCCGGTAGAGGAGCATTTCCGAGCCAAAGCCAGAGCTCTGCCTACAGACCAGCCTCTCCTACTCGTTAGCCGTGGGCCCGTGTGAGGGCACAGGTGCACTCACGACCCAAACCAGCTAGCTCGCCGTCGGGCGCAGGTGGGTGTGTCCAGGGAATGGAAACACCGCCTGATACTGTCTGACCTCAAACTTCAGTGGTTCCTGACCCTGGAGCACGGAGACGCACTGAGTCTTCAGGAAAAGAAGATCCCGTTTCTGGGCCGCGCTCATTATTCATGAAGCGCTGACACAGCTTTCTTCGTGCTCTCGGCTCTGAAGGAAGGCCCGGTGCTTCTATGGGGAGAGCGGATAGTGCAGACCCAGCGGCAGCCTGCAGGCCACTAAAAGGGTTCATTTCCCAAGAAGTAGGCATTTCATCTGGCCAGGGGCTCAGCTGGTGGGAGTGTGGTCCGGCGCCCCAAAAGGTTTCGGGTTCAATTCTTGGTCAGGGCACATACTCCAGTTGCCGGTTCGATCCCCGGCTGGAGGTGTACAGGAGACAACTGATCAATGTTTCTTCCTCATATCGATGTGTTTTTTCTCTCTCTCTAAAAAAAAGAAATCAATATAAACATATCCTTGAGGGAGGATAAAGAAGAAAAGCAGGTGTTTCTACGAATGAGGCTCTTCCTTTGGGAGGTGGGTCCCCCTTCATCGACCTGAGTGAGAAGGAGCACGCAGCTCTGACCTGAATGCCTGCCACCGTGTCACCAAGGCCAGTGGGCAGTGGACAGATGGAGAGCACTGCCCCAGGCAGTCAAAGGTTAATGTCCATCCGCTTTTCCTCATGCTGCTCTCATACACAGCCACGGCTCACGGAACAGCGCCCGGCTCCGGCTCTCAGGCTCCTGTCCCGCAGCCGCCCGGCTCCGGCTCTCAGGGCTCCTGTCCCGCAGCCGCCCGGCTCCGGCTCTCAGGGCTCCTGTCCCGCAGCCGCCCGGCTCTGCCTCTCAGGGCTCCTGTCCCGCAGCCGCCCGGCTCCGGCTCTCCTTGAGGCCTGCACTCTGTGCAGCATCTCTCTGTCCCCCACGTGTGCACAGACTGAGTCCTGGAAGGGCAGACCTGCACCGCACACGCTGACACACAGATAAACACCGCCAACAAGGGCGAGGACAGCAGGTTTCCCACACTGCCTGGAGCTGAGCGGGCCACCGGCAGAGGCCGGGAGAAGATGCTGCGTCTCGCTGAGCACTTGTCCGGCTCTGGTCAAATAAGGACAGCAGAGCAGGAAGCTGACGACCCTGTCAGCGCCAGGGCCACGTGGCTTTGCGAGGCGGGAAGGAGCGAGGGAAATCAAGTAAAGGAGCGAGATGCAGGAGGTCCGGACGTGCTCACCTCCCATTGCGCCTTCTCCTCGCTCACTGTCAGGAAGCAGGGCTGATGGCCTCCCGAGGGCGGGGTGGCCAGGACCTGGTGAGTGACTGGGAACTCCCTCCTGTTCTGAGGGGTCTCCTGACTCACTAGACAAACGGCAAATGGCCCTGCTCGCCCGCAGGTGCCAGGCACCAGTCTAGGTCCCGGCGGCACAGCAGGGCCCAATCCAAGAAGATGGCTGCCTTCCTGGCGCTGACATTTCAGTCGTAAGGAAATGTAGTGGTTACTGAGATGGCAATAGGGCTGGGAGCGAGGACACCGGGGAAGCGGTGTGTGAGTGTGTGTGCACCTGGGGAGGGGTGTGTGAGTGTGTGTGCGCCTGGGGAGGGGTGTGTGAGTGTATGTGAGCCCGGGGAGGGGTGTGTGAGTGTGTGTGCGCCTGGGGAGGGGTGTGTGAGTGTATGTGAGCCCGGGGAAGGGTGTGTGAGTGTGTGTGCGCCTGGGGAGGAGTGTGTGAGTGTGTGTGAGCCCGGGGAGGGGTGTGTGAGTGTGTGTGCACCTGGGGAGGGGTGTGTGAGTGTGTGTGAGCCCGGGGAGGGGTGTGTGCGCCCGGGGAGGGGTGTGTGAGTGTGTGTGCGCCTGGGGAGGGATGTGTGTGTGTGCGCCTGGGAAGGGGTGTGTGAGTGTGTGTGCGCCTGGGGAGGGGTGTGTGAGTGTGTGTGCGCCTGGGGAGGGGTGTGTGAGTGTATGTGAGCCCGGGGAAGGGTGTGTGAGTGTGTGTGCGCCTGGGGAGGAGTGTGTGAGTGTGTGTGAGCCCGGGGAGGGGTGTGTGAGTGTGTGTGCGCCTGGGGAGGGGTGTGTGAGTGTATGTGAGCCCGGGGAGGGGTGTGTGAGTGTGTGTGCACCTGGGGAGGAGTGTGTGTGTGTGTGTGCGTGCGCACGTGTGCCTGGGGAGGGGGGGGTGAGAGAGTGTGAGTGTGCGCACGTGTGCCTGGGGAGGGGGGTGTGTGTGTGCGCGCGCGCGCGCACGCACACGTGAGCGTGAGCCTGGGGAGGGGTGTGTGAGCGTGTGAGCGTGAGCCTGGGGAGGGGTGTGAGCGTGTGAGTGTGAGCCTGGGGAGGGGTGTGTGAGCGTGTGAGCGTGTGAGCGTGAGCCTGGGGAGGGGTGTGTGAGTGTGTGTGCGCCTGGGGAGGGGTGTGTGAGTGTATGTGAGCCCGGGGAAGGGTGTGTGAGTGTGTGTGCGCCTGGGGAGGAGTGTGTGAGTGTGTGTGAGCCCGGGGAAGGGTGTGTGAGTGTGTGTGCGCCTGGGGAGGAGTGTGTGAGTGTGTGTGAGCCCGGGGAGGGGTGTGTGAGTGTGTGTGCGCCTGGGGAGGGGTGTGTGAGTGTGTGTGAGCCCGGGGAGGGGTGTGTGCGCCCGGGGAGGGGTGTGTGAGTGTGTGCGCGCCTGGGGAGGGGTGTGTGTGTGTGTGCGCCTGGGAAGGGGTGTGTGAGTGTGTGTGCGCCTGGGGAGGGGTGTGTGAGTGTGTGTGCGCCTGGGGAGGGGTGTGTGAGTGTGTGTGCACCTGGGGAGGAGTGTGTGTGTGTGCGTGCGCACGTGTGCCTGGGGAGGGGGGGGTGAGAGAGTGTGAGTGTGCGCACGTGTGCCTGGGGAGGGGGGTGTGTGTGTGTGCGCGCGCGCGCGCACGCACACGTGAGCGTGAGCCTGGGGAGGGGTGTGTGAGCGTGTGAGCGTGAGCCTGGGGAGGGGTGTGAGCGTGTGAGTGTGAGCCTGGGGAGGGGTGTGTGAGCGTGTGAGCGTGTGAGCGTGTGAGCGTGAGCCTGGGGAGGGGTGTGTGAGCGTGTGAGCGTGAGCCTGGGGAGGGGTGTGTGAGCGTGTGAGCGTGAGCCTGGGGAGGGGTGTGGGCTGCAATTGTGAAGGTGGTGGTGAGGAAGGCCTTGCTTCAGGGCACACCCGGGGGGGGGCGGTCCTGGGAGGAGAGGAGAGGCCGCAGGCACCTGTGAGGAGCTTTCGGGCAGAGGTTCAGGAGGTGCCCAGGCCCTTGGGGGAGCACACCTGGCCTGGGCCGGGGACACAAGGGGCTCACACAGTGGAGCAGAGTGAGGCTGAGAGAAACAGTGGGCGAGGGGCGGCCGGGTCCCACAGGACAGCAGCCACAGCAGGAATGGGCGTCTCGGAAGGGTGTGGGCAGGTGCTGACGCCTGACTGGATGTGATGGGGCACAGACAAGAGGTGGAGGTGCAGGAGGCGTGGGGAGGCTGCTGAGCTATCCAGGTGCGCCATGTGGGCCTGGTGAGCTATCCAGGTGCGCCACCGGGGCTGCCTAGAGGTAGGGACAAGTTCTAGACTCTGGTTCCATGTTGAAAGCAGAGCTGTTAGAACTGCTGAGACAGGGTAGGAGGGAAAGAGGGGTGGGAGGGTAAGGGAAACAGAGGGACCACGCGGGTGGCTGGCGGGACAGGAGCTAAGCCAGAGCCTCAAGGACACTCAGAGACGGAGGGCTGAGCCTGGGCACCGCCTGCCGTTCAGGAGAGTCAGGGTTGGACCCGCACACCTGAGCTTGTAAATGCACACGTCTGTTCACGCCAGGGCCCAGGAGCACCTGCCTGCCCACCTTCGTGGCAGGTGAGACTGCGCGCAGAGGCGGCCCAGGCACACAGCCTGCCTCCTGGGAGCTCACAGGACACCTGGCCCCAAACCACCCTCACCCACAGCCCTGCGGGGCAGGCTCCCTCACTTCTCCCTTTCTAAAACAAGGCACTGAGCTTCAGAGACTTGCAGAGATTTCAGCTCAGGCAGGACGCACGAAATCGGGATGTGAGTTCAGGCCGCTGTCGAGGGCCACGTTCTTCACTCCAGCACCCCCGAGAAACGGTCCCTCGGGGATTGTAGCAGGGGGTGTGCGGGCGCCAGGATGTCTGAGGTCGTCGGAAAACGGCCTGGTGAGTGAGACTGGACCGGGTGCAGGAGGCAGGGACACTGACCCAGGGTCTCTCCAGAAGTTCACGGACTCCGGTCAAAAGTTCTGAGAAGGTCAAGGAGAAAAGGAAGGCAAAACCCACATATGGAAACACGCACGTGCAGGCACGTGGAGACACGTGAGTGCATTCACTCACCACCTGTTTCGCACCTACGCTCCAGGCCCGGACCCTGGAACCACCAGCCTCCTGTGCTGGGAGCTCGCCTGCCCACAAAGGCGGTTACAGGGCAAGGCAGAGCCGTGCAGACCAGGCGCGCAGCCAGCCCGAACCACAGCCTGGAGGAGCACAGAGAGAGGGCCGCCATGTAGGGCTCTGAGGGTAGGAGCAGGCGACGCTGGCGGGAGAGGTGTGCAGGCGCAGGTCTCTGGGCCACACGAGGATGCTGTGGGGTGGGGATCACTGTTCTAAGGGCCTGAAGCTGCTTTTCTCCCTCCTGGCCAGGCGACCACGGCAGGAGAGGAAGTCGTCGGTGAGCATCGCTCAGCCCTGTGATAATCCTGGAAACGTGAGAAGGGTCATCTACTGTCCTGGGCCAGTCTTGGGAGAATGACTCATGCAATGCCTCTCTGATTTGAAATTCCTGCAGAAAATTCCAAAGCAGAGCTGATTTTTCCCCCTGAAAAGGACTCCCTCCAATACAAGTCCTTAGAATTCCTCAAAGAGCCATGTTCTCCTTGAATCAAACTCCTAAGAACTACTGCCCTGTGCTGCCTGCTCACAGCACAGAGAGCCATGGTGCAGAGCCCGGTCCCATGGAGGCCACACACACGTGGCAGGTGCTCAGCACCGGCCCTGGCGTCCCAGGGCTCCCTCACAGGACTGGGACACAGCCACAGTCTCTGTACCTCCACGCCACACCGACAAAACTGGGACCTCCAGAGCCCGGCCTGGCGGGGTGTCTGCGGCAGCTCGGGGCGCGGGTGCCAGCCCATCCAGCACGCAACAAAGCTCGGCTCTCCCCGCTGCGACTGCCGCCTGCCTTTGGCTTCCTGCCAGCGCTGAATGTGCGCATTCACGATACGTTACACACACTAGCTGTACAGGTTAATAATGCTGATTTTTTTCAATAGATGGAGTTACTCATATGTTGATATATATGCAATTTGATATGTATGCTATTTTGTTGTATTGACAACAAGCTTCAAAACTTCATATGTCAAATTTGCTGAAGGTGCTAACATCATAGGTATTTTTACACTTAAAAATGTCGAATTTCATGCCAAAAAAAGGGTTCCTCTCTCTCGACTGTGTGGCTGGGTTTACAGTGAGTGTACCAGGTGTACCGGTTAATACTAGCAGATTTTGTAATCAAAGGAAACACGATAATTTCAGAAGTGCTTCACGCGAGTGAAGACCCGTGAACCCCTTCTCTTCTGCTCACCTGACACCTCTCCTCCGTGTCAGCCACTCCACCACGCACATGCGCTCTACTGAGCTGTACTTTCCAGACGTCACACTCGGAAACACTGACGCCCAAGCCCTGGGGCCCCTGTCCACGGCCTACGCTTTATCAGGGCGAGCACCGCCCGCCTCCGTCTGCCCCTCCATAGGACGCGGCGCCAGCACTCGGCCGCTCGGCCTCCAGCGCCTCCATGCTTGTCCAATCCCAACAGAGAGTAAGATGGATGGGAAGTAAGAAACTAGCCCTCTACAGAAGGAAGCACACTCCAGGAGCTCCGATGCAGTTACAGAGAGAGTACACAAGATATTCTGCAGGTAGAGACCAAATCGCTGTGACAAAAACGTAAGCACTCCCGTGACGCTGTGCTCACCGACTGTGTCCATGACTCGCTCTGTTTCATAAGCCAAAGGCAGTGACTTTTAGGAACAGCCGTTCTTGTGAGAAAACTCCCGGGCCGGGAACCAGGAGCCGGGGGAAGCTCCTTCTGTGTGTTCACGGCGCAGCCCACGCCCGCCTGTCCCTGTCTCCATCTGTCCTCTCTGGTGGCGTTCACAGCCATCCCGCGGAAGCACAAGGCGATCCCGCAGCTGAGGTGGGAGCCGCTCCAGAGAGGCTGACCCAGGCAGCCAGACGGCCTCGTTTGCATAAAACACAGGACAACTGCCGCACTGCCTGCCCAAGGGCTATTTTTAACAAGCTCATGATTATAGGTGCCGTCATGGCTTTTGTGGGTGAAATTTAAGTAAAGTGCATTCCACGAATTCATAGCGAGGCCCAGCAGGGCCAGTCCTGCCAGGCGGGTCACGGCCTACAGCGCTCTGTGGGAAGGTCTGGGAGGGAGCAGGCTCGCCGGCCTGCCGGTGTGCCCCTCCTCCCCAAGCTCAGCCCTGCACACAGCCCCTGGGCTTGGGGACAAAGGCCTCCCGACCCAGCTGAGAGCCATGCCAGCTACCAGCTCCTTCTGCTCCAGAAACAGCAGCAAAACTCGCAGCACCTCCCTCCACACCAGACAGAGCCGTGGAGGGCTCCGGAGGAAACACAGGGCCAGGCTACCCTGCCGTCCGCCCTCCCCAGAAAGACCACTGTCCAGGCTTCCCCGACCTCCCCGGAGTGGCCACTCTCTTCCCGGCAGAGGAGGAGGAAGCGGCCCCGGGGTCACCCCGCAAGCGGAGGCTCAGCTGGGCACCGGTGGAGTGGAGTGGGGATGCTGCAGCCTCCGGCCACACCCAGCCCCCCAGGGGCGCCTTCCTCCCCTCAGGACAGACGGAAGGCAGGGCCTGACCAGCCTTCAGCGAAGGGGGAGCACAGAAGCAGGTCAAGTCCACAAATCTCACCCAGGGCGGGTTGAGTTTTGTCCCACAATTGATTCGCTTTGCCTCCCTGAGGACTGTCCTCAGGGCCCACCCCTGCTCAGACCTGTTCCCTCCGGGGAGTCTGCCCGTCATGGCACACACACTGCAGTGTCCAGGCCACGCAGGTCCCTGCACCCGCCAAGCGTCCATTTACTTCTGCCTCTGCCCCTTCCTGTCCGCAGCTCCCACAGGAGAAGACCTCCCCCTCCTGCCAGGTGCGGTGGGTTTCTGGGGGCCGACCAAGGGTAAGGACAGGGAGGAGGCACAGTGGCTGCAGGGACAGCTGGGCTCTGAAGAGGATCCAGCCCAGCCCAGCCTGTCTTCAGTCAGCTCGGCAGGGCCTCTCCACTCGCCCTGCTCATCACGGAATGCCGGCTGCCCTGGAAGGGTGTGACCTGGGAGGGGTGTGACCTGGGCCAGGTGACACAGTGCCAGGGCAGAGGGTAAGACCTGTTTTGAAGGGGGAGGTGAGCAGCAGGTCACACGCCCAGCAGTCTTCCCAGTCGCTGCCCTCGTCCACCTCAGTTAAGCACTGAGCACTCCTAACGGTCACTTAATGAGCGTAATGTGCTGCAGAACCACGCAGGACCGGTTTCCACCGCGGGAGACGCTGCTGCAGGGTAGGGGCCGGACTCAGCCCTCAGAACCCCGTGAGAACAGGGACAGGCTATCGTTTTATAATGAGGCCAGATGGAAATATTCTAAGCTTTGATGATCACGGGCATATTCCCCCCACTAACAATCCTTTAAAAAAGGTAAAAACCATTCTTATCTCATCGGCCTTGAAACCAGGGCCGACAGGCCACGGCCATCACCTGCCAGCTTCTGCTCGGGGCAGCCCTGTCGGGTGCAACCACACGTGTAAGTCTGAGCTGTCTCGCAGCCACGTCAGAAAGCAAAAGGAACCGTGTGGCTCAACCTGAAATGCAATCAGAAACCCAGAAAGTGCTCTCATGGGACATGAATAAGCCGCTTTACAATCTGCGCGTCTGAAAGCTGTGTGCATGTATGTCTACATTCAATCTCACCGGGCCCTGGCCAGTTCCAGGCGCATTAGCCACCCGGAGCCGCTGCCCGCACCGAGCGCCGCTGAAGGATGCAGGTGGGGCGCCGCGTCCACAGACGCCCCACCCATTAAAGGGCGTTACTGAGGGCCAGCTGCTGAGATACAGCTCAACGCGAGGTGGTGGCCTAACAGGGCTCAGTGTTTCTCAGACTGTAATGGGGGCACTGACAGGTGACGACGAGGTGCCTGGGTGTCTGGAGAAGGGGTGACAGGACAATAACAGGAGGGAGGTCTTAGCTGATCACCTTGTTGGCGAGAGCGTCCATGCGCTATGGGGCCTTCAAACGTTCTTACCACCCTCTGCGGGAGAGGCACTGTGGTGTGGGTCATGGCGATGACACCCCTACAGCTGGCCAGGGCACGCCCTCCCGGCGAAGCGCCCACTTATTTATAGAAGGCACACAGCCTAGTACAGGACGGCTACTTCCTCCAGACCGAGCTCACCTCCTGCCACAGGGGCAGCTTCCCCTCTCACAGAAGAGCCAGGCGCTCCCTGTGGCAAATGATGCTTTCTGAAACCTCAAGTGGTCGATAAGTTTTTTCTTGCTTTTGTGCAATCAAATTATATGATTCCCAGAAAATGCAATTGACATTAAACACCCCCAGAAACACAGTAGTACTGTGAGAGAAGACAACCCAGAGCTGACTGCAGGACTGACTTCCGGTTGGTCAAGCCTCGGTCGTTACTGGTCGTTACGACCCAGGGTTTTTATATATTAGGATAGGATGTGTGTTCTAACACGTACGGACAGAGAACTGACGCCCTTGGCTGTGGACAGCGCCTCGCCCCTGGCATTCACTGTGCCTCCCCCGGGGCTGCCAGCAGCCCTGCCTGTGGAGTTCTAGCTCGGAACCACGTGGTGGGTATGAGGACAGTCTACTAGCTTTGCAACTCTCATAAATGTAGAATTATTTCAAAATAAGCAGTTCCAACCAAGGTGCGTTTTGAAACTATTCAGTGATAGTTTTTATTTTTTTCTATAAACCTGCCCAGACCAGAGACTGAATTTTCTTTAAAAGTGATGGGGAAGAGAACTTAAGGGAAGAACTAGTGCATCTGTCTTGCTGTGAAGTGGGAATCCTGCGTGCAGCACTCAAAGAGGCCCTCAGAGCGCAGGGCCCTGCGCAGGGGCCGGACCTCGCACACCTGACGGGCTGGGGCCAGGGCGACCACACACCTCACAGCCAGTCTCCGTAAAGGACAGGCTAAAGGGAGAACGCTGCTATTTCTGAAAACTGTTCAACAGTCATTCATAATAAGGAAGGTGCTAATCGACGGGTAAGAAGAGATTTTGAAATGATTTTCCAGTAACTCGCTGTCACACATTTTCTATATGGAATGCTGACTTCAGGGATCCATTCTAGAGAGAGAAGCGATCGATCTCATATCAGGGATTGATCCAGTGATGAACAGTGATGAGCATCCTCTCAAGTACTTCAAGTGGCGCTTACCGAGTGCGCGTCAAGCTTTGATTAAACGGGAAAAGCGTGTGTGAAGAACTCCAATTCTCAATGTGCAAATGTGTAAGACTGGGACAGAACGAAAACTCAGGTTCAGGAACCAACTACCCGACTCAGGCTGGATGGAAACAGGTATTCCCTGCCCAGATAAAAAGGTAACTGCCACCTCTTCCCCATAACAAAGAGGGTAGTTTGGGCATGAAATCAAGTAATAAAATAAGCAAATCTGAAAATGAAAAGAAATGACAACAATGACACCTTCCAGGAAACTGCTTTTGTGAACTGCCATGTTCTGGAATGGGAGGAGCGCTGGGAGCTTGGCCGAGAATGCGCGGTGCAGCACAGGCCGGGCGGAACTGCCTGGTGCCCAGCACTTCAGGGGACGGCTGATGGAACGGAGAGGCCCTGGGCTGCGCTAAGGGAGCTGGGCAGGCTGAACAGCACCGCAGCGGGCTGGTGTGAGAAAACCCACGGCTAAGGAGTTCAACGATGAGGCCAGGTCGCACTGGGGCCTGACGCCTGGTGCAGGTGGCGTGACTCCTCGAGGAGCAGAGCGTCTTTAACCATCACTGTGCGCACAGTACAATCTTTTAGAAGCTCCTCCCCCATCAAGAGAGTCTTCGTACTTAGAGCAGGTCTTCTCTGTCATGTGGCAGAATCGTTGTTTAGGGGTATGAGTGGCAGCGCACGTGGGGAGGCCGCCGCGGGAAACACAGGACAAGCCTCGTACCGGCAGGCCTGCGAGTGAAACAGGAGACGAGCCACACTCGTGTGCTCTAAGCAAGCGTCAGCGGTTATAAATAGAGATCAGCCTGGAAGCTGAGGTCAGCCTCCTCCTTTACTCACACTGCGCGACTGGTCCTGGACGCCCACACCCGGCTATGCTGGCCACAGCCGTGAGCGCGGCGCAGCGAGGAGGAAGGCAGCCCCGGGGGATGAAGAGGACGACGATAAAAGGATGGGAGTGTTCCGGCGGCGGCGACCACACGTCTGATGTCCCTGAGATCTATCGGGGTGCGGCACTGAGAATGGTCACCAGCTGTCCTCTCCATTTAGGACAAGCCAGGGGAGAAGGGCTTGAATCAAAGCAGTGACACATTTAGGTGACGAAGGAAAACGTGGGGTCTTTTCCAGTTATGTAAAACTAGATACTTAATTTCCACATCCTTTATCAAGACAGGTATAAAATGCAGAAAGAACCATCGGACATTTTTCAAAGCAGTTTTTAAATTTTTTTTATTTCTTGACTTTGAGAGAGAGAGAGAGAGTGGGGACGGTAGAGAGAGAGAGAGAGAGACATCGATGTGTTGTTTACCTACTCACGCATTCATTGGTTGCTTCTTGTATGTGCCCTCACAGGGGGTCAGACATGCAACCTTGGCGTACAGGGACGATGCTCTAACCAACGGAGCTCCGGCCAGGGTCCTGTTAGACATTATTGACCATATCCATTACTCAGAGGCAATGGAAGGCAGATGGTTCTGGGTGAAACTACCATTGGACACATGGGAAAGACTGTCAGCCTCAAGATGCTCCAGCCCGAGGGCGCCTTCATCTCCGCGGGCACCAGGACAGAATTCACCCAAGGCTGAGGAGGTGGCCTGAGATGCTTCATGTCTGTGCAGGAGCTGACCCAGCTCCTCAGATGCGTTAGCTGTAGGCTGAGGAGCCCGCCCGCCTGCCCGCCCCACGGATGCAGCACGCCATGCTTCCCAGCTGCAGGAGGAGCAGATACAACACCAAGAAGCCGCCCTGAACCTCTGCTCCCATCATTCACAGAACCCAGAGCAGAAAAGCGGAAGTACCAGCCACCAAGAAAGACCTCGGGTCCCGGGTCCCGGCCTCGCCCTCCCCCTGGCGCTCACAGGCCTGGGCCTGACTTTGAATATCACCAGGTTCCTGCTTCACAGGCAGGTTACAGAGGAAAGGGCTCCGCGCGCTGGTTCCTGGTCCTCGCAGGTGACCAGTTGAGAGGCCCAAGGTCAACGCTGCATCTGAAGCTTCCGAAGTGCTTCCACACGGAGGACACAGAATGTGGGGGACGGGTGCTCCAGCGGAACACGCTCCATCAGCAGCCTCCGGCAAGGGGGCCGGCTCAGAGCTCTGCTGCGGAGGCAAGCGCACCCAGCCCTGTGTCCAGGCTCACCGCAGCCGCTGTGCTGCGGGCACGGGGCTCCCTCTGCCCAGGACCCCGCACAGGCACCACATGGCAGATGGGAAAGCTTCTGCCACAGCTCTAGAGATGATCTTCTGAAAAAGCGAACCCTTTCTGACAGTCTGTAACCTACCCATAAGAAGTGTTATCAAATTGAGCCTGTTTTATTCCCTTCGAAATAAAAGGGTTTCTGGTTTTTGTGTTGTTTCTAATGGAACTGAACAATGTAAAATTTTAAGTACAGAAAAATATTGATACAGCAAGCTGATCCAGATACAAGAACAGGAAATTATTTTCATGTTTATTGTTTAAGAATAAATCACCCCATCATCTCTAAAACAAATTACATTCTCTTAATATCATCTTGTTTCTCTAGGCAGCTATATTTTAACCCAGTGGTCGCCCACTGGTGGTCCGTGAAGTCCAAAAGGTTGGTGACCGCTGTTATAACCTAATCTTTCTTTCAGAGAAATGTTAATGTAATTAAAATAGTTTTTTTAAAATCCAGAGAAATAAAGATAAGTGATCATCTGCTTTAAGATTACATATTTTTAACTTTAATACATGAACAGTCACTGAGTTATACCAGGCTCAGAACTGAAGGAAGCCCTGGACTTTCCAAACCAATGAGAACATGGGACAGGCAGCCAGCTCACAGCGAGGACGTCTATAAATATGGCGATGCGCCTGCAAGTGAAAGGGGGAGGGGGCGGCGAGGCACCGACATCTGGGGAGCGGGCACCTGCACCAGCCAGTGTCCTGGAGTCACTGTGGGCTGACAGTCCTCCAGAGGCCACGGGGCCGGACCCAGTGCCCCACAGCACCAACACCGCGAGACACGGGCAAATCTAAGAGCGCTTTCAGAACCGAAAACCAATGGAACTGCCCAGCAGAGAGGGCAGCTGGTTCCTCCGGCTCCTCCCTGAGCAGACCCGGCCTCTGGCTCCGAGGCTCTCCTTTCACTCGAATGCCACGTTGGGGGGGGGGGGGGGGGGGGACGCTAACTGCACTAGTATCTGTGCCTATTTCCATAGTCTGTGCTGATCTGGGAAGTGGAATATAGAAAGAGCTTGGGATATTTGGAAGGCAACAGCATAAAACTCCAACCATGCTGACTACACCAGACCCCATAACTGCAGATTGTCAGACACTCAGATTTCAGGGCATTTGCAAACTAGGACTTTGACAAGACTTACGCACATAGTTGTGAGTACATTCCTGCATTTCTAAAAAGTCAGAGGTAGTGATGACATCTGTAGACGACAGCAGGGCAGCCGTTTATTACGAGGCCCCGGGACATAGCTGAGCCCAGCCCTGGGCAGCCCGATGCAGGAGGCAGCTCTGGGACTAGAGACGGGACCGCACCAGACCCGTGGCACAGCCCAGCACATGCGGGCGGCCCTTTAAGCTGCAGGGCTCACGCAGTAAACAGACTCCTGAGCTCCCAGCCACCTGAGGCCACGTGTCTCTGCCCCAGAAGACAATAAACACCTTGCTCTTTGGTATCCATCAATTATGCCTTTGCCTCAGTTATTCAGGAAAGGTGAACACAGAGGGATGCTAACGGAGGGATAAACATTCCCACTGACGCAGCAAAGCAGGCCTGGTGGGCTGTGCCTGCATTACCCAAGCCTCACATCCCCACACCCAGCTCGGCCACAGCTCAGCCCTGGACCTTTCCACCGACAAGGCCGCTGTCTCAGCTGCCGCCACTATGACCGGAGCAGCGAGGGAGGCCAGGCAGGCCAGCCTGGCACACACAGGGTCATGGACTGCTGCCTGAGGGGTACTGGATTCATGCGAAGAAGTGGGAAACTGCCTTAGTGAGCTCTGGGGCACCGACCAAGGGCCCACTCACAGCACGGGCCCACGTGTCCCTGACGGCCTCCCCGGGAGATCTCTGCAGCGTGTCCACAAAATCAACACTATTTAGCTCACACCCTCTGAGGCCCGAGTCCTGCGGAATCGTCAGAAAGTTTTGTTTAGAATAGTTTTAGATTCTAATACCTATTTGGAATTTTAGACTTTAATGAGTTTACCCAAAAATATAATTTCTCTCTTACTTAACATAAATATATAATATATAGATACTGCTCCTAGTATATCTAAACATATTTATAAATAAAAATGTTATATACACATCTATTGTTTTATTATCAATTATGTCATATATGTTCAAAGTTGAATATATGTGTAAGTATATATTAGGATTTCCCAACTTATTCTTTGTAATAAATATTAAAATTACTAACACAGCCATGGATAATACCATTAAATCTCGCATTTTTCACACAAACTGTCTCAAGGGAAACTGTAGCAAGCTTAAAAGAGAAAATCTTTAACACTGAGAAATTAAAAATCTATACTGAAGCTAAAATATCTACTTGGGTAGCTGTGAACATATTTCCACTTACGGGTTTGTGCCTATTTGGACTGAAATAAAAATGTAAATGAGCTCATGAAGTTTGACCCCGAGGCTACTGCATAACTCAATTGAAATAATAATACTGATTCACAATGAAATGGTTATTCCCTAGAGATTCGACTCGCAAGGAACTAGCCTTTACTCCCACCTAGGAAAACTAACGCGCTGGAAATTCACTTACAGCAGCCCTCGGTGAGAGGACACGCCCCGGCCGCGGCTAACTCTCTATTATCAGCTCCTACTTCATGCTATGTACTACTATCATATCAAGAACACCTGAATATTAAATACTAGAGGCCCAGTGCATGATTGAATCATGCATGAATGGGGGGGGGGGGGGGGGGGGAGCTGGGTGCCTGTCCGCTGGTGCACCAGGCCTTTCAGAAGCCTCCGCCCAGCTGGAGGCTTCTGAAAGGCCTGGTGCCTGAGCGGACAGGCACCCAGCTCCCCCGCTTTTGATGGTCTGCGGTGGGACGTGAGCTCACTGCCCCAGAGGCCCCTTCTGTGCCGCAGCACAGCCATGGCGCAGATGCTGAGCTTGAGCCGCCGCTGGCGACGCGAGCTCAGCGTCCTGCTGGCCCAATCGGCTACCCCGGCCCCCCCGAGTCCCGCCCCCCCCGCACCTCCTGGCCAATCGCGGGCATAGCGAAGGTACGGTCAATTTGCATATTTGTCTATTATTAGGTAGGATTTTTCAGGATGAAAGGCTGTGTGATTCCTAATCTGTCTCCAATTTGCAATTTTAAAAAATACAGCTATCATGTCCACTGAATATACTTCTTCCTCATTCCAGTTAGTGTTCCCTTGCCTCCCAGGTATAGCATGGGCTCTCCAGGCGACGGAGTTCATAGTCACATGAGGGTCACTGTCCAACATCATCCCCCAGTCCACTGGAGGAGCCCTAACTTCCACTTTCAGAAAGTCACTATTTTCCTGTAAGTCTTTGAACTTCCTTAAAATGCAAGTAGCATTTGGAAATGAAACTCATCATTCAGACTCGCACACTTGACTGCGTGTGAATTTCTCCGCTCCAGAGTGGATCTCTGAGGAGAGAACAGGGCCACCAGCTGAGGGGTGGAGGGGAGCTGAGGAGCTGGGCCAGCCCCACTGAGCTCTGCCCCACCTGACAGTGTCCAGGAAGGACCAGTGAAGGATGGCTGGTTGTATGATTTAAATTACTCATCACTTGCAGAGTTAGGTTCAAGTTCACAAAGGGTTATAATTGACAACGTGGGAAAGCGCGCCTCCCACCTGGGTGCTGACCTGGACCCGCACACACGTCCTCCTGCACGTACCCCTCCTAGCGCACTCACGTGTGAGCACCAGCAGTGACGTGCCTGACCGCTCTCACCTCAAATCAGACACCTGAGAGTTTCTGTTCTCTCGGCATCCAGTTCAGCTCCTGATCCAGGCAGCACCACGCCAGCTCTTCTTCTGCAACAACTACAGTCAATACCCATGTTCTAAATTCCACTGGTTTAAAACTTACTTTTTTTTTTTACCAATGCCTTTTGCTTTGCAGACTTTGACTTGCCAAATCTGTGTTTCCACTCATTTTATTTGCATTTAAAGACTAGGTTTTCCTCCTCAGGGTTTCTAACCTCCTCAAGATCCATTTCTGAGAAAATGTAACAGTAGGAATGAATGAAAATCCTCCTTAATGAGCTGAAGATGTGGGTTAGGAAATACTAACAGAAAGTAAGCCCGGCCATAACTGTGAAGCCAGAGAAGGGGCGCAGCCTGAGTGGCCTCCAGACACTGTACAAACTAACGCGCCCGTGGGCAAGCACAGCTGCCGCAGGCGGGCGGCGCTCCGGGAAGATGCGGGCACCAGCGCACGCAGTGATGGCTGGAGCCCGGCGGGAGCGAGGCTGACCAAGGGCTATGTTTTCACTCAGGGACTCCAGCCTCCTGACCTTTCTTCGTAAAGATGGTCCCTCTTAAGGACATAAAATACGTTTCAATGTGGATAGACCAACCTTTTGCTGGGCATCAGGTCTGCTGGGAAGGAACGAGTCCTCTCTAAGCCACTGGCGGGAAGTACAGCTCTGCCCCAAATAGCTCGCAAGCAGCTGCCAGCAGCTATGAACAGGTTTAATCTGCTTAGAACTAAGCACTTTAAAGGATTCTCAACAAACCTTTCTGGAGTGGCTAGGATGCACTGGGAACTGTTTTGGCCCTTGTGTAGCTAGTAACTTAATTCCTTTATAATGGCCCTAAAAACTCTTAAATAACTAAGGATGATCTCCTTATATCCTACAACACTTATTCACACTGATGTTTCCTAACTCTAGAGAAGACAATTTAGAATAATATGATATAATAGTAATGGTCCAGTAATTCCTCCATCCATGGTTTTGCTTTCCACAGTTTCAGTTAATCATGGTCAACGGTGGCCTGAAAATAATAAATGGAAAATTCCAGAAAGAAACAATTCACAGGTTTTCAACTGCACACCGTTCCAAGTGGCACGAAGCACTCTCGAGCCATGCTGCTCGGTCCTGCCCGGGACAGGAATCACCTCTGTCCCGGTACCCAGGCCGCAAACCCTACCCTCCCACCCGCCAGCCACTCGGCAGGCACCTCAGTCAGATGTCAGTGCTCATGTGCAGGCGGCCCACCTCACTTCATCGTGTTCTCACGGCCATTCACTTAACTTTAATTGCAGTACATTGCCGTAACTGTTCCATTTCATCACTCGTTATTGGACTGTGCCTGATTTATAAATTAAATGTCATCACAGGCACGTATGCATAGGGAAACAGGGCATGTGTAGTGTGGGACCTCCCAGGGTTTCAGACATCCACTGCGGGTCTCTGTGGGTCAGGGGGACCACTGTAGAGTTAAAAATTCAACTGGGTGGAGAAGCATGAACTCCTCTCTTTCCCTAAGATTCCCATGGCTTCTGTCTTCAAAATATATCAAAGTTTTTCAAAATATATCAAAACCCAACTGTTTCTCTCTATTGAATGACTGCCCTAATATAAAACCATTATATTTTGGATTTTTTATAGCCGCCTAACTGTGCTCTTGGCTATGTCCTTGCCCAGCAGGGTAGTGAGAGAGATCTTTTAAAGATCAGTCATTTCAGCTCGGCCAATTTCCACAAGTAACGTGGGACACGCGGGCAGCAGGTAACTGACATGTAATCCACAGAATCTACAAAAAAAAGCAAGGGCACAGGATGCACGACCAACACACAAAAATAAGCCAGGCCTCCTGTTAGCCATGAAGATATGGAAACAGACATTAAAACACAATACCAGTTGCTAAAAAAGATAGATTACTTAATATAAATATAACTAACACGCACAGATCTGTGCGCCGAAATTACAAGCATTAATGAAAGAAATCACAAATCTAAACAAAGGAAAACTCTACACGGTTAATACAGTTTCTATCAAAATCCCAGGGAGCTTTTTATAGATATGGACACAATTATTCTAAAACTTACATGCAAATGCAATGTAACTAGAATAGCGACAAAGGACTGTGAGGAAGGAGGAGGAGACTCACGGTGTGGTGTTATCAAGACCTACAGCGTCCAGCAGTCCAGGCGCCGCGGCCCGGGGAAGGCGGACACAGCGCGGTGGGAGGACAGATGGCCTCGTCAGCAAGTGGTGCTGGGGGTGAGGTGCACACGCCCCAGTGAGCCACCACCCGAACCTTACTTTATACAAACAAGTTAATTCAAAGCAAAAACTTCTTTAAAACTGAGAAAAATTTCAGGATCTAGGGCTACACACCGAGTTTAGCCTTGACACCAAAAGCACAGCACATGAAGGGAAACTGACACAGGGGCCTCCTCAGCATAGAAACGGTTACTCTGAAATCCCTGCTGAGAGGAGGCCCGGCCACAGCGGGAGAACAGTCTGCACACCCCGTACCAAAGACGAGGGCTGCAAGCTAGGGAGCACGCCCACCCTAGGAGGAGCCCAAGGCCCACATGAGGAAAGGGGCAGGAAGACGGAGCAGAGGGAAATGGACACCGCTAGCCGTGAGGGAAGCGAAGAGGAGACCGCAGTGGGCACCACGGCACACTTCTCAGAATGGCTAAACGAAAGTGGCACACCTGGTACTGCGGGGAACATCACTCACGCCCGGCTGGGATTTAAATGGCTCCGCCCCTCGGAAACAGGCTGGCAGTTTCTTAAAAACTGAACATGCAACTGCCATGCCCCCAGCAATTACCCTCCCGGGCACGACCCCGGAGGAGTGAAAACGTATGCCCACACACAACCTACAGTGTTCACAGCAGCTGTACATTCATAGCCAAACCTGGGGACAGGGATGCCCTTGGACAGGGAGTGATTAAAGAAACTGGCTGAAGAATAAAAAAGGAACACATGCTAATATATGCAACAAACTGGATGAGTCGGAAGGGAATTATGCTGAGTTTTAAAAACCCAATTAAAGGTCACATACTGTATGATTCCATTTACATAACATTCTTCAAAAGACAAAATTACAGAGATGAAAAGTCAGGTGGTTGCCAGGGGTAGGCCTGGGCCTTGGGCCGTGGGAACTCGATAGGGGTGGGGGGGGGGGCGTTATAAAAGAACAACAGGAGAAACCTTCGCTGTTCCGTGTTGGCGGTGGGGCCGGACGTGGGATCTGCTGCAGAGAACCACACACACACCAGTGAGTGTAAAACTGCCAAAAGAAGATAATCGATCATATTAGTGTTAATTTTTTGGTTGTGATATTATATTAAGTTTTACTAGATGCTGCCCTGGAAGAAACTGGGTAAAAGGTACGTGGGATCTTTCAATATTAATTCTTACCACTGCATGTGAATCTATAATTTTCTCAAAAGAAACAATAATTGTTAAAAATATGTGGGTTCAAGTAACTCAGTGTTAAGAGAGAAACTGATGTCTTTAAATGCTAAAATTAAAAAAGAAGCTTTAAAATTGACAATCTAAGCTTTGCCTAAAGAAGCTAGAAAGATATGATCATATCAATCCTAAAATAAGTAGAAAGAAGGAATAGAAGTAGAAAGAAGGAATAGTGATGAGCAAAAGTCAATGAAATAGGAAAATGAAAAGAACTAAGAAAAAGCAATGAAATTAAAAACTGGTTCTTTGATAAGATTAAGAAAACTGATAAATCTGCTTGCTAGACTAAGTAAGAAAAAAAACAACAGGACACAAAATACCAATATTAGGACTTAAAAATGACATAATATATCACAAAGGTACTTAAAATATAATAAGAAAATATTAACAACTTTAATCCAACAAATTCAATGATAAAAACAAAACAGATACATTTCTTGAAAGAATCATAAGAAGTGACACAAAAAAAGAGCAGAAAGTATAAATAGCCCCTCATCTATTGAGAAATTTAACTCGCAATCAAAACCTTCATGTATCACAGACTCCAGGCCAGATGGCTTCACTGGTGAAATATAGCAAATATTGACAGAAAACACACACAATCTCCATGGAGAAGAGGAGGAGGGGAGGGAGGGCGAGGGGAGCAGAAGCTCCAGCAAACTGGGGACAGAGGGGACTTCTCAATCTGATAAAGGACACTTATGAAAAATTAGAGTGGACATCAGAGTCCACGGGGAAAGACTGAGTGCTTCTCCTTTAACCAAGAAATAAGCCAAAGATGTCCATTCTTCATTCCTATCACTTTTATTCTCTATTAGAGGCCCGGTGCACAAAATTCGTGCACAGGGGTGTGTCCCTCAGCCCAGCCTGCACCCTCTCCAATCTGGGATCCCTCAAGGGATGTCCAACTGCCCAGTTAGGCCCGATCCCAACACAATCCAGGACTGCTGGCTCCCAACTGTTCGCCTGCCTGCCTTCCTGATTGTCCCTAACCGCTTCTTCCTGCCAACCTGATCACCGCCTAACCACTCCCCTGCCAGCCTGATTGCCCCTAACTGCCCTCCCCTGCAGGCCTGGTCACCCCTAACTGCCCTCCCCTGCAGGCCTAGGTCCCCCCCCAACTGCCCTTCCCTACAGGCCTGGTCACCCCCAACTTCCCTCCTCTGCTGGCCTGATCACCCCTAACTGCCCTCCCTTGCAGGCTTGATCCCTCCCAACTGCCCTCCCCTGCTGGCCATCTTGTGGCGGCCATCTTTTGTCCACATGGGGGCAGCCATCTTGTGTGTTGGAGTGATGGTCAATTTGCATATTACTCTTTTATTAGATAGGATAGAGGCCTGGTGCACGGGTGGGAGCCAGCTGGTTTGCCCTGAAGGGTGTCCTGGATCAGGGTGGGGGTTCCCTTGGGGAGTGGGGTGGCCTGGGCGAGGGGCCTGTGGTGGTTTGCATGCCGGCCACGCCCCCGGCGACCCAAGCAGAGGCCCCGGGATCTGGGATTTATTTATCTTTTATAATTGAAACTTTGCAGCCTTGAGCGGAGGCCAGGGCCAGCCAGGAAGTTTGGCTTCCGCCATCGCCGGGGAAACTCAAGCCTCCTGCTCGCTCTGTGGCCACAGCCATTTTTGTTGGGATTTACTTATCTTCTATAATTAAAAATGCGTAGCCTTGAGTAGAGGCCTGGGCCGGCCAGGGTGTGCAGGAAGCTTGGCTTCCTCCATTGCCAGGGAAACCCAAGCTTCCTGCTTGCTCCATGGCCGCAGCCATCTTGGTTGGGTTAATTTTCATACTTGCTCCTGATTGGCTGGTGGGCGTGTCTTGTGGGTGTAGTGGAGGTACGGTCAATTTGAATACTACTCTTTTATTTGATAGGATTGAACTGGAGGCCCTAGCCAGGGCAATACAGCAAGAAAAAAGAAATAAAAGGCATAACATTGGGAAAGAAAAAAGTAAAAATGGATTTTTATTCATAAACAACTTTATTGTAGACATAGAAAACACTATAATATCTACAAAAATGTTGGAAGTGACTTTAGCAAGTTTACAAGATAAAAAAGCAGCATACAAAACTCAAATAAGTTTCTATTTTATATATTAAAAATGAACATCTACACTAATAAAAGAGAAAGATGCTAATTGACTGTACCTCCGCTATGCCCACAGCCAATCAGGAGTGATATGCAAATTAACCCAACAAAGATGGCAGATAAAATTGCATACGCAGGCAGCACAGGCAGTGCCCGATGCCACTGGCCAGATCCAAGCCGCGATCGGGGACCCAGGCAGGCGGCGATCGTGGCTTGGACCTGGGCAGCTGGTGATTGCAGCTTGGACTCAGGCAGGCGGCGATCGCGGCTTGGACCCAGGCCGGCAGCATCGGGGTCCAAGCCGCGGGGACCCGGGAGCCCCTGCCAAGGCCTGCCTGTGGGGTCGAGCAGAGCGAGAAAGCTGGCGGCTTAGAGGGCATCGCTCCCTCTGGAGCCCCAGCTTCCGCATCCCAGCTGTGGAAACTGACAACCGGTAGGAGGAAGTCCCACCCCCAAAGAACCAGCCATTGGTCACGCAGCTCAAAGGCCTGACATCCAGGACTCTCATTCACCTGTATCTCCGACCGTGGCAGTAGAGAGGTGGGACTATGTCCAAAGAAAAACTATTGATACAACGTAGCTCTGCAGCAGAAAGATGCTGACGTTATCAACAAAAATGTCTGAAGAGCAACGTGCCTCTGATCTTGAAAGAAGGCGACGCCTGCGACAGAATGTATCTGAAGAGCAGCTATTGGAAAAACGTCGCTCTAAAGCCAAAAAACACCAGCATCATCAACAGAAAATGTCTAAAGACCAACGTGCCTTTGAAGTTGAAAGAAGGCGGTGGCGAAGACAGAATATGTCTAGGGGACAGTCATCAACATGTATTAGTAATACTGGTAGAAACTGCCTTCTCAGTGAAAATGGAGTACATGAGGATGCAATTCTCGAACATAGTTGTGGTGGAATGACTGTTAGATGTGAATTTTGCCTATCACTAAATTTCTCTGATGAAAAACCATCCGATGGGAAATTTACTCCATGTTATAGCAAAGGGAAAGTCTGTCCAAATGATATACATTTTGAGATTACCCGGCATATTTAAAAAGATTAACCCTTTGCACTCGCTTGCTTTTTTCTCGATTCCTGCTACCGATGCTAACCGTGTCAAGTCACACTCGACATCCGAGTGCAAAAGGTTAATGACAAACGAAGATTCTGACAGTAAAAATTTCATGGAAAATATTCAAAATAGTCCTTATGTTTTGCTTCCATGGGTGCAAATATTGCATCGCCATCAGGGTACGGCCATACTGCTTTAGAATACATGGACAAGTTTATCACCGTACTGGAAATTTACATCCTTCGGATGGTGTTTCTCGGAAATTTGCTCAACTCTATATTTTGGATACAGCCGAAGCTACAAGTAAAATATTAGCAATGCCAGAAAACCAGGGCTGCTCAGAAAGACTCATGATCAACATCAACAACCTCATCCTACCTAATAATAGACAAATATGCAAATTGACCATACCTTCGCTATGCCCGCGACTGGCCAGGAGGCGCGGGGGGGCGGGACTCGGGGTGGCCGATTGGGCCAGCGGGACACTGAGCTTGCATCGCCAGTGGCAGCTCGAGCTCAGCGTCTGCGCCATGGCTGTGCTGCAGCACAGAAGGGGCCTCTGAGGCAGTGAGCTCACGTCCCACCGCGGACCATCAAAAGCGGGAGACTGGGTGCCTGTCCGCTGGTGCCTGAGCAGATAGGCACCCAGCTCCCCTGCGATCGAAAGCAAAAGTGTGGGAGCTGGGTGCCTGTCCACTCAGGCACCAGGCCTTTCAGAAGCCTTCGCTGCGCCGGAGGCTTCTGAAAGGTCTGGTGCACCAGCGGACAGGCACCCAGCTCCCCCGCGATCGAAAGCAAAAGCGTGGGAGCTGGGTGCCTGTCCACTCAGGCACCAGGCCTTTCAGAAGCATCCGCCGCGCTGGAGGCTTCTGAAAGGCCTGGTGCACCAGCGATCAAAAGCAAAAGCGTGGGAGCTGGGTGCCTGTCCACTCAGGCACCAGGCCTTTCAGAAGCCTTTGCCGCGCCGGAGGCTTCTGAAAGGCCTGGTGCACCAGTGGACAGGCACCCAGCTCCCCCGTGATCGAAAGCGAAAGCGTGTAGGGGACCCTACACGTGCATGATTCAATAATGCACTGGGCCTCTAGTGCATTAAATAAATGAATTAACAAAATCGTACAAGATGCTACATGAGGTAGAAAAGGAAGCCCAATCTGAAGCAGCAGCAAAAGGTATAGCTCCCACAGAAGTAACTACGGCAATTAAATACGATCGTAACAGTGACCCAGGTAGATATAATTCTCCCCGTGTAACCGAGGTTGCTGTCATATTCAGAAATGAAGATGGAGAACCTCCTTTTGAAAGGGACTTGCTCATTCATTGTAAACCAGATCCCAATAATCTAAGTGTCACTAAAATGAAACAAATCAGTATCCTGTTTCCTACATTAGATGCAATGACATATCCTATTCTTTTTCCACATGGTGAAAAAGACTGGGGAACAGATATTGCATTAAGACTCAGAGACAACAGTATAATCGACAATAATACTAGACGAAATATAAGGACATGAGTCACACAAATGCGGTATTATGGATTTCATCTCTCTGTGAGAAACACGTTCAATCCTATTTTAAATGCAGGAAAATTAACTCAACAGTTTATTGTGGATTCATATTCAAAAATTAGAGGCCCGGTGCATGAAATTCGTGCATGGGGGGGTGTCCCTCAGCCCAGCCTGCACCCTCTCCAATTTGGGACCCCTCGAGGGATCAGGCCTAAAAGAACAGTCGGACATCCCTCTCACAATCCAGGACTGCTGGCTCCCAACTGCTCGCCTGCCTGCCTTCCTGATTGCCCCTAACTGCTTCTGCCTGCCAGCCTGATCACCCCCTAACAACTCCCCTGCCAGCCTGATTGATGCCTAACTGCTCCCCTGCCAGCCTGTGTGTCACTAACTGCCCTCCCCTGTAGGCATGGTCACCCGTAACTGCCCTCCCCTGCAGGCCTGGTCACCCCTAACTGCCCTTCCCTGCAGGCCTGGTCCCCCCCAACTGCTCTCCCCTGCAAGCCCTGTCACCCCCAACTTCCCTCCTCTGCCAGCCTGGTCACTCCTAATTGCCCTCCCTTGCAGGCTTGATCACCCCCAACTGCCCTCCCTTGCAGGCCTGGTCACCCCTAACTGCCCTCCCCTTCAGGCTTGATCGCCCCCAACTGCCCTCCCTTGAAGGCCTGGTCCCTCCCAACTGTTCTCCCCTGCTGGCCTGATCGCCCTCAACTGCCCTCCCTTGCAGGCCTGATCCCTCCCAACTATCCTCCCCTGCTGGCCATCTTGTGGTGGCCATCTTGTGTCCACATGGGGGCAGCCATCTTGTGTGTGGGAGTGATGGTCAATCTGCATATTATTATTTTATTAGAAAGGATAGAGGCCTGGTGCATGGGTGGGGGCCGGCTGGTTTGCCCTGAAGGGTGTCCCGGATCAGGGTGGGGGTTCCTTTGGGGCGTGGGGCAGCCTGGGTGAGTGGCCTGTGGTGGTTTTCAGGCTGGCCACACCCCCCGGCGACCCAGCGGAGGCACTAGTATCTGGGATTTATTTATCTTCTATAATTGAAACTTTGTAGCCTTAGAGGAGCCAAGCCTCCTGCTTGCTCCGTGGCCTCAGCCATTTTTGTTGGGATTTATCTTATATTATTGAAACTTTGTAGCCTTGAGTGGAGCCAAGCCTCCTGCTTGCTCTTGTGGCTGCAGCCATTTTTGTTGGGATTTATTTATCTTCTATAACTGAAACTTTATAGCCTTGAGTGGAGGCCTGGGCCTGCCAGGGTGTGCGGAAAGCTTGGCTTCCTCCATTGCCTGGGAAACCCAAGCCTCCTGCTTGCTCTGTGGCCGCAGCCATCTTGGTTGGGTTAATTTTCATACTTGCTCCTGATTGGCTGGTGGGCATGGCTTGTGGCTGTAGGGGAGGTATGGTCAATTTGCATATTACGCTTTTATTAGATAGGATGGAGGCCAACTGAATAAATTTCATTAAAGCAAACCAATCAAAGTTGAGAGTTGAAAAATATAGTGGTTTGATAGATTATCTCAAATCAAGATCTGAAAATGACAATGTGCGGATTGGTAAAATGATAATATGTAGGGAGCAGTTATAGGGTTAAGCCTCGGACTGATCTGCTGGCAAAACCGCAAACAAGTACCAGCTTAGAGGGCACAGCCCTCTTAGCATAATTAAGCTTGATCTTGTGACTGCTCCCTAGATCTTTCCTGGGTAGCTAATGGGCTGTGGTAGGTGCAGCAAGTGCCACCAAAACAAGTGAAACTTACAAGAATATTGTAAATTACCTTGTTTACCTCTGACTATAAAATAAAGCATGAGCTTGCAGTCTGGATCTGTTCTGTGGTCTCAGTCACGCACAGAAGATCCACCCAGACCCAGCTTATTCTCTTTGTCTGTCTTTTCTTCATCCTTCGCTGGCCCTCCCTCAGGCTCGCCGAAACTTTGGCTGTGCTGGCGCAGTGCATAATACTTCCATCATCTTTTGAGGGTAGTCCCAGAAATATGCAGCAGCGATATCAGGATGCTATGGCAATTGTAACGAAGTATGGCAAGCCCGATTTATTTATAACCATGACATGCAACCCCAAATGGGCAGATATTACAAACAATTTACAACGCTGGCAAAAAGTTGAAAACAGACCTGACTTGGTAGCCAGAGTTTTTAATATTAAGCTGAACGCTCTTTTAAATGATGTATGTAAATTACATTTATTTGGCAAAGTAATAGCTAAGATTCATGTCATTGAATTTCAGAAACATGGACTGCCTCACGCTCACATATTATTATTAGATAGTGAGTCCAAATTACATTCAGAAGATGACATTGACTGTATAGTTAAGGCAGAAATTCCAGATGAGGACCAGTGTCCTCGACTTTTTCAAATTGTAAAATCAAATATGGTACATGGACCATGTGGAATACAAAATCCAAATAGTCCATGTATGGAAAATGTTCAAAGGGATACCTGAAAGAATTTCAAATTGTGACGATTGGAAATATTGATGGATATCCCAAATACAAACGAAGATCTGCTAGTACCATGTCTATTGGAAATAAAATTGTCAATAATACTTGGATTGTCCCTTATAACCCATATTTGTGCCTCAAATATTACTGTCATATAAATGTTGAAGTCTGTGCATCAATTAGAAGTGTCAAATATCTATTTAAATACATCTATAAAGGGCATGATTGTGCAAATATTCAAATTTCTGAAAAAAATATTATCAATCATGACGTAGTACAGGACTTCATTGACTCCAGGTATGTGAGCACTCCTGAGGATGTTTGGAGAATTTTTGGAATGTGAATGCATGACCAATCTCATGCAGTCATAAGATTAGCTATTCATTTGCTAAATGATCAGAATTTGTATTTTCATGCTGATGATTTTGCTGAAGTTTTAGATAGGGCTAAAAGACATAACTCAGCTTTGATGGCTTGGTTCTTATTGAATAGAGAAGACTCTGATGCACATAATTATTATTATTGGGAGATTCCACAGCATTATGTGTTTAATAATTCTTTTGGACAAAATGCCAAAAGGGTGGGAATAAAGTATTGGGTAGACTGTTCACTGTGAGCTTTAGAGAACCAGAACGATATTACCTTAGATTTTTGCTTCTGCATGTAAAAGGTGCGTTAAGTTCTGAGGATCTGCGAACTGTAAGAGGTGTAACTTATGATACATTTCATGAAGCTGCTAAACACCGAGAATTATTACTTGACGACACTATCTGGAAAGATACGATTGACGATGCAATCATCCTTAATATGCCCAAACAACTACGGCAACTTTTTGCATACATATGTGTGTATGGATGTCCTTCTGCTGCAGACAAATTATGGGATGAGACTAAATCTCATTTTATTTAAGATTTCTGTTGGAAATTGCACTGAAGAGAAGGTGCCTGTGTGAACTGTGAAATGCATGCCCTTAACGAAATTCAGGAGGTATTCACATTGCATGGAATGAAATGTTCACATTTCAAACTTCCAGACTATCCTTTATTAATGAATGCAGATACATGTGATGAATTGTACGAACAACAACAGGCAGAGGTTTTGATCAATTCTCTGAATGAAGAACAGTTGGCAGCCTTTCAGACTATTAACTTCAGCCATCGAAAATCAAACTGTACATCCCAAATGCTTTTTCTTGGATGGTCCAGGTGGTAGTGGAAAACATATCTTTATAAAGTTTTAATAGATTATATTGGAGATCGTGGTGGTACTGTTTTACCCACAGTATCTACAGAAATTGCTGCAAATTTACTTCTTGGTGGAAGAACCTTTCATTCCCAATATAAATTACCAATTCCATTAAATGAAACTTCAATTTCTAGACTCAATATAAAGAGCGAAGTTGCTAAAACCATTAAAAAGGCCCAACTTCTTATTATTGATGAATGCACCATGGCTTCCAGTCATGCTGTAAACGCCATAGACAGATTACTAAGAGAAATTATGAATTTGAATGTTGCATTTGGTGGAAAAGTTCTCCTTCTCGGAGGGGATTTTCGACAATGTCTCTCAGTATTGTGCCGCATGCTATGTGATCGGCCATAGTACAAATGAGTTTAAAGTACTGTGATGTTTGGGGACATTTCAGAAAGTTGTCTCTTAAAACAAATATGAGATCAGAGAATTCTGCTTATAGCAAATGGTTAGTAAAACTTGGAGATGGCAAACTTGATAGCAGTTTTCATTTAGGAATGGATATTATTGAAATCCCCCATGAAATGATTTGTAATGGATCTATTATTGAAGCCACCTTTGGAAATAGTATATCTATAGATAATATTAAAAATATATATCTAAACATGCGATTCTTTGTCCAAAAAATGAGCATGTTCAAAAATTAAATGAAGAAATTTTGGATATACTTGATGGAGTTTTTCACACCTATTTGAGTGATGATTCCATTGACTCAACAGATGATGCTGAAAAGGAAAATTTTCCCATCGAATTTCTTAATAGTATTGCTCCTTTGGGAATGCCGTGTCATAAATTAAAATTGAAAGTGGGTGCAATTGTCATGCTATTGAGAAATCTTAATAGTAAATGGGGTCTTTGTAATGGTACCAGACTTATTATCAAAAGATTGCTAACTAACATTATCGAAGCTGAAGTATTAACAGGATCTGCAGAGGGAGAGGTTGTTCTGATTCCAAGAACTGATTTGTCCCCATCTGACACTGGCCTCCCATTTAAATTAATTCAGTGACAGTTTCCCGTGATGCCAGCATTTGCATTAATTAATAAATTACAAGGACAAACTCTAGACAGAGTAGGAATATTCCTACCTGAACCCGTTTTCGCAAATGGTCAGTTATATGTTGCTTTCTCTCGAGTTCGAAGAGCATGTGACGTTAAAGTTGTAAATACTTTATCCCAAGGGAAATTAGTCAAGCACTCTGAAAGTGTTTTCACTCTTAATGTGGTATACAGGGAAATATTAGAATAAGTTTAATCACTTTATCAGTCATTATTTGCATCAATGTTGTTTTTATATCATGAGTTTGTCATTGTTGTTATATCATTTTGTTACTGTTTATTTATTAATAAAATTATGTATTATTTTCATATACATTGTACTCATTTCCTTTTATCTCTCACACTTTTATTATAGTGAAAGGGCAAATAGCAATATTAAAATATTTCCTATAATTAATTCCCTTTCAATTTGCACGAATTTCATGCACCAGGCTACTAGTTTAGAAAATAAAATTTAAAACACAATATCATTTACATAAAAATAAAATACCTTGAAATGTACCAATGAAAATTAGCAAAATTTCTATAATGAAAACTAACAAGACACTGCTAAGAGAAATTAAAGAAGACCTAAAAAAAAATTACATGTCATGTTCATGGATTAGAAAACAGAATATTCTTAAGAGGTTACTTTCTGCCATATTAATATAGATTAACTGCTATGCCAAATAAATTCCTAGCAAACTTTGTTGTGCACACTTACTGGTACCAGCAAATTCTGACATGTACAAAGAAATACAAAGGACCCAGACAAGCTTAAGCAACCTTGAATAGGAAGAACAAACTCGGAAGACTGTGACTTAGAGACTTGCCAGGTAGCTACAGTTACAGACAGTATGGAGTTAGCATAGGACAGACAGACAGTTTACAAACCACATGTCAGAGTCCTGTAACCATCCCATATGTGACCAATTCATTTCAACAAAGAAGTAATTCAATGACGAAAAAGCGTTTCTAAAACCAGTGGCAGTCACTGATAACATGCCTGTGGTATGAACTGCCCCCGAACTTTACTTCACACCACAAACACTGCTGATAAACCTAAATGCAAGAGCTAAATCTATAAACTTTCTAGAGGAAAACAGGAGAAAACCTTTGTGCTATTGAAGTAAGCAAACACTTCGCAGGACACAGAAAGTACTAAATTCAGTGAGAAAACTCACTGAATTAAAATTTACCAAAGTTGACGCTTCTGCTCATCAAAACACAAAAGTGAACAAGTAATACACAGACTGGGAGAAAATATTCACAACACATGTACCTGATCAAGAACTTGCATCCAGGATATATAGAGCATTCCTACACATCAAGAGCAAAAAGTGGAACAACCCAGAAACTGACCCACACCCACACATATTCCTCAATTGACTTGACAAAGGCACCACAACAATTCAATAGGGAGAGGAAGTCTTCTCAACAAAGGTGTTGGAACAACAAAATAAATGTGAAAAATGAACTTTGCCCTTTCCCTAATACCATATACAAAAATAAAGTTTAAATACATCAAAGACTTAATTCTAAAACTGAAATAAATCTTTCAGAAGAAAACACAAGAGAAAGACTTTGTGACGCGTGAAGCAGGCAGGCTGCCTAGCACAAAGACAATTAACAGTGGAGACAAAGCTGGGAAGCGTGACTCCATCAATATTAAACATTAGAGGCCTGATGCACAAAATTCATGCAAGGGGCTTGGTCCTCACAGCCCCCAGCCCTGGTTGCCGCCTCGGCCCTCACAGCAGCCCCGAATGTCTCGCGGCCCTGCCCACTGGTCATCCAGGAAGGTCGTTCTGCCATCTGGTCTAATTAGCATATTAGCGCTTCCTATATAATCATACCTAATAAAATGGTAATATGCAAATTACCATCACTCCGCTACGCCCACGATTGGGCCAGCGGGAGACACAGGGGGCGGGACTCGGGGTGGCTGGGGTGGTGATTGGGCCGGCAGGACGCTGAGCTCGCGTTGCCAGCGGCGACACGAGCTCAGCGTCTGCGCCATGGCTGTGCTGCAGCACAGACGGGCCTCTGGGGCAGCGAGCCGGCATTTTGGAGGTTTGGAGGCGGCGCGGGCGGGTGGGCGGCGCAGCTCCCGGGGGAGGAGTCTGGCGGCAGTTGGGCCGCAGGAGCGCGCGGTGGTGTCCCGGTGTCCCAGTGTCCTCAGAGGAGGTGGCGGCGGCCCCAGCATTCCTGGGTGGGAGGCGAAGGCAAGACCCCGGCCTGGGCTCCGGCCGCAGGAGGACCATGTCCCCACCCGGACTTGCCCTAGGGGCCCAGGGACTTCGGAGCTGCCGGCCACACCGGGTCCCGACCAGCGGACAGACAGCCTACACGTGCATGATTGAATCATGCACTGGGCCTCTAGTTAAGAGATAATATGCAAATTGACCATCACTCCAACACAACGTGGCTGCCCCCATGTGGTCAAAGATGGCCGCCCCCATGTGGACACAAGATGGCTGCCACAAGATGGCCGGCAGGGGAGGGCAATTGTGGGCGATCAGGCCAGCAAGGGAGGGCAGTTGGGAGGGCCCAGACCTGCAAGGGAGGGCAGTTGGGGGCGATCAGGCCTGTAGGGGAGAGCAGTTGGGGGGGACCCAGGCCTGCAGGGGAGGGCAGTTAGGGGTGACTAGGCTCTCAAGGGAGGGCAGTTAGAGGTGACCAGGCCAGCAGGGGAGGGCAGTTAGGGGCAATCGGGCCGGCAGGGGAGCAGTTAGGCGTCAATCAGGCTGGCAAGGGAGTGGTTAGGGGGTGATCAGGCTGGCAGGCAGAAGCAGTTAGGGGCAATCAGACAGGCAGGTAGGCAAGCGGTTGGGAGCCAGCAGTCCTGGATTGTGAGAGGGATGTCCCAGATTGGAGAGGGTGCAGGCTAGGCTGAGGGACACCCCCCCCCCCCCCACCGTGCACTAATTTTGTGCTCCGGGCCTCTAGTTATAAGACTAGAGGCTTGGTGCATGAAAACTCATGCACTGGAGGTGGGGTCCCTCAGCCAGGCCTGCCCCCTCTCACAGTCCGGGAGCCCTCAGGGGTGGGAGGTGACCTGGCGATCAGGGGAAGGTGATGCCCCATCACACCTCTGCTGCTGCCACTGCCGGCAGCGCAAGCCTCGGCCGGCCCTGGTTACCTGAGCCTCGGGCGGCCCTGGGTGGCTGGGCAGCCGCCATCTGAGGCTTGCCTGTGCCTCTGGCCAGCCCTGGGTGGCTGGGAGGCTGAAAGGACTGAGAGACTCCAGAGGCAGGCGGGCCCAGCCTTGCCACACGCTTGCCGCCCCAATGGGGCTGAGGGGACTGGGCGCTGCCATCTTGTGGCTGTGGGCACCGCCATATTTGAGGGTGTGGCAGTCAATTAGCATATTCCCTCCTTATTGGCTGTGGGCGCCGCCATCTTTGCGACAGTGTGAGGGTCAATTAGCATATTCACTCTTTATTAGATAGGCTAGGATTCTGCTCCCAAAGGACACTGGGAAGGAACAGGCAATGTGCAGTTGGGGAGAACATTTCCACAAGATACATATCTGACAAAGATATGTACACCTTAGAAACCTGCAATAAAGTACAAGTAATCCAAAATTTTTGTAAAGGATAGAAGACTCGTAAAAGACATATAAATGGCCAATAAACACATTAGAAGGTTCTTGACACTGTTAGTCATTAAGGAAATGCAAATTAAAACTACAATGAGATACCATTTCACACCCACCTCAATGGCTAAGTAAAAACTCGGATAATACCAAATGCTGGCACGGACGGCACCACTCTCCAGTGTGTGTGGCAGCCTTTCAGAGGTCAGGAGACATCTTGCCTGTAGTCCAGCAGTGCACCCTCCACAAATGCTCCCAGAAGTTTAACTCATAAAGTAGCAAAGAACTGGAAACCATCTGAATGTCTCTAAACAGGTAAGTGGGTTGATACATTATGATATACTCATATGTGGGAATAAGAATGAATGAGCAATAATCCACAACACAGATAAATCTCCAAAATGTTGTGTTGGGCAAAGGAAGACAGACACAAAAGAATATACAGCGTTTGTTTCCACTCCACTAAAGTCTGGGGGTGGGAGGAGCGGGGCAGGGGGCGGGGAGGATCTGACTGGCGTGACAAAGGAACACTATGCAATGAAAGAAATACTCGTGTTTTGTTTGGGGAGGTGGCCACGTGGGTGGATACATCTGCAAAATTCATTGAATGACTTTAGATCTGTGCATGTTACGACCTGTAAATTTCCTCAATAAAAGATACCTTCTTTTTTTTTTTTTTTTTTTTTTTAAAGTGTTTTAAGTGGTGTATCAGAAAGAACCAGGTCAAATTCTTCTCTGTGCGTGCGACCCTGGGAAATGTCCTTCAGTTCTTAGCCCGAGGTTTTCTCATTTTCCAAACGGAGATACCCAAAGCGCCCACCTCACAGGACTATTGTGGAGATTAGGTGAGGTAATGGATTAGAAAGCCTTGCAGTGCATGAAATAAGAGTCGGCTCAAATACCTCCACTATTATTAACTTCTTCTAATCAACGCTTCCTAAGAACATGCCCAATACAATCAATCGCAGGCAAGGGTATACGCAATTCTCCACCAAAAACTAATTTCTCACCACAGTGGGTTACAACAAAAAGGCTCTTATGGTATTGTATTTATGATAAAAAAAACCATGATTATTGTAACATTGCTTTCCAGTGGGCAATGGGAAACACAGGATTAAATCTGCAGCTGTGAAAACTGTAGATTATGGGGGGAAACAAAACCAAACCCTCCACCCTGCACGGAGCCCCCGCCCCTCCCTGCAGGAGTCATTGGTCTGCAGACTCGCCTCACAGCTCTGCTCCTGCACTTTTCTCAGTCTGAACCACTGACTGTTTCTGAACCCAATCCAGGGCCCTGCTGGAGTCAGCTCAGGCGAACACCGTCTCCGGGTAAAGTCCACACGCCCACCTGCCCAGGAGACAGACCCCTGCCGCAGCTGCCCCCGTGCACCTGGCGGGGTGCCCTCACTCCCGCGCCCCGCCTGCTCTGCACGGACTTGCCTGTGCCCACGTGCTGGTCTCCTCCCCTCGGCCTCCCTCAGGTCCGCCCTCAAGGAAGCCTCGGCTGGCGGCCTGCCTCGCACTGGCTCCAGGGACGTCACCTTGGGCACCTGTCAACCCTGCACCCACTGTCCAGCTCCAGCCCGAGAGGAGCCTCAGGCGGACGGAAGCCTCCCGTTCGCTCAGCTCGAGGCCGGAGTCAGTGCGGCAGAGCTGTCACCGCCGACAGCTGGTGCGCACAGCACTCCTTCCCGCCACGTCCACTGCGCACTCTGCCTCTGAGCCCTCATCTCACCGACTCCCACGTCTTTTGTTTGGGCAGCGGTTTCTCCTCAGCGACGCGGTGGGTCTCAGGGATGGGGCGGCAGTGAGTCTCCGAGGAAGAGAGAATTCTGTAGAAATGGCAGAAAGTCCTTCCAGTGCCTGGAGCTATGTTGCAGAGGTGCTCCTGGGAGCACTGGCCACACACTGTTATTCCATTGGCTGCGAAGACCTCTGTGCTGAGCACGCAGAGGAGCAGGGCCTGAACGGCCTCCCAGGACCACTCAGATGGGACGACAGCCTCGCCCTGCGCACATCTCCTCACTCCAGCCAGGGACTCTGTTCCTTCGCTTTTCAATCACTCACCCCCTGGCCCCGCTCCCTGGGGGACCCCTGCAGACAGACGCAGCACTGAACCCTCCCTCCGGGTTCACCGCTGCTCACTGCACACAGCGGGCCAGGCGATCACGCCTTCCCTGCTGTCTGCACCGCTGTCAGATGCCCCACTGAACCCGGGAAGTCCGACACTGTCATCGCACATAGGAAGGTACTTGTTAGCAGGTGCTGTGGCATCAAATATTTCAATCGCAGACTTAAAAAATGCCACACATATAACCCTTAGATTCTAAGTCTTCAATTTCAATATAGTCACTGGCTGTCTCTTTTCAAGAAGTGCTAGTGAAAAGCCAACTGACTTCCCTAGCGTTCCAACCTCTCTCCCATCCACCTGCTTCTCTCTAAGGAACAAAGAAAAGCGAAGTTAAAACACAGGCAATGGGTCCGGCCAGTGTGGCTCAACGACTGAGCATGGATCCAGGAACCAGGTCACAGCTCAATTGCTGGTCAGGACACATGCCCGGGTTGCGGGCTTGATCCCCAGTGGGGGTTCGTGTAAGAGGCAGCCGATCAATGACCTCTCTCATCGATGTTTCTCTCTCTCTCTCCCTCTCCCTTCTTCTCTCTCTAAAAATCAATAAAAACATATTTTAAAACATACACACATAGGTAATGGGCATAAAGTAGAGTGAGGGCTAAGACCTGGATCTCATGGCCCCTGGCCATGCAGGGGCCTCTCTGTGATCAGTGCTCCCGGTGGAACCAGGGTCACTGACCCTCCCTACTTATTCTCGGACTTTATAAAGCAATAACATTGTAACTGCAAGAATGGCTCCACAAAGTTTGAGGCTATCAAAATAATGAGTCTGCTATTACCAAGTTTCCAAGGGGTCAGAGGTTCACAGCGCAACAGATAAAACCACGACCTTCACCTCTCAACTTACTCCCTGCCTCAGAGTCCCTCACGGTGAATCCCGAGCCCTGGAAGTACGAAGGCAGGCCCGCTGCTCTCTGCGACCACCACCTCCCATCGCACCCGTGTCCGGTCCACAGCTCCACAGAGGACACAGGGTGCTCTGGGCTGCCCTCTCCGGGTGGGGTCAAATGGGTCACTCCGCAGCCTTGAGCCCCGTCTCCTCCTCGTTAAGGTCAGGCGGCTGGACTGCAGCAGGGAGGCCAAGGCTCTCGGGGCATCAGCACCCTCTCAATGTCTAAGCACTCAGTAGTGGTGCTTCTAGTACTATTGTCTGAGCTTTCATGAATTCAGGAAAACTTTTACATGAACCGCCTTCCATCAAAATGGCCTTAATTCATAGCGGTGTCAGTTACATGCTGCCCACGTGTCCCACGTTAACCAGTGCGCATGACATGGGCCTCGTCACTGGAGAAGCTGTGGAACGCCCCATCCCGCCCTGCACCTGGGACAGCGACACAGACCCGTCCGGAACCAGGGGACACAGCTAAAGGCGGCAGCGTCAGTCTTCACAGCACGTGCAGCAGTCCTGGGGGGCTGGCTCTCCGGAGCTGCTGGGAAGCACACCCTCTGAGAGACTGACATTTTTCTTTCGAGAGCCACCTTTCTTCGGCCATCTTTGAAATGAGACTTTCACGCGTTCATCAGAAGGAGTGTGATCTGAGTTTCCATCAGCAGCTCTGACCCCCGGAAGAGACTGTGTCTTCCATGTGGAACCTGGGGGCGTCATCTCTGGGGAGCAGCACACCAGAGTGCATGCTGGGAGTCACGCCTGCATGGATGTGAGGTCACTTCACAGCCTCCAGGGAACTTCCAATGAACATAGGGCAACATTAATTTCCAGCCGTAATGGAGGTAAAGGAAGAGCCCATGCGGGACAGAGGCGCTGAGTGGCCACCCACTGAAGACGCTGGTCAAGGTTTGCGGGACGAGTGAGCGGTGCTACAGGCCGACAGCCGGGCTCAGAGGCAGACAAGTGTGAGCAACGCGTGGCTGCTGCCACTCAGCACCCAGCATCCAGATGGCCCCTCCGCAGGTCCCAGCCCCGGGAGGAGCTCCGGGATGCTGAGGGAGGAGCGCCCTCCTCCTCGCTCAGGCAGGGCTGGAGGTGTGAGCCCGCGAGTGCAGGGTCAGGCACGAGGCCTGCGCTGCTAGCCTGCTGTTAGCAGTGCTAACCTTCTAACTCTAAGTTAACGCCTGATCTAGTCCTGCTTTGTTTTTCAGCCGCTCTTGTTGTAAATGAGTTAAAAATCCCCACATAAAGAGAAGAAAATGCAAGTGATCAGGCTCAGGCATAAACTCAGGTAAAACGCCAATAATGTTGAAAGTCTCAAAGATGGACCTGCCGCTCTGCTGAAGGCTTGGCCGCCGGGGGGAGAGCTGCCGCCCAGGTCACATGGAGACGGGCCACTTCCCTCTGCACATCCAGGACAGGCTGCTCGCACAGTGGTGTCGCGGTGGGCACTCAGCGGCCTTCTCCTGGGGAGCGAGTGGGAGGCACACGGCACCATGATGGGCCTCTTCATCAGGTGTGCCTGACATCGGCCTTTGAAAATAAACACGCAAGTAACTGTTTATGACTCACCCCCGGGCGAGCCAAACGGAGGCCAAATATGTGCAAATGAGGGCAAGTTTCCACTCCGCCTTTGACAGGATGGACAGGAAAATGGTTCTTAAGGAAAAATAAGGCCCATGCTAACTGTCAGAAGGCTCTCAGCTGACTTCGGTGGGAGAAGGAAGGAGCAGGAACTTGGTTTTAATAAGGGAATTGTGTTTTAGGTTTCAGCTGTGGGTATAAAATCAAATCTTTGCAAACAAAATCCCTAAGAAACACAGAAGATCGAGAGTAATGCAAACACCTTATTCCAGATGTTGGTTACAAGAGATTAGTTCAGGAGTTTGACCTTCCTTTAGTTGTTTCTTAGCTCTTTCTAAAATACGGCACGTCGTGGGCACGCGACCGACCTAACTCAGAGCTGGTGACCGGGAGGGAAGTCCCAGACCACTCCCGGAGTCTGACTAACACATCTACAGAATGGAGCCACTCTATTCTCGTGTGGAAGCTTTTAGGTGGTTCTTTCTCAGTGCTTAGTAATCTCTTGAATTTAACCATTTCAAAAATAATTTTCCAAACAGATGGCATCTATCCAAACCACAAATGAGCATGCAAACCAAACAGTGCAAATCGCTAGTATCACCCCGGACAGAAGAGTGGGAGGTCCGAGCATCAACGCCAAAGCAGCCTGACCATCGTGAGAACAACTGACAGCCTGGAAAGACTGGTTATGAAAATGACAAGGCTTTCCTAATCGACAAGACACAACCAACCAGAAAAGCTGATGGGGAAACACTTGCCTGTGAACGTGTTTCTGTTTCTCTAAACGCCCTATATGCGTGCACGCTAGCACAAAGGGTGCACTGAAGGAAAACAAGAATAAAATGTGACACTCCACTCAGTTTTCTTAAATGCCACAAAAAATTTAACCAATTTTACTCCTAACAGCTTTAGGAAAATTAAAAAAAGAGTCAGAAAAAAAATCAAAAGAAATGAGCCAGGATTTTTAAATTATTTTAAATGGCAAACTTCTTAGGCTTTAATGTATAATCACCAAATTAATACTGCAGATTCAAAAAGTACACGAGAATGAAAACAGTGACAAAACAAAGCACAAAGAAACTGCCCATGAGAGAAACGGGCATGCCCGCAGCAGAGAGGAGCCGGCAGGGCGCCCTCGGGAGCCTGGCCTGTACACCCACCTGGAGAGAGAGATCAGGGCAGCACTCCCATCCTAACAATGAGGAAGTGAAGCTGTGACAGCTGAGAGGAGACTTGCATTAACTTCATACACAGCAATTTCCTAAGAAGCAACAAGGTAGCTGAGATGTTTTGTATTTAACATAAAACAATTAGAAAGGAAAAACAAAAAGGAGACTCAAGTAGAGAGATAAAAGCCAAATAACAGTAGAGAAGGCATATATATAAATATGTCAGCACCATCGCCTCTGCAAATGGCAGCAGAAAATGAACTCCCATAATTTTCCAAGAAAGAAAAACGCTAATATTTTGAACATCAGAAAAAATAAAAATGAAAAATGTCCTTTTATCGTCTTTGTTAGAGCATCAGGAAGGCTTAAAAAGGCCCATCCCTTTAGGTGGCGAGGCAGCGAGGACACACAGAGGGTCCCTCCGGAAGCAGGTCTCCTGGCACAGCCCTACCGGGCAGAAGCCTCCAAGTCATGAGGAGGGTGAAGAGGACCCGCCACCACCAGCCGGCCATCCTCGTGCAAGAGCCTATGTGCGGCACCACCACCTCGGAATAACGCCTATCCCTTAGCGGCAGCGGGAGCTACCATCTAATTACTTGGTCAAATAAATCCTTAAAAAATACGAGAACAAAAATCAACAAACAAAACGCAGACCTCAGGAAGAGGGCTTTTCAAAAAGGCTTTCTTTCCCACTCCTAACCGTACTTTCACTTTGACATATTCACAGGCGATCAGATCTTGCAAATCCAACTACTCCCAAGGCTGTCGGATGCTCTCCCTCGGCGCGGCTCTGTAGCTCTGCTGCACGCACGAGCCTTAGCCACTAAGCGTGCGTGGGAGCACGTCAGCCCGTAGAGACCTAGTGAACCCGCTTCACCTCGATGGACCCCGAAGTCAGACGTGTGCACACCACCTTCATACCTTCTAGCATTTAAACGAACCTGACTTCTAAAGGCAACTCACTGCTAACGTTTCTCAAGTGGATTCCATCCAAGTTCGGCCAGTTGCGCTTGCTTGCTCTGAAGCAGATGAAATGAGGAGCAGGCGCACCCTCCCTCCTGCTTCTTCCTGCGTCAGCACCTGCAGAGGCCGAGGGCGTCTGCGGCCCGGGCCACACACAGGCCCTGCGAGGAGTTCTCAACACGCCAACACGCCTTCAACACCGCCCAAGGGACTAGGTCTGAAAACAAACACTGACCTCCATTCAGATTGAAATTACTATCATCACACTAGTCAGATGGAGAGTCACTAGCAAAGCCAGACCCAGGACAAAAGAAAAGCACGCCCTGCTAAGCTGAGGATTTTAGAAAGGTCCAAACACCCGCTTGCTCCTCTTGACTTATTAAATCACATTGCAATGCACTAAAAAGCCAGATGCCAAGGACAGTTTGGGGCAGACCCCAAAATAATAAGTGTCTTGGGGTAAATGCCACCACGTGCTTATGTACAGCAGAGAAGTCAAAATTATAAAATATATTATATTTTCCTTCCTCCCTTCCTTCCCTCCTTGCTTTATTTTCACCCATTAGAACGTTCAATGTAATGACCATAAAGAACTTCTAGATAAAACACTTAAACCCCTACTATTCACAATAGCCAGAAGGTGAAAGCAACCCAAGTGTACCTCAATGGGATGATGGAGACACAACAGGTGGTCCACACACACAATGGAACATTGTTCAGCCTTAAACGGGAAGGAGCACAATGCAAATACACAGGTGATATGTCAGAGAACTGTACACCTGAAACCTATATAATTTTACTAACCAATGTCACCCCAATACGTTTATTTTTTTTTTAAAGCAGTTATGGGCAACCTTTTGAGCTTGGTGTTTCAAACTTCGCCAAAAAACTGAGCATAACTCGGGTAGTGTGTCACTTTGAGGAAAAAACATTATTTCGCAAATGTTTCATCCTCAGGAGCAGCAAATGTTTCATCCTCGGCATGCGGCCGCCTGAGCGGCCACGTGTCATCAGAAATGGCTACGCATGTCAGTGCTGACACGCGTGTCATAGGTTCGCCATCACTGTTTTAAAGGAAGGAAATTTTGACACAGGCTACAAGATGGATGAGCTTTGAGGATGTTACACTCAGTGAAATAAGCCAGTCTCAAAAGACAAACACTGTGTGACTGCATTTGCATGAAGTTACCAAGAGTAGTCACAGCTATAGAGACAGCACGCAGGATGGTGGGCGCCAGGGACTGAGGAGCGGGGAGGAGGAGGCTTGGGGTTTGATGAGTACGAAGTTTCAGTTTGGGAAGAGGGAAGTTCTAGGGATGGGTGGTGGTGATGGCCACACAACAATGTAACTATATCTACTGCCCCACAGATACACACGTGAACATGGTGGGTGTTACCACCACATGCCTTCAGTTTCCCACAGTTCTCACAACTCTAAATTAGCTTCCAAGTAACAAAACATCAACCAAATTGCCTAAAGTCATCCCCCGATGGTAGAAATCAAAGTTTCCAACTCGTATAAAAGAATTGCTAAATCACAGCTTTTATATTTTGCAGAACAAGAATGAATAAAGAATCAAACTATGTCTTAGAAAAACAAATTAAATTCCTGCTTATGAAAGTCTCCTCCTTTGCTCCCTGACAGTCATCCCTCCGGCGGTCCGAACATCACCCAGGATGGTCTGTGCACGTTCACGCTCCCTCCAGTCCAGGCCGAGGTTCCCGAGGCTGAGCGGAGAGCCCCACAGAACCACCGGGAGGGATGTGTGGGAAAGTTAGCCAGTTCCAGATTTCCAGCTCACCAACCTGATTTTTAAAACTGAAAATAGGATACTGCATGATCAGTACAATATTTTTAATGTGTTGTCATCCTGTTTGGACTTTGGCAGAACATAAATGGTACTTTTCATAATTCCTATGTCTTCTTCTTAGGAACTCTGTGCGTGTGTGTGTTCACAGAAGACTACATAATGTACCATTTCATTATATTTAATTGTATTATATTTTCATGTATTCTATTTGGAATGAAAATAAGATAAAATAACACATTCACTACTTCAAATATTAAGGCAAACTTTTCCAATATGGATTTCTCCATGTTACCAAAAGTCAGCCAACTCTGAAAGGCTTAACAGGCTATTAATCCAACCTAGTCGTTAAAGCTAATTGCCATATTTTATGATAGATGTAATGAGGAAACAATACTTAATTCGCCTAGAAATACAAATACACATCAAACTGTACATACATTTGACAACACAGAACCCATCCAGAACAGGTCTGCAAAGCAGGGTTTCAATGTTGGATGAGCAAAGCAGCTTCCCCCTCCCCTCTCCCCCCCCTCCCCTCCCTTCCCTTCTCTTCCCAGCGTTCTGGGCAGGAGAGCACAGGACCAGTGGCCGCACGGCTGGGCTCATCCCAAGCATGTCCACGCGGCAGAGAGAGCAAGTCCACCCTGAGCTCACGGAAGGAAGGAGGGAGTCGCACGCAGGCCTCAGGGAATCCCATGTTCACTCTTCTCTTTAGAAGAGGAAAAGGGAAGTTTTGCTGGTTCTCAAGCTAATCCAGGGTTTGAGTGAAAGATACTCCGCCTGCTCCCTCCTCAGACCCTCCCCATCACCCCCAGAGCAGCTCTGCACCCAAAAGCGAGGAGCTAGCAAACCCTGCCGCAGTGTGGACAGACTGCCGGCCGCTTACGGCCACGCAGGACAGGCCCGGCTCCAGTGGGGGGCGGGAGGGTGGGCCTCACACGAGAGCATGACCACACCTGCCATCAAACACCAAAATCCCCATGGCACCAATATTCTAACAAAATCCTGGTGCAAAGACCCATGCCAAAGTCCTTCTAGAACAGTCCCCTCGAGTGAGAAGGTTGCAGAGGAGAGGCAGGTTGGATTGATGGTTCTTTGGCTTGAAACAGATAGATGTTCACCTGTGGACACAGCCAATTTAAACCATGACTAAATCAAGACTTTCCTGCTGGGGGTGTATTTCTCTTTCCTGTTCACAAAGGGAAAATGGTCATAATTCACTTTCTTGCATTGAAACTACTTCCATTTCTCTTATAGCCACCAGCATCTCTAAGTCCCAATGCTTTCTGAGCTACTGGTTACACGCACATGTGCTAGGATGCACTTTAACCAGGTCAGTAACCAATACTTCTACACTCCACTACATGGCACTGTCTCCATGGTAAACTCTGCACTTTGTACCTTCAATGTGTGTGTGTGTGTGTGTGTGTGTGTGAATAGTACTTCCTCTCCCTTAGGTATATATACAAGAGAAATAAAAACATAGGTCTACACAAAAACCTTGGACACAAATGTTCATAGCAGCATTACCTATACCAAAAAGTGGGTACACCCAAATGCCCATCAGCCAACGAAAGGATGAACAAAATGTGACCCAGCCACACAATGGAACTTTACTGACCTACAGCACATGATTTAGCAGGGCCGAGCCTGGAAATATGCAAAATGAGAGAAGCCACACCAATACCACATGATACGCAATGTCCAGAATAAACACAGCCATCCGAGCAAGCAGACCAGGGGTTTCCTGGGGCGGGAGAGCAGGGGTGGGGAGTAGCTGTTCATAAGCAGGCAGGCAGTTCCTTTCGGGATGATGCCTTTACAGTTAACAGGTCACAACCTGAACTCCTGACCCCCCGCCCCCCAGTCCCATCCCAGGTCCCAGGTAACGTCACCACCACGAGAGCGTGCCTTTGGCCATAAACGAGGAGCTACGCCTCCGGCCCCCTGCACACCTGGCCGCCTTCCTGTCCGCAAGGTCCATGCTTCTTCCTTCTGAGACACAGCCTCCCCTCCCTGCCACCTTCGCCTCCCCCGGAGACCTGGCTCCCCTACACGCCCGCACAAGGGCGCACGGCTGCTGTGAACACCGCCCTGAGGCTCGGTGTCCGCTGCCCTGCCAGGATCACGCGCTTCTCTCCTCCCTGCTCATCACCCCAGCTACGAGGACGTTCTTTCTACTCCTGCGCAAGCTGGAGTCCCTGTGCCTCTGGCCTGAATTTCCTCCCCCTGGTTTGCTGTTCCTCACCCCCTGGCGAGCACTACCTCAGAGCCCTTCTCCCTTGCTTCACGCACCGCGTAGCACCGATCTGTCAGTGACCCGTCCAGCCGCTCCCACACCACCTTTCTCCTTACTGCATCCCCAGAACCAAGAACTGCACATAGTAGCTGCTCAATAAATACTAGTTGAAGGAGGGCTGATGGTGAGATAAGGGAAAGATAAGACATGGATCACTTGGCAACTGGAGAAGCAAAGTCCACGGCCACAAAACGTCAGCATCAATACATCAAATGCATCCACGCACTAAAGACAACAGCTCCTACCCACTCTTTTTCTTCTCCAAATAAGCTTCGGTTTTATTTATCACCCACCTGGTGGATCCCTGAAATTAGTCCTGAGTGTGTCTCTACTTTTCTATTTTGTTAAAAAAGCAAGGTTTTACATAGTATCTCCATTTATTCTTTAATTCTAAGAAACAGTTGTTTTTCTTCACTCACTCAGCAAACATTCATTAAGTAGCAGCTAGACTTCAACCCATCTACTTGCTCGGGTTGGGATGAGCCTGCCTCCCACCTGCCCTCCCTCCTACAACCATGGTGTGGGGGCCACGCCCTCCCTGTTAGGGCCCTGCTCCCCAGGCCCTGCGCACAGCGCCTCGCCCCTCTGCGACCCCACAGGGAGCCCTCACCTGCTCGGGGCTGGCCCCTTCCTGAAGGAGTCCCACTCCCCCACCCAAGGCTCTCCGCTTTCTGCATTCTCCCCCTCGTGCTCTCGCCATCCCTCGTGGGGACTAGTCACCAATATGCTAGATGGACTGCCCGCCTCACAGGGGAGGGGCAGGCTTGCAGCGGTCAGGGAGTCGGCGAGGCCACGAGGACGAGCAAGCAGTGCGGACAGGAACCCAGGCCACTGGGTTTCAGGGTCCACACTGCACTGTCTCCGGGTCCCTTTCTCAAGGACCACACCCAGTTTTCAATGGCTTTGTAGACCCTTGTGTCTGAATATACTGCTTACACCCTATAAAGCAGTTCTTGATTCTGACTTCTCAATCTGTTACATGAGAATTCCCATCTCCCCTGACTGATCCTGGAAGCCCCCTCATCCTCCATCCCCTCAAGGGTCAGATCACTCAGTACGTCCACTCTGTGCCCGCCCACCGCCTGCTCCCTAACGTGTCCCTGCCACGGGGCAGACCTTACATGGCTGTAAGCTTTCCTTTCTGATTTCCCACAGCTTCTCTATCTTTTGCCCAAACAGGGATCTTGGTTCTTCCCCGACTGCGCCCGGTCCTCCTTCCTTCCATCCACGTCTCCTTCCTCTGCCGCACGCTGCTTCACGCACCTCCACACCAGAAGTCAGGACTCGGTGCCCGAGCGCCCCCTGGCCCCTCCGCGCCTCCCCTTCAGCACCCGGCAATGCTGCGTCTCCTACCCTCCAGTCCAGGCCCTAAGTCTGGTTGTTGGACTGACCACATTTTACTTTATTTTATTTTATTTACTTAATCCTCACCTCAGGATATGTCTTTATTGGTTTTTAGAGACAGAGAAAGAGAGAGAAACATTGATTAGTTGCCTCCTGCACGTACCAGAGCTGCGGATCAAACCCACAACTCAGATGTGCGCCCGCCTGGGAATGAACCGAAACTTCTGGGCGTCCGGGACGCCATTCCACACCTGAGCCTCGGGCCTGAGCGTCCCTTCTGCCGCGGGCCCTGAGCCTGCTGGGGCCGAGTGCCACGGGGCTCCCTCCTGGCGCTCCTCCTGGCAGCTCTCGCAGCACCTGCCAGCGGCTGCGCCCTCGCCCTACCTGAGGCGGCCATCATGCAAGTCCCGCTGCTGGACGCCAAGCTGCAAAGGCACAGCTCACACAGGTGACCAGGGAGATGGAGTGCATGTCCGTGGGGATAAAGCGGCAGATAAAATGGCTGAAAAACCATTCAGGAATAAGGTTACTGACCCAGAGACCTAGCCCAATCCCACCCAGGCAATCTGCTCCGTGCTCCGAAACCCCCAGCCCCCTGCCCCTCCAATGCTGCCTCCCCAACTGCCGGGCCCTGGGGCAATGTCAGGGCGCCACTGCAAAGGGCACCCTCGCCCACACCCACCTGGGTCTCAGACAGGTGTCTCAGATCCTGCAAGGAAGGCTAAGGAAGCACCTGTGCGGCCTCACAGACGCTCCATGACACCCACTCCCTCCCGATCCCCCCGTGGCTGCGGAAGCCTCAGGACACAGGGGCGCGGGGTGGAAAGGGTTACCCTCTCAGAGCCACGGGCTATTTTTAACCTGACCCTGTGCGCCTTCGCTGCATATTTCCAACACTGGTATCTCTCAATTTGGGCTTTTTCTTTGCTTCAGATATTTCCAAAACATATTTCTACCTTAAAGTCTCCTACCTAAAATAATTTCTTAAAGTTTATAAACAAGTAACAAATATTTAGTGAAATAAAGTAGTATTATTCTAAAGAATAAACACTCAGCCATCCTTTACCATCCCTGCTCATGTCTTAGGGACTTCTCTTTGCTAAGTCACTGGCAGAACACCAACATCAGCAGGAAAAGGAAGATACGGGGCTACAGGTAACTCAGGGATGGGTTCTGTTAACGTAAAACATGCTACGTATGTATTTTTCTTTCAAACAGACTTCAGGTTAACAATTCAATGGTGTTTTCCCTTTTCCTGATCATAAAGATGCATAAGACACAAGGGGGAAAAGTCAATCAAAAGAACGTTTTTTTCCAAAAATAATTTCCAAAGCACGTAAATGGTAGAGAGAAGCAGGCCTCAATCCCCTTCACGGAGACAAACAGTTGTCTTTGACAGCGTTTCCTTCTCGGTTCTGCTGGAACTGCCTGACCTCAGGAGACGCACACTCAGAACAGCAGCGGCCTGGACTCGGAAGTGTGCTCAGTATCTGGAAGCGGGGTCCCCCCAGCCGGCTTCCCCCAGCCGGTACCCCCCGAGTCACGGCTTCTCAAGCAGCAGAAGGCTTCTGCTCCGCAGACGCAGCTCCCACCTCAGCTCAAGAACACTCCGCTGTAAACACAGGCACACCGAGTGTCTCCCCTTTAAAACCACAGGCACCCAGCCCTTCATGTCAGTAAAACCAGGAAGGAGCTTGCAAATTAGCTTTTTATAGCTGCTAAGATCTTTTTAAAAATAGGGGATACTGCATGGCAGAGCCGACTGGGGAGGTCATGCACTATTTACATGGAAGAACCTTCTAAGTGAACGATATTTTTTTTCATTATTTAATAAATGATTATTTCCAACCACCAGCTCGTGCTAAATTATAAATTATATCACACAATTCATCTGACTATTAAATTTTGAGCTTTTCTTAAAAAAGCATTTTTAAGGCAAAAACTGGGAAGAGTATACAAATCTTACTGCTAAAAGCTCTAGGTCCTCCATGTGCTCATGTAGCATCGTAACATGAAGTCTGGGAGTAATTTATTCATTCACTTATTCAACAAAAATCTGTGAAGGGTGCCAGGCAGTATTCCAGACACTGGGAATCCAGGAACTCTGAGCGAGGTTGAAAGCATTTTTAGACTTCCTTCTTACCTGGGTTTGAACAGAGCCCTATGTCCTCTGCCAGTCATTATCCAACAGGGCGCCGAGGGACAGCCCAGCTCGCTGGGCATCCACAAACACGTTCCCTCGGGCACTGGACTGTTGGTTGATTTGAAAAAAATCTCTGATTATCCCCCTCCTTTATCTTCCACTTAGTCACTCGATTCTTGTTTAGACTGCCCCAGAGCTAAAGGAAACAACACGTGGGGACGATAAGAAGCTGCTCTCCCTCCCTTATCCGCTGTTTATCCCAGTGAGTCAGGCTGTACCCACAGCCCACCTACCGCCTAGCCTCTCCCCAGCGGGCCTGGCTGCGCAGGACTCACCAGGGAAAGGTGTGCATGCTCTCCTGAACCTCTCTGCTCAGGGCCGAGTATCTCCATCAATCTGGTCTGGATTGGCACTTTTTACTTCCTTGCTTCTCACATTTTTTATAATACCCTCTTAATTTGTGTCTTTTCTACCAGCTTTAAATTCAAAACTGGCTATTTTCAATGCCCCGTTCAGACAACTCCCCCAGGAAGTCTTCCTCACCCCTCACAACCAGTGCTTGGCCCACACCTCCAGGCAAGCACTTCCACTCTGACTCACCCCCTGCGCCATCCAGGGCCCCAGGGCTCCTCCCCGTGTGAGGAAGGACCACATCGTGGGGCCTTTATTTGTCAGGCACCAGGTCTGCAAGCAGGTCTGCCAGCAGGGTGAGGACATGGGGCATTTGGTCTGTCTTTAAATTGAAACTGAAATTCAGAATCACTGCCCCGCAAATGGTTTCACTGATGACATAAATGTCACGGGTGGAAATGGACACAACTTTCAGGATGAAACCTGGCTACATTTATCAAGAATTCTGGAAACTCAACCCTCTAACCTATTAACTCTCTTTACGAATATTTCCTAAGAACCAGAAATCTGAAGACAAATTTTACTATTATATCATTTATCATAGCAAAGAACAATTTTTAAAAAAACCAGTAATACTAAACTAATATTTTACTCACTGATCTATAATTCGTAAAAAATTCAAAAAGAGAAATTTTACATTAAGCAGTACACAAAATTGTATATTCTAGTCCAGTATTCTGAGAATTATTTTTAAAAAGAAAGAAGACAAAACATTAACAGTGACTGGGGAAATTAAACTATAAATATGTCTTCTATTTTTCTGTATTTCCCCAGATTCTGTATTTTTATGATATAATTTTTAATGTTTTTATACAAATTAGTAACAAATAATTAAGAACATATTTCAGAGGTGTGTCCAGATTGTATAATTCTCTCTGTACCTAACCAATATTTATGTACAATCTTTAATATAAAAAAGCATGTACAATTTGCTTAATTAAAATAAAACATTCATAATGGCTAAAGTTTCTACTAAATGGCCAAAATGTTCAGCTGAGCTAATTTTCACATACCACTTCTGCCACCATGACTACAACCTTAAGTTGCCTTTTAAAAATATGAATGGCATTTTGGAATATGAAAAGAACAGCATATTTTCTAAAACTATGTGTGTGTGTCTGTGTCCACTGAAAGCTGTAGAATCACAAAACCCCTGATTTCCAGTAACACATCCCACAAGGGAAGCCTGCGGGGGCGGGGGGGGGGGGCACTACACGGCAGGCGCTGCAGACGCGCCATGGGGCCCAGGGCCTCCAGCTCGGAGGCAGCCGTCCCAGGCCTCCTACGGGCTCTGGGATGACAGACACAGCAGCTGTGACAGCTGGCCATACCTGCCTTTACTAAACCATCAAATCATCTCCATAAGCAAATAATAGCCATCCACTGTGTATCAAAACTCCCTAACGTATCACCAAAACCCTTTTTAAAACGAGCTTCTTTGAAACGTTAAGTGTCAAAGCAAGCACTGGAGAGCGGATCACACCGGGAAGGAAAGTGAGCTGACACTTCATGGCCAGCGAACACCGAGTCCAGCGATTAATTTCTAATTCCCAAATTATTTCATTCTTCCCTGATGATCCTTCGTTGTGACTCAGAGCCTCAGGTTCCTCTATTTAAAAATGGAGAAAGCACTGTCTACCCAGAGGGCGTGGTGTGGATTAAATAAGACAAAGTGTCTTTAAGTATATACCTGTTGCTTAGAAGGTTCTCTTTAAAAAATGACTAATAACACTTATATTTTATTATTATTATTACTATTATGATTATTATTATTGATTTGGTAGTAATAAAGTCCCAAGAAGTTAGAAGGAGAATGTAGTGTCAGAAAAGAGCTAATAAACTAAAAGAATCAGTAATGTTGTTGCTCTGTGTATAACTGTAATGATACTTAAGATAGTAAGAATCAAAAGCAAACAAACAACAAATAAAGCTGACTTTTCTCCCCCTCAAACCTCCCAGTTTCCCCATCCTGGAGAGAGACATGAATTCACCTTAAGAAGTATTGTTATATCTACCTTAACTGGAATCATAGAATTCTGTCACCTAAAAATGTTCAACTTCATTTAAAATTATTTAATTCTAAAAATAACTTTATATAGATAGTTGCAATAAATTTACCATATGAATAAAATAACATTTTCATTACAAGCAGATATTAAAGCTATTTTGAACAATCTCTCCAAATTGTTTATTTGCATGTGGGTACTTGAACACCAGCTTTGTTGTGGTTTAAATTTGTATTTCAGTCCATATGAGATGAGAGCCTTCCTCCGTTTCTCTGGGCAGAAAGAATCTCACCTCCTTTGAAAACCCACAGCACCTGATTCAGGCCAGTCTCTAGCACCTAACAGGAGAGCAGTTAGGGCCATCAAGCTGGCAGGGGAGCAGTTAGGGGCATCAGGCAGGCAGGAGAGCAGTTAGGGGCATCAGGTAGGCAGGCAGGTGAGTCTATTTGGTAGGTAAGCCTTGTTTTCCCTAACACTTTGCCCTTGTAACCATTCAATATCTATATATACACTAGAGGCCCGGTGCACGAAATTCATGCATGGGGCAGGTGGCGTCTCCCTTAGCCCAGCCTGCACCCTCTCTAATCTGGGACCCCTCAAGGGATGTCCAACTGCCCGTTTAGGCCCGATACCACCGGGATCGGGCCTAAACGGGCAGTCAGACACCCCTCTCACAATCCAGGACTCCTGGCTCCCAACTGCTCACCTGCCTGCCTTCCTCATTGCCCCTAACCACTTCTGCCTGCCAGCCTGATCACCCCCTAATCACTCCCCTGCCAGCCTGATCGACACCTAACTGCTGCACTACTGGCCCGATTGCCCCCAACTGCCTTCCCCTGCTGGCCCGGTCACCCCTAACTGCCCTCCCTTGCCAGCCTGGTCGCCCCTAACTGCCCTCCCCTGATGGCCTGGTCGCCACTAACTGCCCTCCCCTGACGGCCCAACTGCCCCTAACTGCCTTCCCCTGATGGCCTGGTCGCCACTAACTGCCTTCCCCTGGTGGCCTGGTCACCCCCAACTGCCCTCCCCTGCAGGCCTGGTCCCACCCTACTGCCCTCCCCTGCAGGCCTGGTCCCCCCCCCAACTGCCCTCCCCTGCAGGCCTGGGTCCCCCCCCAACTGTCCTCCCCTGCCGGCCCAGTCACCTCTAACTGCCCTCCCCTGCAGGCCTGATTGCCCCCAACTGCCCTCCCTTGCAGGCCTGGTCCCTCACAACTGCCCTCCCCTGCTAGCCCGATCACCCGCAACTGCCCTCCCCTGATGGCCATCTTGTGGCGGCCATCTTGTGTCCACATGGGGGCAACCATCTTTGACCACATGGGGGCAGCCATCTTGTGTGTTGGAGTGATGGTCAGTTTGCATATTACTCTTTTATTAGATAGGATAAAGAGGTAATATGCTAATTGGTCCTAATGGTGTCCCAGTCAAGACCAGTCAACAGGCAGGAGCTGGTGCGTGGGGACTTCCGCCCCCAGCGCAGGCGCGCACAGGCCTGCCCAGCGCTAACGTCACGCTGACTCGGAGGCGGAGACCGCTCCTGACACAGGCACCCGCAGGCAGGAGCTGCTGGGTGGGGACGGGGGCGAGGACTTGCACCACCAGGACATGAGGCTGCCACCGGGGGCGGCCTCCCTGGTGGAGGCGCGCGTGGGCCCGCGGCGCCGCCTGGACCAGAGGGTGGTGTCAGGACGGGTCGTGGCAGCCCCCCTGCCCTCCTGGCAGAAGCACGGCCAGGCCCATGGCGCCGCCTGGCCGGGAGGGGGGGCATCAGGACAGGGGCGGGGGCGGGGCCTCAGCAGAGAGCTCTCAGCACTCCTGTGCCAGGCTCTGAAGGTGCGGAGAGGAAGGGAGAGCACATAGGCAGTTAGGGGGTTTAGGCCAGGAGGGGAGAGCAGTTAGGACCATCAAGCCGGCAGGGGAGCAGTTAGGGGCATCAGGCAGGCAGGAGAGCAGTTAGGGGCATCAGGTAGGCAGGCAGGTGAGCGCTTAGGAGCCAGTGGTTCTGGATTGCGAGAGGGATCCCAGATTAGAGACGGTGCAGGCCAGGCTGAGGAACCCCTCCCACCCCCCGTGCATGAATTCCGTGCACCGGGCCATTAATTTATTAAATAAAAACACGTAAAGTAAGGTCACATATGTGAATGTGATTAGTAATCTATAAAGTAGTATGAAATATAAGTTACTACTAAAAAGGTATTACATTTTAGACTAAAAATATTGCTAGATACTCCATTTAATGTATCACCGTTAAGTGAAACGATCTTAAAAATGTTAATACACCTCTTATGTAAACAATCATTAATTCATTGCCAATAATTTTTTTAAAACCTTGTACACATTATACTCTAATAAATGGAGAGAGAAAGATGTTTTAAAAAAATACCAACCCAGGCCTAGAGACACTAGCAGGGTGGCTGCCTCAATATCAGCCAAGGAAGACTGTCAAAAATTAATTAAAATTCCATTTAACAAAAGAAATTAAATGCCCAAGAAAATACTACTATGTGCTTCATAGCAACTCACAGTTAACATTAAAAGAACTCTAAAAAGGAATTACTGAATTTTACATTTCACATTGGGTTGGTTCCGTGTGTCAATGGGAACGACAAGTACTGATCTCACTGTATACCAACGAGGTTCCCAGGGCGCTCAACTCTCACCACAGAATCTGCCAGACAGAAGCTGACCCTGGTTATCAGGGCCAAAGCCAGCTACTGACAGCCACAGCTTTGCTAGGTTTGCCTTATTTAATTGATGCTGGAACACAGAAAGGATTTTTATTATTTCCTAGAAATGTAGATACACACTTTCATTTTTATTTCCTAATTGGTTTTTTAATATCAATAATATTCTCATTCACCAAAAGAGGAAAATAAAAGTCTAATGTCAGGGCCTATGTGAGAATGGAAATACAATTAAACATAACTAAAGAACACAACATGATAAGGATGATACATGCCATTTTGGGGACCAATAATTGAAGAGTTGTAGAGATTCTATGAACAAAAATAAAAATGATTTACTAATTTTTCTTAAAACACTGTTGGAGCCAAGAAACTTTTAAAAATATTTATTTGTTTAACAAGTTCTAAATAATCAAATCAATAACATATTCTGTGACTCATCTATCATCTCATCTATTTGTACTTCAAGACAAGTAACCACGGGCTGAGAAATTACATAATTTCTGGACTATCTAAATGCCAAAATAAGGAAAAAGTAATAGGAGTTAGTTATTGACATACCTATTATAGCATAACAAAGAAACTTCAGAACATATATTCAACCTTCAGGTTTCAAAACTGAGACCTAATTCTGTGTACATGGTCAAGTAGTTTTATAAAGGCATCAATATGTAGGAATTAACAAAAGTAGCAACATCAAAGACTACCGACATGATTTAATTGCATTATGTCTGAAGATTTATAGAAAAATAAAATTTGAAACCCTTTTCTAACTTGCATAGCAGAGTAAAGGTAACTACTCTTATCATAGCATAATTATTTTAAGCTTCCATTGGAATTCATTATATTTAACAAAAACAGGGACTTCTGGCACATCACACTCTGTCATAAGTGGTTTCTAATGATCAAAAAATACAACGGGAGACGCACATCAAGTCACCACGACCATAAAAACCTTTCAGCCCGGGAGCTTTCAGCGCAAAACCCACCCCTTGTCCTGTCTCTAAAGACACCGTCATCGGGGCCACCAGCCACCGGCTCTGACCTCCCAGAGCCCGACAGCACCTCACAGTGACAATCAGGTCAAAACAGACCAAACATCAAGAGGGCAAGCCCCATTCGCACTACCTAAGTACTAACCTAATTGTTTGGGATCAACTGACCAAAGGATCTAATTTCTAATTCTCATGGTAAAAATATGAGATAAAATCCAAGTACCACTACCTAGCATTTACCAAACATGCTTTCTATTCCTATCTAACACAAAACTTCTTAGAAGACAGAAATTACATATAAAATATCAGATGCTTGAGACATTTCTACATTACTTATTTTTATTTTTTTAAAGATATTTTTGTTGATTTCAGAGAGGAAGGGAGAGGGAAAGGGAGAGAGAAACATCAATGATGAGAGAGAATCATGGATCGGCTGCCTCCCCACTCTGGGGATCGAGCCCACCACCCGGGCATGTGTCCTGATCGGGAATCGAACCGTGATCTCCTGGTTTGTAAGTCAACACTCAACCACTGACCCACACCAGCCGGGCTACATTATTTATTTTTAAAACAAGCCAAATTATATGAGTGTACTTATCTATCTGATCAGAATTGCATGAGGAAGCCCTGTGCGCAGGTGTTAACGCAAAAGAAAGGAAATTCTTCAGGACTCTGAGTCTCCCAAATATGGCGTGTGTGACCAGCAGCTGAGAGGAAGCGTAGCTGAGAAGGTCTGCTGGAAACCCACCGAGACCCACGGAAGAACGCCGGGGGACGGGGGCGGGGTGTGCAAATCTGTGCAGGAATGAAGCCACATTTTTGGCAATTCCCTTATGGTCTGGGATGACAATCACTGGCAATGGCCTTCTTCTTCAGTTGTAACGTTATATTTAAAGAACATTATTTTGGTTGAAGGACCTGTCTGGTTGGTCTTTAAAACTAATAGGTTTAAAACTCGGATTTACAAAGGTATGTGGCATTTCAAATGAAACACAAATTTTTACCAAAAAAAAATTATACGTGCCACAAAAAACACCATATGCACCCCCGACAAAAACAAAAAATTTAGCATGCTATTTTGCATTTCATCCTACATTTCCCTTTACATAAAATTTTTGTAATAGTAGTGTTTTAGGATCATTATATTCTGGGACTGGAGTGTTTTTAAAGGAGAACTCATCTTTTAAAGCATATGCTCTGATACACTCTTTACAGACGACTTCACACCCCAATGTGCTTGTTCTGAATAAACAAGGTACCTCCCTCCTTTCCACTCGATTTAAGAATCAGGTCTGATCCTGGTCACTCTACCAAGCCATCCTGTGTCCTCCAGGCTGTGGCATGTTACACTACAAAACAAAAGCATGGTATTTCTCCTCCCAACGGTTATAACCTAATATGGGTATAGATTAAACAAATGTATACATTCAAAGGCACAAGTAATTTATAACCAGTTCAATTGTTTTGACAATATAAAATAAATTAAACTTCTTGAAGTTAAAGTACTGTAATATTTTCAGGTGAGCAATAATAATAGATAAAATTGACACAGCACTTTGCAATTTAAGAAGTGACTCTCATACAATTCAATGAATCCTCACAACCCATGATACTGTCTGGGCATCCTCCCCTCCAATTTTATTGGTGAAGAACCTGCCATCAAAATACTATAGAAACTGACGCAGTTTTACCTATTAAGTAGTAGAGCCTAGAAGCAAATTGGGTTCCCACAGTCAATCAGGGCTAACACTGCCTCTCTGATTGACCTTCCTCCAGATACGTCACCTCACTAGCTGCTTACCACAACCCACAGAGATAACAGCAGCTAACCGCCACTCCCAGCACGGAGCAGTCGGTGGTAACTCATCACTCCTCACATGCCCCACAACAGCAAGTGTTCTAGGCTTACCCCGGTTTCAAGGTGAGGAAACTGAGGCTCACTGGAAGGAAGGAAGTGCCCAGGAGCAGCTAGCAGGCAGGGGAGTGAGACTTTACAACTGCAGCGGGTTAAGGTCAAGCAAGTGAGGAGCCGCCTGCAGCCCAAGGAGAGGGGAGGAGAGCAGGAGGCTGGTCTCCGTCCTGCACCCACCGCCTCTCCGGAATGCAGGATGAACGTAACTGGGACAGTGGGGAGCGTGCCTCCAGGAGAGCAAGGCGGCTTGGGGTGCAGACTGCTCTTTAAGCAGAGGATGGGCAGGGAGGGGGCAGGAGCTGGGGAGGAGGAAGGGGAGGCAGAGGAGAGGAGAGTGCAGTCAGTGCGTGTGAGCGGACATGGCGTCTGCCTCTCAGCGTGGGTCAGGTGGATGAAGAGGGACGGCTAAGTGAAGCAGTGTCCGCTGGGAGAGAAGCCAGCCTCTGAACTCTGGGGGGGTGGAGGTGCCTGGGAAAGAAGTGCTCCCACGGGTGCCCAGCGCCCGCGCCCGCGCAGGAGGAGGCGGCCCCGGCACTGAGAGGTCGGGCCGTCCACATTGTTTAACAACCAGAATGTCCTTTACAGCTGAGCAGCTCCCCTCCCTGCCGAACACCTTCCTGTGGGAGCAGCAGCGGGAAGGGAGCATCACTGAGCCCAGTGCTCCCCCCCCTCCGCTGCCTCTGCCTGGGCCTGGGCCTGCTCAGCACAGAGGCTCCTCCGAATCACAACAAACCCCACCTGCTCAGCACAGAGGCTCCTCCGAATCACAACAAACCCCACCGAACCTATACGCTGAAATGCCAGCCTGCACCTACAGTCCACGTGAGGCGGGATTCGCAACAAATAAAGAAAATCTTGACAGAGACCAAACACAGTGATACCAGAGGCCCAGGCAGCAGCACTTTTTTGAAGACAAATTAAACCTTAATGGAATTTCTTTTCTTATTACTTAAAATAAAATAAACCAGGTCACTGAAATTGGCTTACACTATGGCATTTTGTTCATTTTCATTTCACGTTTCTTTCGTTAAGCCATAAATTCCCATGGCAATACCTTAGCCACATTCTCACAATACCTGGGAGCCTCACATTTCAGTCGAAGTACTTTCGCATGAGTTCAAAGAAGTAACACGAGTGCAGGGAGGGCGCTCCAAGTTTCTTGCTTATGTCAACAGCTATTCACGAGCATGAATTATCTCTGGGCTACTAAGCATGTGCAAAATACATTCCGGGTCTGTGAGCAATCTCAGTGCGAAGGCCAAGGGGAGGTCTGAACTGCACATGGAAATGTCAAAACAGGCTGAACTTCCTAGAATACAGCAGTCAAATTTTTCCCCCCAAAGCAATGAGTGTTAAATATACCTTGATGAATTAAGTTCAAGTGTAACTACAATTGAAATATATGAATCAACTGAGCTCTGACCTATTTTTCCTCTCAAAAGCAAAAGGAAACAATGATAGTTGTGAGACTTACATTTTTTCCATTCCAGTGGTTTTTGAAAGTTATTTCACAGTAGAGCTAAAGGCAAAATACACTTCATGACATTTATTTGCTTTGAAATATAGTTATTTGTGTTATTGCTCATAGGACAGTAGAATTTTTATAAAAACTTGTTAAATTGTATTTGCTCATTTATTTTTAAACTGTATAGACCAAGAGGTATTCAGAAAAGAACTAATCTCTGTACGTGACACACGACCTAAGTCTATAATTCAGCTGCAAGGATGTGATGTACTTGCAAGAGAACCCCCAGTGGGCCTGAGAAACACAAAGGTAACAGACAGGCACAGTGGAAAACACCTACCCCTGGCAGATAGCTTCTTGGTGTTGATGATTTTGGCAGCATATTCTTGACCAGTAGGGATTTTCATACATCTTCTCACCACTGAGAAAGCCCCCCTGAAAATAAAAAAATTACCAGGTCATCTCTATAATCAGCTCTGATAGTTACTTAAAAATTACAACATTCTGTTGAATGGACTGAATTTTCAAATATCAGTGCACTATGGTAATATCCAGAAAATGACCCACTCTTCCTGGAAGCCCAGACCAGCCTTGATGCTGAGAACAGAGTAAATCTCATTTAACTGGGAGCACACATTATTAATCAACAAAATGACAGGGACTGCCACTGAAGAGGCTCGTGTCTGCACAGGAAACAGGAAAACCTTGTACAGTTCACACACTCACACCGCACCAAATGCTCCAGAAAAACCCTGCAGAGAGCAGAGCTGAGGAAGAGCAGCAAAAATCTGCTGCCTATTTATCCTGGTAAGAAAAAAATTAATGTGGCTCCAAGTGAGCAAAGATGGCGATGGTTTTCATTAACACATAAATCTTGGGAACATTTGTGTGGTTTAAAAAACCCTGGTATGGTGATTTCTCTGTGCCTGTTTTGGGTTGGGGGAGGGGAGAGATTTGAATTAAGCTGCTCTTCCAACATATTCTCCATGTTTTCACAACAAACAATGCACAAGCATGTAAGGATAGCAAGTTCATTCCATTTAAAAGGTATTTCCATTTCCTTTAATTCAGCTGCACGAACATCGTCATACACCGCACCCTTTCATCGGTAATAGTGAAAACAGAGGCAGAGGACTGGGTTTGGGTCAGATGTTGCATAAATCATAAATCAGCCTCCGTGTCGCCCCTGGGTCCTGCGCACAACCCGACCCTCAGCAAATCCCGTGCCTCGCTGCACACCTCCAGCCCCTGGTCCCCGCGCGGGCCTGGGCAGGTCCCGGTTCTCTCCCCGCACATCTCCAGCGGTCCCGCCGGTCCACGCACCGCTAGGCCACCCTGGGGACACCACGACGTCCACAGGCCGCGTGTAGGTCCTCTAGGAAGGCGGGGATGCGCGCGGGCCTGGAGGGGGCGGCGAGGGTCTCCGGGAAAAGGGTGACAGTGGCGCGGGGCAGGGTCTGCCTCGCCCGAGCCCCTCTCTGGACATGGAACTGCGGGCGTCAGTAGCACGGCACTGCGGGGACAGCGCGTCCCCGTTCGCGCGTGGTCGCCCCACGGGCTCCGGAGGCATCTCCGCTTACAGAGAACCGTCTACAACTACGGGTTCTACGACTGCGGGACCGCCGGCCCCGGGGCGGACGCGAGGGCGGGGGCGTAGGGGGGCAGGGCGCCTGGTCCGACCCGTCCCCGCGGAGAGCACCCTCCCGGCCTCCCCGGCGCCGCGCTTACTTTCCGAGCTCTTCGAAGAGCTGGTACTCGTCCGTGAACCGGGTGCAGGTGGTGGTGGAGGCCATCGTGGGGCCGGGCTGTCCCCGGGCCCGCTCGCTGCCCGCGTCCGAGAGTGGCCGCCCGCCGGATCGCGCGGGGCGGGGGCGACCTCAGCGGGCTCCTGCTCCTCCGCACGGCCCGCGGCCCCTCCGGACGCCGCACCGCCCTCCCCGCCGCAGAGGCACAGTGCTCAGTACCCGGGGCCGGGAAATGGAAAACAGCCGGCGCGGGGCGAGACGCGAGCAGCCAGCAGCTGCGAATGATCCTGGGCCCGCGGGCGGGGCGGAGGCGCGCGGCCCGGGGCGGAGCCTGGGCGGGGTTCCATCGCGGAGGGCGGGGCCGCGGGCGGGATCCGGCGACGAGGGGCGGGGCCAGTGCAGAGGGCGGGCGGTGGGCGGGGCATGACGCCGGGGCGGGGAGGCTGGAGGGGCACGTGCGGGGCGCGCGGGCCGGCGCCCCTGGAGCCACTGCCCCCGCCTCGCGGTCCCAAAGGCCCTCGGCGGCCCCAGCCCGCCCCTCTGCCTCAGGCCGCCCGCGTGGGGAGAGGCGGGGATGGGCCGACCGGCCTCAGGACTGGGCGGCGCGTGACCGCGGGGGCGGGGCCCCGCCGCGAGCGAGACCTCGTCGGGCCGGGCCTCCCTTCCAGGACTGCCCCGGCCTCCACCTTCCCGCCTCCTCCAGGTGGGGGTGCTCACACTCGGGCAGCCCCCACAGGGGTCGCCTTCGGCCGTCACGGTAGCGGAATGAAGGCAAAAACACCGCCCCCGGCCACACCTTCGCTCCTGAGGGACGCTCCGACCGTTCCGAGAGGAAGGCGGTTCTCGCGAGATTTCCGCGCTGCTGGAGGGGCGGGGCCTCTGGGGCGGGGGAGCGGTTACGCACCCGGTAGGCTGACGTCATCCACACACGTGAGCACGCCTCGCCCGCCCCCCTGCTAAGAAGCAGAGGGGAGGTCGCGGGCCTCCCAGGCAGCGGGCTCTGCCTGGTGGTACACGCGTGTCTGGCGTGAATGCTGATCGTGAGCCCCGGCTGCTCCTTAGCATGCGTGTCATTGTTTACGGTAAAAGGCGAGAAAAATAATCGTGCGCTGCGTGGAAAACAGTGGATAAGTTAGGACTGCGAAGGCAGCCCTTGGCCTTCCCGCAGGCCCTGTGCCCTTAGTAAGCTATAACATTGAAAGGTTGGCTAGACAGGGAGCCAAAGCTACAGCGTTATGAGCGGTGGTCTGTTCCTTCTGCTTTACTGCCTTTTGCTCGGCAGCACCCACAGGGAAACCTTGTGACTCCATCGCTCATTTGTTCACCCTTAGCCTTACATCATGGACTCAGAATTTCACAGCTGGGAGAGGCGAGGTAACAGGGAGAATCTAGGATTGAAAGGCAGTGTGGCTTGCACCCAGGGGCTGCTATTGTCCACGTCACACCTAATTCCCTGTGCCCCCATCTTGGACATGTTAGACTGCCAATAACTTGAGTTCTCAAAATGTTCACAATTTTTAACGCTTACTGTAACAAAATTGAACTTTATGCATATTTTGATTACCAGCCTTAAAAGTAAATATTACACTGGTACGAAAGAGGATGGTACCAAAAACTACATAAAGGGAAGAGACAGGGTGTCTAAGCATTAATAGTGGGGCTATAACGTGGGAGAAACCCCTACCAATTCGGTCTAGGTTAAAGATGTTTAATATATGGCGTAAATATTTAGCAAGATGGTTCCAAGTTACAATGCAATGATTTCATATTCTCTGAATCTAAAAATGAAACAAAAAGTAAAATTAAGACAATAAATCAAGTTATAACATTTTACAACTCTGGGGAAGAAAATTGTTTTTTAAATACTCACATAATGAGGTCTACATAATTACAGTATTTATCTCAGTTCCTTAAATTACTGGTAATTGTAAATGGTTATGACAATAAAGGAAACATAACTGAGTTTTAATAGTGATGTATTAGTAGACAACAAATGTGTACTTTTTTAAAGCAAGCAGTCTACTCAGTCTGTGTTTGCTCTGGTCCTTGATCTACTGTATAGACTCTATATTAGTACAGATAGAGCAAGGGCGGAGGGGACTTTCAGAACAACTGTTGACAAATCAATCAATATGGAGTCACTGTCAGCCATGACTGCTTATGCCAAGTGCTATGTCAAGACTGAGACAATGGCGCGTAAAGGGGACGCCCTTAGGAGGGGCCAGGAATGCCCCAAACCATAGGTCTGAATGCGTGGATAGGGAATCCGTCTGGACACTGATACAGGTAAGGGCAGAAAAGGAGTGTGGGGAGCAGGGGTAATTGTAAGAAGTATTAATGATGCTCTGTTAGCAGTGACTGTTGTTCTGGTTAAAGAAGGCACATTCTAACCTGGCTGGGAGCTGCCTGTTATCATGGAAAGATCAACAACCTTGTTGCAGAAACCAGAGCCACCAGCGCTTTGAAGATCCCCAGCCCTTTGCATATCACCAGCGCTTTGAAGACCCCCAGCCTTTGCACACCCGCAGCCTTTGCAAATCTCCAGCTCCCATTACCTGCAAACTGCCCCTTTGGTGTACCCTTTTGCCTACTTCCCCAAGTAATCTTTGTCCTTCTACCCCATATAAGCAGCCGGCTTATGGGGGGGCAGCGCAGATGTCTGTGGGTGACCTGCTGCTCCCCCTGCTGCCGGCAGGACTGGAATAAGCGCTCACATAGGATCCAACCCTGTCTCTGGGGGATGGGCTCAGGAGTGACAGGCAGCCCGGACTGCTTGGCTGTCGGTTACACCATGAGTGGGACTCCAGCCCTGGTGGCTGTAAGAACTCAGCTCCAAGACTCCACACTGGACCCTCGCTCTGCTCGCTCCTGTGGCGCACGCTCCCTCTCTGTGTGTGACCTGTGTGTGGCTGTCAGCTTCGTGGGAAGGATTCCCTCAGAAGCCTGGCGTTGGGGAAAGACACAAATGTGTGGGTGACTCTCCTTGGGGATGCTCCCTGGCTCATGACATCTATGTCTTGAACTAATTAAAACATTTCTCTTATTTAAACAAATATTGACAATTCTTGCTGAAGTTGGACTCCTCAAGACAGAGGTCCTAAAGTTACTAAGAAGTTGTTCCATTTGGATCATAGCCCTGGCCTCCTCGCTGGCCTTCTGCTCTGCCCTTGCCCCCTTCACTCGAGTCGCAGCCCAACAGCCAGACGTAGCCTCTTAAAAACTCAGAACAAGGATCCCTTTGCTCACAACCTTCCGAAGGCTTTCCATCTCAGACTAAAACCCCAAATCCTAAAATGGCTCCCAAGGGCCCAGGGCATCTGCCCGCCACCCAGACTCCTTTAGTCTTCCTCCCTCAGACTGGGCCTGGCCCCTTCTTGCACCGGCCACACTGGCCGCCGCTGGCCCCGGCATGACTGGCACTCCAAGCTAGAGGCTTTGTATGTGCCCCTCCCTCCTCCCAAGAATGGTCCCCCTTGCCGAAACCGGTTTGGCTCAGTGGATAGAGCATCGGCCTGTGGACTGAAAGGTCCCAGGTTCGATTCCGGTCAAGGGCATGTACATTGGTTGCGGGCACATCCCTGGTAGGCGGTATGCAGGAGGCAGCTGGTCGATGTTTCTCTCTCATCGATGTTTCTAGCTCTCTATCCCTCTCCCTTCCTCTCTGTAAAAAAAATCAATAAAATATATTTAAAAAAAAAAAAAAAAAGAATGGTCCCCTGTTGTTTATCCGCCTATCTCCTCTCTTCACCTCCTCCCAGCATATTCTCAACTATCACTCACAGGCATAGCCTTCCTTCCCTGGCGACTTAGCAATTACTGCTTTTCTTTCTATCCCTGCTCCTGCTTCCTTTCCCCTGAATACCTATTACCCGCTACTATAGCATACGTTTTACTTGTTCCTTGTGAATCATTTATACTTCACAGCGAGAAAACAAGCTCCCCACCCGCATGCGTTATTGTCTGTTTTGTTTGCTGCTTTGTTTCCAGCGACTGGAATCATGCTTGGCACAACATAGTGGCTCAGTGAACTGTGTTGACAGGCAGATTAATTATTGGGGGCTTACACAATCTAATCTCAATTTTCATATTACAGTTGGCAGCTGATAACATACCAATAAGACTTCTTACTATAAAGTGTGATCGTTTTTAATAAGGACGGTAATGGTAGCCCATTACTAAAAGTACTTATGTGTCTCCACAAGGAGACCTTGTTGAAACTGTGGGGTCGTGCATTACAATGGAAAATTTAGTAAGGCCCATACATCTCAGAACCAGAGATTTCTTGTTTCTTTAAAGACTTCAATGGCAGGAAAATTAGTACTAGATCCTTTTCCCCTGATGCCAATTATTAGTGTATTTTAAAAATCCATTTTCCCACTTATTTAAAAGACTTTTTAAAAGATATTATATCCATTTACATGTGGGTTGGCCTGTTCCTGTGACAATTCTTTTCTCTTAATTCATGGAGTTTTAATGCTCTTCTCTTTCATTTTTCATACCTGGAGGGAGGGGGAGGGCAGGCTTCAATGAGTCGCGTATTTATGAGCAACACTTCTTTTTCACAACTACTTGGTTGATTTAACAAAGAATGTGTGCCCTCAAATTAAGAGTGAAAAGTTGTTTCTGAAGGTGAAGGCAATTAAACCAGGTGGATTATCAACATGGGCAGAAAACAAAACAGAGAACCCCTGCGGCTTAAACGTGGAGAATCGTGCAATTAATTTTGCAATATTTATTCTGTAAATTACAATATTTATTCTGTAAATTCTGTAAATTCTCTGTATGAGGCCAGGGGCTCTGAGGATGCACAGTAGAACAACATGATAGTGTCCCCACTTTCATATGGTCGAGTGGGGGAGATGGACATGAAATCAGTTATTCCTAAAAATGCCAGTACTACAAAGGAAGACTGTAGGGGGCTATGACAACGTACTCTGTTTGTCTTGGTGGAGTAGGCAAAGGTTCTTCCTGAGAAAAGGGGAGCACACTGAGATCTGGAGGATAAGTGGGAGTGAACGAGAGATGAGAGAGGCCAGGGAACAGCATGCTAGGGGATGGGGTGTGGCCATTCAAGGGACCAAGAGGCCCGCTGTGGCGGGTGCAGGGAGCAACGCCAGGCTGTTGCCTGGGACTTGAAGGACTTAGTTTGGGTGTGACATCTGGGCCGCACAGGCCAGGTGGCTGCCTCCTGGAAAGTGGAGGTTAGCCATCTAGACTATCAGCTCACAGGCAAGGTGAGGAAAGAGATGGTGTGAAAACAGAGATAAAGGCAGAGTTAAAATATATCTGGGGAAATTAATATCAAAATAATGAAACATTGACAATTGAGGCCGTCTGTGTTAATATGAATTAGATAAAACTGTAGACTGTCTATGACTTAGATTAGTGTGACTTAGATTCCATTTTTTTGTTTTGTTTTTAGGCAAAGCAATAGTATTCAACAAGTTTCTTTTTTTAAATATATTTTTATTGCTTTCAGAGAGGAAGGGAGAGGGAAAGAGAGAGAAAAACATCAATGATGAGAGAGAATCATGGATCGGCTGCCTCCTGCACGCCCCACACTGGGGATCGAGCCCACACCCAGGCATGTGCCCTTGTCCTGAATTGAACCCAGGACCCTTCAGTCCGCAGGCTGATGCTCAACCACTGAGCCAAACCGGCCAGGGCAACTCGTTTGTACATGTAGCAAATTATTCAGCTTCCACTGTGGCAGCTGTGCAGGGGACATGGGAAGGGAGCTGTCATCTTTCGTCGGAAATACTTGGGTGGGTTGCAGTAATGTTTCATTGCTGAAGCGTCCTGTGGGCCCTGGAGACTGGGCAGCGTGGCGTTGACCACTAGGGGGCTAGGAGCTGCCATCCCTGTAGGCCTGTGGTCATCTTCAGGGCCTCTGGTAAATTCTGAAGAGGGATGTTGGCACACGGACTCCGTGGCTCTCCTCTGACTGGCACACGCTCTAATGAAAATCCTTTTTAGTGTGTGTTGGCATCTTCATTTCTGAGCAGTCGTACCGTGTGGGTGGTTATTTTACTATTATCCGCCGATGACTCTTCCCGGGAAGCGGAATGAATCTGGAGTGTGATGCAAGGGACGTCCTGGGATTAACAACAGGGAGAGGCGCTTAGAAAGTGTTCGGGGAGAATCAGCCAACAGGAGCCTGGATGAGATCCCAGGAGAGAAGGGAAGGGAGGATGGCAAAGAACAGAGAGCCCTCTCCCCCCCCCCCCCCCCCCCCCCCAGTGGAGTATTCCTGCCTTGGAGCGATTGGCACGCTTGACAACATGAAGTCAGGGCTGAGAGACTGGCTGGAAGTCAGGGACCAGGGGCCTGCATGGCTGGGTTCTGGGGGGCCCCTCCCAGGTGCACAGGAGTTGCCTTCCCGGCTGGGTTCTGGGGGGAGAGAGGGACAGTCCTCCGTGCTGTCTGCTTTCCAGGCTCTCGCCCGATGTGAGGGCTCCCCCGTCACGGCCCCGTCACCCCCAGGAGCCTGCCTCGGGATGGCTCAGTAGAAATGAGGACTTTATGGGCAAACCCTGGGGAGACACAAGCGTTTCATTCCCAACGGAGGATGCTGTTGTCATCGCACAGACAAGAAAGCTGGGACTCAGCCTCGAAGGCTGCGCAGTCGGGAGGGTGGAAACCAGGCACCGGTCCCAGTTTACCTGACACTAAGGCCTTTCTGTTCCATCATATTGTCTCCTGACCCTACCATATAGGAGTTTAATTATTGCCAGTGCAGAGTTAATGCTGCAGGGATGAAAACAGCGCAAAGGGAAGTCATTCATTTTATTGTGAGATTCAGTATTTATAAATGTGACTCTAGGGAAAAAAAACACCCAAAAACAACCCTAAATATCTTTCTGGAGAGTAAATTGATGCAAAAAAAAATGGCTAAAAAAAAGGGAAAACTGGCTTATATAATTCAGACTTGATGAAAACTTGCTTTAGTTTACAGGACGAACTCTGCAGATCCTGTGCTTGAGAGTCGGCTCGGCTAGGAGTAAATGCAGACTCACGCATGCTTTCCACCCAGACGGAAGAAGCACGGAGGGCCCGGAGTGTCGCGATGTCCACAGGAATTCTGACGTCGTACTGAAACAGGAAGCGCTCTTTTGCACTGAAAGCATTTAAATTGCAGCACACTTTTCAGACCTGAGCGGCCCAGTACCCTCCCACGCCCTCACCTCTGAGCACTGCCGTCCCTGAGCCCAGTGCTGTGCAGTATCCGGGCCGGGCCGGGCTCTCCCAGCCAGAGTCCCAGGACCCATCCTCGGTTCTAAGCTGCAGAAGGAATCAGAGCAACCGCCTCCGCTGGTCAAAGCGCGGGTGTGTGAGGCCGGAGCGGGGCTGCCCCGCTGACAGGGGAACATGTGAGCACCCACAGGCCGTGGTGGAATTCTATCCCTTCATTCTTATCTTCTGGGCATTGGTGGGCGCAACACGGTCCGTCAGGACAAACGGAAGGGTTCCAGTGGCTCCGGGGTGGAAACATTCGCTTGGTGCTGTGCGCGAGGCAGGGGCTATGCTGTACCTTGGAGACCAGGAGAGGCAGCATCAGCCTGTAAGGGCCATCGACTCTGTGAATTACCTTCTGTATTGGTGAGCTCAGTGGTCGGCAAACTGCGGCTCGCGAGCCACGGTTTGCCGCTCTGTTGACTAATGAGTTTGCCGACCACTGGGATAGGGGCTTAATCACAAGGAACAACCACAGCCTGTAATTATTGGAATTGAGAGTCTAGGTCAGTGGTCGGCAAACTCATTAGTCAACAGAGCGGCAAACCGCGGCTCGCGAGCCACATGCAGCTCGCGAGCCGCAGTTAGCAGACCACTGGGTTAGCTGCTGCTGAGTAACAAACAACCCCCAAATTCCATGGCGTGAACCAGCGACATTTATCATCTGCTCCTTTCTGTGGGCCGGGCACCCTGGGTGGCTTCGCTGGGTGCTTCTGCCACAAAGTCTCTAACATGACTGAGCACAGTGGAGCCGTGGCTGTGATCACATCTGCAGGGCTGACCGGGGAGGATGCAACTTCAAGTTCACTGGCGTGTGGTTGGCAGGTTTCTGTCCTCGTGGGCGTCACACTGAGGTCTCAGTTTCTCGCTCTCTGGTGGCAGGGTCCTCCCCCGGCTCGATGCCACGTGAGCCTGTCCACAGGGCAGCTCGCAGCCCAGCGGGGCTTCCATCAGATGAGTGAGCAGGTGAGCACGACAGGGCATTGAGATGGAAGCCAGTCTCCTGCCATGGAACCTTGAACGCACCCTGGCACCATCGTTTCTGCCATATTCTATGCATTAGAGGTGAGTCTCAGGCCCAGCCCACACTCAAAGGTGGACCCTCGCCAGTTTTTCTCAGTGGCTAGAGCGTCAGCCCACGGACTGAAGGATCGGGTTGTGATCTTGATACCTCAGTTGCAGGCTCGATCCCCGGCCCCAGTTGGAGCACGTGCGGGAGGCAACCAATCAATGTCTCTCCCACATGGATGTTTCTCTGTCGCTGTCCCTCCCTTCCACTCGCTCTAAAATCAATGAAAAGATATTCTCAGGTGAAAACTAAAAAAAGGCACACAAACCAAGGGGGAGTTTACAGGAGAGCTTTGGGGCCACCTAGAGGTGCCTTACACGTGCCCTTCATGGCTGAGGAACCACTCGGAGTTTAGGGACAGTTTTGAGCAAAACAGAGCATAAGTTTAGGAGCTAGAATCCAAACTGAGGCCTGACGTGGGGCAGCACCAGGATGAGTCAAAGCATCGATATTAATAATTTTCAAAGGAGCGAGGCTATGAGTCAAGGTCAGCTGAGGGAAAGTGGGCTATTTTTATCTGCAGAAGATAAGGAAACCAAGTGGACCATGATGGCATGGCTGTGTATATAAATATTTCAAGTGAACCCTAGGGACAAGTATTAGAGTTTATTTTGAAAGTTTGTTCAGAAGTTTAAAAAAACAAATGAATTTTCATTCCCGGCAATTAAATGTTAAGAAAATAAAATAAAAATGTGGTACTACTGACAGAGGCAAAGAAATCAAACATCTAGGAACCAAGTTAATGAAGCACACAAGACTTACACTCTGGAAAATACCAAATTGTTGAAATTCCCGAGGACCGACATAATTGGAGTGATAAGACATGCTCATGGTTCAGAAGCAGCTGTTATCCATGTTGTAAAGAAGTGAATTCTTGCCCGGCCGGCGTGGCTCAGTGGTTGAACATTGACCTATGAACCAGGAGGTCAACAGTTCGATTCCCAGTCAGGGTACATGCCTGGGTTGTGGGCTTGGTCCCCAGTGGGGGTCGTGCAGGAGGCAGCCAATCAGTGATTCTCTCTCATCATTGATATTTCTATCACTTCCTTTCCCTTCCTCTCTGAAATCAATATAAAAAATATTTTTAAAAAAGAAGTGAATTCTTCCCAAATTGATGTGTAGATTAAATGCATTCCAAGCCATACCTCCAATGCTGTGTGAGTGGTGAGTGTGTGCACTGACCAACCTTTGTGAAACTTACATGGAAAGACAAAGGGCCAAAAATGATCTTGACCACCTGCAGGAAGGAGAATCTGCTGGGGGATTTACTCTTGAGATGAAGCTCGCTAAACTCTGGTGGCACTGGTCCAAGGTCAGACAGGGGATACGTGTCTGACCACAGGCTGCAAACTGCAGCGCTGACTGCGCGTTTCCAGACTCAGACACAAATCATTTCCCGCTCTGCTCTTCCTCTGCTGGCCCACACCTGCCGGTAGTGAGCGTGCTTTCTCGTTTAGCTCAGTTCATTGTGGAAGAAACTGAGTTAATCTCAGTCTTTAAAATCATCTTTTTTTGCTATAGGACTTATAATTTTGAAAAAGTGTAAAGCACTTGGAAATAAAAAAAGACACCACTAAAATGAAGGTAAATTAAACATCCTATATAATAAAAGCCTAGGTGGTGTGATGCCCTCGCACGACATCATCACAAGATGGCTGCCACAAGATGGCCACCCTGACATCGTCAAAAGATGGCCACCACAAGATGGTTGGCAGGGGAGGGCAGTTGTGGGTGATCAGGCCGGCAGGGGAGCAGTTAAGCACCAATCAGGCTGGCAGGGGAGCGGTTAGGGGGCAATCAGGCTGGCAGGCAGAAGTGGTTAGGGGCAATCAGGCAGGTAGGCAGGCAAGTGGTTAGGAGCCAGCAGTCCTGGATTGTGAGAGGGATGTCTGACTGCTAGTTTAAACCAGTAGTCGGACATCCCCTGAGGGGTCCCAGATTGGAGAGGGTGCAGGCCAGGCTGAGGGACAACCCCCCTGTGCACGAATTACATGCACCAGGCCTCTATAATAAAAGCCTAATATGCTAAGTGTCCAGTCTCCATTCAACCAATCAAAGCGTAATATGCTAATGACTAGAGGCCCGGTGCATGAAAATTTATGCACTGGAGGGGGGGTCCCTCAGCCTGGCCTGCCCCCTCTCACAGTCCGGGAGGGAGGCGACCTTCAGGGGTGGGAGGTGACCCAGCGATCAGGGGAAGGCAATGCCCCCATCACACCTCTGCTGCTGCCACTGCCGGCAGCGCAAGCCTCGACTGGCCCTGGTTACCTGAGCCTCGGGCGGCCCTGGGTGGCTGGGCAGCCGCCATCTGAGGCTGACCTGTGCCTCAGGCTGGCCCTGGGCAGCTAGGGGGCTGAGGGGACTGGGGAACTCCAGAGGCAGGTGCACTGGTGGGGCTGAAGGGACTGGGCGCCGCCATCTTGTGGCTGTGGGCACCACCATCTTTGAGGGCGTGGCAGTCAATTAGCATATTCCCTCTTTATTAGATAAGATATGGTAAAACCGATCAACTGCTCGCTATTATGTGCACTGACTACCAGGGGACAGACGCTCTGACTGGTAGGTTAGCTTGCTGCTGGGGTCTGGCCAATCAAGACTGAGTGAGATGGGCCGGACACACCCTGGAGTCCTCCTGCCGTCCCTCCCCAACTGGCCAACCTCCTGCATCCCTCCCAGGTTCCAATTGTGCACTGGTGGGGTCCCTCAGCCTGGCCTGCACCCTCTCGCAATCCGGGCCCCCTCAGGGAATGTTGGAGAGCTGGTTTCAGCCCCATCCTGCAGGCCAGGCCGAGGGACCCCACTGGTGCACGAATTCGTGCACTGGGCCTCTAGTATCTAATGATTTCTTAAACCGAAGCCCGGTTGCTGGGGCGTCCTAGGGAAGGTGTTAGTGCTGTGGTAACTTGGCTGGTGTTCCTAGATGTGCTCTTAGGGCACCTGCTTGATTTTGAAACCTGGGGAATGAAAGGAAGGGGACGTTGCCCTGGAGGCTGCATAACAATGAACCACGGGTGGTATCTCCCGAGTGCTGGCTGCCTTGATATGGATTTAGAACTGACCTAAATATCTCCAATTTTAAAAAGGGGAAAGAGTCTTTGCTCATTGCTCTCCGCTGCCAACCATGGCGATGTTCCCTTGCTGCTGCCTTTTAACAGAGAAGCAGAGAAAGCCTGGGAGTGGAGGCAGGAGGGGTGCTGAGGGCAGGCAGGAGGGGTGCTGAGGGCAGGGAGGAGCTGAGGGCAGGAGGGGTGCTGAGGGCAGGAGGGGTGCTGAGGGCAGGAGGGGTGCTGAGGGCAGGCAGGAGGGGTGCTGAGGGCAGGAGGGGTGCTGAGGGCAGGAGGGGTGCTGAGGACAGGCAGGAGGGGTGCTGAGGGCAGGAGGGGTGCTGAGGGCAGGCAGGAAGGGTGCTGAGGACAGGCAGGAGGGGTGCTGAGGGCAGGCAGGAGGGGTGCTGAGGGCAGGCAGGAAGGGTGCTGAGGACAGGCAGGAGGGGTGCTGAGGGCAGGCAGGGAAGAGCCGAGGACAGGCAGGGAGGAGCTGAGGGCAGGGAGGTGCTGAGGGCAGGCAGGGAGGAGCTGAGGGCAGGAGGGGTGCTGAGGGCAGGCAGGAGGGGTGCTGAGGGCAGGCAGGAAGGGTGCTGAGGACAGGCAGGAGGGGTGCTGAGGGCAGGCAGGGAAGAGCCGAGGACAGGCAGGGAGGAGCTGAGGGCAGGGAGGTGCTGAGGGCAGGCAGGGAGGAGCTGAGGGCAGGAGGGGTGCTGAGGACAGGCAGGAGGGGTGCTGAGGGCAGGCAGGGAGGAGCTGAGGGCAGGAGGGGTGCTGAGGGCAGGCAGGGAGGAGCTGAGGGCAGGAGGGGTGCTGAGGGCAGGAGGGGTGCTGAGGGCAGGCAGGAGGGGTGCTGAGGGCAGGCAGGAGGGGTGCTGAGGGCAGGAGGGGTGCTGAGGACAGGCAGGAAGGGTGCTGAGGGCAGGCAGGGAAGAGCTGAGGGCAGGGAGGTGCTGAGGGCAGGCAGGAGGGGTGCGGAGGGCAGGCAGGGAGTAGCTGAGGGCAGGCAGGGAGGAGCTGAGGGCAGGAGGGGTGCTGAGGACAGGCAGGGAGCATGCAGCTGTGACCTTGGGCAGCCCTCCTCACCCCCCGCCCCAAAGTCACGCTCCCAAGCGGGCCACTGGGAGATGCCACAGCGGGAGGGACGTGGACAGTGCTTGTCCCCCTCCAGAGCCTGGGCCAGTCCCCTCGTTGGCGTCGTCCTGGGGGGTGTTTCTGCGCGTGGACCGTCCCACCCACCACACCAGCCGGTGGTGCACCCTCGTCCCTCTGTCCCCCCATGCGCTTCTAAATGAGGAGAGTAGCGGGGAACACTGCTCAGGCATGCGCTCAGGGCTGAAGTGTTTTTGTCACTCGTGTCCTTTTAAAAAAGTCTGTGGTCGATGAATTTAGAGAAAAAAGTTATGTTAATTAGAATAAATTATTATATGAACCAGAGTTTACCAGTATTGTGTCTGATTGTTATTGCTATAGATATAAAGTTTTAAAATAAACTCCAATTTATTCCTTTTTTGGTTGTTTCATTTTGACAGAATTCTTAATGCCCAATTTTTTTTACTGTGTTTCACGTACTCAGAACTATAACCCTACTTTTGCCCCACTCTGTAAATATAAACATATATGCACTTAGTATATTTGTTTTCCAACACTATGATACTAATTGGAAAGCTTCACAGAACTAATTGACTTAAAAACTTCCTCAGCATAAAAGAGGCTAGTTATCAATCATTAAAATTCATCATCAGAGACAAGAAAACCACAAATTTAATCCTGATTGTTACAAGAAAAAATATGCTAATGTGGGCTGTGTATTACCCAGAGAGGGATTTACCTTTTTTTAATTTTTATTTTATTGTTTAAAGTATTACAAGTAGTAGTACATATGTCTCCTTTTTTTCCCCATTGACCTTCCCCCTATATCCCCTACCCCCCGGCACATGCTCTCCCCCTTCACCCCCATTAGTTATGCTTATATGCATGCATACAAGTCCTTTGGTTGATCTCTTACTGCCCCCGCAACCCTCCCTAGCCTTCCCGCTGTAGTTTGACAGTCTGTTCGATGCTTCTTTGCCTCTGTATCTACTTTTGTTCATCAGTTTATGTTGTTCATTATATTCCATAAATGAGTGAGATCATGTGATATTTATCTTTCTCTGCCTGGCTTATTTCACTTAGCATAATGCTCTCCAGCTCCATCCATGCTGTTGCAAATGGTAAGAATTCCTTCTTTTTTACTGCAGCATAGTATTCCATTGTGTAGATGTACCATAGTCTTCTAATCCACTCATCTGCTGATGGGCACCTAGGCTGTTTCCAAATCTTAGCTATGGTGAATTGTGCTGCCATGAACATAGGGGTGCATATATCCTTTCTGATTGGTGTTTGTGTTCTTGGGATATATTCCCAGGAGTGGGATCACTGGGTCAAATAGGAGTTCCATTTTTAAATTTTTGAGGAAACTCCATACTGTTCTCCACAGTGGCTGCACCAGTCTGCATTCCCACCAGCAGTGCACGAGGGTTCCTTTTTCTCTGCATCCTCGCCAACACTTGTCGTTTGTTGATTTGTTGATGATAGCCATTCTGACAGGTGTGAGATGGTACCGCATTGTTGGTTTGATTTGCATCTCTTGGATAATTAGTGACTTTGAGCATGTTTTCATGTGTCTCTTGGCTTTCTGAATGTCCTCTTTTGAAAAGTTTCTATTTAGGTCCTTTGCCCATTTTTGATCAATGCCCGATTCTTTTAGAAAGAAAAGGAAGTCTTTTTGCGCTGAGAGCTAACAAAAGCCTTCCCGTGCTGTCGGGAGATGGCGAGGGTGCCGTTCCCATGACGGCAGTGCTCCTGTGCTGGCCCCAGCCCGGCCGCCTCAGCAGTGCTTGTCCGGATGAGAACCCGAGGTCCTGGCCGCGAGGTGCCACGCCGGGGCCGCCAGCTCTCCTCGCCAGCTGTGGGGGCGGGCCCAGGGAGGGCGGGAGGCCGGGCGATGCACAGTTCATGGATGGCCAGGCTTCTGATTTCAGAACCGCACCGCTCTTGTTCCTTCCGGAACTGTTCTGCGTGCTGTATATAGCTGTGTGTGTGTGTGTGTGTGTGTGTGTGTGTGTGTGCATGTGCGTGTGTTCATCATGTATTTCCCTGTGCTGAGCTATTATTTACTGAATCCAATGTCACGCGGAAGACGTTGCAGCCTTAGGAGAAGCACAGGCTTGGGTGGTGAGTGAGCACATGCCATCCTTGGTCCGTGGTGTTAATGAAGATGCTTTCAGATCTGAAAATTTAAGTTATAAAATACTGAGCCCTGGCTTGTTTGGCTCAGTGGATAGAGCATCGGCCTACAGGCTGAAGGGTCCCGGGTTTGATTCTGGTCAGGACACATGCCCGGGTTGCGGGCTCGATCCCCAGTAGCGGGTGTGCAGGAGGCAGCTGCTCAATGTCTCTCATCACTGATGTTTCCATCTCTCTCTCCCTCTCCCTTCCTCTCTGTAATCAATAAAAATATATTAAAAAAAATAAAATACTAAGAGGCAGCATTGTTTTTCCTATCTGCTATTGTTTGTTTTTTTTGTTTTTTTTTTTAAGAAAACTGCGGGAAGCCACCCATTGTCTTCACCAGCAGAGAGGTGTGGACAAGGAACCCAGAAGGCTGGTGACCCTTGAGCTCTGACAAAGGTCAGGGCTGTACACCCACTGTTTAGTTGAGACAATGGTAGCTGAAGCAACTTCCCCACCAGACAGTCATGTAAATCCTTACTGATAAGATAGTCTGCCTGTTACTGGAAATTGCCTGCCTAAGGGCTACAGGTGTGTCCCAAATTGAATAAAAGGATGGCAAGGCCTGAGCCCAAGCAGAGTCCTTCCTCTTGAGCTGGGCTCCCACCTGGTCCCCCAATATTTCCAAATTATTGTTTGTCTCGTCTCTTTCATTTGTGTGCGGCCCCCCTTCCAGAGCCCAAACCCTGAACCACGCGTGTCGTGGGACTTCACAGAAAACAACCCTCACTTTAGTAATCCAAATTTTCTGCTTGCTGGCTTAGTAGGAATAATTATATATATATATATATATATATATATATATATATATAAAATTGATTTTTTTTACAGAGAGGAAGGGAAAGGGATAGAGAGAAAGAAACATCGATGAGAGAGAGAAACATCGATCAGCTGCCTCCTGCACGCCCCCCACTGGGGATGTGCCCGCAACCAAGGTACATGCCCTTGACCGGAATCGAACCCGGGACCCTTCAGTCCCCAGGCCGACGCTCTATCCACTGAGCCAAACCAGTCAGGGCAGTAGGAATAATTTGGAGACAAAAATGTGAACAAACATTTTGTCTATTAAAAACGATTGCTCCTTTTTGTGGGCAATCATTTTCCAACCATTCAACTGGATACCTTTTTTTTTTTTTTTAAGTTGAGAGGTAAAAATTAAAATACACCATTTGTTAGCTTGAAAAAAGATACTGATTAATTCTTTACCCTCTACTCACAAAAGATCGTTCTTTTGCCTTGGCCAGTGTTTTAATGCACTTTTCCATGGGCTGAATTAAAGAGGAATTTCACAAGAAGAAAGCAAGTGAGAAGTGAAGCTATGCTCTTGTCTCTTTATAATACACTTTAACGTGCTATTTACCAGAGGCAAAAGCCAAGAACCAAACCTTTGAAAGTTGCCTAAAATAAAATGGTTTTATGAGTCAAATTAGTCCTCCGAAAGGGGCATTGGAAAGATGACATCATGCGTAAGCCATGGAGTCACCCCCATGTTGCTGGAATGGGCACTGATTGCATGGAAGTTTCTGGAACAAACGTGTTAGAAAGATCACGTCAGGGAGGCAGCTGGCAAGGACAGCCCTTAGCACCGTAGCCAAGGCTGCTCCTTCAGTGCCTTTGTGCTGCCGTTGTGCGTCTGCAGCTTGCACGTCTCTTTCCAGAGCCCACTGCTATATCCCTCTTCACTTGCTTTGGGTTTGAGAGGACAAGGATGTCAAGTGTCTCCAAACTGCCCGTTAGCGGTGTTCCTGGCGATGAGAGACTGTTCTGCCACCGGAAGGGACCGTTCCCGCGTCAGCCGTCTCCTTGGGAAGCCAGGGTTCTCCGAGCTGCCCTGTGCACCTCTGGTCCCTGGTTTCCGGTGACATTTTGGGAGAAAACCTCGTGGTAACGCAGGTCAGAAAGGAACCGAGTCTTAGGGACGTCCAGGAAGGAGCCACGTCACCTGCAGGCCCCGCCAGGTGGGCAGAGGAATGTGGTCCCCGGCTGCGGGCGGCAACCAGGAGGGAACGCCGGGGCGGGTCCGGGAACACGAGCGAACGTCCGACTCCTGACGGGCCCTGTTCGCAAAGCCCCGAGGCTGCGGAGACAGCGCTCACAGGACACAGCTGTGCAGCCCGCCGCCGTGGCGGACCGGGGACTGGCTGGGGGTCCAGCCCACCCCTGCAGGTGGCACCTGTGACGGACGGAACCCCAGCTGCGCCCTCGCCCTCGGGAGTGCGAGGCTACAGCATCCGCCACTGCTCTGCTGGGGCAGCTGCCCTGGAACCCCAGTGCTCAGGAAGTACCCCGTCTCTCCTCGGGGGGCAGGTTCACTCAGGCCTGGGCCTTCTTGTCTATCTTCAGTGCTGATATATCTTGTTAATGAAAAACGAGCAAGCAGCCTGGCCGGCGTGGCTCAGTGGTTGAGTGTCTACCTATGAACCAGGAGGCCATAGTTCGATTCCTGGTCAGGGCACAGGCCTGGGTTGCGGGCTCGGTCCCCGGTGTGGGGTGTGCATGATTCTCTCTCATCATTGATGTTTCTCTCTCTCTCCCCCTTCCTCTCTGAAATCAATAAAAATAAATAAATAAGTCAGTGAAAAGGGTCTACTAAGCAAATGAGCAGTGAAAACTCTTTCGGAAGAAAATAAAAAGGACAAGGACTCCCATGAGCACGCAGGGTGGGAACGCGGCGCGGCAGCTCTGCGGGGCAAGGAGACAGGCTGCATCCTCTCCCAGAGCAGCAGGCAGGCGGCTCCCGCGGGGATGGGTGGGCAGGAGCTGTGGAGATGTGCTCTGAACGGTCGGTTTTCCCTCGTGGTCTCTAGTCCTCCACTAGTTTCTTTGTGTTCTTCTGGAAACACTGACACAAACATTGAAAGCTCTCCAAGCCCGGGAAGGGGGTCAGCCCCCAGCATCGGCGAGTGAGGCGCACTGAACCGCTCCAGGTCGCAGACTGGAGCGGGGGCTGCCCCCAGAGGCAGCAGCCTCATTTTGATTATTGGACGTCATGAGGTTCTGAGATGCATGGGGTGAGTTAGGACATCAGAGAGTCAGTGCCCAGCCCACAGGCCTCTACACGGAGCCGCTTAGGGTGCTGAGTATGCTGCTGCCATTGAACGCTCATTCACTGTTTCGCAAATTGGAGCATTTGGAAAGAGGGATGAAACTGGACACGGCCTTGTTTCCTGCCTCGCCAGACGAGTGCTTGTCCAGGAAGGGGCAGCTGAGATGTCACTCAAAATGCACCCGATCCTGACACTGCAGCGTGTGCTGAGGGACCTCCGTCACCACAGAGCGGGGAGCCGGCCGGGAGGTCCTTAGGGCTGTGAGCTTTGTGCGGAGTGTGGGCACGTAAGCAGCTGTGCCGCCCCCACATCGGAGTGAATTCAGGACACAGAGTCTGCTGTGTGATGAGTTCTCCCCCCTCCCCCCTCCCCCCAGCCACAGGGACAATAAACAGCGACACTGCCCTGGGCTCTTCCTTTCCTGGGTAAAGCCATTCTGACCTATTATCCTCTCCCTCCTCCTGGGAAGAAAACCAGCCACACGGACACTAACTTCTCTGCTGGCCTGGCCTTTGCCCAGGGTCCTCACCACCTGCCCAGGGTCCTCACCATGGTGGCCCGGCTCCCCTGCTCCCCTGCCGGCAGCTCTGACCCCTGCCTCACCCCCCTCATCCCTGCATCTCCCACCACATGAGGGAGAGGTGCCCGGGAAGCCAGCCGGTGCTGAAGGGAGACCGAGGGAGAAGGCAGTTCCAACAGGGATTGTAAGGAAGGCTTTTGGGGAGACTGCTCTGAGCAGAACTGGATGAAGAGCAGAGAAGAAAGCGGACGTGGCGGAGCAGGGAGCGGCCAGCGGGCGCTGCACGGTTCCCTGGGATCCTCCCGCAGTCCTTAGGCAAGGCCATGGGGCGGAGGGCTGCGGCGCTTCAGAAACGTTTGGAGTTGTACAACGTAGGGCTAACTCTTGGCAAACTGAAATAGGAATAGCTCTTACTATTGATTTAATTAAGTAATTGTTACTCTGCTATTAATAGCTACACTATAAATAACATTGTTCCACTTTCCAATCACACAATGATTGCATGTAACTTCTTATTTGAACTCAATGCCATGGGAAGTTAGGTAGCTAAGCATCATTTTTTGTTGTGATTGTTGTTAATCTTCACCTGAGGATATTTTTCCATTGATTTTTAGAGAGAGTGAGAGGGAGCGAGGGAGGGAGAGACAGACAGGGGAGAGGGAGACAAGAGAAACATCGATGTGAGGGAAACACATTGATTGGTTGCTTCCCTGGGCCAGGGATCGAACCTGCAACCCAGGTATGTGCCCCTGACCGAACCGAGACCCTTCAGGGCACGGGCAGATACTCTAACCACTGAGCACCATGGTCCAGGGCCAGTGAAGCATCATTTTGCCATGTTTTATAACAAGGAAGCAGAGACTACTGATTTTAGAACACACCCGGCTTTAAGCGGCAGATCTAGGACGTAAATTCAGGTGCTGCGACTCTGTCCTCTGCACTGAGCTGGGCAGGGACAGGCCCGGGAGAGCCTGGGCCAGAGCGGACTGATTCAGCGTGTGCGGCACCTCTAACAGTCCCAATGTCGTAGCGTAAATCAGCGAGCTAGATACAAAATGCCTTCACAAGCCAATTAATTAGGAGTCTTTATTACGCGCAGGCTCAGAGCAGAATATCTCTGTCAAATTCCGAGCAACAAACATGGAGGAAGCTTTTTTATTTATATGCTTCCAGTTCTTTGTTTCCCAAATATGGTTTTTCCAGACCTTCTGTAGACTTTACAAAGAGTTTTGTGTAAGTTATTTTTGCAGACCGTTTGTAACCTTGGATACATAATGAACAAACACTTGGCATGAGAATATGGGAATATTACCAGTATTAGTCTATTACATTAGATGGCTAGCTTGCAAGATCTGACAGTTAAGTTTATCTTCTCTATTATTTGAGCTAAAAAACAAAGTTATTTTATAGAATAAGAGACTGTCCAAAAATGACAGAGTTTACAAAGACAGAGTTTACAGAACAAGGGACTATCTAACAATAGCAGAGAGTTACAAACAGCAGTTTCTATACAAGATGGAGGTCACTATGCTTCACCAACACTGCACTGGCCCTGGAGCGGACGGTGCCCACCACAGAGGGGTCCCTGCTGGCCTGCAGCCATGGTCCGTCGGGGAGAGCTGACGCCAGGAGCAAATGAAGGCCTGGGACAGCTGTAGGTGCCGAGTGCCCTGTGCATGGACAGCGGGCTGAGAGCACTGGAGAGGCCATCCACGGAGGACGGGCAGTGACCTGACCACCCCTCACAGCAGCCGACGGACGATGCTGTCACTGCAGAGGCCGGTGGAGCTGCACGCAGGCCACTCTGACCCTGGCGGGCTTGGGGATAAGAAAAGACGTTATTAGGGACCAGCCGGTGGGAGGCTGCAGAGCTCCACAGCCACGTGGGCTGCAGCCGCGGGCACTCCGCCCACACTCCGCCAAGCGCCCGCTGCCCGCAAGGCATGGACACGAGACCCTGACTGCAAAGGGCCCCGGGGTGAAGCCCACGCCCAGGGCCGTGTTCCCTTCATCTCGGCGCCTTTCCCACTGCACACGTGACACTCACCAGGAAATCTGATACTTCGTGTCCGTTAGTCTTTTAAGCACAAGGTCTGTTTGCGAACCGTTGGGGTTTCAGTTACCCCACATTTTTATCACATAATTAACTGCCTACAACGAGCATGTCAAACTTGCGGCTGACGGGCCACATGCCTCGTTTATGCAGCCCGCCGGCCGGTCGCGAGTTTGACATGCTTGGCCTTCAGCATGTAAAGGTGAACTTGAGCACACAGAGAGGAGAAAGGACAGCTCCAGGCGCCAATAACTGTCACCTTGCACAGACTGCTAACCTCTCCGGGTTCCGTGTCTCCTCTGTAACCAGGATAACGGTCCTGTCACTTCCCTGCCTCTAGGGATGTTGTCAGCATTGATGAGCCACCAGGGAGCAAAGCTTCCCTCTTCGCCCAGAGAACGCAGGGATGTAAATAAAAGTGAGGTCTCTGCTTTGTGCCGCGCTTCCTTCGGCTATTCCTTCCGCCTCTGAACCCCAGAGAGCTGTGAAGCAGCCAAGGGCGGGCGCGGTGGGTGTTGCAGGCAATCACGGAGCTGCCTCTCAGGAGAAACAGGCGGCAGGAGCCTGAGTCAGAGCCGGCAGCCTCCCAGCTAATGGGAGCTGTGGGCGGCGGGGGCGACTGCGAGTAAAATATTACTGTTCAGAGAGCATTGAGAGGAGGAGGCGAGACCAATTAAGTCTCCATCCTGAAAGCAGAGGAGAGGCTGCGGCTGCCATGTTCTTCGCATCCTGGAGAGGGAAGACGGGTTGGGGGCGTGCTGTAGGGTCCGAGCCCTCGAAGCCACAAGAACTTCACGGCCCGTTATGTGCCACTGGAAGTGACACTTTAGGAAGAGAACAGTGTCCTCAACAATGCCTGCCAGATCAGGCAACGGAGTGTGTCAGCACAGGCAGCAGGTGCCGCACAGAGTGTCACTTCCACGGGATGCAATCCCCTGGTTTTGATTGATGTTATGATGTCAAAAACACAATCTTAAAAAGACTTCCTCTTTTCCATCTGCAGGTGACGGATCTCTAAACAAAGCAGTTCCTGGGGCACAAAGCAGCCAGCTCTCGGTGACAATGGACTGCCCGCCTGCAGTCACACTGCTTTCTTCACGCAGGCCCTTCTCTTCTGTCCCTAAGCAAGTGCCACGCGAATCTACACACGTCCCCGGATGTGCTTCACGCTGCTTCCGGCAGGCACTGAGCGTGGTTCCGCGGGTTTGGAGCTGTTCCCTTCGCTTAGTTTCCCCGGGCTTGAGAATGGGAGACACACCCTCCAAATACCAATTCTATTTTACAATGTTCATTTGAGAAGTGTTTCATTCATCATTTAAAAATCAAGTCCATTAGGAAGAAGAAAATGGAAATTAGACGCCTGGTCTCTAATCGCAGCATGGAAGGAAGGTTCTGAGGCGGCAGAGGGTCGGTGACTGAACTTGCCCTCCAAAGGCAGTGAGACCACGGAGGCCAGCAGAGTCCGGAGCTCGCTTCTGCCCCTCCCTGCTGGGCAGTCGCCTGCCTCTCCCAGTAAGACTTCCTGTTTCTCCTTCATCTCCTCTTTCTCCTTCCAAATGGCACAGCTGCTTCAGGTGGTTGGATGTGGATAAAGTCGGCATCACAGATGGCTCAGGGACTGCGGAGGTGGACGGCAAGTGCCCATTTTAGGTTATTTCTTCCTCCCACTCAAGCTAAGCAGAAAAACAAAAACAAAAATAAAACCTTTTAATTTTTAAAGAGGTTATGGAGCCCTAGTCGGTTTGGCTCAGTGGATAGAGTGTCAGCCTATGGACTGAAGGGTCCTGGGTTCAATTCTGGTCAAGGGCACGTACCTGGGTTGCAGGCTCAATCTCCGGCCCTGGCAATGTGCAGAGGCAGCCAACTGATATATCTCTCTCACATTGATGTTTCTCTCTGTCTCTCCCCCCCACTCCACTTTCTCTAAAAAAAAAAAAATCAATGGAAAATATCTTCTCGTGAGGATTAACAACAACAACAAAACAATAAAGGAGAACTAACACTTAAAAAGCAAAAAGAAGAAGAGGTTATGAAAGATGCCTGCACTGAGCAGTAACAATGGTACGGACAGCTGCTTGGTAAGAGCAAAGTAAGTGTTTTTAAGTCCTTTTTCCCTGCAAATATGAACATGGATCCTGAGACTGGAGGGATGGAGCCAAGTGCTGAGCCCTTTGTCAGTGGAGAAGGAATCAGTGTGGTAGCGAGGCTCGTGGGGAGAGGAGGAATGCCTGGCTCCCACCCAGAAGACCGCATGCTAAACACTCCTTTGTTCAAAGACACACTCACACATAATGGCCTGATTGTGCTTCAAAGGATAAAAACTGGAATGGAGTCAGCTTCACTGGTATTTTCAAGTGCCCTATTACTTCAGATATTCAAACTGGATGCAAATAAATCAACAAATAATAAAAACCCCGTGAGGTATCCAAAAGTGAGCATTGGAGCAGAAGCTAGACCTGCCGGGGAGTGGGCACGCGGCTGCCCCACTGGTCAGCTGACCGTGGAACTTGGCCTGTGGTCACACACCACGTGCCAGGTCCCTGCCAGGATGCCAGGGGGCAGCAGTCTCTCGTCAGGCTTGCATCGGTGGCCTCCAGGTGGCTGAGTGTGTCTGCCTAGTTCAGTGGTCGGCAAACTCCTTAGTCAACAGAGCCAAATATCAACAGTACAACGATTGAAATTTCTTTTGAGAGCCAAATTGTTTAAACTTAAACTTCTTCTAACGCCACTTCTTCAAAAGAGACTCGCCCAGGCCGTGGTATTTTGTGGAAGAGCCACAATCAAGGTGCCAAAGAGCCGCATGTGGCTCGTGAGCCGCAGTTTGCCGACCACGGGCCTAGTCAAATGTGTCAGTTTACAGCGCCTAAGTACGTTATCTCATGAAGGGTTACGGAAGACAGCACAGTAACTAGTGAGGAAAACCCAAACGCTTGGGAGACCGTATGCGCGTTCCTAAGAGTTAATTTCAGCACACACACAGCTAATTACCTGTTTTTGACTAACCTGTCATCTCTCCACGTTGCCATCATTTGCTTCTCATACTCGTCACTCAACACATATCTGTTGGATATGAAGGTAAGTGCAGCCAGACAGGGCCCAGTCCCCAGGGAACTATGCCCTGAGTCGGGGAGACACAACTAATCAAATACTTATAGAAGTGAAAATGACAATTCTTCAAAGAATACATAGTCAGCTCCTGGTGGCCTTCGCAGGGCACTGCTGGTGACTCCGAATGTTCTTATGACTGCAGCCAGGCAGTACACTGCCCCGCCTGAGACTCTCTCCTGCCGGTTCCTGACCCACTTCACCCTCAGCACCCCTCACTGACTGCCGGGCTCTGCCGGCCCGGCTCTCACCACCCCTAACTTACTCTCTGGTCTGAGTTGCCTCTCCACCTTCCCCTTCCATGGCCTCTGAATCATCTTATTTCCAGGAGCAGAGAAACATCAGCCTTCAAACTGTTTTCCAAATCTTTCTGTCTCAAACAGTGGTCAATGGCTTCATTCTTTCGGTCTTTGGCTTGTGGGGCCATGGGCTAGGAGAAACGCCCTCAGAGTACTATGTGCAAAGCATTGGGAGAGACAATGCGCAGGACACACACACATTGTTGCTGTGAGGTGCAGTCCTGCACAGAGTAAAGCAGGCAGGTAGGTATCTGGCACAGAAGGACAGGTGGTGGGTGGCGGGGAGGCACAAGAAAGGATGAAGTTCAAAGCAACAACTCAGAAATGAGCACGACTCTGGGAGTGCTGGGTCAGGATAACAGCAAGATGGGTCCATAACCGCATCAATGACACTGGGTGAGTATAGGAAGCTCCACGCTGCCCTCTGGGCATGCGTGGGGGTTCCTGTGCCAGGAACACATCCTGTTAGACTTCCCAGACAGACCGGGCAGGGTGGGAGTTGCCGGCACATGGCAGAGGTGGGAGAGGGAGGAGATTCAGCAGAAACTCCTAAAGATTTTTCATAAGCATACAGTCCCAGGTCTTCTCTAAGACTTTTGAGATGATTACGGCTTTTGATGCTGGGCTGAAAGGAAGCTGTATCTTTGCCTGAGGAGGGAAGACGTATAGCTGTCTTCAAATAATGAAAGGGTGGCAGGAGTAAGCAGCATCAGGCCTGCTGGTCAGGATTCCCGGGGCAGAGGCAGGCGCTCTCCAATGTCGAATGTCCTCACCGTGGACTGGGGGACCTTGGGAGGCAGAGCATGACAGTTTTCGGAGGTTGCATGGCCTTTTCTCACGAATGGACGGACATCCCAGCATCAACCAGAGGCTTGAAACAAACTTTAAGTCCCTCCTGCTCCAGTTTCTAGATGAACATTCCCAACCCGAAAATCTCAAGAGCACAGTGGTTTTACATTTTTGTGTGTGAAAGAAAACATTTTTATGAACACAACCAAAAAAACATTTAAGAAATAATAATACAACTTAAAATGGCAGGTGATGCTTTTGTTTCGATTTTTAAGTTGCTACAGGGGATTTTCCTGGCTTTACATTGAACATGCTGGTGAGCCTTCACAAAGGATGTGGGGGCTGAATAAAAAAGCAGAGAATCTTTATTTTTCACATCTGCTGTTCCCAATAATGTTTTGATTTGCTGAAATTTGAAGTCTAGTTCTCAACTCCATTATGAGCCATAAATTCCATTTACCGTCTCACACAGGGCTTTTTCTGGCATGAAGCATGATTATAGCAGGAGTGCAGACCGGCACACACTCTTCCCCAAGACGGGCTCTCCAGAACCAGACAGGCTCTGCGGCTTCGGGCAGATCAACACCTGGACACGGTCCCTGGGACCCAGGTGCGGCCCGCTGCTCCCCAGGGGCGGGTGCGGCGGGAACGGCGCTGCTGGGGACTTGGTCCCTGTGTGCAGCGTGGGACGCCGGGAGGAGCCGCCGCGGCGCTGTCCGGGCCGCACTTCCCCAGCGGAGCCGCGGGCCGCCCTGCGCGGGCTTTCCCTCGGGCCACGCGGGAGCCCACTCAGCGTCCACGGCCCAGGACGCCCTTCCGATGGGGCCTGGGACACACACCGGGCCGGGCCGGGCCGCTCCCCGCGGCCTTGGTTGCAGATGTGGGTTGAATCTAGCGCCGGCCGTGGGGCTCCTGGCTCCGTCCAGACGTGACATCCCCGATGCGGTATCAGTTCCCGCGGAGAGCGCCCGGAGCCGAGGCCCGCCGGCACACGCGCCCAGGCCCAGCGCCCGGGCTCCCCGACTCCGGTGCACCGCTCTGCCTCTTCCACGTGGGCCAGCCTGTGGCCAGAGCGCGTGTGGGGTGGTGAGAACCACGGCGTCGGGCCACCGGCCACTCTGGCTCCACGGGCCGCCCGGGGACACGGCGCCCAGGCCTGTGGCCCACGGCGGCGGCGCTGTGCGAGACGGGCCTGCTGGCGGGCGCTGTGACGGAGCCGCCACGAGGCCGCTGACGTGGCCAGGCTCCAGCACTGGGCTCCGTCAGTCTGTTAAGATCACCGTCTTCACGTGGCTCCTCGTGGGAGACCCCATGGCGAGCACCACGGGCCCTTAGGCTGGGCCACGCGAAACAGTCCTGCTGCGCTGCGGCGTCAGATCGTCACCGAGTACGTCATGACGTCACCACGTCCCAGGTGATGGACGGCTCGAGCTCACCTGCCAGCTCCTGGGGTCTGAGGGGAACGTGGCCAGGGCTGGCGGGCGGGTCCTGCGGAGGAGCCCGAAGGCCGTCACCACGTCGAGGCGTCGCTACGTCCCGGTGTCATACGTCATGACGTCACGACGTCCCAGGTGATAGATTGCCTCCGGGAGCCTGAGGGGAGCGCAGCCAGGGGGTCCCGCAGAGGGAGCCCGAAGGCAGTCACCGTGGCCACGTAAGGGGCGTGCTCTCTACCACGAGTGTGACGTGTGTCTGAGGACAGGCCCCATGGGTGCGTCCTGCCCCTGGTGTGACACGATGCCAGCCCTGAGCAGGCCCAGGGTGCACAGGGCTGGGCCCGGATGCAGGCAGGCCGGTGGTGGTGCGGAGAGCAGTGGCGGTTGGGACTCAGGGATGCCCTCAACAGGACCCACGCTCCGCCCTGCGAGGGACACACCACGAGGAATTCACCACACCGTTTAGTGGGCGGAGGGGAAGGGAGACCACAGGTTTGCAGCGATTCCAAGGGCTCAAGTTTGCAGGATGAGCAGGGCGTTCCCAGTTGGACAGGACGCAGGGCTGCTGGTGGGGCACTGATTTCGAGGCCTTGATTCGGAGATGCTGAGAGTGGGTCCATGAGGAAAAACGCCAGGCACAGGCATGGGCACGGGCCCAGGCACGGGCACAGCCACAGACCCAGGCCCTGGCCCTGAGACCAGACACACCTGGGCTGATGCTGCTCCGCACAGGTGCTCGGCCACTACTCCCCGGGCTCCCCTTTGCCCGTGTGCAGAACGCGGTAACTTCTGCAGCCAGCCCTGGCTGACGGAGAGCATCCTGTGAAACCCTCCACAGTGTGTGATGGAATGGAGCTCAGCAGCCGCGACCTACTCTGCTCCTAACCGTGTCCTTGTGGGCGGGAGGAAGCAGGTAGACACTGTGGAAGTACCATCCTGAGTGCCATTGCTGAAGCAGGGCTGCTGGGAGCCATCCTAAGGGATGAAAGCTGATCACCAGCCCCTGGGGAAGTGTCCACAGTTAGAAGATGGCAGAGAAGAGGGTTCGTGAAAAATATCAGAGAAACACAGGAGACACTGAGGGAAAAGTCTTAAAAGTCATGCCCTAATCGGTTTGCTCAGTGGATAGAGCATCGGCCTGCAGACTGAAGGGTCCCAGGTTCGATTCTGGTCAAGGACATGTACCTTGGTTGTGGCACATACCCAGTAGGGGGTGTGCAGGAGGCAGCTGATTGATGTTTCTCTCTCATCGATGTTTCTAACTCTCTATCCCTCTCCCTTCCTCTCTGTAAAAAAGCAATAAAAATATACTTGAAAAAAAATGTACTTTAAGTCTTCAAAAAAAAAAAAAGTCATGGAATTACAAACAGTTGCAGGGCCAGATTTCGCTAAACTCATATATGTCTATAACTATAAAAGGCTAAGCGACCATCACATCCAAAACAACCAAACGGATGACCGAACGGGCTGTGTGGGGTGACCAGGCCGGCTGGGGGGACAGTTGGGGGCGACTATGTCTGCAGGGGGGGGGGCAGTTGAGGGTGACCAGGCCAGCAGGGAGGGCAGTTAGTGGCAATCAGGCAGGCAGGCAGGTGAGCAGTTAGGAGCCAGTGGTCCCGGGTTGTGAGAGGGATGTCCGATTGCCGGTTTAGGCCTGATTGCAGATCAGGCCTAAACTGACAGTCGGACATCCCCCGAGGGGTCCCAGATTGGAGAGGGTGCAGGCTGGGCTGAGGGGACCCACTGTGCACAAATTTCGTGCACCGGGCTTCTTGTCTATATATATAAAAGCCAAGTGACCAGACCGATGGAACGACCAGAATGACTGGAATGACCTGTTGCTATGACATGCACTACTGTGGCCAACGAGCCTGATCAGGCTCTGATCAGCCCCCCACCCCAACCTCCTGCGGCCCCTCCCCTGGCTGGCCTGACCCCTGATCAGCCCCCCAACCCCTAATCGGGGGCGGGCTGGCTGGCCAACCTCCTGCGTCCCCCTCTCCCCTCTGTTGGCTGGCCCTGATCGACTTCCATCAAGGCGAGTCGACTGGACCCTGCCTGTGCACAAATTCATGCACTGGGCCTCTAGTATATTAGAGTAGTGGTCACCACCCCGTGGTCCACGGACCACTGGTGGTCCGTGAGGTCCAAAAGGTTGACGACCACTGGTTTAAGGAAATCTTTGGAGCAGCTGTCACCAACCGGTGGTTTGCGGACCACTGGTGGTCCATGAGGTCCGAAAGGTTGGCGACCACTGTATTAGAGGCCCAGGGCACGAATTCATGCACCAGTAGGGTCCCTTGGACTAGCCTGTGGGATCAGGCTGAAACTGGCTCTTCGACATCCCCCGAGGGGTCCCAGATTGAGAGAGGGTGCAGGCCAGGCCGAGGGACCCCATTGGTGCACTATCGAGGCCAGGGAGGGATACAGGAAGTTGGCCAGCTAGGGAGGGACTGCGGGAGGGCTCCAGGGCATGCCTGGCTTGTCTTGCTCAGTCCCAATCAGCTGGACCCCAGCAGCCAGCTAACCTACTGGTTGGAGGATTTGCCCCCTGGTGGTCAGTGCACATCATAGCAAGCGGTTGAGCAGCCTTAGCATATCATTAGCATATTATGCTTTGATTGGTTGAATGGCCGACCAATTGACTGGACACTTAGCATATTAGGCTTTTATTATATAGGATATATACACTGAGTGGCCAGAATATTATGATCTCTGAACGCATAATAATCTGGCCACTCAGTATGTGTGTGTGTGTGTGTGTGTGTATATATATATATATATATATTAGAGGCCTGGTGCATGAATTCATGCATGGGTGGGGTCCGGCCAGCCCACCCCAATGGGGACCCATCTGGCCAAGCTGGCAGGGGAAAGGGGCCACGGGCGGTTCAGGTTGGTTGGCTGCTGCAGTGCACATCATAGCCACTGGTCGTTCTGGTCGTTCCGCCGTTCCAATCGCTGGGCTTTTATATATATATATATATGAGGCTCGGTGCATGAATTCGTGCATGGGTGGGGTCTGGCCAGCCTGGCCAGAGGGAGGGGACATGGGCAGTTGGCCGGCCTGCCTGCTGGTCGAACTCCTGGTCGAGGGGACAATTTGCATATTAGCCTTTTATTATATAGGATATACACTGAATGGCCAGATTATTATGCGTTCAGAGGTCATAATAATCTGGCCACTCAGTGTATATATATATCATTGATTTCAGAGAGGAAGGGAGAGGGAGAGCAAGACACATCAATGATGACAGAATCATTGATTGGCTGCCTCCTGCACGCCCCCCACTGGAGATGAGCTCACAACCCTGGGCTTGTGCCCTGACCAGGAACTGAACCCTAACTCCTGGTTTGGAGGCCTGGCAGATTTCGCTAAACTCTTAAGAAGGCTGTGGGCGGAGAGAAGGCTGTGGGGTTGTTCAGGTCATCAGTCCCATTCAGAGGCATTTATCTGAGGAGTACTTTTCTGGGTTTTGGCCTTTGGCTTCCTCCAAACTGCATGGAATTGTGGCCTCCATTGCTCAGCATCAGTGATGCTGGTCACTCACCACCCTGTGCTTGCAAGTCTGAACATTGCGTTGAGCCATGTTATGGGTTGAGTTTGCAAAGCCTCCTGCAAACCTTCCACCAGAGACGCTGTCATAGTAACCAACACCCTCTTGTCGGTTTGAAATGCGTGTGATGCCAATACTTTGGAGCTAAATGGCATTTTCTACTTTTCTCTTTAATTTTAAACTTTTTTCTTAGTTTTATTTTATTTTTTTAGCATTTTCTACTTTTAATCCATATTTACTTAGACTAGTGAATTTTATCCTTACAACTACCTTTCTACTTAGGTAGGAGAAGTATTATATTCCCCCATTTTATATGTGAGGGTTCTGAACTTTCAAAAGGTTGAAAAGTAAATAAGCAAAGAGTTGGGCTTGAATTTAATCACCAGTCAAGAATTTGCACCAGAACACACACTGGTCCTTTCCCTGCCTTATCCACCCTCTTTCCTTCGAAATCTTCCCCTGTGTTCCATTTAACAAAATCCTTTCTTCTTAAAGCATCTAAAAAATTTCCCATCCCTCCTTGTATTCTTCATAACTGTCTTCACTTGATAACTCACGTGAGGGATCATTACAGGGCACAGATGTGAGTTTCTCACATGGATGTTGAGGTGAAAGAGGAATGAGGAACTCTGTCTGATTTTTGGCTCTGATAAAGAAAAGACAGAAAGAGAAAGAAAAAAACATACACCCTGTGATTAGAGGTTTAGCAAAAGCACTAGATAGTTTTGGTTGCCATGGAAACCACCACTGGCAGCTGCTCTGTATGCAGAGAATGTGTGGGAAGGGTGGGCAGGCCAGCTAGTGGTAGATGTGGCTCCAGGGGTGGGATGGCCGTGCTGGAGAGGCTCCTGGCCTTGCGGGTGGGGAGCCTGAACAGGCCCCGGAAAGAGAGAATCAGCGTCGAGGCCCTGGCGTGGCAGGCGGAGTCGGAGAGCTTGCAGAGAGTCATCGGTGCTGCATCCCCGTATCCCCAGCTCTCCTCCTCAGAGAACAGGCAGGACGGGCAGGCTGCACCTGTGTCGGTGGGCGGAGCCAGGTGACCAGTCTGCCAGTGAGCTGGAAGCAGAAGTGGCTGTGTCGTTCCAGGCCTCGCATTTAACCTCCGGTACAAGGCCCTCCAGAGCCGTGGCTGCCTCTCAGCCCAGGGAACGGAATGACGGTCAGCCCGAGGGCCTAGGAGAGGGGCTCCCTGCTCCCAGGCAGCTCGCAGTGTGAGGACTGAGCCTTTGTTCTTCAAAACCATTGAAATGACTGAGCTGTTTTTACTTCCGTGTCACCTGGCCTGCCCTGGCGCATCAGCTAGGGGTGGTCAGGGTAAAATCATATTTTATGTGAGAGGTTTTTTCAGTTATTTATTGCTGTGTAATGACCCACCCAGGACTTAGTGCCGTAAAACAACACGTGTTTAATTGTGCTCATGGATTCTGTGGGCCAGGAGTTCAGAAGGCAGCGTGGGCGGGCTGTCTCCACTCCACGGTGGCTGCGGTGACGGGCACGCGGGCCTGCAGTTGTCTGGTGCTTCCTCCCTCACACGCTGGCACGTGGGCCGGGGAGGCTGGAGGCCCTGCGAGGCTGGGTCTATCCACAGGGGCAGGTGCGGGTGACCTCTCCACGTGGCGTTGGCCCTCAGCCTGTGAGCAGAGGGGAGAGAGAGCGCCTGGGAATGACATTCCCGAGCCCAGTGGGCGCTCCGTGCCCTGGTAGTCACACGCTGTCCTCTCGGTGCATTCCATTAGTGGTGACCGAGTGACAAGGACAACCAGGGACCCAGTGGGGGGCGTGGAGAGCTAGGCTTCCCCTCCCCACGGGAGGGTGTCTGAGGACGGGCAGCCTTTGGGGCGTTATCACTGACAGACAGGTGAGAAAAGGGCCCGCAGTCTTGGCAGGAAACTGATGTGCAGTGTGGTCAAGTCCCAGTTTGTTCACAGAGACCAGGTCGCGCCTCTGGCTAAGCTCTGCGGCTCATGCACCGCCACAGCCCGCCTCCCGCGGACAGGCCGCGGGAGCAGGGCTGTTATTTCTATCCCTAGAATACAGAGGAGGGGGAGATTCTGCGAGGACCCGGACTAACCAAACACTGCACCCGCAGCAGACAGACACGTCTACCTCCTGAGGTCTCAGACCACCCCTCCCACCTTACTCTGCATGAAGTGCTATTGATGCTCATGATGAGGCCCCCGAGGCACGAGGGTCCACCGGAGGATGAGTGAGCGCCTGTGAGCTTGGACACGCACAGCACAGGCTGCCGCCAGAGCCAGAGCCAGGCTGTCCGGAGGGCACCTCGTTCAGACCAGGGCACAGTGTGTAAGCCGGGCCTCAGAGAAGGAGAGCTATGCAGGAAGGTGGCAGGGGGGTGGCCAACCTCCTGCGTGAGCAAAGGCACAGCCCGTGAGCATGTGCTCAGAGTCTGCCCCAGAAGCAGTGTGGCTGCAGTGCGGGGCGAAAGGAGCCGCGAGGGCACCTGGCCTGGCGCCCGTCCATCCGCCTCACACTGTCTCAAGTCCAGCTCGGACGCAGCAGCTCGTTCATGGATGATCGTTTCGTCTCTGGAGGCGACTCCTGGTCACTCACCTCTCCCTGGCCTCAGGAGTTCTCCTCCAACACCCTGCTGCACCGAGGGCCTCGCTCTCAGGCGAGGCTGACCTATGTACAGACCGCCTTTCCTTCTAGAAGAATCTTTCTTAGTCATTGACCTCCTAATTTAGGTGGTCTTAAAAGTAGCCAAAAGCCTTATTAAAGGAATGAGATAATTATTATTGGGACAGGTAGAGAATTAGTCACTGATTTTATAGAGTCTTGCCATGTTCTACCTCTGAAATAACACTGAAGCAATCAAGCAGCTTCTTTCTAGGCAGGTTTTCAAAAGGATCTTTTCCAATTCAATTGGGAACACCCTCCTCTAGGCAGCTCCCCCTCTACACCTCCACCCCAGCGTCCTTCTCCTCTCCACTCTCAAATTGCTCAGAATCCATTACCTATTTGTCTGTTTCCTGTCACCCACGGTTAAATGCCCTTCTGATGACAACAACAGGGACTAAAAGCTTCGCACTTCCAGAAAATATTATCTGCCCAGGATTTTGCTGTGCAACTTTTCATGAGCACCGGGGGAGAGTGAGCCTGAAATGATTACATAGAAATGACTGCACTGCTGTTGCCAGGAGTGTTTAATTGAAAGTATAATGGCCGTGAGCATCTGGGTCTGATTTCACTTTACGCTCTAAACAGGAAATTACTCTCCCGCTAAAGGCACTTAAACCCTTGTGAGGTTCCAAAGCGCGGAGGACGCAGGCCTGCAGAGAGGACCCGGCAATCCAGGCGGAAGACCTGATCTGGACCCAGAGAGCAGGCGTCCCCGCACACGGCCAGCATGTCAGAGCACGTGACGGGTGCAAACCCTTCCGCAGAAATCAGCGCTTCCGAGAAATCAGCAGGCACAGGCCTGTCATGTGACAGCAGGTGGATACATATCTGAGAAGGAGACCAGCACTAGAAGACTCCATTTTGGACAAGTGCGTAAGCATAATTACAACCCATTTATGAGAGCCTGAAAGAAACAAACCCCAGACCAGTTCAGTAGGACAGCAAGTTACCGGGGAGATATAGAGAAACAGAATACAGTCAGCAGCAAGGATTAAGGGAAATCATCCAGTATTTAAGAATATGAGCTACTGCTTAGCCTGTGTGGCTCAGTGGTTAAGCATCGACCTATGAACCAGGAGGTCACGGTTCAATTCCTGGTCAGGACACATGCCTGAGTTGCAGGCTTGATCCCCAGTGTGGGGTGTGCAAGAGGCAGCTAATCCATGATTCTCTCTCATCACTGATGTTTCTATCTCTCTCCTCTCCCTTCTCTGAAATCAATAAAAATATATTTACAAAAAGAATATGAACTACTATATCCTGTGTTCATAATGTACTCAGGCTGCAGGGAAAGCGTGGTGTATTTCTGTGGAGTGTGAGTTCAATTACGTAACCGTCTTTGCCCTTCACAATGAAATAGCTTATTAATGCAGATGCCTAAGTGTGGGGCCCGGGTCTGGCTGTTGCAGCTAAATCTCTGTGCTTTGGTGGGCGAAGCCAGGAGCAAGGAAAGTCACAGAGTGAGGTCTTTATGAGGGAGGCTGCAGGCGCCATGGGGCTCTGTGACCGAGGAGAGTAGCTGGAGGCGTAGTGGGCGCAGTGACCTGCCCAGTGTCACCACACGCGTGGTAAGAGAAGAACCAGTCTCCAGGCCTAGCTCCACAGCGCGGCTGTTTCCACCACTCGCTGCGGATTCTGGGCTCAGGACACAAGCCCTCGGGCCCCTGAGCCTGGCCCATGTGGGAGGCAGCCCAGCAGGGACTGTCCTCCGGGCAGAACCAGATTCCCGTGTCTACTCTGATAACCCGGGCTCTGCACATGGGCCCCTTCTCACCTTTAATTGTCGGCTCCCATAACCCGCCGTTTGTTTATACAAAATGATGAGCCACAGGGGTTTACAGAGAAAGTTGCTGAAAACAACAAGTCTTCCCTTTGTGCTAAACTAGTATCTGTCAGCCTTCTTTCCTGCCTGGCCAAGTGTAAAGTCTTTTGCTGAATGTATGACTGAAAAGAACACTCAGTGAGTAGATTCAACATGGTGGTCAATGTCATGAATGCTACCGGGAGAGGTCATTTTGGTTCAGATGAGAGCATTTTAGCTTATGATCCCATAACTGCCCGCATGGACCTGCAGGAACGAGTGGGCGACTATTGCTCCATCTGAGGGTTACGACTTGAGCAAAACCCAATGCTCAGGGCCTCCCAGGAGCCAAGGGAAATGGCTCCTTGGAGCTGCAGATGTTAATGATGCCCAGTGGGAAAGGTCTCCCTGCAGCTAGCACTCTGAGCGCTGGCATCAGCTTCACTGTTTTCGAGCTGTTCACGTAGCAGGAAATGCATTTCAGATGCTCAAAGCAATGCTTTCTCTTTAACAAGGGCTGGTGTGCGTTGGGGAGGTAACTAGGCTGAAATTAAGTACGCAGAGATCGCCCACAGGTCCCCTGAGGCCAGGCTCCTCTCTCGCGCTCTGTCAGCACCTGGCTTCCTGTGGACACCGTTAGTAGTATGCCAGCCACCCCTCTTCCCCACAGATGTACTGAAAACTACAGGGTAAGGAGCTTTAAAGGCACTTTGTGGTCTCTCGGGCCACATTCTCCACAAACTGCCCTTATCACAGTCCCGAGAGCAGCGTGAGGGTCTGCTGCTTCCAAGGGCAGCGGCCGATCCGCGGTAGCGCTGACATGGACAATCAGAGCGTCTGTATGTCAGCCCCGAGAACGATGGACACAACTGGCTGCCTTACCCTCCTGCCCTGGCCGGTGTGGCTCAGCAGATAGAGCTTAGAACTGCGGATCGAAGGGTCCCGGGTTCGATTCCCGTCAAGGGCACATACCTCGGTTGCAGGCTCCTCCCTGGCCAGGCCGTGGTTGGGGCACATGCGGGAGGCAACCAATCGATGTGTCTCTCTCACATGGATGTTTCTCTCTGTCTTTCCCTCTCTCTTCCACTCTCCCTAAAAATCAATGGGAAATGTCCGAGGGTGAGGGTTAACAAAAAACAAAACAAAAAAACATCCCTCCTGTTAAGCAATGCAGCTGGGCACTCATTTGACTTAAGAAGAGCAGCTGACTGACCAGGCTGGTGTGGCTCAGAGGTTGAGCATGGACCTATGAACTAGGAGGTCAGGGCACATGCCCAGGTTGCGGGCTCAATCCCCAATAGGGGGTGTGCAATAAGCAGCCAATCAATGATTCTCATCATTGATGTTTCTCTCTCTCTCCCTCTCCCTCTTTCTGAAATCAATAAATACACATTAAAAAAAAAAAAAAAAGAAGAGCATCTTTCAAGAGCAGCTGATGGGCTCGGCCAGTGTGGCTCAGTGGTTGAGCATCTTCCCATGAATCAAGATGTCACCGTTTGATTCCCGTCAGGGCACATGCCCAGTTGGGGGCTTGATCCCCAGCAGGGGGCATGCAGTAGCCAGCCAATTAAGTTGATGTTTCTCTCTCATGGATGCCTCTCTTATTCTCTCTCTAAAAATCAATAGAAACTTTTTTTTTTAAAAAGAGCAACTGGTCTGGCTGACATGGCTCAGTGGTTGAGTGTCAACCTATGAACTAGGAGGTTATGGTTCAATTCCTGGTCAGGGTGCATGCCCAGGTTGTGGGGCACGCAGGAGGCAGCCAATCGATGATTCTCTCTCATTGTTGATATTTCTATCTCCCTCTCCCTTCCTCTCTGAAATCAATAAAAGTATATTAACAAAATAAAATAAAAAAGAGCAGCTGACTGGGAAGACAATAAGGCCCTGATGAAGATTAACAAGACCTAAGATCAAATGTGTTGCATCACTAAACACATTACTAAATATATTTTGGTAAAGTCTTTTAGGTGACTTCATTTATTGAAATCCATAAAATGAAATATAATTTATACTAGAGGCCTGGTGCATGAAATTTGTGCACGGGGGGGAAGGGGTTTCCCTTAGTCCCTTAGCCCAGCTTGCACCCTCTCCAATCTGGGACCCCTCGAGAGATGTCCAACTGCCCACCGGGATCGGGCCTAAACGGACAGTCAGACATCTCTCTCACAATCCAGGACTGCTGGCTCCCAACCGCTCACCTGTCTGCCTGCCTGATTGCCCCTAACCACACCCCTGCCAGCCTGATTGACGCCTATCTGCTCCCCTGTCAGCCCGATTGCCCCTAAATGCCCTACCCTGCCAGTCTGGTCACCCCTAACTGCCTTCCTCTGCTGGCCTGGTTGCCCCTAACTGCCCTCCCCTGCCGGCCCGGTTGCCCCTAACTGCCCTCCCCTGCAGACCTGGTCACCCCTAACTGCCCTCCCCTGCAGGCCTGGTCCCCCCAACTGCCCTCCCCTGCAGACCTGGTCACCCCCAACTGCCCTCCCCTGCTGGCCTGGTCCCCCCTAACTGCCCTCCCTTGCAGGCCTGGTCGCCCCCAACTGCCCTCCCCTGCAGGCCTGGTCCCTTCCAACTGCCCTCCCCTGCAGACCTGGTTCCCCCCAACTACTCTCTCCTTCAGGCCTGGTCCCTCCCAACTGCCCTCCTCTGCAGGCCTGGTCACCCCTAACTGTCCTCCCCTGCAGGCCTGATCGCCCACAACTGCCCTCCCCTGCTGGCCATCTTGTGTGTTGGAGTGATGGTCAATTTGCATATTACCTCTTTATTAGATAGGATACCTTAATGTATATACACACAGGAATAATTTAAAATAAAAGTGCTGATATATCGCATCTGATTGAGCTATTTAATTTAATTTTTTTTTAATCCTCACCCAAGGATATTTTTCCATTGATTTTTAGGGAGAGTAGAAGAGAGAGGGAAAGACAGAGAGGAACATGGATGTGCGAGAAACACATCAATTGGTTGCCTCCTGCAGGAGTCTTGACAAGGGCCCAGGCCAGGGAGAGTCTAAAACCAAGGTACGTGCCCTTGACCAGTTGAACGCGGGACCCTTTGGTCCATAGGCGGATGCTCTATCCACTGAGCCAAACTGGCTAGGGCTCCCATTGAGCTATTTTACATTGAGCCTATGTGGTGACTGTGGAGATTTGAAAAATGAGGAGTGGAAGGATCCAGGTCTCAGGGCTCCGGGCCAATGGGAAAGGAGATGAACCTGGCCCCGAGCCCGTGCCCAGCAGAGCAGTGGTCAGCTTCCAACATGTGGTGTCCAAAGGTGGTGAACACGGCTGGAGACGCTGCTTAGTGGAGCGAGGCAGGAAGGGCTCGCGAGGAGTGGTGCTGGCCAGGTAGGTGGGACCTCCAGATGGCCTCTGCCTAAGCCAGGAAGACCGCCAGGGGCAGTCCTGGAGCCGAGCCAGTCCCAGGCCTAGTGGCAGCAGGGGACAGTGCCGCTGAGGTGGCCACGCAGGGCCCTCTGCACGGCCTGGGCTGGCGTCCACAGGGCTGGGTGGTGACCCTGGCTCTCCCATGCTCACTTGTTGGTGCTGGGTTTCAGAGTTGAATCTAGCGGTTAGGAGTATGGGCACTGAGAACAGGAGGGTGCTGGGCCCCGAGTCCTTGCTGGCCTGTGACTCGGGTATCTGCTCATTCTTTGTCTGGGTCTCTCATCTCTACCAAAGGGACGCGAAGGCGCCTGTTTCTTAGGGCTTGTGTTAGCACAGTGCCTGGTATGTCCCAGGAATCGATGAAGTGAATTATGACCATAACATCACAGGGCAAAGGGAAGGTGTATTGTTGCTGTTATTCTTGTTGACAGGCGAGGCACACAGATAGCCGACCCTGTGGGTGCATGGGAGGAGGCGGGAGTAGCGAGGGCCCAGGTGCCTGGGCTGCTGTAGGTTAAACCCGCAGCCGTGTGGGTGGAGTCTGTGTGTCCATGTGCGACTCAGGGTCTGAGCAGGGCGGCCGGGCCTGAGCCGGGGGGAACTGAGGCACGGGCCTGATACGTTTAAGAAGAAAACCACGTGTGTCTGCTGAGAATGGTATCTTTCTCAGAATTGCCGCCTCCTTTCTGGCTCATTCTGTTCTGCTTGGAAGCCCCTGACGATGTGTCAGAGTGCGCCCTTCCTCGCGGACCGTCACTGTAACTGCATTTCCCCCATTTCCACTGAGGAACATTCTAGACTGTTTCCCCATGTTCTTGCTTCTGGGCTATACAATGGAGGGATGGATGTGACATTCTGTCACAGCCTTTCAATTGACAAACTATGTGGCTCTGCAACACCTCCTATTGGCTGTTCCTAGAGGCCATCCTCGGAGACAGGACGTTCGAGAGAGCAGCCGCCTTCCAGCCAGTCCTGGGGATCCTCGTGGAACTGGACCCCGCATTCCGTGCCACGGTGCCTCCATTCTGTGGAGTTTGGTTTATAACACGTGTGCGCTAGGGAAAGTGATTCATCATGAGCGGGAGCCGGAGGGAGGCACCCTGACTGCTTTCCAGATGCTCTGTCTTACCGTCTTATATTAGGGGCAGAGTCTCCTGGAAAGGACGTGACCTTGACAGAAGGCACCAGGGGTTCCTGCCGGCAGCTCCTCCCTCCCCCCTCCCTCAGCCCCATCGCTGCTCTGAGCTCTGCCTGGCACACTCAAGCACGCTCGGCTTTGTAGACATCACATGTCTCAAGAACCATTAGTACTTCTTCAAAAGCACTTTGCTCTTTCTCCGATGACATGTTATGTCACGGTCACACTGACTAACATCTCTGTGCTCAGGGTGTTGGGTGCATTTAAGTTTAATCTCCCAGGACCCCTGCAGGGCAGTGGGCCACGGTACCCATTTTATGGACGAGCAAAGTGAGGCTTGGAAAGGGCGAGTGTCCTGTTGCAGTCACACTCAGCTTTCTAGACAAGCATGAGGGATCGGTGGCCCTGAGGACAGCGGAGCCCTGGATTTCGACCTGTGACCTTCACTAACGACCCCTCAAGGTGGTTGGGCGGCGGCTCTGGAGCCCACAGCTATTCTGTGGACCCGGAGGCTTTCTCGTGGCAGGTGCTTTGCTGTCTCTAAGTCCGCTCACTGTGTTTTTCTCAGATGGAGCTTAAATCTATTTTTATCGAAACTCACAATTCCCACAGGCTTTCCGAAAGTTCGGGGATTATTTCTATTTGGAAGTAGCTTGTACCACTTCCCAGGAGGATTTTTGCCTTTAAGGCTCTTGAAAAATAAGTGATTTTGAGTTTCCTCTGTCCTCGAAGAGCTATTATTACCAACCAAATTCTAAGCATCACAAAGAGGCCAAAGGGTAAGAGGCTATTATTGCTACTGCTCCGTAAAATATTCATCACCAGGAATCGAAGACGAGCTGCCTGTTGCGTGGATCAGCTGCACCGTGTGCCTGCCCTGTGGGCTTTTTCCAAGTCCTTTCCAGTGCAGGTCTGAGGCCTGTGCGTGGGGCTGGGACGCCCGGCGGGTGCAGGTGGGGGATGGGAGGCAGGTGAGGCAGCCCCCCGCGGTGCCATCAGTGCCTGGTCCCGGCGGGAAGCCCGGCTCCAGAGGAGCAGTGCACAAGCACCTCCAACTGTCTGCAGGGGACCGAGAGCCACGCTTTGTCCTGGCTCCCACTCTTGGGGAGGGGGGCGGATCAGGACGTGCCTCAGGCCCTTTTGAGGGGTCTGGGTTTGCCTCTGCTGGACTGGCTGCACGTCCTCCCAGCAAACCAGGTGTTGGCAGACTCTGGGCAAAAGGCAGGAAACTGCGCAGTGGAGGGAGGGCCTTCAGCTGCACCTCCAGCCTCCGGTTGCCACGGTAACAGCTGGAGCGCAATGTGGCCCCAGAGGAGGCGGGATGACCCCTGTCTCCAAGTGCAGGGTGTGCACGCCCCCGTGTTTCACCGAACAGTCGAATAGTTACTGTGCCGTTTCCAGTTTTTCTTTTGGCTGCCACAGTGCTGCACGGAGCATCGAATGCACAGTCTCATTAGCTGGGGTGCAGGTCTGTGAGGTGGTCCCCCAGGCGGAGCTGCTCGTCAAAGCACTTCATCGGCTAACCCTCAGCGCCCCGAGCGCCGCTATTACTGTCCTCATTGTCACAGGAGGCAGCGGGCGTTGGCGTCTAGGAATGGCGGCTGTTGGAAGTTTTTTAAAAATATATATTTTATTGATTTCAGGGAGAAAGGGAGAGGGAGAGAGGACAGAAACATCAATGATGAGAGAGGATCATGGATCGGCTGCGTCTTGCACGCCCCACACTGGGGATGGAGCCCCAAACCGGGCCTGTGTCCTGACGGGGAATCAATGGTGACCTCCTGGTTCATAGGTTGATGCTGAACCACTGAGCCCCGCCGGCTGCCTGTCTCATTCTCCATGTCAGCATTCCCAGCAGTGAACGCAGCTGCAGTGAGCGGGTCCCGGAGCTGCTCTGTGTGTGTGCCCTGGGCATGTGCTGTTCCTTTACTCCGTGCCCGCCCCACGCTCCCACACGCCTCCACTCCGAAGCACTAGAATAGGGGGACCCCCGTGCTCCATGCTGCTCTGCCTGTGCAGGCTCTGTGGTTGCATGTACTGTGCTGTATTCAACAGCAACTGATGTGTCCCACTGTCCTGCAAGTCCTGAGGGCACCCGGAGTCCGTGCCTTTCCGTCTTCGTGGTCACTGCACTCAGCAGGCTGCTGGGTTTGCAGTCAAAGACATTGAAAAAAATGGGTGTTGCTCAGCCAGCCTGGCTCAGTGGTTGAGTGTCGACCTATGAACCAGGAGGTCACAGTTTGATTCCCGGTCAGGGCACATGCCCGGGTTGCAGGCTCGATCCCTGTAGGGGGTGTGCAAGAGGCAACTGATCAATGATTCTCTCTCATCATTGATGTTTCTATCTCTCTCTCCCTCTCCCTTCCTCTCTGAAATCAATAAAAATATATTTTTAAAAGAAGAAAACATGGGTGTTGACATGAGTTCATCTTAAAGGCACAGAGTCCCCAAGGTCAGTGTTAAGTCAGTGACTGGTATTAGATAACGGTTTCTGCAGGATAATTCTGGCAGCTGTGCCCGATGGATGGGTGGGCGAGGGGAGAGAGGTGGCAGAGAATCTGTTTGGGAGGTTTAGTGACTGTGGAAATGAGGAAGAATGAATGAATTTCAGAGACCGTTGCGGGCAGGATTTCTGGGACCTGCTGAGTGCCTGAGGGGAGAGGAGCACAGGCCAGGGCCTCTGGGCGTGGCCACCAGGTGAGATGGGTGAGTGAGGAAGCTTAGAGGGAGGCTGTGTGCGTGGGGAGGAGACAAGGCTTTTTCTGAACACGTGGAGGGAGACGTGCTGAGCAGACACATCTATGAAGGCAGTTGGAGACAGAGGTCATGTGTGTATTTTGTATGTTTTATGTAAGTGTATTATGTATTTTGGGTGTATTATATATGTGTTATGTATATTATCCATGTATTTGAATGTTTTCTATATTTGCATGTTTATGTATGTATGATGTATTGTGTTTATGTGTATATGTATATATTGTATGTAGGCATTGTGTACATTGTGTATATTTTGTACATCTTTAAGCATTTGTCTCAATATGTGTGTTGATGTCAAGAGTGTTTAAACAAATCGATGGAGAACTCTTTATTTCTACAATCGAAACCTTTATCTCCTTCTCTGCTGTGCAGGCACCGTGCACTCCATGCCGCGGCTCAGAATGACGGGCAGCAACGCTCCGCTGACCAGGCATTGGCCCCTCCGCACCTGACGTCCGGGGAGGAGGGCACACCCCGTGCCTCCGGGGCGCAGCGGGCACACGGCAGGACCGGCTCAGGCTCAGGGCCTGTGGGAAACAAGGGAACTCTCCATTTTCTGACTCCACGAATGTTTGTCTCAGACTACATTCGCCATGCAGTCTGGCTTCCTCAGGTGACGCTGAAGGACCCCTCCCCTCCCCGTCCCCGGATGTAACGGTGAGGCCTGGAGGGCTGGCTCTCTGGTGGTGCTTCGGGCTCGGGCTGTGGAAACCTGTGCGTTAGTGGCATAGCCTTTAGTGCCCCTGGTGCCCGTGCCTGCAGAGGAGGCATGTGGGGCCCCTGTCCCCGTGACCTCTAATGCAATGGATGGGACAAAGGGGTCCGTGTGTCCCCGAAGGACTCGACAGGAGGTGACCCTTCCACTGAGGATGCGCAGCGTCTCCGAATGCGGACGTGGTGGCACTGTGACCCCTGTTCACACTCACCAGGACGTGCGAACCAGCACCAGCTCCCTCACCGGCGAGGCATCTCCTCACCCCTCGCTCCCGGCTGTGTAGGAACCGTACACAGCACGTCTCTCCTGACATTCGTGTGTTTTCTTCTCCAAATGCAGGGAATGCAGCCTCCCACGGATTGCGAGCGAGTCCGAACTCTCCCCAGGAGATTTCTCCTCAAACTCCTTGTGCCCACATACAATTGGTTTCAAGTGCTCTTGAGTTTCTTAGGACTTTAATGAGTCTCCGGAGTGTGTGGCTATCATTGTCCACATCAGGGCTGTCTATTCTGAGAGCTATGCGCTCTAGGGTCTGCCAGAGCCGCTCCCGCCCTGGCTGACAGGTGGACACCAGCCATTTAAAAAATTTGTTTGAGCCGGTTTGGCTCAGTGGATAGAGCATCCGCCTGCACACTGAAGGGTCCCAGGTTTGATTCAGGTCAAGGGCACATGCCAGGTTGCAGGCTCGGTCCCCAGGGGGAGCGTGCAGGAGGCAGCCATCAGTGATTCCAGACACTCGGTCACAAAGCAAAGGCAGCTCGGCAGCGACCTTGCGGGACATTTTGTTTCCACCTGGCTATGGAGAGTCCTTGCTGCCATGGCAACGGTGTCCCTGGATACCCGGCAGTTGACAACAACATTCTTTATGTGCTGATTTTATGCTCAGAAACGTAGGTGGGCTGGTGGGAGGAACAAAACAACAAGCTGGAGGATAAAATTGCTGTAAGACACTGTTGTAAGCCCTTTATCTCACACCTCCTAGCCCGTCCAGCACCCATCACCAGGTCCCATCCTCCCCCCACTCCCACCTGGTCCCAGCCCCCAGCACCTCTCCCAGCGTTCCTGCAGGGCCGTCCCCCGCCCCTCGCTGGTCTGTTTCCTTCCTTGTACTCTCTAAGGGCTGTCAGCGTGGGCCTTTTATAACCTGACTAGGGGCCCCGTGCACGAATCCCTGCACCTTGAAAGGAACTGCGGGCTGCGAGGCTGCGGTGGGCACAGGGGTGGGTCTCGGCCCCTCCTCCTGTTACACTGTAAATCAGCGAGCTGAACATAGGACGCCTTAACAATCCAATTAATTAGGAGTCTTTATTAACGCCAGTGGGCCCAGAGGGAGATGTCTCCCAAATTTCTGAGCAAAAACATGGAGGAAGCTTTCCCTATTTATATCTTTCTAGCTCTTTGTCTGCACATTTTACAAAGAGCTCTGTGTAAGTTATTTTTGCAGACAGCTTGTAACCTTGGGCATATAACTAACAAATACCTGGCATGAGAATATGGGAGTATTATCAGTATCATCCCTTTACGTTAGATGGCTGGCCTGCAAGGTCAGACAGCAAGTTTATCTTCTCTATTATTTAAGTAAAAAAAACAAAGTTATTTTACAGAATAAGGGACCATCTAAAAATAAGAGTTGACTTACAGAACAAAGGACTATCTAAAAATAGCAGAGAATTTCAAACAGCAGTTTTTCCAAAAGAGGGATTATTATGCTTCACTCCGTGCCCCCGCTCGGCCCCTCCTGCCACGGCCCCCGGCCCCCTGTCTGCTGGCAGCCCCGCTCCCCTACAAGCTGACAGCACCCACTGACAGCGCGGAGCGACTGGGGCCGGCGCCAGCAGTGGGTGTGAGCAGGGCCGGCGCCAGCAGTGGGTATGAGCGGCAACTGCTGTACTGATCGCCCCTCAGGAGCTGGGGGAGGTGGAGAAGCCCTCAGGGGCGACCTGGCCGGCAGCCGCTGCTCGAACCCACTGATGGCACTGAGCGATCGGGACCAGCGCCTGGCACCAGCAGCAGGTATGAGTGCTGGGCAGGACCACGGCACGTGAGAGCAAAGAATTTTCAGTAACCACCAGAGGCTCATCCCAATGACAGCGACCAGTGCCCGACCTTGGTCTGGTGCCCCCCCACCTGGTCCACCATCCTGCCATGCTGATGCCTGCCATGTTCCATGCTTTGCTGCCTGCTGCTGACGCCTGCCATGTTCCATGTGTGCCCCCAGGTGGTCAGCGCACATCATAGCGACTGGTTGTTTGGTTGTTCCGCCACTCAGTCTATTTGCATATTAGGGTTTTATATATAGACTAGAGGCCCGGTGCCTGAAATTCTTGCACGGGGCGGTGGGGGGATGTCCCTCAGCCCAGACTGTACCTTCTCCAATCTGGGACCCCTCTCACAATCCAGGACTGCTGGCTCCCAACTGCTCACCTGCCTGCCTTCCTGATTGCCCCTAACTGCTTTGCCTGCCAGCCATATCACCCCCTAACCACTTCCCTGCCAGCCTGATTGATGCCTAATTGCTCCCCTGCCAGCCTGATTGCCCCTAACTGCCCTACCCTGCAGGCCTGGTCACCCCTAACTGCCTTTCCCTGCAGGCCCGGTCGCCCCCAACTTCCCTCCTCTGCTGGACTGGTCACCCCTAACTGCCCTCCCCTGCAGACTTGATTGCCCCCAACTGCCCTCCCTTGCAGGCCTGGTCCCTCCCAACTGTCCTCCCCTGCTGGCCTGATCACCCACAACTGCCCTCCCCTACTGGCCTGGTCCCTCCCAACTTCCCTCCCCTGCTGGCCATCTTGTGGTGGCCATCTTGTATCCACATGGGGCAGCCATCTTTGACCACATGGGGGGCAGCCATCTTGTGTGTTGGATTGACGGTCAATTTGCATATCACTCTTATTAGATAGGACTAGAGACCCGGTGCATTAAATTTATGCATGGGGGGGGGCGTTCCCTCAGCCCAGACTGCACCCTCTCCAATCCAGGACCCCTTGGGGGATTTCCAACTGCTCGTTTAGGCCCAATCCCACAGGATTGGGACTAAACTGGCAGTCAGACATCCCTCTCACAATCTGGGACCACTGGCTCCTAACTGCTCACCTGTCTGCCTGCCTGATCACCCCTAACTTCCGCACCCCTGCTGGCCTGGTCACCCCTAACTGCCCCCCTGCCAACCTGGTTGCCCCCAACCCCCCCCCCCCCCCGCGCCAGCCTGGTCACCCCTCATTACCCCCTCTGCCAGCCTGGTTGCCCCACACAACATGCTGCACAGTTGTTTGGTCATCCCTCACCAACCCCCCTGCCGGCCTAGTAGCCCCACACAGCCTGTTTGTTCATCCGTTCATGCGATGGTCGCTTAGGCTTTTGTTATTATAGATTCTCATGCTCCTTGGATGGAGAGCCGTGGTGGGAATCCATGGGCTCTCGTTTCATTAGGTGCCTTGGTGTTTACAATGCCCATCATTCCAGTCTGCTGCCCAGGTCACCTGGGTGGCTCTGCTGCAGGCTCAGGGCAGTCTTACCTTGGGCCCTGACAGAAGGGGCAGGCCCGCTGTGGCCGGCTCTCAGATGGCACCCAGGGCAGCCCCAGGAGCCAGACCTCTATGTGGGGACATTCAGGCCTCGGCCTGTGTCATCGTCACTAAGGCCTGTCCTGGTCGCTAAGAGCCCATCACCAAGGCCAGTCGCAGGTGTCCCTGGTGTGAGGGATACACTCTCCCCCGGGGAGGGGGCTGCAAAGCGAGGCCAGGGGTGTGGAAACTGGGACCAATGATCAGATCTCCCCCCGACGGCTGCTCTGGCACTTGGATGAAGCCCAGCTCAGCCTCCTGCAGCTCACAGGCTCTGTGCCGGCCTCTGGCCAGCTTCCGGGGGAGTCCCACACTCTCCTCACCCTCTCCCTACTATGCGCTGGTCCTTTTCTGTTCCTGGAACCCTGCTGGGAGCTCCTGTCCCCTGCAGCCCCCTCCCAGCTTCCTCTGTCCTCATCAGGCCTCTGGCCAAGAGTCCCTTCCTGAGGAAGCCTGGGGGTGCACCGTCGCCCCTGCCAGGGCTCTCAGGTGGGTGCTGTGCACGCGGCCGCCTCCCGGAGGCCGCAGAGAGAGGATGTCGCTCTGTCCGGAGGGAGGAGCTCCGAGGGCGGAGTCAGACAGGCTTGCGGCAGGAAGGAGCGAGCGGACGGCGGGCTTCCAGGCCCTGCCCCGGCACACACCTCTGGAGCCTGTGGAGCGGCGGCCTGGGCCTGGCACAGGCCCTCGGAGGGGAATGCTGACCGGCGTGGCCGGGGTTGGCGATGAGGCCTGAGGGCTTTGCTGTGCGCTCCGCCCATCATGCCCATCAGTGGTGTGTTAGCGTCTGTCAGGGGGGGGCAGGCCTCCACGCTGGGTGCCCACTGCCAACCCCGCCTCCCCTGGACCTTTTTCTGTCTGTCCGAGTAAGGCGTGTGTAGACTGAGGGCACAGCTGCCATTCCGCCGCCTCCCGGGCTGCCCTGGGAGTGAGGAACCCACCCAGGCACTGAGGACGGCATTTTCGGAAACAGGGTCTCTCCAAAGAGGCGCAGGGGCGCTGGGTCTGGCGAAGGCCGGTCTCTCTGGGGCACGTCCAGCAGTGGAGTGGGCGCCTGGGTGGTCCGCCGTCACCTGAGCACAGCTGCACCTGCTCGGAGGCCAGCGGCAAGTGGGAGGCCGCAGAGGGACAGGGGTCAGTGTGTGATCTGAGATGACCTTTGGCAGGGGAGCTGGGAGCAGAGGGTGGGGACAGCAGCCAAGGCCTGGGACTGGGACGGCAGCCAATCAGGGCCTCCGCTGAGCAGCCAGGGGACAGGACGGTGAAGGTCGGCCAATAAAATACACTGAGAAATGACTCAGTCCTGGTCAGCATTGAAATACGTGGCAGTCAGTTTCCACCGAAGGAAAGGAAATGACTCTCTATGATGTTAGACAATTCACTACTTATTACCCACTGATAAGTCATCTCAGAGTTAAGCAGTTTTAAGGCCATACCGTCAACATCATTTATTAATTCATTTACTTGCCAAGTATTTATTAAATACCCTTTAGTTCTTTATAAAAGTACTAAATTTTATACTGACTACCAGGGTAAAGGACTAGTAGCTAGAGAATTGGCAGTCTCGGCAGGACTGTACTCAGGAGTTAGTGCTTTTTGTATCACAAGAATGTCCTTGTTTACAAATCAAGCCAAGTCCTTTAACAAAACGCACCGCTCCAAATGATCTCAAACAAAGGAGAGCGTGGGTTCTTGACCCTGCGAAGTTCCAAGGGAAAGAAGTTACTGGGCACAGAGACCCAGATCCAAACGGGAGAAGCCCAGAGAGCAGTGACTGCTGCCATAGTTATAGTAGGGATCTATTCTGGCCGGAGGCTCCGGTGCGCACACAGAGCGACGTCAGACCATGTGCTGGGGGATGGTGCGCCTGACGCCTGTGCAATTTTGTTAACCAGTGTCACCGATACGACCAATAAGAAGTAAAAAGTCAAACATTTATTCTGTGTGCAAATCCTTTTACAGCGTTCTGCAGGTTATAGGCAGAAGGAAAGAGGTGTTTTTGTTTTTTTTTCAATGTATTTTTTATTGATTTCAGAGAGGAAGGGAGAGGGAAAGAGATAGAAACATCAATGATGAGAGAAAATCATTGATCGGCTGCCTCCTGCACGCCCCACACTGGGGATCGAGCTCACAACCCGGGCATGTGCCCTGACCGGGAATCGAACCCTGACCTCCTGCTTCCTAGGTTGATGCTCAGCCACTGGGCCTAACCAGGCAGCGGTGGAGATATGCGCGGGAAGTGCTTGTGTCCACGGGTAAGGTGCCCACAGTGTGTCCCACAGGGACGGAGGTGGGAGGGGGGATGAGACTCTGAAGGGCAGGGGTTTGTAAGGAAATGGAGAGGGCACGCAGTCTGAGAGGGAGGTGTTGAACGGATGGAGATTGTCCCATGGAGAGAACTGCTAAGGACTCCGCGGGGCTGCGGTTCCTTGAGGGCGGGAAGGAGCGTTTGTAGCGCCTCAGCTGCCTGGACAGACAGGACACGTTTTCTTAGAAGCAATGACGCGCTGCAGTGTCCAGAATTCTCACGGCCACGGAGAGAGGCCGGGCGCCGTGTCACCACCCAGGCAGAAGGGGCGGCATGGGCAGGGCCCTGGCCCAGCACGTGTGTGTGTGTGTGTGTGTGTGTGTGTGTGTGTGTGTTTGTGGTAGCTGCCTACTCAAAGGTCCCCTCCTATTTAGATACAAGTGGGGCTCCCCACCGCTCACCCCGTGTTCTCCATGCCAAGGGAGGAGAGTTGGAACCCTGCCCGACCCTACTGCACGTGTGATTTGGGGCAGTCCCTCGGTTTTCACTTGACTAAAGTGGGGGTGACAATCACATTATTACCCAGGTGTTGGGAGAATTAGTGGACACATGGAAAGTGCCTAAAACGGAGCCTGGCACACAGTGTTCTGTGCCTGTGAGCTACGCAGGTGGTTACATGCAGATGGGTGAGCGTTTACACACTTAAACCTATGGAATAACTACACCAGCATACACATGACAATTCCTTTAACATTTAAAAAATATTTTTATTGTTGATAGTATTACAAATGTCTCCCATTCTACCCTCTTCCCTTAACCCCCTCCTCCCAGCTCCTACTCCCCCAGGTCTTCCCCACCCTATGGCCCATGTCCATGGGCTGTGCCTATCCTATATAATAAAAGCCTAGGTAGCATCACGCCCTTGCACGATGCCCTCATGCGACGCCCTAGTACAGTGGTCGGCAAACTGTGGCTCGCGAGCCACATGTGGCTCTTTGGCCCCTTGAGTGTGGCTCTTCCACAAAATACCACGTGTGGGCGTGCACGTACAGTGCAATTGAAACTTCATGGCCCATGCGCAGAAGTCGGTTTTCAGCTCTCAAAAGAAATTTCAATCGTTGTACTGTTGATATTTGGCTCTGTTGACTGAGTTTGCCGACCACTGCCCTAGCACAACATTGTCACAAGATGGCTGCCATAAGATGGCCGCCACAAGATGGCCACCACAAGATGGCCACCACAAGCTGGCCACACGCACAGCGGAGGTGGGGCCCAGTGGCCGCTCTGCGTGGTGAGGCCTGAGAGTCCTGTGGCTCTGCGCAGCACGGAAGAGGCTGGTCCCGGCGTCTCCGCTGCCTCACGTGGAGGAGGCAGGTCGCGGCAGGGGAGGGCAGTTGTGGGCAATCAGGCTGGCAGGGGAGCAGTTAGGCATCAATCAGGCCAGCAGGGGAGTAGTTAGGGGGTGATCAGGCTAGCAGGCAGGTGAACAGTTAGGAGCCAGCAGTCCTGGATTGTGAGAGGGATGTCCAACTAAACCGGCAGTCGGACATCCCACGAGGAGTCCCAGGTGGGAGAGGGTGCAGGCCGGGTTAAGGCACACTCCTTCCCCTCCCCCCTCTCTGTGCATAAATTTCGTGCACCGGGCCTTTAGTAAGTATATAAGTTCTTTGGTTTATCTCTTCTTGTCCCTCAGCCCCACACCAAGGATGTCAGTCTGGTCCGTGCCTCCCTGCTTTGGGTCTTATTTTGTTGGTCAATTCATTCTGCTCATTAGATTCCACATATGAGTGAGGTCATGTGATACTTGTCTTTCTCTGACGGGCTTGTTTCACTCAGCATGATACTCTCCAGGTCCCTCCATGCTGTCCCAAAGGGTAAGAGATCCTTCTTCTTTACTGCTGCCTAGTGTTCCATGGTGTAACTGTACCACAGCTTCTTTATCCACTCGTCTGCTGATGGGCACTTGGGCTGTTTCCAGATCTCAGCTATTGTAAACTGTGCTGCTATGAACATAGGGGTCCACGTATTCTTTCTGGTTGGTGCTTTGGGTTTCTTAGGATATATTTCTAGAAGTGGGATCAATAGGTCAAATGGCAGTTCCATTTTTAATTTTTGAGGAAACTCCATACTGTTTTCCCATAGTGGCTGCACCAAACTGCTTTTTTATATCTCTGTATATCACAAACTCGTGTATATATATGCACATATACATGTTGCAAAAGCGTTGGCAATGTGTGTAGACATCGAAAGGTGCTGGCAATGGGCGTGATCGTGTTTAGTGAAGGAGGACCCCTGAGGAAGACGTGTCCGCATTCACCGAGTGGAAGAGGCGGCGGTGGGAACCGCTGCGCTGAGACAGGGTGTGCGGACAAGGCAGCTCTGAATCCGCTCAGAACACAGCACCGCCGTGCCGCTGTGCACCCTCCTCCTCACCGCGGGCTCCCGACAGGCGGCGCCACGCCCCGGGGTCGCCGCCCGCAGCGACCGCAAGGCTTGGCCTCGGCGTGGAGCCAGCCTTGTCCACCGGATGTTTCCAGGTTTCCTCGGTTTGGGTGACGTTTGCCATCTCTCAGCAATGACTTCTCTCCTGGTCACAGCTGCCTCGCTGACCTGCAGCCACGGACGGTTAACTCAGGTGCTGTTTTATCTGGTTTGCAGGCACGGTGTGTGTGCGTTTGCCTAACGTGGGAGCGAAGGTTTGGGGTCACGTTTTATTCAGGGTTTGTTGTGATGAAAGGCCCGATTCAAAACAGGAGCCCAGCCGCCCTGCGCAGGCATGAGCTCAGTGTCCCTGACAGTCGTGTCTGAAGGCGGCGGCTGCATGGAGGGAGCGTCCTTCTTCATGGCCCGGGGGCCGGGGAGAGAGCCGGTGGGTTCCGTGGTCGGCCTCAGTACCGACGTTCTCTCTGACTGTGCGCCTCTGATAGATGCTGTCACATAGAAAGTTCTGCATTTACGTCCCCTTTGTCTGCCAGGCCCTACACATCCAACCTGATGGCAGCACGCTGAGTGAGTGAGGACTCTGCCCGGGAGGGGCGTGCCCCGCTCCGCTGCTGTCCAGGGGCCGGGGGTCCAGGGCTGTGTCTGTACGGAACCTCCTCCCCCTCCCCTGAAGCTCAGTGAGTGAGAGCAGTTAGCCGCCTGCCAATTACCCATAATTAAAGCAATAACAAGGAGGCCCTTATGCTCATGACACCATGGACAGGCTGTGGACATGCTGTGGACATGCCATGGACACGCTGTGGACATGCCATGGACACACTGTGGACATGCCTTCTTCATGCATACTCAGGGTCTGATTGCTCTGTTTGAAAGGTAAAGTAATGAGTTAACGGGACTTTATGCCATTCCTTCTGAGTATGTGAGGAGCACCTCGGGGTTACACCCTTCGTTTACTCGCACTAGCCCGGGAGGGGCGCTCGGGCTTTTCGGGGTGACACCCTCTCCTGTACCTGCTGCTGTTGAGGTGCCTTTCACTCACTCGAACCCCCCGGGGCGGATGTTGGGGTGCCGTGCTCTGGCCCTGAGTGTGGCCGTGAGTCTGGAGTGAATGGCGGGGGTGAGTGCTACCGAGGTCAGTCACCCCACCAGGAAACCCGAAAGCAGGCGCGTCTGTGGGATGCGGGGAGAGCGCGGGGTCTCCGAGCCCCGGGGAGCTCTGTGCCGGCGCCGTGGACCGTGCGGTCCGGGCACTGGCTGAAGCCAGGCGGTCGGGCGACAGCCCAGCTCTTGCTCGTAGACGTTCAGATTTACAGCGCCGGGCACAGTGTTCCCAGCCGCGCCCTGGCCGCAGAGATCGCGATCCTCATCCTGGAAGCGGTGTCGGGATTTCAGTTCTGAAAGACAGGCTGTACTGTCACCGAACCAGTGAGCTCACCGCGGCCCACTTCTTCCAGGTCCCGCTGGGAACCACCCGCAGAGTGAGCACGGGACACGCCACGGGGCCTGTGGCTTCCTCGCTGCTTCCCGTGTCTGAGCCGGTTTACCCACCGTTGCATAAGCCAGCGGGCGGACGGCATCAGACGGCTGTGCCAGTCCGAGGGGAGGAATCTCGAACCACAGACGTGCATGGAAAGGCAGGGACACAGTCAGGTGCCTGACTCCCACGCCCCGTGGTGTCCTGCCCCGCAGCTGCCCCGCAGCGAGGGCCTCCCCTCTGGGCATGGACGGGCTCCACAGAGACACGGCTAGGCAGACGCTGCTCTCTTTTTTGAATGGATCTACTTTTATTGATTGATTTCAGAGAGGGAGGGAGAGGGAGAGAGAGAGAAACATCAACGATGTGAGAGAATCGTGGATCGGCTGCCTCCTGCACGCCCCATACTGGGGATCGAACCCACAATCCGGGCATGTGCCCTGACCGGGAATCGAACTGTGACCTCCCGGTTCCTAGGGAGACGCTCACCCACTGAGCCACGCGGCTGGGGAAATAAATCACTTTTCTAAAGGAGGAGACGGAATACATATGCAGGCAGAACGTGAACTGTTTCGGAGGCTGATGAGGACCATGGAGAGGGACCAAGCCAGGAGAGGGAGCAGGTCATGTGATTTACAGCTATCTTCCCGGAGCGTGCGACTCCCTGAGGGGGACCCGGTCCCATGTCGCTGTCACCAGAGCCATTGGGGTCATCCGCGTGGCACATACACATGTTGTGAATGGATAGACTTGGTGCCGACTGCCCCCTCCCTTAGCCTGCCTGCCGTCTCCTCCCCACACCCCTGGGCGTGGGTGTGGCCCACTCACTGGTTATGTGCCTCCCTGCTGCCTGAAGGCGCGAGGTCACCTGCACAGGGTGGGAACCGACCTCTGGTTTGATCCCTGATGTGTATCAAGAAGACAATAGTCTTTAAAGAACTACTGCCTGGCAGGTGTGGCTCCGTGGTTGAGCATCGACCTATGAACCAGGAGGTCACGGTTCGATTCCCGGTCAGGGCACAGGCCCGGGTTGCAGGCTCGATCCCCAGTGTAGGGCATGCAGGAGGCAGCCGATCCATGATTCTCTCTCATCATTGATGATTCTCCCTCTCTGTCTCTCTCTCTCCCTTCCTCTCTGATATCAATAACAAAATATTTAAAAAAATATTTGTTGACTGAATGGATTTTCAAGTCATTCGCAATGAGAAAACAAGTTGTGAATTTATGATGGACGGGTTTGGTTGCTGATCCTGGCAAGCGGGGTTGTTCCTGCCACCAACACGCATGCTGATCGCTCCCAACAAACCTGCGCCATGCCCAGGAGCCTGTGGGGAGTGCTGGTGGCGGGCCCGGCTGCCAGGCATGCACCTGGGCGCCAGGTGTAGGGGCATCGATGGGCGCTTGTTCCATTGCCAGTGCTACCACAAGTCCTCTATTCTGGAGATTATTAAAGGGGCCCGGCCAGTAAAGCTGGGACAGCGAGGAGAGGGCATGGAGCAGGTGGATGGCAGTGAGGGGAGGGCATGGAGCAGATGGATGGCAGTGAGGGGAGGGCATGGAGCAGGTGGATGGCAGTGAGGGGAGGGCATGGAGCAGGTGGATGGCAGTGAGGGGAGGGCGTGGGAGCAGGTGGATGGCAGTGAAGGGAGGGCGTGGGAGCAGGTGGATGGCAGTGAGGAGAGGGCATGGGAGCAGGTGGATGGCAGTGAGGGGAGGGCGTGGGAGCAGGTGGATGGCAGTGAGGGGCGGGCATGGAGCAGGTGGATGGCAGTGAGGGGAGGGCGTGGGAGCAGGTGGATGGCAGTGAGGGGAGGGCATGGAGCAGGTGGATGGCAGTGAGGGGAGGGCGTGGGAGCAGGTGGATGGCAGTGAGGAGAGGGCGTGGGAGCAGGTGGATGGCAGTGAGGGGAGGGCGTGGGAGCAGGTGGATGGCAGTGAGGAGAGGGCGTGGGAGCAGGTGGATGGCAGTGAGGGGAGGGCATGGAGCAGGTGGATGGCAGCGAGGAGAGGGCGTGGGAGCAGGTGGATGGCAGCGAGGAGAGGGCGTGGGAGCAGGTGGATGGCAGCGAGGAGAGGGCATGGGAGCAGGTGGATGGCAGCGAGGAGAGGGCGTGGGAGCAGGTGGATGGCAGCGAGGAGAGGGCGTGGGAGCAGGTGGATGGCAGTGAGGAGAGGGCGTGGGAGCAGGTGGATGGCAGTGAGGGGAGGGCGTGAGAGCAGGTGGATGGCAGTGAGGAGAGGGCGTGGGAGCAGGTGGATGGCAGTGAGGAGAGGGCGTGGGAGCAGGTGGATGGCAGTGAGGAGAGGGCGTGGGAGCAGGTGGATGGCAGTGAGGAGAGGGCGTGGGAGCAGGTGGATGGCAGTGAGGGGAGGGCGTGAGAGCAGGTGGATGGCAGTGAGGAGAGGGCGTGGGAGCAGGTGGATGGCAGTGAGGAGAGGGCGTGGGAGCAGGTGGATGGCAGTGAGGAGAGGGCGTGGGAGCAGGTGGATGGCGGTGAGTGGAAGGTGTGGGAGCAAGTGGATGGCAGTGAGGAGAGGGCGTGGGAGCAGGTGGATGGGCGCTGGAGACGGCCTGCCAGGCGCTCTCACTGACCGAAGGCAGAAACAGCCTGCCTGCTTTTTATTTGAATAAAATGTTTGCGTCCTTCCTCATCTAAGACACGGAGCCGTGCCATGGGTCACTTTCGCGCAGAGCCACTGTGGTCCTTTTTCAAAGGGTGGGTTCTTCTGTTTCGAGAGGGACAGGAAGTTAAGAGAGGTGCTTACACGGAAAAGCGTCCTCCGTGGTCCTGGACCCGAGGCTGAGACCCTCCGTCAGGGGAATGAACCTGAGAATATGTGCCCGCCTCAACACAGCTTCCTGACAGGGATCAGAGCCCAGGGTGCAGTGCTGGACACCTGTGACGCCTGTGACTCCTGTGACGCCTGTGACGCCTGTGACACCTGTGACGCCTGTGACGCCCAGTGACACCCAGTGACGCCTGTGACGCCTGGGACACCTGTGACGCCTGTGACTCCTGTGACGCCTGTGACGCCTGTGACACCTGTGACGCCTGTGACGCCCAGTGACACCCAGTGACGCCTGTGACGCCTGGGACACCTGTGACGCCTGTGACGCCTGTGATGCCTGGGACACCTGTGACACCTGGGACACCTGTGACGCCTGGGACACCTGTGACACCTGGGACACCTGTGACGCCTGTGATGCCTGTGACGCCCAGTGACGCCTGTGACGCCTGTGACACCTATGAAACCTGGGACGCCCAGTGACACCTGTGATGCCTGTGACGCCTGTGACACCTATGAAACCTGGGACGCCCAGTGACACCTGTGACGCCTGTGACGCCTGTGACACCTGTGACGCCTGTGACGCCTGTGACGCCTGTGACGCCCAGTGACGCCTGTGATGCCTGTGACGCCCAGTGATGCCTGTGACGCCTGTGATGCCTGTGACGCCTGTGACACCTATGAAACCTGGGACGCCTGTGACGCCTGTGGGACCTGTGACGCCTGTGGGACCTGTGACGCCTGTGACGCCCAGTGATGCCTGTGACGCCTGTGACACCTATGAAACCTGGGACGCCCAGTGACACCTGTGACGCCTGTGACGCCTGGGACACCTGTGACGCCTGGGACACCTGGGACACCTGGGACACCTGTGACGCCTGTGATGCCTGTGACGCCTGTGACACCTATGAAACCTGGGACGCCTGTGACGCCTGTGACGCCTGTGACTCCTGTGACGCCTGTGACGCCTGTGACGCCTGTGTCTCCTGTGACACCTGTGACGCCTGTGACGCCTGTGACACCTGTGACGCCTGTGACACCTGTGACACCTGTGACGCCTGTGACGCCTGTGTCTCCTGTGACACCTGTGACGCCTGTGACACCTGTGACGCCTGTGACGCCTGTGACGTCTGTGTCTCCTGTGACACCTGTGACGCCTGTGACGCCTGTGACGCCTGTGACTCCTGTGACGCCTGTGACGCCTGTGTCTCCTGTGACACCTGTGACGCCTGTGACACCTGTGACGCCTGTGACACCTGTGACGCCTGTGACGCCTGTGTCTCCTGTGACACCTGTGACGCCTGTGACGCCTGTGACACCTGTGACGCCTGTGACACCTGTGACACCTGTGACGCCTGTGACACCTGTGACGCCTGTGACACCTGTGACACCTGTGACGCCTGTGACACCTGTGATGCCTGTGACGCCTATGAAACCTGGGACGCCCAGTGAGGTGTGACAGCACTGGAAACATCTGTTCTTATTACACATGACGGTACAGACTTTCCCTAGTAACGGGCAGGACAGACGCTTGCACAGGTGGCAGTTCTCTTAGGAGCAGGGAACAGCCCGGCCGGCGTGGCTCAGGGGTTGAGCATCGACCTATGAACCAGGAGGTCACGGTTTGATTCCCGGTCAGGGCACCTGCCTGGGTTGCAGGCTCGATCCCCAGTGTGGGGCGTGCAGGAGGCAGCAGATCAATATTCTCTCTCATCATTGATGTTTCTCTCTCTCTCTCTCTCTCTCTCTCTCTCTCTCTCTCTCTTTCTCTCTCTCTCTCCCTTCCTCTCTGTATCAATAATAATTTTAAAAAGCAATGAACACCACCCGTTTCCAGGTGGAACGGGTGCGGGCTCCTTCATTCCATGACAAAGTCACCCCATTTACCAAGATCATAAACCCCGCCATGTTCACCAACACCTGCTCACACGCGTCGATTTCCATCACCTAACGTGCATCTTTGCCCCTTTTTCATCTTGCTACGGATTTCTGCCAGGTTCTGTATTTCAGCAGCAACTTTCAAAGTCTGTCCCACACTTTGCCTCATCTTTCGTAGTGCACAATAGCCAGGGTTTTATGGTGAAATAAAGTAGAAAAAGATTACACACACATTTCCTTCTGTTAGGGATTTAAAGGAAAAACTAGGGTTCTAAAGCCCTGAGAAAGTCTGCATTAAAGTCACCCCTTCAGTTTTGTTTATTTAACTGGGCATTTCCTGACTTACCCCCTCAGACTCTCTTTTAACGTGACAATAGCTGCTGTGGTAGAAGTCACCTGGGTATTCTATGTGCTGGGAAGAAAAGCTCCGACCACAAGCCTTTGACTTCTTAGATCCACTTAAACCTGCAGTCGGCAAAGCACAGACTCGGGAAACAGCCCTTTATCCTACGTGATGAAATGGAAATACATGTTCTAGAAGTAAAATATTTAAAATGAAATTTTGCCCAGTTGGCGCAGCTCAGTGGTTGAACGTCAACCTATGAACCAGGAGGTCACGGTTCGATTCCTGGTCAGGACACATGCCCGGGTTGCAGGCTCCATTCCCAGTGTGGGGCGGGCAGGAGGCAGCCGATCCATGATTCTCTGTCATCACTGATGTTTCTCTCTCCCTCTCCCTCTCCTTTCCTCTTTGAAATCAATAAAATATATTTAGAAAAAAAAGAAAATGAAATTGTAATCGCTCGGTCCATGTTAGTAATTCAGTAACCGTCTGTACAGCCTCTTCCTGGTTTCCATTAACTGTGGAGGCAGCCCTGGAATTACGCTCCATTGTCGGTGCACACCACGAGTCACACTGCTCACGCGTGACTTTTCCGTGGCCTCCATGCCGGGGGCAGGGGCCCCTCAAATGGAAACATCCATTTGTAAACTCTGTATTATTTACTACTAGAAACCCGTTGCACGAAGTTTCGTGCAATAGACTTTCACCTGGCTGCCGGCAGCAGTTTTCCGCCAGCACCAGTTTTCCTCTGGCCACCCGCCGATCAGAGCGCCTCCCGCCAGCGCGATCGGCCACCCCGAGAGGAACTCCGATCCGGGGAGGCGCTCCGATCAGCGGGTGGCCAGAGGAAAACTGGTGCTGGCGGAAAACTGCTGCCAGCAGCCACGCAATCGGCCACCACCAGCGTCTTCCGCCGGCCCCATGGGTCCTTCCGCAGCGTTGGCCTAACGGCCGGTGGGAGGAGCTGGAGTCGGGGACTCGCGAGTCCCCGCCCCCCGCTCCTACCGCCAGCCAATCGGCCACCCTGAGTCCCGCCCCCCGCGCCTCCAGCCGGCCCAATCGTGGGCATAGCGGAGTGATGCAATTTGCATATTGCCTTTTTATTATGTAGGATGTCGTTAGCAAATCACACCTTCAATTGCCTACTAGTAGAGATTTTTGTTTGTGAATATGAATAATATATTATTTCAAAGTTAAAGCAGGAAAGCCACACTAAACTTGCCAGTGCCATAAAATAAACCATTTTAATAATTAAGATACATAAATAAGGTGTTTATTATGGAAACAATAAAGATGTCTCTCAGCTCTGTACAAACACTGAATTTCCCAGTAATTTGTGAGAAATATGTTCATCTTAGTACATTCAAAATAATGGCTGAACAATGATGATTATCATTTTCCTGCATCATTTTCTTTTTATATTCTCTGAATTCACACCATGTTACAGTAATTTATAGTATTACAGTGCTTGGTAATCTTGAAGATATGCAATAAAATTCTTCTAATGGTGTGTAGAAAATAAAAATAAAATAATTAAAAGTCATTTGCATAGCACTTTATGAAAACAAAAGTGTTTTTTTCTGTAAACATACATGACGGGCCTGTGCTGAAACGTCTTCCAGGAAAGTGCTGAGCACATAGGGACACGGCGCTTGGGCGGCTGCTCATATGTGCTTAGTGGCTGCCCCCGCGGGTGCCTAGAGCGCGGCTCCACCGGAGCAAGGCAGCTGGCTTTCCTGGGAAAGGGAAGGGCTCGGGAAATAGAGTTAACTCACAAACCCAAGTGCTCCGTGACAGACATGCAGAAACTCACTCAGCAAATGTATTTCTCACCCGGGCCAGTGTGGCTCAGTGGACAGAGTGTTAGCCCGAGGACTGAAGGTTCCCAGGTTCGATTCTGGTCAAGGGCACGCACGTACCTCGGTTGTAGGCTTGCATGCCGAAGGCAACCAGTCGATGTATCTCTCTCACATCAATGTTTCTCTCTCTGTCTGTCCCCCTCCCTTCCACTCTCTCTAAAAATCAGTGGGAAAATATCCTGGGCTGAGGATTAACAATAACCACAAATCTATTTCTCAGAGCCTGGGAGGTGGACCAGCCTTTGGCTGTCCTTCTCACAGGCAGTTTTAACTGGGCGCCCAGGCCCTCCGTCGGGGGAGCAGGCGCTGCGGCAGGTCAGCATCCCGTTAGAACGGAAAGCACAGTGTTGGCCACCGGCTGAAGCACAGTGGGGGAGCTCATAAGGCCACGACTGTCTTTTAAGGAGCCAGGGAGGTGGATATCCCTGTGTCCCCTAAGGATGGCTCAGGAGCGGCACCTCGGGCACCCAGCAGAAGGGCCCCAGGCGATGGCCAGGTGGCTGCAGTGGCCTGTGACGGGCGTGAAGGAAGGTCTGACGCTGTGGTGGGAAATGTGAAGCCACATCTGCTTTCTGAGGCCTGTCACCCCCAAGGAGCACCCGGTCGGCACTGGGGTCGGCCTGCCTCCTGCAGCCTCTTCTTCGTCTTCCTTCTCTTCTGCTTCCCCTCAGCCTTATTTTTGCATGGCTTCTTCTTGCTTTCCTCTTTGTACCAGGGCCCCCAGACCCCCCCATTGAGCCGAGGGTTGCTCCTGGGGTCCCCGGGGGGATACCTGACGGGCACCGCTGTCCTGTTAAACTGTGACAGTCGGCGGAGCAGCTGCCTCACGACGCCGGGGTACTTGCTCGAGAGGTCCACCCTCTCATAGGGGTCGGCCGTGATGTTGAAAAGCCACACGCTCTGGCCCGTTGCCAAGGTGACCCGCTCATTGTGCCAGCGGTTGGGGCCCAGGTTGCTGAAGGCCTGAGGGGGCACCCAGTCGCTGTACCCGGGGTTCCCCGTGAGCAGTTTCCAGTGCTGCACGCGGATGGCCGACTGGATGGCCGTGTTCCATATGCCGTAGCCCGCCGCCCAGGAGCCGTGCTTGGCCTTGGTGTAGACAGGGTCGATGTTGTGCAGGATGTCCACACGGGGCGAGCGCAGGCCCTCACTGATGGCCTCCCAGACGTCGTAGCCGTCCAGGTGAGCGTCCTCATCAATGTGCCCCTCGGCCAGCGCCACCAGCGTGGGGTACCAGTCGGTGATGTGCACCAGCTCCCTGCACACCGTGCCCCGCTGCCTCAGGAGGGGGCTGTGCACGAACCCCACGGCCCGGATGCCCCCTTCCCAGTAGGTGCCCTTGCTGCCCCGGAGGGGCCAGTTGCTGCCCCCGGCGGAGGGCTGGCCGCCGTTGTCGGAGGAGTAGATGAGGATGCTGTTGTTGTAGAGGCCGTGCGCCCGCAGGGCCAGGGTCACGTTGCCGACAGCCTCGTCCAGGCAGGAGAGCATGGCTGCGTACCGGCGTCGGTGTGTGTTGGCGATGGACCGGTAGTGCTCGAAGTACCTGCCGGGCGCCTGCAGCGGCGAGTGGACGGCCTGGTAGGCAACGTAGAGAAACAGAGGCTTCCTGGGGTCGTGGGCTGCCAGGATCTGCTGCACCCTCCGCGTGTACATGTGCGTGGAGTACACGCCATCGTCGTGGTCCCAGGCGGCGTGGTCGTCCTCGTACAGGTCGTAGCCACACACCCCGGGGCCGTCACACTTGTAGTGAGTGTAGTAGTCACCGCTGCCCAGCAGGGAACCAAAGAAGCTGTCGAATCCCCTGTGGGTGGGCATGCACTCCCGCCTGTAGAAGCCCAGGTGCCACTTGCCCACCATGTGCGTGGCGTAGCCCACCTCCTTCAGCTTCTGCGGCAGCGTGGCGTGGCCCAGCGGCAGGCAGTTGGGCTGCGCGGGCCTGATGATCGAGTGCTGCAGGCCCGTGTGGATCTGGTACCTCGGTGGAGAGCAGAGAGCTGTCAGTGCAGAGCAGGGATCCCACAAAAACATGAGCCCTGGGAAGGTTTCCGAAGAGAAGCTCCCCGCCCCCCCAAACAGGACCAGCTCCCCACACCTGTGGTGACCGCAGGTCCCACCCAGTGAGCTTCATGTTTGCCGTTTGAAATACATTTGACTAAATTAGAGAGAGAGGAAGGGAGAGGGAGAGAGAGAGAGAAACATCAGTGATGAGAGAGAACCATGGATCGGTTGCCTCCTGCCCACCCCACCCTGGGGATAGAGTCCGCAACTCGGGCTTGTGCCCTGACCGGGAATTGAACCCTGACCTCCTGGCTCATAGGTCTACGCTCAACGACTGAGTCACACCGGCCGGGCCTAAAGTAGTACTTTGGAAACCAAGATTTCACCACTCATCTCAAAGTGTTTTTAACATTCTTGTAGCAGAATTTATTTGAATAATCTTTACTCTTTTAATGAATTATATGACACAGAAAATGAACACGATAAAGGAAAGCACCTACATTTCAGAGTCTTATTATTATCATTATTGCTTTTCATCCAGGGACCTCACATTAACTCCTAAATCATTTCCTGAAATAACTTATTTCAAGCTAATTCTGAAGCACAGAACACATGAAAAGATTACACTAAGTCTTCTGTTCCACTGTCAGAAATATTCTGTAATTATCCTCCCCGTTAGGTCTGCCAAGAGAACGAGAGGGTCTCGGACTCACGTTATTGTTGAAAAACCATTTTCTTTTACTTTAACTTGTTAATGTTTCAATTGCTGTTGACATTTAATATTACATGCGTTTCGGGTGCGCCTCGTGGAAAGTGATGTCAGAGTAGATGCCGCAACCAGCGCTCAGGAAGGGGCGAGACACGGGAAGCAGGGCGAATTCACAAGCCCGAGAGCGGGAGTTTCATGTCCCCCAACCAGCAGGGAGTGAGCTCCTTCGCGCTCCCCACGGCGTCTGCTGCCTCCGAGCAGGTGAAGGGATGGTGCTACGCTTCCTGGGCGCTGGGTGAGGGATGGCGGGTGTCCGGCGCTGGTCGCTCTGTGGAGATTCTGCCACGGGGTGTTTCCCCTGAGAATGTTATCATCACATACGTGTATGAATTCTCAGTTTGGGTCACGATGCGCCTCTGAGTTCATGACCTTTTAAAAGCTAAGGATTCTGCCCTGGCCGGGTGGCTCAGTGGGTTGGAGCGTCCTCCCGTGTCCAGAGGTTGCGGGTTCCATTCCCCGTCAGGGTGATAGTGGGGAAGGGCCATGATGAGAACAGAGCCACAGCTGTCTGACAATTCCTCCCCTCACTAGCCATAGAGGAGACGTTTTCTTTTATTCATTCATTTATTTATTTATTCATTTATTCATTCATTCATTTATTTATTTATTTTTAAATATATTTTATTGATTTTAGAGAAGAAGGAAGAGGGAAAGAGAGATAGAAACATCAATGATGAGAGAGAATCATTGATTGGCTGCCTCCTGCACGCCCCCTACTGGGGACCGAGCCGAGCCCACAACCCAGGCATGTGCCCTTGGCCGGAATCGAACCTGGGACCCTTTAGTCCGCGGGCTGACACTCTATCCATTGAGCCAAACCAGCTAGGGCGAGGAGAAGGTTTCTTACAGACCCTGGGAAACGGGGGTTGGGGGGTGAAATGAGGCTGTAAAATGTCAGATGCCTCGAAGGGGCCAAGACTCAGAAAAGAAGTGCATTTGAGAACAGACCACGGACGGGGCACAATTTGACTCGGTAGCTGTGCCGGACCCTGACCCCCTCCGGGAGTCTCTCTCAGGACCCTGACCCCCTCCGGGACTCTCTCTCGGGACCCTGACCCCCTCCGGGAGTCTCTCTCGGGACCCTGACCCCCTCCGGGACTCTCTCTCGGGACCCTGACCCGCTCCGGGAGTCTCTCTCGGGACCTGACCCCCTCCGGGACTCTCTCTCAGGACCCTGACCATGCTCTGGGCCCAGGCAGGGGCTGAGCTGTGTCACATCACGGATCAGCCTCCTTGGTATGGGGCTCTGAGCTCCTGAGGGCCGGACCCTCCCTCCCTCCCCTGTTACACGGCAGCTGCACGTGGCTGTCTCTCCCTCGTGTGTGAGGAACCAGCCTCCTGGGAGGAGGTCCGGGCAGAACTTCCAGGGCGCCCGCCTGCTCCCCCTGCTGCCGGCAGGACTGGGATAAACGCTCACACAGGATGCACCCTGTCTCTGCTGAACTGGCTCCAGGAGGGACGGGCGGCCTCGGACCCCTGGTGTCCAGTCTCATTCTCACAGCTGGGAACCCAGTCACCCCGTTTCATTTGCTCAGGGCGACCCTGGCGAGGCCGTGCTGAGAGCGGTCCCTAGAGGGCGGCAGAGGGCTGGCAAACAGCGTGGAGCTGGCCTGTGGGAGAGCTGTCCCTTAGGCTGGTCCAGAACCCACCGAGAGGCTCATGTGAAACCGGGACAGACCCCGAGGTCTGCAGTGGGCCCTCGGGGAGGACATCACTCGCAGGAAGTTGGTATCAGTGTCAGAAACAGACCTGCCCTGGCCGGTTCACCTCAGTGGATAGAGCGTCGGCCTGCGGACTGAAGGGTGCAGGTTCGATCCCCTGCCCTGGTCCCAGGCCCCAGGCCCCAGGCCCGGGTGCGCGCAGGAGGCAACCATTCGATGTGTCTCTCTCACATGGATGTTTCTCTCTGTCTCTCCCCCCTCCCTTCTACTCTCTCTAAAAATCAATGAAAAAATATCCTCAGGCGAGGATGAACAACAACAACAACAAAAACAAAAACAAAAGAGAGAAAGAAGAGAAAAAGACAAAGAAAGAAAGAAACAGCCTTGGCCCTGGAGCCTGACCCGCCGACGCCTGTGCTCAGAGCTAAGGCCAGGCAGCGCGGGACGGGCCTCGATGCCGAGGTCGGCTGAGTGTCTGCTGGACACCTAGCAATAAACGCCTCTCATTCTGGAACAGCCCCCAGGAAGTCACAGGACCCACTCATGGAAAGAAAGCTGCAGCCTAAGAAATGTAAGTGCAGACTCGGGGTGCAGACAGGGCGGCTGAGCTGCAGCGAGCACCACCCCCACTTGGTCACGGGGACCCCCGGGGAGAGGCCGGGGTGGAACCTGTGACCCTGGGGTTCAGGGACCTGCCTGCTCCCCCAGAGCCCTGTCTGCTAGTCCTCACATGTCATCACCCCCACAGTTCATAGTTCTCTCTGCTTTTTGTGGAGAATGAAACAAAATACATCTTATTAACATCCTCTGTTTTCTTTAAAGTCTTAAGGCAAATGTATACCTCGTCAGTGTATCTCTTTTTTTTTAAGTTTTTTTTTTTTTTATTGATTTCAAAGAGGAAGGGAGGAGAGATAGAAACATCAATGATGAGAGAGAGTCATGGATCAGCTGCCTCCTGCACGCCCCCACTGGGGATCAAGCCTGCAACCCAGGCTTATGCCCTGACCGGGAATCAAACCAGGACCTCCTGGTTCCTAGGCTGAAGCTCAACCACTGAGCCACGCTGCCGGGCCACTCGCCGTCTTTGCAACCTGCATCCCGAGGGACCGGGCGCTCCTGTGGAGAAGTTCTTCAAAGGGACTGTTTTCTGAAACTAAACGCAGTTGCTGTTTTTAGCCACTATTAACGGAGAAACAACATGGGTGTGCCTCCAATTAAAAAGCAACCTTGCCAGAACTAAGTGCTTAGCAGCCGTAACTCCAAACATACAGGTGAAGAGCCGGCTACCACGTGTGGTCCAGACTCCCTGGCCTGACCTTACCCTGAGAGGAGGGGAAAAGGTGTCCACTGTGTGTGTGTCTGTGTGTACACTGTGCACATGTCTGTGCATGTCTGGGTGTGCACTGTGTGTGTGTGTGTCTATGTGTGCGCACATCTGAGTGTATACTCTGTGTGTCTGTGTGCCGTGTGTGTACACTGTGTCTGTGTGTACACTGTCTGTCTGTGTGTACACTATGTGTGCATGTCTGTGCCTGTGTACACACTGTGTGTGTTTATGTGTGTACACTGTGTGTCTGTGTGCATCTGTGCATGTACACTGTGTGTGCATGTCTGAGCGTGTCTGTATGCACACAGTATGTCTGTGTGCATTGTGTACACTGTGTGTGTGTCTATATGCACAGTGTATCTGTGTGCATCTATGTGTGTACACTGTGTGTGTGCATCTGTGTGTGTACAGTGTGTTTGTGTCTGTGCACACTGTGTGTCTATGTGCACTGTGTGTAAACTGTGTGTGTGTGCACACTGTGTGTGTCTATGTACACACTGTGTCTGTGTGCATCTGTGTGTGTCTGTGTACACAGTTTGTCTGTGTGCACTGTGTGTGTGCATCTGTGCGTTCACACTGCATGTACATGTATGCACGTGTCTGTATGCACAGTGTGTCTGTGTGCACTGTGTACACTGTGTGTCTGTATGCACAGTGTGTCTGTGTGCACTGTGTGTCTGTGTGCACACTGTATGTGTCTGTGTACACACTGTTTGTCTGTGCACTGTGTGTGCATCTGTGCATGCACACTGCATGTACATGTCTGCACATGTCTGTATGCAGTGTGTCTGTGTGCACTGTGTGTACACTGTGTGTGTCTGTATGCACAGTGTGTCTGTGTGCACTGTGTGTACACTGTGTGTGTGTCTGTATGCACACTGTATGTCTGCATGCACTGTGTGTGTGCACTGCTATGTTATCTGTGTGAAGTAGCGGCGTTTCAGTGTGAGATGACTTCGGTTCTCAGAAGCTCAGCTGCTTTCTGCCCTGAGCCACGTGCTCTGCCCAAACAGGAAGCTCCGTCACTCACTTTCTGGCCGAAGCCCGGTCCCAGGGAGAGTCCGAGCCCCGGGCCTGGACACAGGCGCTCACTGCAGAGCCCGCGAGGAAAGGCCGGAGCCCCCGCACCTGCTCTCAGGCAGATCAGCCGTGCCGACAGCAGGCGCTCCACGAACAGGGAGAAGAGGAGAAGCTGGTCAGCCACAGCCATGAGCATGAGCGCAGGACTGTGCAGGCCCTCGCCCTAGCCCTCGCCCTCGCCCTCGCCGGGCAGCCGGGCAGCGGTGCAGAAGCTCAGGCCACCCGACCTCCCAGAACCACCTTTGCGAGAGGGGCCAGGGAGTGCAGGTGTAACAAACTCTCCAGGTGATTCTAATTGGATTGGTAAATGGGGCTCAGCTTCTACACGACACAAGCGAAGACCAGGACTGCGCTCCGTGCCCGCCCCGCGATGTGGGCGCCGGGTCAGCCGGGTCTCTGGTACGTGGAATGACTGCATCCATTTGCCCTGTGGTGGCTGCACTTCAGTGAGATATTCGTTGATTCCACTCGAAGGATAAGCCATGCAGCTGAGCCAAACCATCTGGTCCACCACAGGAGGAACGCAGTGGGAAGTCACAGCCAGGGCTGGAACCCAGCCTCGTTCCTCACCGTGTACTGGGCCAAAACACGTTACTTCTGTGAGCTTGATCTCTTCCTATGCAATATGGGTATAATCATTACCCTGAGGAACGAGGCATAGAGAATATATGTATGGATATATATAGCTAGCCAGATTACAGAATATATCTGTATATATGCCCAGAGAGATACATATATAGATAGATTACAGAATATATACAGATATACTAGTATACCCAGAGAGATACATAGATAAATTACAGAATATATATAGATATATAGACAGAGATACATATATAGGCAGATTACAGATTATATAAGAGAATAATATATCAAATATTTAACACAGGTTAAGTGCCAAATAGATGAAATCGCTACTCCCAAGATTTTATTTTCAATTAAATCCTTTAGATAGAAAAACTTGTATGATCAAATTCAATTTTATAGCATTATGAAGACAAGCTAGGATCAAAGTAAAAAACAAATGTCAAATATTTGAGCTGATATTTTCAAGGGTGTTAAAAACTCTCTAAACTATTCCCCGGCTGGCGTGGCTCACTGGTTGAGCATCGACCTATGAACCAGGAGGTCACGGTTCGATTCCCAGTTGGGACACATGCCTGGGTTACGGCTTGACCCCCAGTGTGGGGGTCCCCACTCAGACCAGCTCCCACGGGGAGTTCTGAGGTGAGGGCTCAGGGCGCCAGCCCGCAGCGGGAGGCCCAGGAGGAGCTGGGCGAGCCTGAAGCCATCCTAAGCGACGGCGACAGGGAGACCCACGGAAGGTCACGCGGGACACCTGTCCGGCCGAGGAGCCGTGGGAGACTGTGCAGGGAGGCGGCATTTGAGCGGAGTCTTAACGACGGCGGGCATCTGGGCAGAGGGCCAGGCGTGAGGCAGGAGGGGAGCTGCATGCAGAGAGGGGAGGTCAGTGCCGGGCACCCTGCCCCCCGGAGAGGAGGGAGGCAGCCCAACCTGCACCCGGGTGCCCCCCGCTCCCCGCGGGCAGAGCGGGTCAGACGCGAGGCTGCTGACGCCACACAGGTCAGGGTCAGACACGGCTGTGCCGCTTGGACGCTGTGTGACCGTGACCGACACCTGTAACCTTCCTAGCCCTCTCACATAGCCTCCATACAATGACATTTGCTCAATTATTTCACAAATATTTTTCAAAATAATACGAATCTTTTACCTCCGGGCGGATGTGATGGGGAGACAGCAGGGTGTTTGGAAAGAGAGTGGCATAGTCGGACGGAGTTTCTCTCCCTTCCGTGGCCGTCCGTGGGAACGGGGCGTGCCGGCTGTGACGAGATCACGTCTGAGTGACGCTAAGGGGCTGGGAGTCAGGGGGCGGGGGGGGGGGGCAGCGGGCAGACACCCAGGGCCGCAGCGCCACGGGGACAGGTAACGTCCAGGATGGTAAGAGCGTGGCGACAAGCCCTAAGGCCATCAGAGGGAGGAGGGCGAGGTGCAGGCGGTTGACCCCGGGCCGTGGCTGTGGGAGAAAGATGAAGGGAACCAAACCTTGGGATAGCAGCAGCTTTATCCAGGGCTCCAGGGGAAATGGGGTTCTAGTCTTGGGTCCCCATCTTTTTAAAACGTTTTTTATGGATTTCAGACAGGAAGGGAGACGGGGGGAGAGAGAGAGAGAAATCAATGATGAGAGGGAATCATGGATTGGCTGCCTCCTGTATGCCCCACACTGGGGATCGAGCTGCAACCTGGGCGTGTGCCCTGACTGGGTACCTCCTGATTCATAGGTTGACGCTCAGCCACTGAGCCACGCCGGCCGGGCAACACTTAAGATAAGTTCTTAATTCATCTGGATGGAGACACCAGAACAACCCGACATGCTTGGCAAATTACTACTGACTGCTGAGCTCAGCCCCGGGCCCTGGTGCAGTCACCGGCCGGGCGCGGAATCTGCGTTTTAAGGAGCGCTCCCTGATTCGCTCTGTTCACACAAGTTTGCGAACTGCTGCCCAGAGGTGAGGCCCGCTATGTGTTCCGAGAGGTTCCTTGCGGGACCTGCCCAGGATGCGGCCGCGTGGGCAGGCGACAGCTCTTGCCGCCAGGTGGGGCGATGTCCTTACTCAGGCGTCCTGCCCGGTCTGTGCCCGAGGGAGCGATTTTACACGGTGACCCCAGCAAACGTCAGGGGAGGGTTGTGTTGTTAAGCTTCAGAAATAGCTTCACCATGTAAGCTCTTTCTTTATAAATGTGAAGAGATGTGAATCCTCTCCTATTCCACATAACCTAGTTTCTCCTGCACAATAATTCGGCCCATGTCGGTTTTCGCTGCCTGTTTTTCACTTAGAGGACCCGGAAGCTGCAGCACGTCCCCGTGGAGAGAGCGGCCAGCTTCCCTGGGCGCCGCGGCACCAACGCGTGGCTGGGCCCAGAGCCCGGCTCCAGACCACGCTCTCCCGTCTGCGTGACGTGAAGGAAGTCCCAGCGTTTGTCCAGAGGAACTGCAGCTGGGCTGGTGTGGCTCAGTGGCTGAGCATCAACCTAGGAACCAGGAGGTCAGGGTTCGATTCCCGGTCAGGGCACAGGCCCGGGCTGCAGGTTTGATCCCCAATAGGGGGCGGGCAGGAGGCAGCCGATCATGATTCTCTCTCATCATTGATGTTTCTCTCTTTCTCTCCCCCTCTCCCTTCCTCTCTGAAATCAATAAAAATATGTTTTGTTTTGTTTTTTAAAAAGAGGGAACTGCAAGTGCCAATGCCCCTAACTGTCCAATGCAGACAGGAGCGCCGTCACCTGTGGAAGCACCGCTGGCCACGCTGGACATACGCTCCGTGGATACGTCTCCTCAGGAGGTGCCCCTGCGGGAAAGGGCAGGAGGCCCCCTCCGACTCCAGAGCCACGTCAGGACTTGTTCCCAGCTTCCTCTCTGTCTCCTGCCATTAAGTTACCATAACCATAAAAGAAAAACCTGCCCTGGCCAGTTTGGCTCAGTGGATAGAGCGTCGGCCTGCGGACTGAAGGGTCCCGGGTTCGATTCTGGTCAAGGGCAGGTACCTCGGTTGCAGGCTCCTCCCCAGCCCGGGCCCTGGTCGGGGCTCCTGCAGGAGACAACCAGCCGATGTGTCTCTCTCACATCGATGTTTCTCTCTGTCTCTCCCTCTCTCTTCCCCTCTCTCTAAAATCAATGGAGAAATATCCTCGGGGGAGGACTAAAAAAAGAAAGGAAAAGTGTGCTGCCGTCAGTGCGGGACGCGGAGGAACCACATGCTCTTGGCGAGGAGCCGGAGGAGTGTGCTCGGTGGAAAGATGAGCCACGGTGTCCAGCGCGTGCTGCTCAAGCACCGTGGCTCTCGTCACTGTCAATTCTTTATATATATATATATATATATATATATATATATATATATATATATACATTTATTGCTTTCAGAGAGGAAGGGAGAGGGAGAGAGAGACAGAAACATCCATGATGAGAGAGAATCATGGATTGGCTGCCCCCTGCCCACCCTTACCAGGGATTGAGCCCGCAACCAGGCATGTGCCCTGGCCGGGAATCAAACCGTGACTTCCTGGTTCATAGGTTGACGCCCAACCACTGAGCTACCCTGGCCGGGCTTGTCAGTGTGGATTCCGAGATTAGCTGAAGAGGCTCTCGGAGTCTTTGGGACACATTTACTCATAAACCAAGCAAGAGTGGTTGACCTCCAGGCCACCAGATGGACGCGCTGTTTTCCCGCCAACCATTGCTCCTTCATAAACATCCAACGCCCTTGACTCTGCCCTTCAAAATGACTGCAGCACAGCGAGACGTCTTTCTCTTTCTTTCTCGGGGAGGAAGGGTTTTTCCTGCTTTGGCACCGACGCTAACTTCTGACAGTTTGCTAAGCAGTGGAAATCATGCTGTAAGCAACAGTGTCTGCAAGACGAGGATTCCTACAAAATAGTCTTTATTTTTCCAGTGGAGACTGGCGACTCCGGTGGGATCCAATTCCAAGAACAACTTCACCGAAGCGAGGGCTCCTTGGAGCTGAACTCACGGGGACACAAACACCGGAGCCGGAGGCTTCCTTCTGCCCCGGCCAGGGAGGCCTGCCCTGGAGCTCCGCTTTCCAATCAGCTACCAGCATATTGAACCATTTTCCTTAAGCCTCCAAATTGGATTTTTCTTAGAGTTGATCAGAAAATTCCCAGGCATATGGGGAGCAGCACGAAACCTCAGAGGAGGTTTCATCTCCATTGACTTTTTTGTTTTGTTAATCCTCACCCGAGGATGAGGATATTTCTCCATTGATTTTTAGAGAGTGGGGGAGAGAGGGAAAGACAGAGAAACATCCATGCCCTTGACTGGAATTGAACCCAGGACCCTTTGGTCCGAAGAGCGGCGCTCTACCCACTGAGCCACACCAGCCAGGGCCCCATTGAGTATTCACATGGGTGTCCTGCACTTTGAGAACTGCCGTGGTGACGCCGGCCGGCCTCCGTGAGAGCCCAGAGAGGATGTCCCACCGAAGACGGAGCACAGCCGTGGGGCCACCGGCAGAGGGCACCGGCCTGGCACTCCGGGGCCCGCCCTCTGTGCTGGCCTGTGGCTTTGAGTCTTCAGTTCTTGAAGCAAGGCAAGAGCCACAGAGGCAGGTGGGCATGTCTTGCTTATCAGTGAGGTAACTGAGTTCTAGTGTGACCTGGAAGCTCCATTGAGCATGCCCAGCACCAAAGGAGATGTGGGGAGACCACATCTGGGCTGTCTGGTTGGGGGGTGAATGTTTCCAAGTCCCGCCAGCAGGCTCCCAGCTGCACAAAACAGCCCTAGACCAGTGCCCAGGCTCAGGGTCACTCCTATCCACCGCCACTCATTCATTCACTCACTCACTCATTCATTCAGCTGTTCCCCACATTTTTGGTTACTCCCCTAAGTCAGGAGCTGGATCTTAATTAATCAAATGCTTAAGGTTTCACAATTTCGATTCCCCATAAAGCACGCTAAGGTGTCTCCAGAAACCCTTACCTGCCCGTGATGAGCTGACTCCTGGAGGGTGTGCAGATGGGCTGCACGTAGTAGTTCTCCAGTTTCACCCCCTCGGCCGCCAGCCTGTCCAGCGTGGGCGTGCGGATCTCCGAGCCGTGGTAGCCCACGTCCCGAAAGCCCTGGTCGTCGGCCAGGATGAAGATAAGGTGCGGCTGGGCGCTGGCTGGGGCGCCCGGCTCAGGTCTGCGTGCAGCCTCCTGGCCCTCCTCGCGGCCGCGGGTCCGGGACAGGTGGCCGCAGGTGAGGAGGCCGAGGACCCAGAGACCGGCCAGCGCGCGCATGGCCCGCGCCCTTCCTGGTGGGACCCCTGGCCACACGCAGCCCCCCGAGCGCCATGCGGACTGGTCCCCGTTGGACCCCTGCGCCTCCGGGCGCACATGCATGCGGGAGGCAGAGGCTGGCTGCTCCCGCCACGTCCACAGCCAAGACCTCGGTCTAGGAGCGGGGCCTCGGCGGGCTCGGCGGGCGGGGCGGCAGGAGAGGCACCTTCTCCATCACGTCTGGGTCTGTCCTCCCCGAGGGGGCAGCATCCAGGCGGTCAACGCCGCCGCCCATGTTTCTCGGCAAACACGTCCAGGAGGGGATGGCGCATCGCCCCCGGCGCCTCCGCGTGGCCGAGCCCGGGGCTTGGGGGCGCTGCTCTCGGGGCGCGCGGATAACGGGGTCCCTCCACCTGGAGAGCACACGCCTGGCTCCTTCCCGGGCGGGCGAGGCACTGCCCGCGCTCAGACCAGCCGGTCACTCCAGGTCCGCGCTCCTCCCGGGTCGCTCCGCGGGAGGCGCCGGCCAGTCTCCGCCTCGCCCGGCGCTGGCGCAGGGGAAGCCGGTTCCCTCCGGCTAGTCCCAGGAGAAGGGTCAGTGCCGCCGGCGCCCCGCCCCGCCCGGGTCCCTCCGTGCGCGGGGCCACAGCTGCGCGTCCGTCTGCTCCGGCCCCCGCCCCCCCGCCCCCACCCAGGGAGTGAATCACCCACGCGGCGCCGCTCCCGCGGGCTGGGGCCGCCCGGGCGCTCCGCCACTTCCTCCCGCGCACGGAGCTCACAGGGGCGCACGGCGCTCTGGGGTCCCTGAGCGCAGGCCCGCGCGGTGCTGCCCGAGAACTTCGCTGGCGCCTGCTGGGACCGGGCGGGGAAGGCCCAGCAACACTCCGCCCTCCTCTCCGGTTTCCCTTGCTCCCCGCCCCCCACTTTGTAACAGTTTTGGGGTTGGATTCCCGTCCTGGGCAGGGGGCAGCCCGACTACTTTCTGGTGGGGCCCCCTTGTGCTGAGATGCCCAGGCTCCTCCCCCCCACTTACCCCGCCCCCCCATCAGAACCCTCCATCCTGGTGGCCTGGGGGCGGGGGGAGGGGGCTGCGGGTTCGCCCTGCTCACAGGGAGGGTCTGCGGGCACCTGCGGGCTGTCAGCTCCGCAGCCAGGAGAGCTTCCCCTGCACAGGCTTCCTCAGGGTGGTCTGCTGAGCCCTGAAATGCCCCACCCTGACCCTGACCCTGACCCTGACCCTGACCCTGACCCTGACCCACTGCCTAAGCATGAGCCTAGGGTTCCCTGAGCCCTTTAGTGTCATTCCCTCCTGTTGCTGGTTCCCATATAGTTTCCAGGCAGAACCTCTGGGAACTGGAACTCAGCCCCGATGGTTGCAGGGCGCTCCCCACCACACCAGCGGGGGGGCAGCTCACAGGACCTGGCCGCTGTCTGAGTGAGTCCCAGACAGGACAAGGGGACCGAGTGTGGGAGTGAAGGCACTGGGGGCCTGCTCCTGCTTCCTGGGCCTCGCCAGGCGTCTGGGTGGAAGAGGCGACACTCAGGGTCCGGCTGCTCTTAGTGGGCCGGGCAGTGAGGGAGCCCAGAGGTGGCCAGGCTGCCACAGGACAGAGGACACGTGCAGTTCAGGCTTCAAGCACGAGTGAGAGATAGTAACAATGATGTTGATGCTGCGGAGGACTCCCCAGGCGCTGACCACGCCTCCAGGGACCCTTAGAGTCCAAGTGCACTCCAGCACACGCGCCTTAGAGTGTTTCTGCAAGCCCTTCCCGCACTCCAGGCCCCTCCTCCTCCTCCTCCTCCCCACTTCCTGCCTCTGAGCCTCCTCCCTCCTCCTGTCCTCCCTCCTCCCATCCTCCTGTCCTCCTATCCTTCCTCCTTCGCTCTGCCTCCCAGGAGCTGGGCCTCCCTGATGCCAGGCGCCTGGAGGGTGGGCCTGGCGTGTGGGCGCAGCCTCTGCCCTGGTGGGGCACATTGAGATGGGCAGGGACAGACCCAGTCACCCCAATTTCCTAACTTACTGTGTGTGGTCCTCTCAGCCAGTACCCAGACAAGTCTTCTGAAGAAATGGGACAAAATTCAAAGAAATTTGGAAACAGAGAACCTCAACTCAGTGGTTGGTGGGTGAGGCGGTGCAGGGAGGTGACTGTTACCCGAGGGACATGTTCTTTTGTTTGTTGTTCCCCCTCCCATTTTTTCCCAGAAAATTTAGACTTAGAAATCTGTTTGATATCAAAAACCCATGTTTTAAAAAAGATTCTTTCCACGAGTGGGCTTTAAGGTCTCCTTCAGCCACACACACAGAGAACACGGCCGCCAGGGTAAGTGTCGCCACCTGCACAGCATGCACACCGCACCCTCACACGGGCGTGCGCACCTGCACACTCAGCTAGGAAGGGCAGAGCGCTGGGGCTAAAACAGTCATTTCTGCGGGAAACAGGACTCACACTGAGGAAGACTGGGACTCCTACAATTAGGAATGAGAAATGAGAAACCAGCGAGCAGTGCTCAGGAGACCAGGTGGGCGTGACTCCCAGGTGGCAGCTCTGTCAGCAGGGTGCCTGCCACTGGGGAAGTGGTAGGGTTAATCCCTCCCCCACAGGCAAGGGGGTCAGGCTGCGAATGCCCTTTGCCTTAGCGAGCCTGGACCGTGTGATGGACAAGTGTGTAAACCCCCATTCCTCCTTCAAGGCTTGGGTTTCACGCACTCGGACAATTTCAGCAGCTTCGCGGGACCCCGGGTTAGAGACCCTGCGTGACTAGAGCCAACACTTGTGTTCACGCATCAGCTCCTTCGATGGTGTCAAATCACAAACACACACTCGTGTGATGGCATGATGGCACAAGCATGAGAGGTAATGTGTGGCTCAGTTAAGATGAGCGGAAACTGTGTGGCGGTGAAATCAGTGTGGACTGACTGTTCAGGGGGGCCTAAGCAGGAGGCGGCTGAAGCCAGGCCGATAGCATGACCCGCACTGGCGGGAGAGAAGGGCACAGGAGGGCACTTCAGTAACGGAAGAGGCGGTCAGTGGCCGAAGCACGTCTGGACCAGATGCTGAGGGGCTTTGAAGGGTACGAGCAGCTGGAACCTGATTTGGGGGTGCCAGGAACGATGAGTCTCTGAGCAGGACAGGACATGATAAAGAATCGGGAAATCTTATTCAGGGTATTTGGGGGGTGGACTTACAGAGATCGAGGCTTCAGTCCCTCAGATTTTGAAGAGTTGTCACTTTACCCAGAATACTGAGTCTGCTGAAGGTTTTTGTTTAGAGCAAGACCGTGAACAATGGAGAAGAATTCCTGGTCACTTTGGGGGACAGACTTGAAGGGTCCGAGGCTAGACCAGCACACGGCCCCGGTGTGTGAGGCTGCAGGGAACTGCACTCTGGCAATGTCCCCAGTGGGAGGGCCTGGGGCAATATTTAGAAAGAAGCACGTAAGCCAGGAAGAGGGCAAGGGGCATCCGGGACCTTGCTTGGCTAATGGGATAAAGAGCGACTGAGCACGGGCACTGGCAGGGGGTGAGGACCCCAGAGAGGGCCGTCAGGTAAGGCATCTCAGTGTGGCCTGGCGCCCCAGGGGACAGACCAAGGGGATGGGTGGCCGGGGAGTGGGGGGAGTTCAGGAGGGGTTGTGAGGGGCTGTCACTAACAGAGAAGCTAAGAACAAAACATGGATTGTGCAATGTTTCTTTGAAATATCCATGTAAATCCTCACCGTTAAAAGTGACATTTCCGTGCTAGCCAGTTTACTCAGTGGATAGAGCGTCAGCCTGCGGACTAAAGGGCCCCGGGTTCAATTCCCAGTCAGGGCACATGCCCGGTTGCAGGCTCGATCCCCAGTGTGGGGCATGCAGGAGGCAGCCGATCCATGATTCTTTCTCATCACTGATGTTTCTGTCTCTCCCTCTCCCTTCCCCTCTGAGATCAATAAAAACATATAAAAATATATTTTAAAATGTGACATTTCCTGCATGCCCCCAGGCTGTCTGGACCGAACCTCCCACCTGCCCCAGCGCGCTCACCGGGACGAGTCTTCTGCTACACAGCTCCCTCCTTCCACGGGAGTTTGCGCTAAACGTGTACTCAGGTGCTTGCGTGATGTGGCTGCTTTTCACATGTAGGCTGAAACCTTGTGGAAACGGTCAGTCCAGGGATTTCCAGGCTATTCAGAAGACTTAAATGCAATTGCTGCTTGTTTGGGTGTATAAGTACATCAAATACTTAAAAATGAAGGAATGTCATCAAGTGTAAATTCCTCCTAAAACAGACGCCGTCCTCATGCGGTCGTCCTGACGTGGACGCCGTGGGACACGCTCCTCGCTCCTCGTTAACATTAGGAGCTGCTCATTGAAGCGTGGAGCGCGGATGGGAGCCACTAACCCATCACAGGAAGTGAGAGCCGGAGGGAGAGCGACAGGAGGGCTGGTCGAGTCGTCCTTAAGTCAAGACCACTTTCCTTTTGGGGGATGTCTGTTGAAACAAGCTGGACTAATTCATAAAGAAAGGTGAGTGTGGCCCGGCCGGCGTGGCTCAGTGGTTGAGCGTTGACCTATGAACCAAGATTCCTGGTTCGATTCCCGGTCAGGGCACATGCCCAGGTTGTGGGCTCCATCCCCACTGTGGGGCATGCAGGAGGCAACCGATCCATGATTCTCTCTCATCATTGATGTTTCTCTCTCCCTCTCCCTTCCCCTCTGAATTCAATAAAAAAATTAAAAAAAAAACATAAAATATGTTTATAATGCAGTGCCTAGTGAAAAAGAAAGTGGAATATTTTGTAGGCCAGAACTACTTGTATAAAATGTATCTGTTAACCATCTTAGAGAGGTGTAGGTGTATCTCATCTATCGCTGGGCAGAGACTGTGAGGAAGAACAGAGGCTGCTGAGGAATGAAGAAGAAAGAATACAATGACTGGCTGGTGGAGGCCGGTTCCGGACTCAGAGGAGGGGCCTGCGTCCTGAGTGAGAGGTGGCTCCCTGGCCACGCCCCTCCCTGTCTCTGGGATGGACAGCAGTCCACCCAACCTCTCCCAGCTTCCGTGACCCCTGGGGCAATAAAGGGCCGATGACCTCCAGCCCTGGCATTTCAGCCTCGGTTTCCTGTGTGGTTCCTTTCTCCCACTCTGATGGAAAGCCTCCTCGGCAGCAGCTCCTGGGCCGTCTGTGTGTGAGCCTCTCTTTCCGTGGGCAGCATCTCGGCCCCCTGGAGGTCACCATGGAGGAAACTGAGGGAGTTAGGAACCTAGTCACACAGCCAATAGCCTGGAACAGGGAGTCGGGCCCAGTGGGTCTGGCTCGCCAGCCACCTCTCCAAAACCAACGCTTTCTTTTAGCCCTTTCTTATGTCAGGGATTTTACTAAGGTCTTTCCAGAAAGACTCAAGGCGTTTAATTCTCACAGTTTCTCCCTGAAACAAGGATGCTTGGCCATCTGCGGTGACAGCGGTTCCCTCTCTGTCCCTCCTTCTCTCCTTCTCCCTGTCCATGGCCGCCCCTCTGCTCCGGGTTCTGCACACCCTGCTGGCACCTGGGCTGCCCTGGTGGGATCTGATGCTGGTGAACAGCCACCTGGGCAGGCTTGGTGGGAGAGTGTTTAGGTGGCAGGAGAGCATCTGAGGCTCGCCCACCTGGACGGGCTGGAGCCATGACTGACCTGCCTCTCAAACTGGAGAGGGAGGCTCCCGCTGTCACCTGGCTTTTCCAGGTCACGTGACAAACCCGTGACCAGGGGCCTCTTGCCCGTGCTGTCACGCTTTCTTGTTCCATGACATCACGCCTGTCTGCTGTTGTTTTTACAGTTTCTTCCTCCTTATTTAGAAATTCAATGCCCGATTTCCACTTGGAAAACATGAAGAGCACAGCACTCTACAAGTACGTTCTTAAGGAGGCCAGTGCCTGCCCTCAGTGGTTCAGAGGGATTTAATTTCCAGGAAACAGGTCGAATCTGTGATGAATCGGCCCTCGCCCTGCCCGGAGTCCGCCTCTCCAGGAAGCATGTGGTTAAGGCTCGGGGTCGGCGGAGGCAAACCGTCTCGGGGCGACGCTGAGACAGACGCAGACGCCTGCAGGGCTGCAGACCCGAGTGGAGGACGCTGATTTTGCTGAGGAGACTTTTCAAATATGCATTTCAATGTAAAGTGTTATTTGTCAGATTTTCATAGTAATCCCCCAGAAAGGTATTCATTAATTTAAACAAGACTGCAATTGATACAACTTCCTTTTGATATCAAAGACCTGGACCATTAAAGTAAGGTTTTATGGGATGCGTTTCCCCTCGTGGCCGTGCTGTGTTTATTTCCCATAATAAATAAGAACACAGATTTCCTGCAGATGTTTCTACCAGCTCACGGAGAACTCTGAGCCATAAAGTCTGATTCTAGTTTGCAAAAAATACCACCTTAAAAACCCTTGGAAAGAAACGGAATGTATTCTGTTTCTTTCTGTTTACCGTTATGTGGTATCTAGGTTTGTAACATTTGCCACAACCTTCGAGGTGGGGTTCAGGATCTGAAGGAGGGGCCGACGCACAAATGAAAATGCTATACAAGAAATATGAATTTAGAAGGCATGGGGGGCAGGTGGAGACCTCTCTCTTGGAGAGGCACACTGAAACGTGGCCTTCTCCGCTTTTTATTCAGTTTTAGATACACATCCTGCCCTCAGTAAAGCATGGCAAACAGATAGCAGACAGACCGTCTCTAAGGTCAGTAGAGATCAGTAAAGATCAGTAAGGTCCAGTAAACATTTACTTTGAGGCCATCAGGTCAGGAAATTGCTTCGAGCCACCGCTATCTCAACACGGAACAATCGGTGCTTAGCGTCAGCCCTGCCAACGCCCAAGGTCCATCGGCCTTCCGTGTTCCTTGGTGCACTCTCATTGTAGTATCGGCAGTGGGTGGCTTCCCGCAAAATTCATACATTTTTTTTTTTGGTTTGAATTAACATAAGGAAAGGAATACACTTAACATTTTAGCAAAACATGTACATGTAAATATATACTTAATCATGTAGTTTCTCTTTGTGGAACTATCCAATTCATTTATTTGTATTTGAACTCAACATGAAATAACCAATGATTATAGTTATATGTGTCTAGCTGACATGATGGTAGCTTTTCAAATTTATCAATTGATACATGGAAAATAGTTCATTCCCTCATCACTGAAGACTCAGTGACGTTTGTAGTGAGAGAATGTCTGTTCAAACATGAGGAACAGAGAAGGTCAACTTTGATGCCAGGTAAGGAAGTAAGTACTTTACAAGGTTAGAAACGTTCTGAATTTTAGGCCCTTGAGGGAGTGGTCAGCAATTGGTGCTGTTTCAAATAATTTGAGGTTAAGTAGGAAAACATTGTATAGGAATAATGGAAGAATAATGGAATTTTAGAGACAACACATATACAAATCCTATATAATAAAAGCCTAATATGCTAAGTGTCCGGTCGTCTGGCTGGCTGTTCAACCAATCAAAGCATAATATGATAATGATATGCTAAGGCCACTCAACTGCTCGCTATGATGTGCACTGACCACCAGAGGCAGATGCTCTGACCGGTAGATTAGCTTGCTGCTGGGATCCGGCCAATCAGGACTGAGCCAGACGGGTGGAACACACCCTGGACCCCTCCCATGGTCCCTACCTGGCTGGCCAACGTCCTGTGTCCCTCCCCAGCCGGATTGTGTTGGAGAGCTGGTTTCAGCCTGATCCTGCAGGCCAGGCCGAGGGACCCCACTGGTGCATGAATTCGTGCACTGGGCCTCTAATATATATATATATATATATATATATATATATATATATATATATATATAATGTAAGGTAAAAAAGGGAGCATTGTCTCATACATTTTAAAATGCTTTATTTAAGTCATTTTAATAAAAACATATCATTTGCCCATAGTGTCCTGATCTTAGCATTTCTATCTGATGTCTATAAGCTGAGTTTCCTTCGTCAGTGCTATTTTCTGGAAAGAATAAGAAGGACCTGTCTGTCAGGGATATTTTGTGTTGTGATATTTATATATTTTAATCCTCACCCAAGGATATTTGTCCATTGATTTTTAGAGAGAGTGGAAGAGAGAGGGAAAGACAGAGAAACATTGATGTGAGAGAAACACATTGATTGGTTGCCTCCTGCACACTCCCCAACCAGGAGCCTGCAACCCAGGTATGTGACCGGAATCAAACCCGGGTCCCTTCGGTTCGCAGGCTGACGCTCTATCCACTGAGCCAGACTGGCTGGGGCCAGTGATTTCTATTAAGGATCCATGTTATTGACCTAATACTTGGGTTCAGAGATACAACTATTTGAATCTATTCCCACTGGTACCGTATCTGAGGCTTCGCGGAGCGATGACTGGAGCGAGTGTCCAGGGCGCGTGCCTGTGCCTCCGAGAACCACTCCCGTGGAAAGGAAACGCAGGAGGAGGACGTGCAATGAGCTGGGAGCGCACGGCTTGGCAGCGCCGCGGAGGCGCGCTCACTGCTGCAAAGTCTCTTTCTCTCTGTCCCAGACCAGGGCACGCAGCAGGAGGCTGCTTCTCTGAGCACTTCATTAACCTTTCATACGCCCAGCGCCTGCCCAGGCGTCACACCGCCTCACTCCCCGGAGGGGTCCGCACCGGACTGTGTTCACAAACCGGTCCCCGGCCAGCGCACGCCCAGGCCTGCCCTGGCCGCCGTCCTGTCCTCTGGCCCAGAACGTCTACTTCGGCTCGTGGGACGGGCAGGGACTTGGGCAGGGACTTGGTGGGCGTCACCTCCGTGTGGGACCGGGCGGACTTGCTCCCTGTCCCAGGCACAGGGCTCCCCAGCCGCCGCTCCGCCACAAGGACGCAGGGAGCGGTCGCTGATGGGGGAGCGTCGTGGCCCCACGCTGCATCTAGTCATCCTCGCGAGGTCCTGGGTGGCCCATGTGGCTTCTTCGCTTCTCAAAATGCCTCCCCCCCCCGGCCCCCCCCCCCCCCCCCCCGCCACGAGCGGCTGGCTGGGAAGCTCTGAGACTGCTGGGCCCGTCACGTGTCCGCCGTGTCCTCCACAGGTGCACGGAGACCACACGGCTCGTGACTCCTCCGCCCACCCACAAACAGGCCGTGAGCCGCGGCAGAGCGTGGGGGGCACCGGGGTGCTGACCGCGAGGCCGCCTCTGCTCCCACAGCTGGCGATGCGGGGCCGAGGGGGCGGCTCCTGGGCGTGCTTCACGCCTCTCCCGCGAGGACGCCTTCCCTCCCGGAGGGAGGCATGGGGTGCAGAACTGGTGTGCAGTCCGCTGGCCGAGCCGCGGTCCTCCCTCTTTAGGAGCACGGGGCCCCGATGGGAAATAGCCTCCATCCTCACCCCCTCCACCCGTGGAGACCTAGGGGACGCCCACTCGCACCAGCTGCCACGGGAGACAGTGTGCGTGGCTGCTGGTCAGGGAGACAGTGTGCGTGGCTGCTGGTCGCCGCCGGCTGGTCGCTAAAAGCTGCCCAGAGTGGTGACCGCACAGCAGCGCCAAGCCCCAGGGGAGGGAGCAGAGTCTGCTGGGGGGGGGTGTTCCCTTCCTGTGGGGGTGCCAGGACTCGGGCACCAAGCACACCCCTGCAGCAGCGGCCGGCCGTCCACACCTGCGGCCAGAGGGGGCAGCGCTGCCCGGTGAACAGGGAGGAGAGCCAGGGAGAGCGGCCTGCGCGGAGTCCAGCCCACACAAGGGTCCACGTGGGCCGCGGAGGAGGAGGAGCTGACAGGAGGCCCGAGACAAGCAGTTCCCCCCAGAGGCGGCATTGGAGGGGGCGTCGCTTCTGGAGGATTCGGAACCTGCTCCGGGCCCTGGGGGAACAGGCTGTAGGCTCCTCCCAGGGAGAACAGACTCCCTGGCGTTTTCCTCACCGGGTTAGGGGCGGGCACAGGGCCTGGGGTGAGCCGGGGCAGGAGGGCGCGGGGGCTGCTAGAGGAGTCTGGCTCCCCCTGAAGTAGGCCGCGCCCTGGACATGGTTCTCCCTCCTGCGTTGTCCCCAGCACAGGGGGACCTTCAGGCGGGGAGGGGAGGGGGGAGGGTTAAAGCAGGGGTTTATTGGGGTGTTTGAACCCCGAAGACCTTTTCCTGCGAAACACACTAAACATGCACTCAGTCAAGAGTGGGATCAGGTGGCTGCTTTCCCGCTGCGAAGACTTTTCTGGTTATTATCAGGCCACTTGCTGCAACAAGGAATTCAGTGCCCAGTTTCCTCCATCCATGAGTTAGAAAGAACATGCGATGTGAGGGAGGCCGAGTAAGACGCAGCATGTGGCTGGGAGAGAGCCTCAGAGGGGACGCACACCTGCCCAGTGTCCACACGGTGTTCCGGCGCCCGGCCTCCTGCTGCCCCGCTCAGCCACCTCAGCCCCCGCGATGCTACGGGGACACGCGTGTGGCCTTTCTCCTTGCTAGCGGCTCTCGGGTGCCCTGGGACAGGCAAGGCAGAGGCCGGCGGGAGGAGGAGAAGGTGGGAGCTTCCTTTGTGTGGAGTTATGTCCCATGTTTCCCAAGCCCCAGGTCCCTCAGCCCAGCCCTGGAGAGGGCAGCTGGGCTCCCGCCGAGCTGAGGACAAAGCCAGAGTCCAGAGCCTCTGCTCCCTGTGGGCCGGTCCAGGTCAGCATCAGGCTGGCTGAGGCCATCAGGCCATTGTGGGGAGTGAGAACCCTGCGAGCCTGGTACTAGCAGTGAGGGAGGGAGAGGGAGGGGGAAGAGAAGGGGAGGAAGGAGGAGGGAGACAAGGAAAGGGGGAGGGAGGGAAGTGAAGGGAGGGGGATAGAGGGAGGGGAAGGGAAGGGGAGGGGGAAGAAAGGTGAGGGAGGGAGCTGAGTGGGAGGGAGAGAAGAAGAGGGAGAGAGAGAGGGAGAAGGGGAGAGGGGGGAGGGGGAGGGAGAGGGGGAGGGGGAATGGAAGGGAGAGGGGGAGGGAGAGAAGGAACAACAGGGGCTCCTTTGTTCAGGAGCTTGTTTATCTCAGGCTTCCTGCCCTTAAGGTGGCCGGTGGCCGGGCCAGTTCTGGCCAATGACCTGCTCCCAGGGGTGACTGACAGATCCTCACCTTTCCAGACCTCACTGGCTCCCTGTTGGCCCTCTGGGCATGGCCCGCCACTGCTGGAACCCTCAGTCCCAGGACGTGTCCCGAGGATTCCACTGTGAACATCTCTGCTGTTGGGAGCGCGATGCCAGGGCGGGGGAGTCTCACTAGCTGAGCCCCAGCTGCTCAGCGTGGATCCGGGAAGGGCCACATGCCGTGGAGGGGTGGCGGGGCACGCAGGTGCAGACCTGCCCGGTGCCGCTCAGGACGCTGCTGTGAAGCCTAACAATGCAGGCCACAGTGCAGGACTGAGCCTCGAGGGGACAGCAGGCTTGTCACGCGGGACTGGAGAAGAGTAAGAAGTCGGGCGTAAGACATCATATAATGGCGCTGGCCGGTGTGGCTCAGTGGACAGAGCGTCAGCCTGTGGACTGAAGGGTCCCGGGTTTGATTCCGGTCAAGGGCACATGTCTGGGTTGCGGGCTTGGTCCCCAGTGGGGCGGGGGGCATACAGGAGGCAGCTGATCAATGATTCTCTGTCCTCATTGATATTTCTCTCTCCTGCCCTCTCCTTTCCTCTCTGAAATCAATAAAAGTATATTTTAAAAAAGTAAAAAAAAAAAGAAATCAATGAAAAGGAACATGGGCACGAGCACGTGATGAGCCCTTCGGGGGAGTGCGGCTGAGCAGTGATGGTCAGAACCATGCGGAGAGGGGCGCCCAGAGCTGTCCCGGACAGGACCAGCGGGAGAGGAACCCAGTCAAACTCGGTCACCGCCCTCAGGAGCCGCCTCGAGGGTGGCACCCGGTCCAGCGGCTGGCCCTGCGCTGTGGGTTTGGGGATGGCAGCCAGCAGTGAGGGGCACGTGGCTGTGGGTCTGGGGGAGCCAAGAAGGTGGGGGACCATGCGTGGGAGGGGATGGCGCGGGCCCCGCCTGCTCCCCATCCTGTAAATGTGAGAAGCGGATCAGAAGTCCAAGGAAAATGAAATTCTGCTCAAATTTGTAAAGAACAGGAAGGAACGGGTGTTTCTCATGACAATAATGTGACCCCACCTTCTTATTAATGAGTGTGGGAGGTTTTGTGTCAACGCCGAGGGCGGGCGCGGCGGCTTTGGGCCCGAGAGACGGGCTTTCCTGGGAGGCAGCCTGAGCCAGGTGGGGGTGAGACTGACAGCGTCACTGCAGACGGGCGGGGGGCAGCCGCACAGGGCGGGGGACTGGCCTGCAGGCGGGGGCCTGAGGGAAACAGAACAGTTAGGCGGTCACCACTGCCCGGATCTGGGCCTGGAGTTCCCACACCCCGAGTCCCCACCAGAGGATTAGTATCGATTTAGATCAAACCAAACATGTTTATATCCCTCCTTCTGTTTTTAAAAAAATATTTTTAATGATTTCAGAGAGGAAGGGAGAGGGAGAGAGAAACATCAGTGATGAGAGAATCATGGATCGGCTGCCTCCTGCACACCCCACACTGGGGATCGAGCTCACAACCGGGCAGGTGCCCTGACCGGAATTGAACTGTGACCTTCTGGTTCATAGGTCGAAGCTCAACAACGGAGCCACACCTGCTGGCTGTATCCCTCCTTCTTATGTTATTTTGGTAAAGACATTCTATTCCTTTGAGGTGAATGAAATTATCATATGGTTTTAATCCTGCTGTTTAATGGTGTGAGTGCCGGACAGAACTAAGGGTCCATTTTGTGTTTGACTGCTGTTTGCGCTAAATGGGCAGCAATGCCATTGGAATCCTAGTGTGGGCGTGACCGTGAGAAGCCTGCAGCGTCCGGGACACTGAGAGACCTGCCTCCTATCATCAAGCAGACGAGACGCTCCCACACCAACCACCATTTCCACGCAATCAAACGCACTGAGTTCCAATGCAGTCGAATAGTTGCAATAAAGTAGTATTCCGCATGAGTTTTATTATCCGTTAATGATTTTCATATATAATTTTCTTTTCATATTTTTCAAGTCAGTAGGCTTTTATTTTTTTAATTTTTTAAAATCTTCATCTGAGGATATTTTTCCATTGATTTTTAGGGAGAGTGGAAGAGAGAAGGAAAGAGAGAGAAACATTGATGTGAGAGAAACACATCGATTGGTTGTCTCCTTCATGGGCCGACCAGGGCCTGGGCCCGGGGGGAGCCTGCAACTGAGGTACGTGCCCTTGACCGGAATCGAACTCAGGACCCTTGGTCCACAGGCTGACGCTCTATCCACCGAGCCACACCAACCAGGGCAAGTCAGTAGTATTTAAAGAGTCTTGATAATCCGGCACGCCCAATGCGGTGCTCTTAACGTTTCCCAGGGAAACTGGGCCCGGGAGTGGCTGCGTTTGCAGGTGCAGGACAACCTCCAGGGAAAACCTGCCTTCAGACTCACTGCAGAGGGCGGAGAGCTGCCGACCCTCCAATGCACCTCCACGCAGCTGCAGGCCAGCCGGAGGGGTTGGTCTGGGGTTGGATATTTTCCATTCATGTGGCTTCTTTCCTGAAGTGTCTTGTAAATGTCTCAAAGGTACAGCTTCCCTTTCTGGCTTCGTTTTACCCCCAGGCTCTGTCCAGTGACTCCTATTTAGTGAGTTTATAGGTTAACTAGAGGCCCGGTGCACGAAATTCATGCATGGAGGTTGGGGGGTCCCTCAACCCAGCCTGAACCCTCTTGCAATCCAGGACCCCTCGGGGGTTGTCCGACTGCCGGACATCCCTCTTGCAATCTGAGACCCCTGGCTCCTAACCACTCGCCTACCTGCCTGCCTGCCTGGTCACCCCTAACCACTTTCCTGCCTGCCTGATCACCCCTAACTGCTCGCCTGCCTGCCTGATCACCTCTAACTACCTCTGCCTCAGTCCCCGCCACCACAGGTTTGTCCAGAAGAACATCCGGAAGGTCGTTTGGCTGTCTGGTCTAATTAGCATATTACACTTTTATTGTTATAGATTGTTCCTTCAAATCCCACCACCTCCTTTTATATTTTTGAAAAAATAAGTTTACTAAACATTTGCTTAACACAGTAAGGTCCTCTGCTGGGGCCAGCTGGCAGGAATTGTGAACATGTGTTAGCAATAGATGGATTGTGCAATATTTGAGAACACTGCTGACTTCCCACGATCTGACCAAGAGAAAAAAGTATTTAACGGTCAGCAGATGGGTTTCTGCATTAAAAGTAACCTTCTCACCCAGCTGGGTGTGGCTCAGTGGTTGAGCATTGGCCTGTGAACCAGGAAGTCACAGTTCGACTCCCATGCCCGGGTTGCGGCTTGATCCCCAGTAGGAGGTGTGTAGGAGGCAGCTGATCCATGATTCTCTCTCCTCCTTGATGTTTCTCTTTCTCTCCCTCTCCCTTCCTCTCTGAGATCAATACAAATATATATATTTTAAAAGTAACCTTCTCAGAGCTTACATCAAGTATGTCAAACTCACAGCCTGTGGGCCGCATGCCTCGTTTATTTGGCCCGTGTTTGCCTTTGAGTTTGACATGCTTGGCTTACATCTTTGCATATATGATTGTGTTTAATGCCAGCTTTGAGCTCGGTGTATAAGTAGAGAAGGGAAGTCTGCCATGTCACAGACTTGCTACTAAAATGGTTACAAAGTAACCAGGTCCTTTGCTCTCGATATTCTAGTGTAAAGAAAGTTTATCTTTAAATATACTTTTATACAATGTTTGTGCCAGATCTACTCTCACCCATTTTCCTTTTCAGCTGGTGGGTAAGCTGTGTTGCAGTGAGGTGTGTTGAAAGGTGTCGTGCCACCTGGGCATGGCCTTGGGGTGTGACTCGGGTGGGGCTGGGAACAGGCGTCCATAGGAAATGAATGGGCCACAGGCCACCCACGGGGGTGCAGGTGGTTTGGGAGTCGCCACAGGCCGCAGCACCGCCCTCCCCTTACAGTCAATGAAAAGACAGTTTGCAAAATGCCTGAAATTATCATGTACTAGTGGCCCCGTGCACAGATTCGTGCACTTTGAAAGGAAAATAATTAGAAGAAATATTTTAATATTGCTATTTGCCCTTTCTCCCTCAGCGCCTTGGAGCCAGGCAGTGGCCCCGCCCCCCACCTTGGCCTGGCGCCACCCGCTCACCTGCTCCACCATCCTGCCACGGTCTCATTCTTGTCGGGGCCCATCCGGGCCTGGCAGTACCTCCACTGCCGCATCGCCAATGCACGCCATGTTCTGTGCGGCCCCCTGGTGGTCAGCGCATGTCATAGCCAGCGGTCGAACTCCTGGTCGAACTCCCAGGTGAACGACCGCCTGAGGGGTCAGTTTGCATATTAGGCTTTTATTATATAGGATGGTGGGACGGATCTTCATTTTGAAATCAAGTTTGTCCTTCTGTAATGAGGTTTTTTTGTTATTTTATTTTAAAAGGAAATGATACCTGCTAAAATGTTACCCATTTGGAAAATATAGAAAATACTAGTGGCCTGGTGCACAAAATTTGTGCACAGCCGGGGCGGGGGGTGGGGTGTCCCTCAGCCCGGCCTGCACCCTCTCCAATCCGGGACCCCTGCCTGCCTGATCACCCCTAATCACCTCTGCCTGCCAGCCTGATCCTCCTAACTGCTCTCCCCTGCTGGCCTGATCCCCCTAACTGCTCTATCCTTCCAGCCTGATCACCCCTAACTGCCTCTGCCTCGCCCCACCCCCCACCCCCGCCACCGTGGCTTTTCCGGAAGGATGTCTGGGAGGATGTCCAGAAGATGTCCAGTCTAATTAGCATATTACCCTTTTATTAGTACAGATGCTACAGATATCATCTATATATACTAGTACACCAGCAAGAGGGATTAATTCAACATCTTTTTCTATTCCATGTCATTTAGGAGAAGGGAACAATAAAACCATTACCAGTTTTGAATTGATAAAAACATAATGTGACAAAATAAGCGAACATATCCAGACAGCTTAGATCAGTGGTCGGCAAACCCATTAGTCAACAGAGCAGCAAACCGGGGCTCGAGAGCCGCAGTTTGCCGACCATGGGCTTAGATCATTAGGGACTCTTTACACGCTGTAAAGAGTGTAAGAACTCATTGATTTTGCCTGTGCATGTGCCAAAAAGTACTCCTTACTCCTTAGAGAAAAGAAATGGAATGAAAGAGAGAGAGAAAAGAGTAGTGAGAAAAAAAGAGTGCTGTGATTGGTGGGAGTGTGAGGAGGAGTCCTGGAGGGAGGGGCCTGGAGAGAGGGGCTTGCAGGGACAGCCGTGGAGATGAATTAGAGTGTGCTGAGACAGACTAACACAATAATCATGGTGATGACACTAGCAGTCACTGTTATGAGGAGGAGGCCTTGAGGGCGGGCCTGGAGGGCGGGGCCTGGAGGGGGCCCTGTGGGGATGCTCAGATCCCTGATAGAGCTGAGTCTGAGTAAAAGGCATCCCCAAGCACCATGGCCACAGGGCGGGTCCCAGGGCGCATTTGTGGTGCTTAATTGAGTTGTGTCTGTTACGCTTGAATGGTGAGCTGGGCTCATGGTGACAAAAGAGGAAAGCACAGTTAGAAACTGCAGCTGCTGCTGTCCCGCCCCAAAGTGTTGCCATGGAAACCACACTCCACTTTTTTTTTTCTCTCTCTCTCTCTCTCTATTTTTTATTATTGATTTCAGAGAGGAAGGGAGAGGGAGAGAGAAACATCAGTGATGAGAGAGAATCATGGATCGGCTGCCTCCTGCACACCCCACACTGGGGATCAAGCCTGCAATGTGGCAGCCTTGGCCAGGAATCGAACAATGACTTCCTGGTTCATGGGTCAAGGCTCAACCACGGAGCCCACCTGGCCGGGCCACACCCCACTCTTCATCCAGAAGGAGTGTTCCATGTGCTTGGCCATTTCCGGTGAAGGTGGGCTCTTCCTTCCCAGACACTAATGCCTGCGCTGACGGGGGAAGTCCCTGCTGGGTGGCGAGAGCTCATGGAACGCGGAATTCTGCTCAGGGAAGGGTCTGGAGCTATGACGAGAGTCCGCGGGGCAGCAGTGTGTGTTAGTGCAGGCACCCTGCGGGGCTGCGGGAGCTGACATCAGGGGGAAGCTGGGAGGAGGGAAGGCCTGGAGTCGGTCCCCAGGGCGCTTTTCTTCACCCCTAACTCCCAGAAGAAGCTGCATTTCAGAGGATGCATTCCAGTTCCCCACCTTGCTTGCTGCAGAAGCCTTCATCAGGGACTCAGAGCCTTTTGTTAAATGGAGATGGACACACCTGCCTTCCGGGACAGCCATCGAGATGAATTAGAGTGTGCTGAGACAGACTAACGCAGTAATCATGGTGATGACACTAGCAGTCACTGTTATGATGCATTTTGTCCTCCTCAAGTTCCACATTTGGGAGCCCTCGCCCCCCTTTCCCCCGGCACCTCAGAATGTGACTCTCTTTGGGGATAGGGCCTGGACAGAGGGAGTAAGTTAACATGAGGCCATTGGGGGGACCCATTTAATCTGACTGTGTCCTTCTAAGGCCACATTGGGGCACAACAGAGAGACACCAAGCAAGCTCCTGCCCCGAGGAAGACCAGGTGGGGACAGGAGAGCAGTAGCCACCGGCTGCCAGGGAGAGGGGCCTCAGGGTGAGCCTCCTGCCCACATGGGACTGCAGCCTCCAGCCTGCAGAGGGTAAAACACACACATCGGTTGTTTAGATCCCAGTCTGTGGTGCTTTTAAAAAATACATATTTTTTTATTGATTTCAGAGAGGAAGGGAGAGGGAGAAAGATAGAAACATCAATGATGAGACAGAATCATTGATCAGCTGCCTCCTGCACACCCCCTACTGGGGATCAAGCCCACAACCTGGGCTTGTGCCCTGACTGGGAATCTAACTGTGACCTCCTAGCTCATAGGTCAGTGCTCAACCACTAAGCCATGCTGGCCAGCAGATTTCTAAATTCTTTGCATCAGTTTAGATATGAACCACCAGAATATGAGGATCCCAGTTGCCCCATGTCCTTGCCATCTTCTGGTACCGAGAGTCACGGCATGAAAGTGTATTTTGCACTTCATTTGAGCGTCGCTCCATCCTATCTAATAATAGAGTAACATGTAAATTACCATCACTCCACTACGCCCACGATTGGGCGGCGGGAGGCTGGGGGGCAGGACTCGGGGTGGCCTATCCGGCCATTGAGAGGCACGGATCTGCTGCCACTGAGGGGGGCTACCCTGCTGTTGAGAGGCGCAGGGGGCGGGACTCCCGCCCCCTGTGCCTCTCAATGGCCAGATCCACGGCCACTGAGGGGGCTGCCGCGGACACCCAGCTGCGCCTCTCAACAGCAGGACAGCCAGGTGTCCGCGGCAGCCCCCCTCAGCGGCCGGCCTCTCAACAGCAGGGTAGCCCCCCTCAGCGGCCGCGGACCATCAAAAGTGGGGGAGCTGGGTGCCTGTCTGCTCCGGCACCAGGCCTTTCAGAAGCCTCCGCCTCGCCTGGTGCACCAGCGGACAGGCACCCAGCTCCCCGTGATCAAAAGCAAAAGCGTGGCAGCTGGATGCCTTTCCGCTCAGACACCAGGCGGCTTCTGAAAGGCCTGGTGCACCAGCGGACAGGCACCCAGCTCCCCCGTGATCGAAAGCGAAAGCGTGTAGGAGACCCTACACGTGCATGATTCAATCATGCACTGGGCCTCTAGTTAGATAATAAATACACAAAGACGAGAGGTGATGACAAGCCATCTGGGTTGACAGTGTGGGAGAGAGACACGCGGGAAGCTTGGACATCGGATGAGAACGTTTTTGTGCTGGAAGAGCTGGCTGTTGCTGCACGGTGGCAGGTACTCTCCTGACTGGTGCTCATTCCTGTTTCGGAATTCAGAGCTAAATGCCTGGCATTGATAAGAACTCTTAAAGATGCACCATCTTGCCTGGCCAGCGTGGCTCAATGGGTGAGCATCGACCTATGAACCAGAAGGTCACAGTTTAATTCCCGGTCAGGTCAGGGCACATGCCCGGGTTGTGGGCTTGATCCCCTGTGTGGGGTGTGCAGGAGGCAGCTGATCAGTGATTCTCTCTCATCATTGATGTTTCTATCTCACTCTCCCTCTCCCTTCCTCCCTTAAATCAATAAAAATATAGTAACAGCCCTGGCTGGTTTGGCTCACTGGATGGAGCGTCAGCCTGTGGTATGAAGTGTCCCGGGTTCCATTCTGGTCAAGGGCACATGCTCGGGTTGTGGCCTTGATCCCCAGTAGGGGGCATGCAGGAGGCAGCCAATCGATTCTCTCTCATCGTTGATGTTTCTTTCTCTCCCCCCTCTCCTTTCCTCTCTGAAATCAATAAAAATATATTTAAAAATCCTATATAATTAAGAGCTAATATGCTAATTAGACCGGACAGCAGAACGACCATCCAGACGACCTTCTGGACAAAGCCAGGGCTGCAAGGGCTAGGGCAGCTGGGGCTGCGAGGGCCGAGCCCCTTGCACAAATTTTGTGCATTGGGCCTCTAGTATATATATTAACAAATATATCTATAATAATAAAAGCGTAATATGCTAATTAGACCGGACGTCCTTCCGGATGACCTTCTGGAAGAAGCCTGAACTGTAAGGGAAGCCCAGATCTCGGGTGCCAGAGGGAAGCTGGTGCCAGCAGCTGGGGGAAGGAAGGTCTACTCTTGCATGCATTTCGTGCATTGGGCCTCTGGTATCCTATATAATAAAAGCCCAGTGACCAAAATGGTAGAACAACCAGAATGACCAGAGACCAGAACGACCATGGCCCCTCACCCTGGCTGGCCCCACCCCCCAGGGAGTGGTTAGGGGTGATCGGGCAGGCAGGCAGAGGTGGTTAGGGGTGATCAGGCAGGCAGGTGAGTGGTTAGGGTCGATCAGGTAGGCAGGCAGAGGCAGTTAGGGGCCATCAGGCAGGCAGGCGAGTGGTTAGAGGTGATCAGGCAGGCAGGCGAGTGGTTAGGGGTGATCAGGCAGGCAGGCAGGCAAGTGAGTAGTTAGGGGTGATAAGGAAAGCAGGTGAGCAGTTAGGGGTGATCAGGCAGGCAGGCAGAGTGTTTAGGGGTGATCAGGCAGGCAGGTGAGCAGTTAGGAACCAGCTGGATTGTGAGAGGGATGTCTGACTACCAGTTTAGGCCCAATCTGCAGGGATCTCTATGGGATCAGGCCTAAACCATCTGTCAGACATCCCCCGAAAGGTCTCAGATTGAGAGAGGGTGCAGGCCAGGCTGAGGGACCCCCCGCCATTCATGAATTTCGTGCACCAGGCCTCTAGTTTATAAATAAACAGATAAGTAAATAAGTAAGTAAATAAATAAATAAATGAATAAGGGTTATGCCTATTGTGCCCCCGAGCTGCTGGGGCCTGCCCGGCGTTCCCTCTGTAACCGCAGACCCACTCTGTGACACACTGTCCTAGGTCCCGTCACGCTTAGGCACCAGCCAGATGGTCTATGTAGTGGCCACGTGGTGGGAATCGGTTTCCCTGCATTGAAAGCTCTTTGGTTATGGAATTAACTTTTCAGTTCACCCAGACAGGTGGTATCCCTTTGGGCTGGCTGTGTGCTGAGGGGGGTGGTGGAGAGGCGCCACAGGAGGGGTCACAGCTGCTCCCCCGACAGCAGCTGCCCCTTCCCAGTTACCTGGAGCCTGCAGCATCCAGCAGGGAGGTACCTGGGAGGACCCACGTGCCCTGAACACAGCCTCTCCTCCCTCCTGAAGGCCTGGTGCCCCGTGGGCCAGACCAGGCTGAAGCGGAGGGGGGGCTGCCGGGCACATGCCACGGAGATCAGCCCCCTGGAGAACAAGATAAGAAATAAGGCCATGGCTGGGGTGGCTCAGTGGATAGAGCATCGGCCGGCAGATCAAAGGGTTCCGGGTTCAATTCCAGTCAAGGGCATGTACCTCGGTTGCAGGCTTCTCCCAGTCCAGGCCCTGGTCAGGGTGCGTGCAGGAGGCAACCAATCGATGTGTCTCTCTCATATCGATGTTTCTCTCTGTCTCTCCCTCTCTCTTCCACTTTCTCTTCCACTCTCTCTAAAAGTCAATGAAATATATCCTCGGGTGAGGATTAGATAAAAAAGGTAAGAAATAAGATGGAGAGGGAGGGGTGGGGACCCCTGAAAGGGGCCTTGAGACAGGCCTCACACAGGGTAAGCACGCTGCTGCTGGGGGGAGGGAGATGAACAAGGGCTGGAGACCGAGTGACCATCCGACGCTGACCTGCCCACGTCACTGACTGTGCAGCCCGGCAGCCCATGCGCTCCGTCCGTGTCGAATCCGAGCATCGGGGTCGCCCCTCCCTCCTTCCAGCTCCTTGCTCAGAGCGGGTTGTCTGAACCCCTTCCCACAGAACCTAGGTCTCACGATGCAAAAACAATAAATAAGTAAAATAAAAATGCTCTGCCCGGCCGGCGTGGCTCCGTGGTTGAGCATCGACCTAGGAACCAGGAGGTCACAGTTCGATTGCCGGTCAGGACACAGGCCCAGGTTGCGGGCTCCATCCCCAGTGCGGGGCGTGCAGGAGGCAGCTGATCAATGATTCTCTCTCATCATTGATGCTTCTCTCTCTCTCTCTCTCTCTCTCTCTCTCTCTCTCTCTCTCTCTTCCTCTCTGAAGTCAATACAATATATTTTAAAATATGCTCTGATTCCCAAGGTCCCACTGGCTGGTCAACACCCACACGGAAACTCTGCTAAAGAGCGGCCCTTCTCTCCGCTGGTGACGGATTATCTCCGTTCTCTCCTTGGGCACTAAGCCCGCCTGTGCGTATTTTCTGGGCTGTATCATCCAACGTCTGCCCGCCCGCGGCAGCGACAGCTGTTCTTACAGGAGAACATTCCTGACTGTTTCTTCACGTCCACAGACCTGGTTTCCATCCACAGCTGGAGCCACCGGTGCCACCCACGTGGCTGTGGGAGGGACAGCGCCTTCCTCCTGTTTGTTCTCTCTGGCGTTTCTGGGCGGGGTTTGGAGCTGAGAGATTTTGAAATACCAAGTCCATTTATGTGGGCTCTAATGTAGTGATTTCTGAGTTAGAAATGGGCTGTAAATAGTACGTGGATTTGAGATCCTAAATATGCTGTTGACACTAGAAAACAGTCCCTCCTTAAATTTCAGTTTCTGAGCAAGCCCCTCCCGGCCAATGCTCTGGGCCCCACAGGGACCCTGGGCGAGTGGGGTTCCTAGCCCGGAAGCAGGACCGCCCAGCGCCAGCAAGAACCCCACTCTTTCCTGAAATTGTGTAGGATAGAATTTAAGGGCTTAACAACTAAATGAGAATTTAAAGAGGACATTTTAAAACTCAGGCCATTCATTCCCTCCTATGTTGGGCCGGGGACTTTAGACTACAAAGAAAGAATGGAATTACCCCGGATGAAGTATCTGGTGGAGTTTGTTTTTTAATATATTTTTATTGATTTCAGAGAGGAAGGCAGAGAGAGACAGAAACATCAACTGGGGATGGAGCCTGCAACCCTGACCTCCTGGTTCCTAGGCCGACGCTCAACCACTGGGCCACGCCGGGCGGGCTGGTTGTTTTGCTATTCTTCCTCTGGAAGCACCTCAGCGTTCCTTCCTGATTAAATGACACGGAAAGTGGGAGCATTGTCAGTTCCATACGCCATCCCTCACACAGGGCTGCATGGCTTGTGGAACCCAGCGTCGTGGGAGCTGGTGTTTGTCCTTCAGCTAACTTGCTCTGACACTTGGGGAGCACCGAGCACCCACAGAAATGGAGTGACTGACAGAGTGGATGCCTCACCCTCCGTGACTCACTCCTTCACTGGACGTGTCTGTGGGAACAGGACCTCCTGTCGGGTGGGGTACCCCTGGGAGGCGGAATTCCAGCGAGCCCCGGGCAGTCCCAGCAGGAGGGCTCCCCGCCCCATCAAAGGCTGTGGCTCTGACCCCCTGCTGGGGGGGGTGCAGGTGTGGAAGACACTAGGTCTGAGGCTGTTTCACCTGAAGAAAGCTCCTCTTGCTTGATTTTGTTACACAAGGATTTGGCTTTTCCGAAATGTAAAAGATGGAAAAATCCAATGACCACCCGTAGCTGTCTACATAGTCCCTGTGGGAGATGACTGTGAAATGACAAAGGCCATTTCCAAACTGGCATTAATTTACATGTTTTAGTGAAGTGCGCTGGTATATTATTCCTCAGATAATAGAGCAATTACAAAACCCATTTTGATTATGGCCAGTTTTAATTGTATAAAGAAAGCAGAGAGAACAGTGTAATGAAATCCAATTAGTCATCAACAAGACACGGAGATTCTAGAAACTTCCTCCTTATGTAGCAGATGCTCTGAAACATCCACAGAGGTCACGTGACTCTCAGGGTTCACCTTTGAGGCTGCAGGGGGGCTGGTGGTCACCCCTCTTCTCAGAGGCCCTTTCACCTCTTTCCTATGCTCCCTGACACCGAGCGCCCCCCCCCCCCCCCCCCCCCCGCCAGCGCCAGGTCTCTGCGGCCGCTCAGCTTGTGGCTTCATAAATAAAGAGGCAGAGAGGGGTGAGGAACAAAGCCTTTGCGAAAAAATACATTTCCCTTTGTGCAGTGGTCCAGGTTCCACAGAACACGCCTCAGGCCACACAACGCCTGCGTGCTGTTTGCTGTGCAATGTTTTATTCCTATAGCCGCCCCACCCCAGTGCATGTAGGCCTCCCTGCTTTCTCTTTCCATTGGGCAAAGTCTCCTGGTTTTTCTTTTCTTTTTGTGTCTGGGGCTCTGCGTACATGTTCACGTTTCATTGGTAGTTAATTTCAGAATCTAATGAGAAAGAATTCCTGTGAGGAAGCAGGCAATCGCCGCCTCCTTCCGCTCAGCCCTCAGGGAAGAGTGTGGAGATGCTGGGAGCCCAGCGAGTGGCCCCGGGGTCCCCGAGAACTCCCCAGGCCGGTGGTCGGGCTGCGTTAGTGTGGCCTCCGCACGGGCATTCCAACCCGCCTGTCCTCGTCTGGTAGGTGCTGTAGTAATAACCCCGCCGAGAGGCCAGCCTTTGACCTCTGGGTTCTTTAAAAGTAAAAACAGGTTGTTTTGGGTTCTCTCTCTCTCTCTCTTTTTTAAAAATATATTTTTATTGGTTTCAGAGGTGAAGGGGGAGGGAGAGAGAGAAACATCAATGATGAGAGAGAATCATTGACTGGCTGCCTCCTGCACGCCCCACACTGGGGATTGAGCCTGCAACCTGGACGTATGCCCTGACCTGGAATCGAACCCTGTCCTCCTGGTTCATAGGTTGATACTTGACCACTGAGCCACACCAGCCGGGCTATTTCGGGTTCTTTTAGTCAAAGAAATACAAGAGTATTTCACTCTCTATTTAAACCTCATGACTGAGTGGTGTACATGGAACAGGACTCTGTTAGGTTAAGTCCCCGGTACCCCAAAGAATGAGGAGAGTTTCATAGAAACATCCAGGAGACTTCCTTAGAGCCCTCCACCAGGCGTGCAGGAGCCACCTCCACGGCAAAGGGGCCACCTCCACGGCGCAGGGGCCACCTCCACGGCGCAGGAACCACCTCCACGGCGCAGGGGCCACCTCCATGGCACATGAACCACCTCCACGGCTCAGGGGCCACCTCCACGGCACAGGAACCACCTCCACGGCGCATGAACCATCTCCACGGCACATGAACCACCTCCACGGCGCAGGATCCACCTCCACGGCGCAGGAGCCACCTCCACGGCACAGGAACCACCTCCACGGCGCATGAACCACCTCCACGGCGCAGGAACCACCTCCATGGCGCAGGAACCACCTCCACGGCGCAGGAGCCACCTCCACGCACAGGGGCCACCTCCACGGCACAGAACGCCCAGGGGACATCCCGCTGTGTCTGGAAATAGCAGCTTCTCATTCCCAACATCTCAGCTTCATGAGGGCAGATTTTCCAGGTAAGAAAGAAGTAGGAAATGTCCAGGTCGTGGAGGTCTTTGTGAGCAGGTAGAAGCAGCCCACAGCCTCCCCGTAATAAAAGAGAAACTTGAACCTCAGGATCCCGACTCGTAGCTGCTGAGCAGATGTTACGTCAAGATGGTGAATGACCACTGTCTGCAACTTTCCTAGTTGATGGTTCTGCTGTGAAGTCCCGTGTGTGTGACCGGGACTGTGTGAGGAGGACGGGAGAGTCGGAGAGAAGTCCTGGCCCAGAGAGGAGGAGACAGGGATATGTCACATGGTGCCCCAAATCCAGCCTTGAGGTGACACGCAGCTTCACCAGATGGACGAAGTATTGAGCATGTGCGAGGGGGTTAGGATGTGGACCTGCTCTGTTCAAATGCTCACACCTTTACTATGTTATACTGTAAACCAGTGAGCTAAACAGAGGATGCCATAGTAAGTCAAATTAATTTGGAGTCTTTATTACGCTAGCGGTCTCAGAGGAATTGTTTCCAGAGTCTGAGCAAAATAGCATGGAGGAAATTTTCCCTTTATACCTTCTTAGCTTCTTTGTCTTCCAAATATGGAATGAGGCTTCTGGACCTTTCGCAGGCTTTGCAAAAAAACACACAAACAAACCAAAAAACAAAAACCCTATGTGCTGGGATGGGGCCGTGAGACTGTATCTCAAGGCCTGGCCTGGTGCCAGTATTGATAACTTGTCTGGGGGTTGTATGGTTTATGGCCTTTCCAAAATGGGAGCAGTGCTTAGGTAAACAGGCCTTGCAGGACCAGATAAGTGAGCTCGTTTTCCCTATTATGCGAGCAAGCGTGTTTACAGAAGCCAAGAATAGCAAAGTTAATTCACAGATCAGAGGACCATTTTAGTAGAAAACTTCAAACAGCAGTTTTTACAACATAGAGGTTACTGGAACAAGATGGCCTGTGCTTCAACTACACGATCACTGTGGCCATGACAAGCTACACGCCTCTCATTCCACGACTTCCGTCCAAACACACATGATGCTCCATGTGTAAACTCAGCCCGGCAGTAACAGTATGGGCTTTCTAAGTACAGTTTTCATTGATGATGCTCTGCCAGTTTTCAAAGTACTTTAAAAATGTACAGGAATGCTACTTTAAGCCTTCATATTACATCAATTTGTCTGTGGCAGCTCTGCTATTAAATCTTTACCTTTAACATGTCTTCATAATCATTTAGTTTCTAGTAGAAATGATAGTTTTACACCAATTCATTCACCCAACTCTTTAGTTTTATATGCTCTCCCCTTACCCTCTCTTCCAAGTTCATTCAGCGTGGAATCCTCACTGTGGGTCAAGAACTGTGGTGTCATGCATGTTATTTTATGAAGTATCTTCCATTGTTCACAACAATGCCTACATATCACAAGGGCATAGGAAGTAAACAAATCATCAGAGGTAACATTAAAACAAGAAAGAAGAAAATATCACATGCCTTTTATTTTTTAATGTATTATTTTAAAAAATATTTTTATTATTGATTTCAGAGAGGAAGGGAGAGGGAGAGAGAGATACATCAATGATGAGAGAGCATCATTGATCGGCTGCCTCCTGCACGCTCCACACTGGGGATTGAGCCCACGACCCGGGCATGTGCCCTGACCGGAAATCTAACTGTGACCTCCTGGTTCCTAGGTCAACGCTCAACCACCGAGCCACACCAGCCAGGCTCACAGCCTTTTAAGTAAGCACACTCGATGGCGGCCATGAAAGGCACAGAGACTTCTGCCAGGAAGGGCGAAGAAGGCGATGTTTCCACAGGAGGAAACGCCAGGGCGCAGAGCCCGTGCACCGGGCCATTCTGTCCCCACCCCCCACCTGCTCTCTACAAATGGAAACTGACAGAGCAGGAGTCCGCCCAGCATCACCCACACGCTCTGACTGAGAACCGACACAGGCCACGGCCCTTCACAGCTGCAGCCACGTGTTCGATTTGCTCCTCTCTGAGGAGTGGATGGGAAGAAAGCTTTATGGAAGGAAATCGGCCAAGCAAGCACATGGCCGTGGGATTCCTTTCAGATGGAGTCATTTTAAACTGGGATTCCTCGGAGAATTTTTTCCCCACGGAGTCTGAGAGCGGCGTCCTTAAAATCCGGTCGTGACAAAGGGGAGCAAGTGATCCTTCCCAACCCGAGAGCATGGCCAGTGCGCGTCCTGAAGGGATTCTGGGGAGGGCTGCGTACCATTGGGAGCAGCAGGTGGGTCTGCGGGCTTTGCCCGGGGAGAAGCAGTGAGGCCTGAGGGCTCAATTGTGCAAACACGAAGATGGGCTGTGTCAGCGACTGGCCGACAGGAGCACAGGCAGCCTTGCAACTGCCCCCCCCCGCCCCCCCACCCCCTCCCCGTCGCTGGGATGTCCTTCACCGCACACAGGTCCGCGCTGGCACAAATGTGCTGTCATTGTGTCTTGTTTGGCACATTGGTTAGACCCTGTTTAAAATAACAACAACAACAAAACCACACACACCATCACACCACGCAGCACTAAGCATTTTAGCTATTGCTTCAACCCAGCCAAATCCTATATTAATGTTACCTGGGTAAAGTCATAGGTTAAATTTTATTAAAAAAAAAACACAAGCCTTTGTGACAGTTGCTTCATTCGTTGTCTGTTTAATAGCCAGACGTCATTATTACAGTGGGTGGCACTCACAGTAGCAATTATGTGATTGCCCCTTAAAGGAAGATACTCACTATGTTCGTTTTATATTACGAAATAAGGCAACTGGCTTCCTGGATCTCATTTAATCTTTCAAACAAGCCACAGATGTATATGTTATACCCATTTACCCTTAAAATATATTTTTATTGATTTCAGAGAGGAAGGGAGAGGGAGAGAGAGACATCAATGATGAGAGAGAATCATGGATCAGCTCCCTCCTGCACGCCCCACACTGGGGATGGAGCCCGAAACCCGGGCACGTGCCCTGACCAGGAATCCAACCGTGACCTCCTGGTTCATAGGTCAAAGCTCAACCACTGAGCCTCGGGGCCGGGCTACCCACGTGCCACAAAGGGGTGGAGCAGTGTGCCCAAAGCTACGCCCCTGGCGATGAGCAGAGCCAGGATTCAAACTCGGGCAAACTCTAACCCAGGCTACACCCACAGGAGAAGGGCTATTGGAGAAAGTGGCCCATAAACTGTGTTTGCAAACCGGTCGTCATTAGATGGGAGGACACATGCTGGTGGTGGGGCAACGAGGCGGCCGAAGGCGACCACCAGGCGGAGGAGTGGAACTGGGCCAGGCAGCCTGGAGACCCAGCGCCCGACTTCCGTCGCTCAGACAATAGAGAGGTCGCCTGCCCAAGAAACAGCCAATGAGCATCAGGCTTTAATGCGATTCACTGGAAAATGTCTCTCAAGTTTGGAGGGAAAGCTGTTTGAAAAGACTTCCAGTGTGTGGAGCAACGCAAGGCACCCTCCGGAAGGTCCGCAGGAGGAAGCACACACCCTCCCCGTCCCCGGGACAAGGAACGAGGGTGAGCCCGGAGAACGGAGAGCGTGCATGAGAAGAAGGTGTGGACAGTGGGCTCAGGGGAGCGTTAGGAAGTTATGAAGGTGGCTGTTAGTATCATCACAAAGAATGCGGCTGTCAGATAGTTCCCACACGCGAAGGCAGCAGTGCAATGATGCGAGTGTGAATACATGGCCCATGGTGTGTGGCAGAATGTGGAGCCATGTTCTCGGGTTATTCCAACATAACAGGAAGAAGGATGCAGGAGGTGCCTGGGGAGAATAAAGCTTTTATCTTAAAATGGGGAAGTAAGCAGTTATTGCTTCTTTATTGATAACATTAGAGAAATATATGCTCACATTTAAAGTTATGAAGCTAATATTAATAGTTAAAACAAGCTGTAGAACATCTGAGTCACTAGAGAAAAAGCATGAGCTGAGAAACCATGTTCATTGCATAAGGATAGAACCGAAAACTAAAGAAATGTAAAAAATGCCAAGGAACTCCAAAATAAAATCACAAACAAACCTGCACAATTTTACAATAAATATGATCGGTTCAAAATTATATTAAAAGAAGTATGTTATAAAATCATTCAATGGTATGCTGTTTTTGAGAAATACAAAGTGAAATATTAAACTAGAAGAAGGTTAAGGTCAATATTGCAAATTGCAGTGACCCAGCCATTGAAATCACGAGGCTCCAAGGGCAGCGGTGGGTAGGTAAGTCCATCACGGAGAACTGTATGTATTTGAAAGGCCAGTCTATAAAACACAGAGATCGCAAACATCATGTTCCAAATAACAAAGCTTCAAAAGCCGTAAAACCAAAACTATTGAAAGTACAAAAAAAGTAAAAAAGGGGCAGAAATTGTAAGTGAATAAAATAGGTTTTTAACCTGAGTCTTTTTTAGGTCAAATAGACTCTATCATCTATCTATCTATCTATCTATCTATCTATCTATCTATCTATCTATCTATACCTATGATCACCTATCTATCTATCTATCTATCTAATTTTAACAATGTCACAAATAATTTTTTTCTTTTTAAAATATATTTTATTGATTTCTTACAGAGAGAAAGGGAGAGGGACAGAGAGTTAGAAACATTAATGAGAGAGAAACATCAATCAGCTGCCTCCTGCACACCCCCCACAGGGGATGTGCCCGCAACCAAGGTACATGCCCTTGACCGGAATTGAATCTGGGACCCTTGAGTCCGCAGGCCGACACTCTATCCACTGAGCAAAACCAGCCAGGGCACAAATAAAATTTTTATTAAATTACTAGAGGCCTGGTGCATGAAATTTATGCACGGGTAGGGTCCCTAGTCTTGGCCGGTGATCAGGGCCGATCAGGGCCTTCCTTCCCTCGGCTGCTGGCTGCCAGCTGGGGCATTCCTTCGTTCTGCACCACCCCTGGTGGTCAGCACACAGCACAGCGAGCGGTCGAACTCCCAAGGGAACAATTTGCATATTAGCCTTTTATTATATAGGATTCTTCCCTAAGGTCCTTCTCTGCTACTAGTCACAGACTGTGTTTCATAGGGTCCCCGCACATCCTCTGAAGTTCCTTGTCTGGACCGGTGGGCCACTCTCACATCACAGTTCAGAGTTTCATCTGGACCTCTGTACCTGTCCCAGGCTTTCCCACCTTCCCTACAACTATCTTTATGTGAAAAGCAAGTAAACAAAATAGCCACTGGTTAGTAGCATGGACCATGCTCCTAAAAGAGGGGAAGAGGGGTTGGGCTGGAGATCTATACAAAAGCAAATGGTCTTCTAGGTACAAGGCTCTGGTTGTGCTGTGGAGTGGGTCCAAGCACAGATGGTGTTGGACAGAGGACCTCTCGCCTGGAAAACTCTGGATGCTGCTCTGGGTGATGTGTGGGGACTGTGAGCAGTACTGACTATAGCAAACAAAATAGGGTGGTGTTCCCTTTTAATCTAATATTTCATCTGTTTTCAGCTTCCATTCCTATCAGGGATGGAGTCTTCTTTACAATAAGTATTTCACACCCACTTCCCAAGATCTTTGGCTGTTGAATGCTGACCAGTGTAAAGTATCAACCACAGTCAGACGTTAAGTAGAGAGGACTCGGCCTAAACTGTGAGTAAGGACAGACAGCAGCAAGCGCACTTACTCGTAGGAGCCAGTGAGAGAGGGAGTGTTGTGAGAGGAGCAGAAACAGAGCCAGCGGGTGCAGAAGAGTCCGAGCGCCCGGGTCCCCAGAGGAGAAGTGTCTTTCCTGTATTATTACAGTCACTTCAGGTACAAACACAGGGAGTAAGTGACAGAATTCTCAGAGTGTAGCTCAGCCAGAGGTAAGGCCTCTGATTTAGGGAGGGAGATAACTGGGGGTGGGGGGGACTGGGCGGGGAAGAGAGTGGGGGGCATCCCTGATGGACAGGGAGCTGTCCTGCCCAGAGTGGGGAGACTGGGCTATTGCCCCCTTTAAGGGACTGACTTCAGGAGGCTGTTCTTATTAAAGGGGTTTTCATGTTCTGCCTCCTTTCATCAACAGACACAGTGAGGACGTCTCCAAGGCCATTTATTGCACATTCAGGGTCAGCACACCAGCAAATGCACTTGTGTTCACAATGCGCTTGGTTGTACATGTAGTGGGTCCAAGCGCCTTGTAAACCGAATGGATGGCCATCCAGCCTGGGGAGAAGCCTGTGCTGTCTGTGGGACCTGGTGTGTGTGGGGGGCAGCTCCCTGTCTGTGGGACCTGGTGTGTGTGTGTGGGGGGCAGCTCTCTGTCTGTGGGACCTGGTGTGTGTGTGTGTGTGGGGGGGGGGGGGGCAGCTCCCTGTCTGTGGGACCTGGTGTGTGTGTGTGGGGCAGCTCTCTGTCTGTGGGACCTGGTGTGTGTGTGTGGGGGGCAGCTCTCTGTCTGTGGGACCTGGTGTGGGGGGGCAGCTCTCTGTCTGTGGGACCTGGTGTGTGTGTGGGGGGGCAGCTCTCTGTCTGTGGGACCTGGTGTGTGTGTGGGGGGGGCAGCTCTCTGTCTGTGGGACCTGGTGTGTGTGTGTGGGGGGCAGCTCTCTGTCTGTGGACCTGGTGTGTGTGTGGGGGGCAGCTCTCTGTCTGTGGGACCTGGTGTGTGTGTGTGTGGGGGCAGCTCTCTGTCTGTGGGACCTGGTGTGTGTGTGTGGGGGGCAGCTCTCTGTCTGTGGGACCTGGTATGTGTGTGTGGGGGGGCAGCTCTCTGTCTGTGGGACCTGGTGTGGGGGGCAGCTCTCTGTCTGTGGGACCTGGTGTGGGGGGGCAGCTCTCTGTCTGTGGGACCTGGTGTGTGTGTGTGTGTGTGGGGGGGCAGCTCTCTGTCTGTGGGACCTGGTGTGTGTGGGGGGGGCAGCTCTCTGTCTGTGGGACCTGGTGTGTGTGTGGGGGGGGGCAGCTCCCTGTCTGTGGGACCTGGTGTGTGTGTGGGGGCAGCTCTCTGTCTGTGGGACTGGTGTGTGTGGGGGGGCAGCTCTCTGTCTGTGGGACCTGGTGTGGGGGGCAGCTCTCTGTCTGTGGGACCTGGTGTGGGGGGCAGCTCCCTGTCTGTGGGACCTGGTGTGGGGGGGCAGCTCTCTGTCTGTGGGACCTGGTGTGGGGGGGCAGCTCTCTGTCTGTGGGACCTGGTGTGGGGGGGCAGCTCCCTGTCTGTGGGACCTGGTGTGTGTGGGGGGGCAGCTCCCTGTCTGTGGGACCTGGTGTGTGTGTGTGGGGGCAGCTCTCTGTCTGTTGGGACTTGGTGTGTGTGTGGGGGGGGCAGCTCTCTGTCTGTGGGACCTGGTGTGTGTGTGTGTGGGGGCAGCTCTCTGTCTGTGGGACCTGGTGTGTGTGTGTGTGGGGGGGCAGCTCTCTGTCTGTGGGACCTGGTGTGTGTGTGTGGGGGGGCAGCTCTCTGTGGGACCTGGTGTGTGTGTGTGGGGGGCAGCTCTCTGTCTGTGGGACCTGGTTTGTGTGTGGGGGCAGCTCTCTGTCTGTGGGACCTGGTGTGTGTGTGTGGGGGGGGGCAGCTCCAGTCTGTGGGACCTGGTGTGTGTGTGTGGGGGCAGCTCTCTGTCTGTGGGACCTGGTGTGTGTGTGTGTGGGGGCAGCTCTCTGTCTGTGGGACCTGGTGTGTGTGGGGGGCAGCTCTCTGTCTGTGGGACCTGGTGTGTGTATGGGGGGGCAGCTCTCTGTCTGTGGGACCTGGTGTGTGTGTGTGTGGGGGCAGCTCTCTGTCTGTGGGACCTGGTGTGAGGGGGCAGCTCTCTGTCTGTGGGACCTGGTGTGGGGGGGCAGCTCTCTGTCTGTGGGACCTGGTGTGAGGGGGCAGCTCTCTGTCTGTGGGACCTGGTGTGTGTGTGTGGGGGCAGCTCTCTGTCTGTGGGACCTGGTGTGTGTGTGTGGGGGGCAGCTCTCTGTCTGTGGGACCTGGTGTGGGGGGGCAGCTCTCTGTCTGTGGGACCTGGTGTGTGTGTGTGTGGGGGGGAAGCTCTCTGTCTGTGGGACCTGGTGTGTGTGTGTGGGGGGGCAGCTCTCTGTCTGTGGGACCTGGTGTGTGTGTGTGGGGGGGGCAGCTCTCTGTCTGTGGGACCTGGTGTGTGTGGGGGCAGCTCTCTGTCTGTGGGACCTGGTGTGTGTGGGGGGGCAGCTCTCTGTCTGTGGGACCTGGTGTGTGTGGGGGGGCAGCTCTCTGTCTGTGGGACCTGGTGTGAGGGGGCAGCTCTCTGTCTGTGGGACCTGGTGTGAGGGGGCAGCTCTCTGTCTGTGGGACCTGGTGTGTGTGTGGGGGGGGCAGCTCTCTGTCTGTGGGACCTGGTGTGTGTGGGGGGGCAGCTCTCTGTCTGTGGGACCTGGTGTGTGTGTGTGTGGGGGCAGCTCTCTGTCTGTGGGACCTGGTGTGTGTGTGTGGGGGGGCAGCTCTCTGTCTGTGGGACCTGGTGTGTGTGTGTGGAGGGGCAGCTCTCTGTCTGTGGGACCTGGTGTGTGTGTGGGGCAGCTCTCTGTCTATGGGACCTGGTGTGTGTGTGTGGGGGGGGCAGCTCTCTGTCTGTGGGACCTGGTGTGTGTGTGTGGGGGCAGCTCTCTGTCTATGGGACCTGGTGTGTGTGTGTGGGGGGGCAGCTCTCTGTCTGTGGGACCTGGTGTGTGTGTGTGGAGGGGCAGCTCTCTGTCTGTGGGACCTGGTGTGTGTGTGGGGGGCAGCTCTCTGTCTATGGGACCTGGTGTGTGTGTGGGGGGGGGGCAGCTCTCTGTCTGTGGGACCTGGTGTGTGTGTGTGGGGGCAGCTCTCTGTCTATGGACCTGGTGTGTGTGTGGGGGGGGGCAGCTCTCTGTCTGTGGGACTGGTGTGTGTGTGTGGGGGGCAGCTCTCTGTCTGTGGGACCTGGTGTGTGTGTGTGTGGGGGCAGCTCTCTGTCTGTGGGACCTGGTGGTGTGGTGTGGGGGGGGGCAGCTCTCTGTCTGTGGGACCTGGTGTGTGTGTGTGGGGGGGCAGCTCTCTGTCTGTGGGACCTGGTGTGTGTGTGGGGGGACAGCTCTCTGTCTGTGGGACCTGGTGTGTGTGTGTGTGGGGGCAGCTCTCTGTCTGTGGGACCTGGTGTGTGTGTGTGGGGGGGCAGCTCTCTGTCTGTGGGACCTGGTGTGTGTGTTTGGGGGGCAGCTCTCTGTCTGTGGGACCTGGTGTGTGTGTGGGGGGGGCAGCTCTCTGTCTGTGGGACCTGGTGTGTGTGGGGGGGGGGGCAGCTCTCTGTCTGTGGGACCTGGTGTGTGTGTGGGGGCAGCTCTCTGTCTATGGGACCTGGTGTGTGTGTGTGGGGGGGCAGCTCTCTGTCTGTGGACCTGGTGTGTGTGTGTGTGGGGGCAGCTCTCTGTCTATGGGACCTGGTGTGTGTGTGGGGGGGGGCAGCTCTCTGTCTGTGGGACCTGGTGTGTGTGTGTGGGGGGGCAGCTCTCTGTCTGTGGGACCTGGTGTGTGTGTGTGTGGGGGCAGCTCTCTGTCTGTGGGACCTGGTGTGTGTGTGTGGGGGGGCAGCTCTCTGTCTGTGGGACCTGGTGTGTGTGTGGGGGGGCAGCTCTCTGTCTGTGGGACCTGGTGTGTGTGTGTGGGGGGCAGCTCTCTGTCTGTGGGACCTGGTGTGTGTGTGTGTGGGGGCAGCTCTCTCTCTGTGGGACCTGGTGTGTGTGTGGGGGGGGGCAGCTCTCTGTCTGTGGGACCTGGTGTGTGTGTGTGGGGGGCAGCTCTCTGTCTGTGGGACCTGGTGTGTGTGTGTGGGGGGGGCAGCTCTCTGTCTGTGGGACCTGGTTTGTGTGTGGGGGGCAGCTCTCTGTCTGTGGGACCTGGTGTGTGTGTGTGGGGGGGACAGCTCTCTGTCTGTGGGACCTGGTGTGTGTGTGGGGGGGCAGCTCTCTGTCTATGGGACCTGGTGTGTGTGTGTGGGGGGGCAGCTCTCTGTCTGTGGGACCTGGTGTGTGTGTGTGTGGGGGGGCAGCTCTCTGTCTGTGGGACCTGGTGTGTGTGTGTGTGGGGGCAGCTCTCTGTCTGTGGGACCTGGTGTGTGTGTGTGTGGGGGGCAGCTCTCTGTCTGTGGGACCTGGTGTGTGTGTGGGGGGGCAGCTCTCTGTTTGTGGGACCTGGTGTGTGTGTGGGGGGGCAGCTCTCTGTCTGTGGGACCTGGTGTGTGTGTGTGTGGGGGCAGCTCTCTGTCTGTGGGACCTGGTGTGTGTGTGGGGGGGGGCAGCTCTCTGTCTGTGGGACCTGGTGTGTGTGGGGGGGGGGCAGCTCTCTGTCTGTGGGACCTGGTGTGTGTGTGTGTGGGGGGGGCAGCTCTCTGTCTGTGGGACCTGGTTTGTGTGTGGGGGGCAGCTCTCTGTCTGTGGGACCTGGTGTGTGTGTGGGGGGGGGACAGCTCTCTGTCTGTGGGACCTGGTGTGTGTGTGGGGGGGCAGCTCTCTGTCTGTGGGACCTGGTGTGTGTGTGTGGGGGGGGACAGCTCTCTGTCTGTGGGACCTGGTGTGTGTGTGTGTGGGGGGCAGCTCTCTGTCTGTGGGACCTGGTGTGTGTGTGTGGGGGGGGGCGCAGCTCTCTGACTGTGGGACCTGGTGTGTGTGTGTGGGGGAGCAGCTCTCTGTCTGTGGGACCTGGTGTGTGTGTGTGGGGGGGCAGCTCTCTGTCTGTGGGACCTGGTGTGTGTGTGGGGGGGGTAGCTCTCTGTCTGTGGGACCTGGTGTGTGTGTGTGTGGGGGCAGCTCTCTGTCTGTGGGACCTGGTGTGTGTGTGTGGGGGGGGCAGCTCTCTGTCTGTGGGACCTGGTGTGTGTGTGTGGGGGGGCAGCTCTCTGTCTGTGGGACCTGGTGTGTGTGTGTGTGGGGGCAGCTCTCTCTCTGTGGGACCTGGTGTGTGTGTGTTGGGGGGCAGCTCTCTGTCTGTGGGACCTGGTGTGTGTGTGGGGCAGCTCTCTGTCTGTGGGACCTGGTGTGTGTGGGGAGGCAGCTCTCTGTCTGTGGGACCTGGTGTGTGTGGGGGGGCAGCTCCCTGTCTGTGGGACCTGGTGTGTGTGTGGGGGCAGCTCTCTGTCTGTGGGACCTGGTGTTTGTGGGGGGCAGCTCTCTGTGGGACCTGGTGTGGGGGGCAGCTCCCTGTCTGTGGGACCTGGTGTGGGGGGCAGCTCTCTGTCTAGAAATAGTGATATTTTGCTTTCCCAGAGCATCGTTCTTTCCCAGACTCTCCGCCTGCCTGCCTGTGACGCTGTGTCCTGGCTGTTCTCAATCAGTAGGTTCCAGCCCTCCTGAAGGCATCATTTACATTTCTACACGCTACAGAGTGATTTTTATCCCATTTTCAGGTCAGTAATTGTGTTTTTAGAAAGAATCAAAAACCCGAGTGGGTGGAGTTTCAGGAGCCGGTGGCCGGTGGGTGGTCCTGCGCTGGGTGCTGTCCCAAGGCGACTGGAGCAGCTGACGGGGCAGCTGTGACCGGTTGGGCTGCACTTAACCTGGGATGAAGCTTTGGCTCCTGTGTGACTGTGGCCTCCCCTTCATGTCCGCCCTCTAGAAAAGCATGCACCTGGGCCGCTACCCTCTCGCCCCCTCTACCCGGCAATGGAGGCGATCAGAGTGGAGCCAGGATGCGAACGGGGCGTGAGCTCTTTGAGGGCAAGAACTGAGCTTTTCATTCATCGATGGGCACGTCTGGCCCGCTGGTTGCCATAGTACCCAGAAAGTATAGCATGGCCTGCCATACAGAGCACAGTCAAATATCTCCTTAATTGGATTGGAATTAAATGAGCTGTCATATAAGCAAGTTGTACTGGAAAGAGGAACTAAAATAATTACCCTGAAGATATTTGCTATGAAGTATCTTTTATTCTCTATTACCATGGCATTCAGCCCCGGAAGAAAACGGGACGTTTCCCCTGTTTCTCGGAGTCAATACTCTGAGTCCATGGAAGACGTAGACGTAGAGAATGAGTTTACAGAGCGGCTCTGAGGGCCCAGTCCCACTCCTTTTGCAGAGGAGGCCATCCCGCCCTTTCCTGGGCTGTGGTCATGGCAGCAATCATTAGGGTTCAGTGTAGGATTGTGGCTTTGGATCTGCGAGGTCACGGTAAAACAAAGGTCAAGAATTCTCAAGATCTATCTGCAGAAACAATGGCAGAGATGTTGGCAATGTAGTTGAAGCCATGTATGAGGACCCCCCCCCCCCCCCGCCCCGCCAATGATGCTGATTAAACATAGCATGGGTGGGGCTATTGCAGCCCACACAGCATCATCCAACCTGGCGCCAAGCCTCCTGGGCCTGTGCGTGACAGATGCTGTGGAAGGTACAGCCATGCTCTTCACAGCAGGCAGAACTTCTTTCGTGGTCGTCCTAAGACCTTCAAGTCTCTGGGAATGCCATTGAATGGAGTGTGAAGAGTGGCCAGGTTAGAACTCTGGAGTCTGCCCAGGTCTCTACTGTTGGCCAAGCCAAAGAGTGTGAAGGAATTACAAGTCCAGAAAGCTCAAAATCCGTAGTGGAAGGAATCATAGAGGAAGACGAAGATGATGAAGAAGGAAGTGAATCACCAGACAAGAGGAAGAAGGAAGGTGACATGGAGACCAAGAAAGACCATCCATACACTTGAGCATTGAGCTGGCGAGAACTGAAACATACTGGGCTGGCTGGTTCCTCGGCTTCTCCGGTCTCTTCCTTGGTTGTCCGGTTCCTAAATTGCTGCTCTTGCTGGTGTTGACAGATTGGATGCAGATCTGACTATTGGCCAAGTGCAAGGGAAGTCCCAGATGCAGGCTCTACCTCAGTGTGGTCACGCAGTCCATGCGGACGCCCCAGGCACAGGACCTGCCGCTGTTGCCACTTTCCTGATCCGGAACAGGGTTGCGGAGCTGCCGTGACCTGCGGCGGGTTCAGGATGATCTGCAGGAGAGCTGCAGCACAATGAATACACTACACAAGAAATATGACTTTTGAAGGCATTGGGGGCCAGGTGGGAACCTCTTTCGTGAAGAGGCACAGGAGTCAGGGTCCTACCTGCTTTTATTCACTTTGAATACACATTTGCCCTTCAGCAATGCATTCAGGAAGATTAAAGGTAAACTTTGGTAAACAATGTAAAGATCATCAGGTCAGGAAATCGCCTGGAGCCATCGCCATCATGGCAAGAGCAATCTTGTGCTGATTTCTCTGAGGATCAAGGTCCATTGGCCTTCCAACGTCTCTTTTGCACTTGCATGCTAATGCTGTTACGCAGGAGCCCATCCGTGGATCCCAGTGGGTGTTTCCTGGCTGTCAGTGACCTGCTGTCCGCCCTGCCCTTGACATTGAGCTCTGTTGTAAATACATCGCACCAGAGGCCACTGTGATGCCCTGCCTCCTCCTCACCATCCTGCCCTGCCATGTGACAACAGCTTCCTGTAGATGGGCATCTCCAGATAGGACATTCACAACCTAACCCTTTTGTGTATTTCTGCCAAAAGCATTGTTTTCCAGGGCCTTTGGCCAACATCAGCCTCCCTAGTCAAAGGTTCCCAGATCATCCCTCTTCCCTGTTCAGAGGTCGCCTGCCTCACCTGGGAAAAAGCCTCCATCAGAACTGCCACGGGGCCTCTTCTGGCATCAGGTGATGCACTGGGTTCAATGTCCCCCAGGCTCAGAGACCGCCATTCCTTGATATGGTTCTTGGTATAGATCTGCCCGACCTCAAGGTTTGGGCCATGCATGGGTGGTCCCTGAGTTTATAAGAGTGGTTGTTTTCCTTCCAGCTGCCTCACCACCACACTGCGGCTCCCGCTGCCCCGCACCTCTTCCAGGGGCAGAAGGGCAGGCTCCGCAGCCCAGCTCTTCTGTGACTGTGGTGGGTGATGCGCATCCTCCTCCACCTTTTCACGCCACAGCTTCCTATCCCTGTTCTGCTGCACAATCGGAAGTCCGGACCTACTTTGTTTCTTTGTTATTTATTATCTTGTTAACATACACATCTCCCAGCCTTTATCGATATAGTCTTTCTCTAAAAAAAAAATATAATAATAATAAAGAAAGAAAGAAAAGAAAGACTAAAAGTAGAAAGAGAACCTTGTCTTGCATCCAGGAGAAAGTCCAATGACAGAATTGTGGCACAGGCAGTGCGCAGGCAGGCTAACTCGGGCCACTCCAGCAGGACACGTCTGTCCTCCTCTGTGGGTTCCTAAGTGCAGGGCGGGATGCAGCACCGGTCATGCAGGGCCGGGGGAAGCAGGGTTCAGGGGCCAGGCTTCCAGGCTCCGTGTGTCTCCGGAAGGTTTAGGATTTGCTCCATGGCATAGGGAAGCATACAACCTCAGGAATAATAGAAAGTGTGATATTGAAAGCTCCGTTTCTAATTGCAAGTCTCATTTTCTGTAGACTTTCGCCACACCCGCATTTCACTTAATTCTGCATATTCACATGCAGTGAAACCAGTGACGTACCAGAGGCCTGCTTCCCGGAGCCTCTGAAAAGTGTATTCCAGGTGTCAGAGCCAAGCAGGACCCCGGGAGAAGCTGAGTACAGAACTCTGACCAGGAACTTGCTGGAAGTGTCTGTGTGTTTGACGCCTGTGTGTTCTGGACGCCTGTGTGTTCTGGACGCCTGTGTGTTCCGGATGTCTGTGTGTTCCGGATGCCTGTGTGTTCTGGACGCCTGTGTGCTCTGGATGTCTGTGTGTTCCGGACGCCTGTGTGTTCCGGACGCCTGTGTGCTCTGGATGTCTGTGTGTTCTGGACGCCTGTGTGTTCCGGACGCCTGTGTGTTCTGGATGTCCATGTGTTCTGGATGCCTGTGTGTTCCGGATGCCTGTGTGTTCTGGACGCCTGTGTGTTCCGGATGTCTGTGTGTTCCGGATGCCTGTGTGTTCTGGACGCCTGTGTGTTCTGGATGTCTGTGTGTTCTGGACGCCTGTGTGTTCCGGATGCCTGTGTGTTCCGGATGCCTGTGTGTTCAGGATGCCTGTGTGTTGGACGCCTGTGTGTTCCGGATGCCTGTGTGTTGGACGCCTGTGTGTTCCGGATGCCTGTGTGTTCCAGATTCCTGTGTGTTCCGGATGCCTGTGTGTTCCGGATTCCTGTGTGTTCCGGATGCCTGTGTGTTCCGGATGTCTGTGTGTTGGACGCCTGTGTGTTCCGGATGCCTGTGTGTTGGACGCCTGTGTGTTCCGGATGTCTGTGTGTTCTGGACGCCTGTGTGTTCCAAAGCAGCAGCCGAAGATGCTAAGTCAGTGTGTTAGCTACGTGGTGTATCCCCTGAACTGTCTCTTCCTTCTAATTCTGCTGAGAATGATTATGTAAATGTAGTCTAATTTACTGCACCTTTCAGGTAAAGTTCAATCTACATTTGCATTTCAGGTGTGGATCTTAGTGTATGTAATATTTAACTTTTTATATTACACTACAGGCCCAGTGCACGAAATTCGTGCACTGGGGGTTGGGGGTTGGGGGGAGAGGGTCCCTTAGCCTGGCCTGCACCCTCTCTAATCCGGGACCCCTAGGGGGGTGTCTGACTGTTGGACATTCCTCTTGCAATTCAGGACCACTGGCTCCTAACCACTTACCTGCCTGCCTGCCTAATTCCCCTAACTGCTCCCCTGCCTGCCTGATCGCCCCTTATGGCCCTCCCCTGCCAGCCTGGTTGCCCCCAACGTGCATATGGCTGGGGTCCCTCAGGTTGGCCTGTGCCCTCTTGCAGTCTGGGAGCCCTCAGAGGATGTCCTCAGGGGAAGGAGCCTAAGCCAACAGTCAGATATCCTTAGCTCTGCTATGGAGGCGGGAGAGGCTCCCGCCACCGCTGCTGCACTTGTCAGCCGTGAGCCCAGCTCAGGGATTCTGGCTGAGTGGAACTCCCCCTGCGGGAGTGCACAGACCACCAGGGGGCAGCTCCTGAATCGAGCATCTGCCCCCTGGTGATCAGTGTGCGACATGGCGACCGGTTGTTCCACCATTAGGTCGATTTGCATATTAGCCTTTTATTGTATAAGACAATTTTACCTCATATTTATTTTCACCTGCTACTTTGCCAGATGAGAAAAATTTAATCTTGGGTTGGGGTTCAGCCATTCCTTGGCTCTGTGAGCTCCCAGGAAGTTGTACCGGCTGCTGGAGTGAAAGTGACTCACTGCCCCTGTATCCAGATGGCACCTGTGACTCAGTGTCCCTCTCCCCACAGGCACCTGTGACTCAGTGTGTCTCTCCCCATATGCACCTGTGACTCAGTGTGTCTCTCCCCACAGGCACCTGTGACTCCGTGTCCCTCTCCCCACATGCACCTGTGACTCAGTGTGTCTCTCCCCATATGCACCTGTGACTCAGTGTGTCTCTCCCCACAGGCACCTGTGACTCTGTGTCTCTCCCCACAGGCACCTGTGACTCAGTGAGTCTCTCCCCACATGCACCTGTGACTCTGTGTCTCTCCCCATATGCACCTGTGACTCAGTGTGTCTCTCCCCACAGGCACCTGTGACTCAGTGTGTCTCTCCCCACAGGCACCTGTGACTCAGTGTGTCTCTCCCCATATGCACCTGTGACTCTGTGTCTCTCCCCATATGCACCTGTGACTCAGTGTGTCTCTCCCCACATGCACCTGTGACTCAGTGTGTCTCTCCCCACATGCACCTGTGACTCAGATGCGTAGGCCCGGAGCAGCCAGGGGCTGGGCGGGAACATCCCTAGGACCCATGCGCTCCAAGACGGGGAGTGTGCAAATGGCTGGGGGCGGGGCGGGAATGTCCCCCACAACAAGCAAGCAGACAGCGGACAGCAGGCCCCCACAGAGAGCAGTCACCAGGGCCTGCGGTGATGTCAAGCGGGCAGGTCCACAGAGAGCAGAGAACCATGGTGAGCAGGCCTAAGCCGTCAGTAGGACATCGCCTGGGGGCTCCCAGATTGGAGAGGGTGCAGGTCAGGCTGAGGCCACCCCCCACCCCCCCACACCCCCGTGCACAAATTTTGTGCACTGGGCCCCTAGTTCTGAAATAAAATGCTCTGGGCCTCAGCACCACGTCAGCAGCTCTGTGGGCCTGTGTCGGTCTCTGTCCTAGAAGACATAGGAGTGTGGCGCTTGGACCGCTCTTGCGTTGGGGTGACATGGACATACGCTGTGCACTGTGGTGGGTGGGAGATTGTCGCTGATGCCGTCGGCATCCTTTATCACATGACAGCTTTTTACTTCCTAACAGAACAATTTCCCGGGGGTGGCGGCTGGAATAAAGTGGGTTAGAGACATTGGTAGGGCTTCCCTTGGACTCCCACGGGCCTCCCAGCTAAATATTGAGCATCAAGACCCTCTGGTCTCTGGCAAAATGGGAGGGTTGTCGTTCTGTAAGGCATGTGGTCTGGCAGCGACTTTTTATGTAAACTCTTGCGTGTGGTTTACCTTCTTGCCTCTCTGCCTCTTTGGAAACCGCAGGGAAAGGCCTCTGAGTGCCTGACGTCAGTAAACGTCTGTAAGCGACACTGGATGTGAACGCGGGCTGGGTGTGGCAGGTTGGAGCGCGCGCTGTGCTCGGCACCGTCCTGCTCTCTGAGCCTGGTGCCTCTGAGGCTAGCTCACGTGGCCCTCTCTCTGTAAGCTAGGAGGGTTGCAGGACAGCACTGAGCAGGATTCAAGATGCGGGTCCCCAAGCACATGGAGATTGAGGGCCTACAAGCCGGACTTGATGGAAACAGGTCGGTGCCCGGGAGGAGCGCAATTCTCTGCCTTGGCACCATCCCTTCCCTCTCATGCAAACCACACAGCACTGGTGCACCTGGCCATGCATCGCAACTTCCTTTAGGAATTGCATGCTCTGATCACATGTGACTTAACCATATAATTATCATGCATGTCACACGTGTCTGATGTCAGAAATGCCTCAGGGGATGCAGCGTGGGACCCCACCTACACTGTTGAGTGACCTGTGTGTGTTCCCGTCATTGATCCACGTGTGTGACCGACGTGTCCACGGGCTGACTGTCCCCAAAGGCCAGAAGGAAATGGAATTGAGATGAGGAACCAGCCTTGTGAAGGACGCAGGTTGGCCAGGCTTCAGCCTCGTCAGTGAACACCCCGGAACATTACTCGTGCATGTTTATAGGCATTCAGTGATGACACTGCCACTCAGGCTCATGTCTGAGGAAATCATAAAAGTGTACAAAACAAGGGGTATAAGCTATGTACACGTGTATAGACTGATTTAAATCAGGTTGAGAAAGACACCCTGTGCAGAGAAAGAAAAAGGAAGAAAATCACCAAAAGTTGTGAGTCCTTCCCATGTTTTGTGTGTCAATACATATTATCATTCATTTCACTGTCATTTTCTAAGTTTTTAAAAGCTATAATATATATTACAGATTATACAAAATACTAGAGGCCCGGTGCACGAAATTCGTGCACTGGGGAGGGTGTCCCTCAGCCCAGCTTGCACCCTCTCTAATATGGGACCCCTCGGGGGATGTCCAACTGCAGGTTTAGGCCTGATCCCTGTGGAATCGGGCCTAAACCTGAAGTTGGACATCCCTCTCACAATCCGGGACCGCTGGCTCATAACCACTCACCTACCTGCCTGATTGCCCCCTAACTGCTCCCTTGCTGGCCTGATTGCCCCCTAACTGCTCCTCTGTGGGCCTGATTGACACCTAACTGCTCCTCTGTGGGCCTGATTGCCCCCAAATACCCTCCCCTGCTGGCCTGATCACCCCCAAGGCTTTTATTAGTATAGATATGACCCTGCACAGAAAATTTTACTAACCCTGCTTTACAATAAGGGCTTGACGATTGAATCATTAGGACCAGACACCAAGATTTCCTTTCTTTGAATAGTGGAGGGAATACTTATCTTGTCTTTAAGTTGCTCGGAAATTAAAATGAGATAATGACTTAGAAAAGTATAAAAGCACCATATAAAGACAACTATCTTTTTAATAAAGTGGTGAAATGAAAAACACTTTTTATTCTCCCCTTCCTTCCTTTACAGCTTTTATTTAAACTTTGAAATTTATAAAAATTTCACTCCAATTTTCATTTCTTTACATTCAACATTATTTTGTATTGGTTTCAGGTTTTATATTAGTTACAGAATAGTGGTTAGACAATCATATACTTTACAAAGTGTTCCCCGATATTTCTAGTACCCACCTGGCATCATACCATCATTACAACACTATTGACTATATTCCCTATTTAAGTGACAATGGGTTTACAGGTTCCTTTCAGTCTTTCTTTTGTGTTGCTCGTCCTTCCTTTTCTTTCTCACTTCTTCCCGCATTTTTTAATATAGTATCTCAATTGGCCATCAAAGCTCAGTGAAGGCACTGGGACACGCTTCATCCATTTTACAGACCAGGAAACTGAGGCCAATTCCAGTTGGCTGTGGAACTTGACTCAGCACACAGGAAGCCCTCAGAGCCATGCTCTTTGCGCTTCCTAAGGGTCAGCCGCCTAGCAAACAGAACAAACCTTCCAGTCAGGCTTCCGAGCCTCTTTCTCAAGCACTTCTTCATTGCGGATGCTCCACATTCTTTCCTCTCCCCCCATTCTTTACTGCCCCCCCTTCTCCGAAGCAGGTGGAAGGCTTCCTACTCACTGCCTAGGCATGCTCTGCCATGGGGCAGGGTGTCTCGAGCTTGCTTTTGGGTGAAGGCAGGAGCAGGAGTCACTGCCTCTGAAGTGTGAAGGCCGCCTGAGCAAGGCCCATTAGCACTGGGAGCTTCTCTGAATCACATCAGTCAGTCCAGTACCCTGCAGTGCAGCACCCCTCCATTGAGGTGGCACCACCCCTCAACCCCCGCCTCAGGGGTGAGGGTCCTTGCCCCTCTGCCAGGAGTCCTTCCATGCCCCTTGATCCCTGGCTGGGCCCACCCACGTCTTGGGGGCACTGCAGAACCTCTGTCTCTCTGCAGATCAGGCAGATCCCTGCCCTAGGTCTCCGGGAAGCTATGAATCTGTGGCCAGAGGCCTGGTCTGGGTCTCAGCAACCCCATGCCTGCAATGTTCCCAGGGACCCCAGGAGCGGCTGAGCGAGTCCCGCCTCACCTCGCCGGGGTGCCAATCTCCCCAGGGACCCCCGGGAGAGGCTGGGCGGGCCCGGCCACACACCCCCAGGTTGCCGATCTCCCCAGGGACCCCCGGGAGAGGCTGGGCCGGCCCAGCCACGCCGCCCCCCGCCTTTTGCCGATCTCCCCAGGGACCCCCTGGAGCGGCTGGGCAGCCCAGCCTCGCCTCCCGGGGGCCACGATCTTCCCAACGACCCCCGGAAGTAAGAGGACTGGGCACCGCCATCTTGATCTTCTCAACGGCTGGATAGGTCACCTGGAGTCCCGTCACCCAGCCTCCCGCCGGCCCAAATCGTGGGCGTAGCGGAGGTGCGGTCAATTTGCATGTTTCTCTATTATAAGGTAGGATACAAAGTCCTAGCTGATTTGGTGCCGTGGATAGAGCATCAGCCTGCAAACTGAAGGTCCTGGGTTTGATTCCTGTAGAGGGCGTGCAGGAGACAGCTGATCCATGACTCTCTCTCATCATTGATGTTTCTATATTTCCCTCTCTTTCTCCCTTCCTCTCTGAAATCAATAAAAATATATTAAAACAAAACAAAATATACTGAAATACATAACTATTATAGTATTTATAGTATATACTGCAGTAAATGTGTACAATCATATACCTATATTTATCCTTTTATAAACTCAAATATAAGGATTTGTTCAATCTAACTTAAAGTATTCCTAAAATATCCTGACTTATTAATGTAATTTTTCTGTGTTATTATTATTCATAATGGTATTATTATTAATCATTAGATATGAATGAAAGTTGTTGCACGAACATCCTTTAGAATGTTTAGGGCTGCACAAAGGGGGTAACATGGTGAGTCTGGTAAGAAGTGAAACTGTTATTCATACTTAGAAAATATATAGTTTCAATTGAGATCTTGATTAAAAATTTATGAAAATGTTCAAGATATCCCAAACTATGTTCAAACAAGTAAAATAAAAATAATGTAATTGTCCTTATGATGCATCAAATTGAATCATGCAACCGTTAATGCAGAACCAGGGCTGAGGCTCCTTAGGTAAACTGAGCAAGACATTTTGAAATATTCAAAAGCATGCAAATACAAATGCATACGCACAGATCTCCAAGGGTGAAATGTGTGACGTAGAAAATGATACATTTTTCCAAAACTAGTTTTTAACTACTGTGTTGGGAAATTAAACATCGGGTGGGTCTGTGTTTATTAAACAGCTTTAATGACATGACCCAGAGCCTGATCAGAGCGAGGCCTCCGAGGATGGACGGGTGAGAGGGGTGAGTGGAGCTGGATGCAGTACGGAAGCGGGTGTGTCTGAGGGCTGCACCGGGGTCTCCGTGGGAGCCGTGGGGGGGGGGGGCAGTGCTCTGTGCGATGTCCAGGGGGGCCGTGGAGAGCAGAGTGGGCAGCGGCCAGCACGTGGGCCCCAGGGAGCTCACAGTGGGAGACAGCGGGCGCCACTGGGCGCTCACAGACCGACAGGCGGCGCTCTCCCCTCGGCAGGGACAGCAGGAGAAAGGCGCCTGCTTGGGGAGCCTGACCCTCCTGGAGGACCCTGTCGTTTCCATGGTGACGACAGGGATGGAAGGCCTGGAGGTGGGCCTGGAGGTGGGGGAGTGACCGTGTCCTCCATTCTTTCTGTCTGTTTTTGGTTAATCCTCGCCGAGGACAGTTTTCCCTGGATCCTGAGGGAGTGGAGGGCGAGGGAGCCACAGGGAGAAGAAACATCCATTGGTCGCCTCCACACGGGCCCCAGCCGGGGCCAGGGACCGAGCCTGCACCCAGGGACATGCCCTCGATAGGAATTGAACCCTGGACCCTTCGGTCCGCAGGCCCACCACTGGGCCAAGCCGCCTGGGGCCGAGTCCTCTGGTCTTGTATGATGGCCGGACAGACAGACGGACAGGTGGCCATTGAGCTGGTTCTGAACGTCACTGAGGGCGCCGAGTGGACCCTGCGAGCCTCGGGCAGCACCGTGTCTCCGGTGCCAGGGCGCAGGGGGCGGTGAGCGGGCGCAGCACCGGGACTCCCCGTGGAGGAGGAAGGTGGGCTTCCCGGGGCGCCCCCCCATCATCGGTCAGCGTAGCTGTCAGCGTGGCCGCGGGAGGGGTGCGGGAAAGGCCGGCTCACAGCAGTCACCCCCAGACCAAATTAGGCTCCAGTCCTTCAAGTCCACATGCTGCCCCGCGCCCCTCCCCCGTGGGAGTGGCTGGAGCTCAGGGAGGGAGGGTCCCCCGAGGCCGTCTCATCTGAGAGGGTCATCCTTCCACTAGGGTGACATGGGTACACCTTGTGGCTTCAGGTAGAAGGAGGATAAAACATAGGAGAGGTCCAGCCAGTGTGGCTCAGTGGTTGAGTGTGGACAACACCCGGCCGGGGACTTAGTTTCCTGTCTGCAGGTGAGTAAACGAGATACACAGGGCTCAGCCCGGGCTCTGTTCTCTTCTCCTTCCTCTCCCTCCAGAACGTGTTAGTAGAAACGACGGCTTGGGAACGCCTCATTAATGGGCACATTTCATACCGCTCACTTAGCTCCTTGCGGAACGTCACCCGTTAAGTTTTATGAGCGCAACCTCTTCATCTTGTCTTCTAAACAATGGTGTCGGGGACTGGACAGAATGTTAGCCACCAAGGCAAGCTACTTACAAATGCTCCTCAACATTATCCTTTTAAATTGTTTAAAATATATTTTTATTGATTTCAGAGAGGAAGGGAGAGAGAGAGAGAGGAGGGGGGACATCAATGATGAGAGAGAATCATCGATCAGCTGCCTCCTGCATGCCCTGTACTGGGGATCCAGCCCGCAACCAAGGAACATGCCCTTGACTGGAATCGAACCCAGGACCCTTTAGTCCAAGGGCCAATGCTCTATCCACTGAGCCAAACCAGCTAGGGCAACATGATCCTTTTAATCATTTCCTACAGTTTGTGAAACTGACCACACCTGACTTATCTTTATCTCACATGCACCTCACAATTGCTGCGCATACAGTGGACGTGTGTCAGACAAACACGGAGGCTTCATCTCACTGCACACAGTGGGTTCCCACGGTCCTGTGGTCCCAGGCATAATTGCTTTTATTTAATATTATAGGCCCAGTGCATGAAAATTCATGCACTGGAGGGAGGGTCTCTCAGCCCGGCCTGCCCCCTCTCACAGTCCGGGAGCCCTTAGGGGCGGGAGGCAACCCGGGGATCAGGGGAAGGATGCCCCCATCACACCTCTGCTGCTGCCACTGCTGGCAGCGCAAGCCTCAGCCAGCCCTGGTTACCTGCGCCTCGGGCTGGCCCTGGGTGGCTGGGCAGCCACCATCTGAGACTTGCCTGCACCTTGGCCAGCCCTGTTGCCTGAGCCTCAGTCAGTGGGGGGTGTAGGAGGACCCAGGGCCCACGGTGGGGCTGAGGGGACTGGGTGCCACCATCTTGTGGCTGTGAGTGTTGCCATCTTGTGAGGGTGTGACAGTCAATTAGCATATTCCCTCTTTATTATATAGGATGATGTGTCTGTCACAGGTGTACCTGCCCCAGAAGCAGGCTGAAGGCCTGGCTGCAGGACTCAGTGGTCACGGTTCCATTCCTGGTCGGGGCACATGCCCAGGTTGTAGGCTCGATCCCCAGGAGGAGGTGTACAGAAGGTAGTCAATCAGTGATTCTCTCTCATCATTGATGTTTCTCTCTCTCTCACCCTTGCTCTCTGAAATCAATAAAAAAACGTTTTTTTAAAAAAAGAAGAAGTAGACTGAAGAGCTTGATTTAAGACGCTCTCGTCCTGCCCGCCAGGAACTTGGGCCCAATACTTAGGCGACCTCGACTGTTAGGTGCTTCTCTCATACTCGTAACCTGGACTGCCTGTGCTGCTTCTCAGAGAAGAACGCACTGCAGTGCCATCCCCACAGTCCTGCCGGCCTTTCCTTGGAGCGGAGCTAAGGCTGGAGAGCTTGCTGGGATGGGACCCCGTGGACAGTCCACGCGGGAGGCCTTCCTGGCCTTCTCTGGGCACGGGGCGTGGGCATGGGGCGTGGGCACAGGGCGTGGGCACCGGGTGTGGGCACGGGGCGTGGGCATGGGTCGTGGGAACGGGGCGTGGGCATGGGTCGTGGGCACGGGACGTGGGCACGGGCAATCTCATCCCACAAACACCGCCCCTGCTGGGCGGAGACAGCGGACGCTCTGCCTCCATCCAGACCGTCCCGCCCGACACCTGCGGAGGGAACACCTCACTCCCCGGGAGGCACAGTAGGAGCTGAGTCTGTGCGGGATTGGCCCGGGCCCGGGTTCTGGCATCGAACCTGCTTGACCTGCCTGTGAACTCTTCTCTTGAAATCACAGCGTAAGCCGCCTCCTTCTGAGGAAAATGCGGCCGCAGGTGAGCTGCCCCGCCTCGGGGAGCGCTTCCCTTTGGTGTCATAGGACAGTGCTCACCTGAGAGCCCGGCTGCGTGAGCCCTGACCCTGCGTGGCTGCTGCTGCTGAACGCCAGGGTAGCAGAGTTTGGAACATACGCCCGGCGGCGCGGCTCACTGGGTGAGCATCGACCTAGGAACCAGGAGGTCAGGGTTCGATTCCTGGCCAGGGCACATGCCCGGTTTGCAGGCTCCATCCCCAGTGGGGTGTGCAGGAGGCAGCCAATCCATGATTCTCTCACATTATGGATGTTTCTCTCTCCCTCTCCCTCTCCCTCTCCCTCTCCCTCTCCCTCTCCCTCTCCCTCTCCCTCTCCCTCTCCCTCTCCCTCTCCCTCTCCCTCTCCCTCTCCCTCTCCCTCCCCCTCTCCCTCTCCCTCTCCCTCTCCCTTCCCTCTCCCTCTCCCTCTCCCTCTCCCTCTCCCTCTCCCTCTCCCTCTCCCTCTCCCTCTCCCTCTCCCTTCCCTCTCCCTCTCCCTCTCCCTCTCCCTCTCCCTCTCCCTCTCCCTCTCCCTCTCCCTCTCCCTCTCCCTCTCCCTCAAACCAATAAAATATATTTAAAAACACCAACCCCGTGTCCGGTCCCGGCCCCCACGTAGTGATCACCACCCGCTCCCGTAAAGGGAGTTTCGCCGAACCAGGCTGGGAGTCGGTGAGTGAGACGTGGGGTCCTGCACCTGCAGAAGCAGATCGTGTCTTCATCTACCATGTGGAGATTTTGTTCATGTTTTAAAAAGATAATTTTGATTTTTAGAAATATTGTATTGTGATATTGTTTATCTTGATGGCCAAGTGCCTGCCTTCTCCCCCCTCTGTACCCCGACATCCAGCAGGCATGGGGCATAAGGCGAGGAGCGCTCCCAGAGACCGCATCCGCTCGCCCGGGGAGACCTCGTCCGCGTCCGCGACGTGCTGGAACGGGTGACGGCTTCACCCTCAGCTGATGTGTATTGGAAGGACTTAGGCAGAAAACATACTGGACTTTGTACAAAACCAAGCGTAGCCAAATCACTGGTTAGAATTGCACTTGGGAGTTTTATGAAGTATTCCTTTCAAAATACGCTTGTGTGACAAGCATAAAACCAAGCTGAGGAGGCCCAAACCACGTCATCAGGAAAACTCTGATTTAAGTTGCATCTGCAGACAGACATGGAAACGTGTCAGAGCCACCCACAGGCCCACAGGGACGCCTGACTCACGTCGGCATCACGGAGAGGCATGTTTCTGAGATGCTCGGGCTGTTACTCATGGTCAGCAGGGAGTGTTGGGAAAGAAGGGAGGTGAGGTCTGGATTACAGTTTTATAATAAATGACGTATTTGCTGTAACAATCACCCTGATTGTTCAACGTGGTTCCGAGCAGCTTGGCACCATGGCTCCTGTTCCCAGGAAAGGAAGAGCGTGCTGAGAGGAACACACGGTGCGGGATCCCAGGAGCGTCTCATTCCTGGGCTACAACACGCATCTCTGCTTTGGATCTAGAAACAGGGCCCTTGGTCATTCATTCCAGTGGCCTGAGCGTGGGAGCCCCATGGGGCTCTTTGTGCCCAGTGCCCCCTCCCGGCCCAGGCCTGGCCGTCTCCCTGCGTCCACTGCCCACCCCGCCCTTCCGGCCACCTGGGCTCCCTCCTCCTCGCCTGCTGCTCACAGTTCACGATCTCAAACTTCATGTCTGTGAGCCTCAGTTCCCCATGTGTGCACCTCAAGGGGTGATACCAGAATGCCCCCCACGGGGTTTTTATTAAAATGAACCCCGACCCAGCCAGCGTGGCTCAGTGGTTGAGCGTCGACCTATGAGCCAGGAGATTGCTGTTCAATTCCCAGCCAGGGCACAGGCCCGGGTTGTGGGCTTGATCCCCAGTGTGGGGCGTGCAGGAGGCAGCCGATCCATGATTCTCACATCATTGATGTTTCTATCTCTCTCTCCCTCTCCCTTCCTCTCTGAAATCAATAAAATATATTTTAAAAAATGAAATAGCCCTAACTGGTTTGGCTCAGTGGATAGAGCTTTGGCCTGCAGACTGAAGGGTCCCAGGTTTGATTCCGGTCAAGGGCACGTACCTTGGTTGCGGGCACATCCCCAGTAGGAGGTGTGCAGGAGGCAGCTGATCAATGTTTCTCTCTCATTGATGTTTCTAACTCTCTATCCCTCTCCCTTCCTCTCTGTAAAAAATCAATAAAATATATTTTAAAAAATCAAATAAAATAAAGTGAACCCTGACCATGTGTGTGAGGCACCTGGCCCCTTGTCAAGAGCACCAGCGTCTCAAAAGGCGTTCCCTGCATTCTGCGGGGGTGGGACTTAAAGCGGGTTCTGCTGAGCTTCTATCTGTGCTTCTCACGTTCGGCTGCACATCCGAGGAGAATGAGAAGGTCGGCACAGAGGGCGCAGCCTCGGGCAGGTGATCTTACATCCGTGACGAGGACAGGGACCTGAGAAACCATACATGTCCTGGTGACTGTTGCTTGTTTAGTGGCATGGAAGCAGATAAGTCGTTAGTTACATGTCTGATTTCAAACCTAAGCACCTCTCTCCCATGAACTGCCTGCGTGTTCTCCATGTGGAGTGTCGCGGGGACATGGGTAGATTTCCAGTTTCCATGGCGATGTCTGGGCTTGCTCTTTTTTAAAATATATTTTATTGATTTTTTACAGAGAGGAAGGGAGAGGGATAGAGAGTTAGAAACATTGATGAGAGAGAAACATCGATCAGCTGCCTCCTGCACACCTCCTATTGGGGATGTGCCCGCAACCAAGGTACATTTCTTTGACTGGAATCGAACCTGGGACCCTTCAGTCTGCAGGCCGACGCTCTATCCACTGAGCCACACCGGTGAGGGCTGGGCTTGTTCTTTGCTGCAGCCTCTTTACAAATGCTCTCATAACATTTCCTAATTTCTGATGCTGGTCATTGGTCAGAATGCTTACTCCAAACAGACACAGTTTATGTGGCCCCAGGGCGAGGCTCTCTGGAGCTGGCCCTGGCCGTCGTGTCCCGTGAGGGGCTTTGGGGGTGACCCCACCTGTGAAAATGGGATTTCTGGCCCTGACCCTGGCCCCTCCTCTCAGATCCTCCCCACACCACACCCTCCGTGCCACTCTCACAGGAAGCACTTGCCCCAAACACCGTGACTACCCTTCCCGTTCCGTCAAAACAGCACCCGCATCCCAGGCCCTACCTTCTCCGAGTGAAGTGTGGAGCCACGCAGAGGCCCGCGACTGGGAGTAGAACGCCCCACGAGAAGAGCGGGGACTTGGGGGACATGTCTGCAGGGAGAGTTGGTCTCGGGCTGCGGTGGGATGCTCAGTACCTGGAAGGCAGGTCAGGGACCTGGAAGGCAGGCGAGGCCCCGCTGGGCAGAGGAAGGAGTACCTTCCTGTCAGAGGGCCCTGAGGCAGGAGGAGGGAGGCGCTTGCGGCCGCGGGGTAACTGCCCCTGAAACACGGCTTTAAGGCCCCAGAAGCCTGACTGACGGGAGGTGGGAGGTTTGGCCCCTGGGCTCTCCGTCCCTGGCACTGGGGTGAAACAGGGGGCGGGGGGGGGGGGGGTCGTCTCAGCTGCAGCTCTGTGCTGTGCTCAGTGTGTATGCGGGGCTTCTTTTTCTTGCCTCCCCCCTCCCCTTCTTTCACGAGGCAGGAAAGCAATCTGAGTCCTTGTTGGCGGTCAGGCCTCACTACAGCCAGAGATCAGGGCAGCAGGCCTGTCTGTCTGCGGGTCAGGGGACTGGGGGCAGCCCTGGGGGAGGGGAGGGGCCCCCTTGGGGGAACAGAGGGGGTGACCCCAGGGAAAGGCAGGGGTGGCGCCGGGGGAGGGGAGCGGACACCCTTGGGGGAAGAGAGGAGGTGACCCCAGGGAAGGGAGGGGGCGGCGCCGGGGGACCCACAGAGCCGGAGGCTGGCCTCACTCTGGCGTCTCCCGCTGTGGGAAGCAAAGGAACGCTGACCGCTGAGCAGGGGGCGTGGGGCCCACAGGCCTGGGAGCAAAGCCCAGGGCAGAGGCCAGGGAGGCGGAGAGGGCGCCGCCCAGGGGAAGCACAGGCCCTGCAGGGCGCGGGGGGGGGGGGGGGGGAACGCGGACATTAACAGAATTCCCTGGAGTTCGGCCTGAATTCTAACAACTGTCAGTGCGGGCTGCCCCCAGGGTCACGTGGGCCAAGGCGATGTTCTCTGTGACCTTTCCCCACCCTTTTCCTGGACAAGGTCACAGCTCTGCTCTCACCTCCGAGGAGCCTGTGCTGTCAGCAGATGAGGCTAAATCTGGAGATTGTTAAGACGCGTTGGGTCAGCAGAACCCTTTCTGCTGGAAGTGCTGCTGAGGATGTTGTGAACTTGGGGGCCGCCACGTTGTGGGGCTGCCTGGGGAGCCTGGGGGTGGGAGGGGAGAGGCGGGTCCCATTCTGAGCCCTGGTCCCCGCCCAAGGCCCCCCCCTCTGCAGGGACAGTGCAGCTGAGCACTGAGAGGAGCCAGGAGGCCGCATTCCTGGCTGATCCCGTCATCCCACCCCGTGGTGTCTCCGGTGAGCCTCCGCTGCTGAGCCTGGGCTCGAGGCCTCGGGTTGAGGCTCACAGTCTCTGTGAACCGGCTCCGCGGTTGGAGAACCAGACGGCGTGAGCTTGGAGGCTGCATTCCCCACCTCGGATGCTGCAGATGCTGGTCGCCGACCTGGGAAAGTGCTGGAACCAAACTGAGAATCGAGCGAGTCCGAGTTACCACCTGCTCCCTGGACTGAGGAGACGTGGGGAGGACACTTCAGATTTTGCTTTCTTTTTGGTATGATCTGAAAGAAGAATTAATTTTACATTTATTTTTTTCGTGAAACCTTCATAAGGAAAAGAGGGTCTGATTCGCGGGTCTTCCTGTGCCTGGCAGTGCGCCCCCGAGGTCCCCAGGGGCGGTGCTTGGCCCCCACCCGGGAGCGCTGAGTGGTATGGCCAGGCCCTCCACCACCCCTGACCACCTGGCACATGTGGAAACAGCAGACAGCTGCAGTCACGTCTGTTCACACGTGTTTCTGGGGCAAAAGCGAAACTGTCCCTGTCTTGTCCCAGGAGTATCACAGCCGTAGACTCCAGGGGTGTGGGCCTGAGCGGATGAGAACAGGATTCCACGCTGCTCTTCGGAGCTCATCCCCGTGGGGATCTCGGGCTGGGTTCTGACCACCCCCCCGCTCCCCGAGACCCTCCAAGGGTGTGGGACACATGACAACCTTCTTCCCACACAAGGGATGATGGGAAATGCAGGTTTCACTTCCAGGTGGGAAAAGAAGTCCCATGACGTTCATTTAGCTGAGCTTTCAACAGCCCTTTCCTCCAGGAAATGGGGTTCCCCCCAGCTCTGTGCAGCTCCCCTGACAGGCACCCCCTCTCCTGCTTCCACCCGGCAGTGTCCACGAGCACACAGACCACTGTCTCAGGAAAAAGGCTGTAAGAGGTCTCCTGGGAAATGCGGCCGGCTCATCGCACTAGGCCCTGTGAGCTCGGCAGTGTGGTATGCCAATATTCCCCAATCTTAGTGCAAAATTTCTTTTTCTTTTTTTTTTAAATTTCTTTATTGATTAAGGTGTCACATATTTGTCCTCATCCCCCCATTCCCATCCCACACCCCTCCCCACGGATGCCCCAACCCCCTGTTGAACTTAACCATTGGTTAGGCTCATATGCATGCACACAAGTCCTTTGGTTGATCTCTCCCCCCTCCCCCCACCTTCCCCTATCCTCCCTCTGAGGCCCAATAGTCCGATCGATGCCTCCTTGTTTCTGGTTCTGTTGTTGTTCATCAGTCTATGTTGTTCATCATTTCCCCTAGATGAGCGAAATTATGTGTCACTAGAGATATACTTATAAGAACTGAATGTGAGACGAGCAATAATAGTTATGCTGATAGGCAAATGAATCAGTCTGTAGTGAGTTTCTTTCTGGACCAACAGTTCTTTTGAGACCCAATATCAATGTCCACCAGTTCCTTATGTGTACATGTCGGCACTGACCCCTCAGCTCTGGATGGTGGACAAATGGTGGTAATGCAGGTCCGACTCCCTCTGGTTTGGTCTCGGCCGGACCCAGGGGCACGGCTTCACCCGGACCCAGGGGCATGTGGCCTCACCTGGACCCAGGGGGTGAGTGGCCTCACCTGGACCCAGGTGCGTGTGGCTTCACCCGGACCCGGGACCCAGCCTCACCCGGATCCAGGGGCACACGGCCTCACCCGGACCCGGGATCCAGCTGCACCCAGACCCAGGGGCGCGTGGCCTCACCCGGACCCAGGGGCGCGTGGCCTCACCGGGACCCAGGGGTGCGTGGCCTCTCCCAGACCCAGGGGCGTGTGGCCTCACCCGGACCCAGGACCCAGCCTCACCCGGATCCAGGGGCATACGGCCTCACCTGGATCCGGGATCTAGCATCACCCGGACCCAGGGGCGCGTGGCCTCACCGGGACCCAGGGGCGCGTGGCCTCACCCGGACCTAGGTGTGCGCGGCCTCACCCGGACCCGGGATCCAGCTTCACCCGGACCCAGGGGCGCGTGGCCTTACCTGGACCCAGGGGCGCGTGCACTGACCAGCAGGGAGGTCCATCTGCTGGCTTAGGCCCAATCCCCCCTCAGGGTCCCAGACTGTGAGAGGGCACAGGCCAGACTGAGGGACCACCCCCCCTCCACCAGTGCACAAATTTCGTGCACCAGGCCTCTAGTATATTTATCATTTTTTAAAAATCCTCACCCAAGGATATTTTTCCATTGATTTTTAGAGAGATGCTCTATTCACTGAGCAAAACTGGCTAGGGTTCAAATATATTTTTATTGATTTCAGAGAGGAGGGGAGAGGGAGAGAGAGATAGAAACATCAATGATGAGAGAGAATCATTGATTGGCTGCCTCCTGCACGCCCCTACTGAGGATCGAGCCCCCAACCCAGGCATGTGCCCTGACCAGGAATCGAATCATGACCCCTGGTTCATAGGTCGACATTCAACCACTGAGCCACGTCAGCTGGGCTGGAACTTTTTTTTGTAGTTTGTTTCCTAAATCGCTAACTTTTCCACGGATGCAGGGGAAATTGGAAAACTCAATAGTGAAGCCCGTTTCATCGTTACAGTGTGACTTAGGGCGCTTCTGCTCTTTGCGTTAGTTGAAGACAAGCTCATGAATCAACATAGATCAAGGCTTTATGGAGCTTACGGACCAGGTTTGCTTTCTTTCCAGTCTAAATTCCATTTATCAGACTGCTATTTGGGAAGTGTTCTAAGTACATTTATTTCCGTTTTTTTGAATCTTTAGCTAAAATTCAAGAAAAACAAAAAAAAAAAAATAAAATAGTGCTTTCCTGTGTTTGGTGGATCTGAATACTGGATGTTTTTTGTTACTGGGGATTAATTTTTAAGATTTCCTCCACCACAGACCTTTTGCTTTACCAGATTTTAGCTGAGGCCCATGCCAGTTGCTCATCTCTGTTTACAACACCAGAATATATTGTTCTTCCACTGAGTATTTTTTACAAATCCATCTGGGATTTTAGTCTTTCAATCTGAAAAATAATTCATGTGCGTGAATGTTCTTTGCTGTTATTTATAAAAGTGATATAAAGGCCCCCTTAGATCATAAAAACATATCTGTTCAGTAACAGGGTTTGGGAAACTGCCTACCATCACGGAATCATGTTACTGTGTTCACGTTTTTCTTCTGATTCCAGTGCATCTCTTTCTGTGAGTGCAGGCAGGTGATTATCTGGTTCATGGCGAGCTGCTGGGTCCAGATTCATCAGGGGCAGAAAAATAAACGATTCTACAAGGAAAGTGAGCCCCTCGCGTTCCCAGAGCATCTGGGGTTTTGTCTACAATTCGTTGTTTTATGTTTGGTGTAATTTTTACTTGTTTTTTCCTCCAATAGGAGTTCTAAATTCTCAATAAACTGTTTAGTTGAAGTTGGCTGAGGGGAGAGTTTGCATCCAGTATCTGCTGGTTTGCTAGTGGCCCAAGGACAGAACCTTTCATGGAAATGCTCAGAATGCATTCTTGGTTTACTCAGAGAGAAATTCCATTTCTTTTCCTTCTTTCTTTCTTTCTTTCTTTCTTTCTTTCTTTCTTTCTTTCTTTCTTTCTTTCTTTCTTTCTTTCTTTCTTTCTTCTTTTCTCTTTCTCTCTCTCTCTCTCTCTCTCTCTCTCTCTCTCTCTCTCTCTCTCTCTTTCTTTCTTTCTTTCTTTTTTGGTGTGAATCCTTACCTGAGGATATTTTCCCATTGATTTTTTAGAGAGAGTGGAAGAGCGAGGGAAAGACAGAGAGAAACCTAGATGTGAGAGAGACACATCGATTTGTTGCCTCCTGCACACACCCTGACCAGGGCCCAGGCCAGGGAGGACCTTGCAACCAAGATACGTGCCCTTGACCAGAATGGAACCTGGAAACCTTTGGTTTGCAAGCCGACTCTCTATCCACTGAGCCAAACCAGCCAGGGCTCAAATTTTATTTCTATGCTCACGTTCAACAAATTCAGACAAGTGTGCAAGATTCTGCCTTATTGAACCTTAAATATTTTCCCAACTTGGGAATAGTTTTATCTCCTCATTCTACTCATGATTAACTGAAAAAGTTGAAGTTTGGCCCGCTCTTCCTGAGGACCCCAGGGGAGGCTAGGTCCGGTCACTGGCAGCTGCAATTCTGAAGATGTGCTGAGCTACCAGGACAACACCAGACATTTAAGAACCCCAAATTCATCATACTTTACAGGCAAAGCAGCAGACCCACAGAGAGGGTAAGCCCTTTCTGTAGGTTTTAGTATAGGGTTTAGAGTGTGCTCTACTTGTCCCGGGTAAGTCCTGTTGTTTATTGATAGAATGCTCTAGAATGCTCCTCATTACTGTTGGCCAATTCTCCTCGAATATGCAAATAGCACGATCTTTAAAGATTGCTTTAAATAATCCAGGTGCTTTCACTGTTAAGGAAAGATCCTACCATAACATTACCATTGCAATTTTGAGGATGAAAAGACTGTATTGCAAGAACATAGTTTCTCATAAGTCATATCGCCAGAGGCCAAAGTGATGGGAAGCAGAGATGTGCGAACCGTTATATAATGCAGGGACTTACATATTAACACACAGACTGTTCTGATGGCAAAGTAGGTATGCGGTGTGGCAGCGGGCGGGCTGCAGCGTCACAGGTCCCGCACCTGAGGAGGCAGGTGAGGCATGGGCCGGAGGGCCTGCAGGTGAGCTGGCAGCTAGTGCAGAACTGACGGTTACTTATGTCGTCCATGTTGCTGCAAAATGTGTGCTTTGTTTTGTGTGCTAGTGTCGGAAGTTATGAAAGGGGTGCTGCCTTCCATCTCTCCTTTCTCCTTTCTCATCCTCATCCCTGTTTCCCCCAGCACTGTATGGGCAGTCAGCCAGCGCCCAGATCTCCGGAGGCCTCCACCTGCTGCGCATGCGCATGCGCATCCTCTGCCTTCCCTCCCACTCCCCTGGGATGGAACAGAGCGTGGCAGCTCTGCGCCTGCGCGAATGGGACCACCCAGCACGCCCTCTGAGTTGAAGCTTTCGCTGGGATAACAAATGCAGAGAAAACTTCTGTTTTTTCTCAAAACCTCTCCTGGGATTTTAGACTCTAAGACATTAAGTACATATAACAAGTGACGGCTCAATTGTTATTTTTATAATATTAACGCATTTAATGTTATAAGAGCATAACATTAAAAATGTTTCTCCGGCCGAAACCGGTTTGGCTCAGTGGATAGAGCGTCGGCCTTCGTACTCAAGGGTCCCAGGTTCGATTCCGGTCAAGGGCATGTACCTTGGTTGCGGGCACATCCCCAGTAGGGGGTGTGCAAGAGGCAGCTGATCAATGTTTCTCTCTCATCGATGTTTCTAACTCTCTATCCCTCTCTCTTCCTTTCTGTAAAAAATCAATAAAATATATTTTTCAAAAAAAAATGTTTCTCCGAATTAAAATGTCCCTCTGTAGATGTCTTATGTATGTATGTTTCATTTAGATCATGTTTAGGACATGCCTTATTTTTTCTTACTATTTTATCTTATTTTTAAACATAGTATTTTTTAAAATTTTAATTGTTATTGCTGGTGCAGAAAAATGCTAATTGATTTATATGAAGAAAATTTGTTAAATTCTTATTTATTCAAGCAATCTACACATTTTTTTTCCCCGGTAGATAATTATATAATCTTTAAGTGAGAAATTCTCTCTTCCCTTCTAGTACTTATACATTTTTCTTTTTCTTTTTCTTTTTCATTATGGCATGGACCTAGACTTCCAGTATTGTTAAATATATCAGTGATAATAGGCTACTTTCTCTAGCTCCTGAACTTAAAAGGAGTATACCACTATATTCTCCATAATGTTTAACATTTGCCATAGGTTTTTAAAAATTATTTAAGTTTTGAAACCATTCTTAAAAAAAATACATTTTATTGATTTTACAGAGAGGAAGGGAGAGGGATAGAGAGTTAGAAACATTGATGAGAGAGAAACATCAATTAGCTGCTTCTTGCACGCCCCCTAGTGGGGATGGAGCCCGAAACCAAGGTACATGCCTTGACCAGAAAAGAACTCGGGACCCTTCAGTTTGTGGGCTGACGCCCTACCCACTGAGCCACACCGGTCAGGGCATCTGTTGGTTTTTAAATAAATATTTACCAAGTTAAAACGTTCCCTTTCTGTCTGGGTTGCCAAGAATTTTCATCACAAATATCGATGTTTTCTACGTTGATTGAGATATTCATTTGTTTTGTCATTTAGGCTCAGACCGTTGGCTGAGGGGAGAGTTTGCACTAATACCTGCTGGTTTGCTAGTCCAAGAACAGAACTTGCACTGCGAAGGGCTAGACAGGAAATATTTTAGACTGCAGACCACGGAGCCTCTATCGCACACTCTGTTTTGTCTTGCTTGTTTGTTTACAACCCTTTCATCATGTAAAAACCAGCCTGGGCTCAAAGCCTATCAGTGGATTCTGTTTCTGAATCCAATTTGGAAGCCTCAGTTACTATATTTTATTTTTGCTCAACATCAGGCAAATCTTCTGGTCATGGTTTCGCCTGTAAACTCTCAGGGAGGAACAGGCGCTGTGAGGTCTGATCTGGGAGGGAGAAGGAGCCGAGCCTAGACAGTCGCACAGGCCCCGCCTCCTGAGGGCACTGTCGCCTGGTTATTATTCCATCAGCATCAGCCTCAGCCTCAGTGGTTGGAGTGTTGCTGCCTACTTCCAGCCAGAAGGAGCAGGCAGCAGTCAGCAAAGTACATTTTGTAAGGCTTTTGCTTAGTCTCTTTTTTCATTGCCACCTCCAGTGCCACTGTTTAGCTGCTCACCATCCCAATACTACATTCCATTTCAGGAACCATGCTTTCACTGGTGAATCTAAAAAAATAAATCGGCCCGGCTGGCGTGGCTCAATGGTTGAGCGTCGACCTATGAACCAGGAGGTTACCGTTCAATTTCCCTGTCAAGGCACACGCCCGGGTTGTGGGCTCCATCCCCAGTGGGGTGCATGCAGGAGGCAGCCGATCCATGATTCTCTCTCATCATTGATGTTTCTGTCTCTCTTTTCCTCCCACTTCCTCTCTGAAATCAATAAAAAAATAAATTGTTTAGCCCAAGGTAAAAACATTCTTTCTGTTTTCTCCTAGAAACAAAATTTACATTTGGATCAGTGATTCATTCCCCTTGAGTGAATTTTTGTGTTAGTTAGAAGGTGCGGGTCAAAGTTCATGCTTTCGTGGGGCTGACAGATTGTCCAGCACCATTGCCGAAGGGCTCTCCTCTCCCCATCAAGTCGGCTTCTCACCTCGTCAGACAACTGACCATATGTGCCTGGGTCTGCTTCTGGATTTCCGTCCCATTGATGGATTTCTCTACCGCCATGCTAACAGCACACTGGCTCACTGTTTCCTTACAATGCATTTTGAAATTAGGTTTTAAGTCTTCAAATTTGTTCCTTTTTAAAATAATTATGTATTTGTAAAAAATATATATTTTTATTGAATTCAGAGAGGCGGGAGAGGGAGAGAGAGATAGAAACATCAATGATGAGAGAGAATCATGGATCGGCTGCCTCCTGCCCGCCCCCTATTGGGGATCAAGCCTGCAACCCGGGCATGTGCCCTGACTGGGAATTGAATCCTGACCTCCTGGTTCATAGGTTGATGCTCAACCACTGAGCCACCGTGGCTGGGCATAATTATGGATTTTATGCATCACATTCATTTGTATGAATTGTACCACCAGCATGTCAATTTCTACAAAAGCAGACGTTCAGACTGTTTTGGGAGAGTGGGTGGAGACGGCAGTCAATCTGCAGATGGAATGGGGAGGAGAGATGCCCACATAATGGCAAGCTCTCCATTGCTGAGCATGGCACAGCCCTCCATGTGGGCTGTGGGCTTCTGCTTACAGGGCTTGCATATTTTTTGACAAACTTATCCCCAAGAATTTCATAATTTGATGCTATTTTAAATGATATTTCCAATTTCAGGTTGCATGTTTTTACTATGTAGAAAACAACTGATTTTAATATATTGACCTCATGTTATGTAGCCTTACTAAACTCACTATTATTTCTATAGATTTTTTTTTACTATTTTCTACAGAGAAAATCAGCCGGTTTATTAAATATAGTTTTATTTGTTCATTTCCTGCATATATATATATATATATATATACATATATATATATACACACACACTTATATATAATATATTATATATAATATATAATATATTATATATTATATATTATATATTATATATTATATATTACATATTAAATATTATACATTATACTAGAGGCCCAGTGCATGAAATTCATGCATGGGGGGTGTGTCCCTCAGCCCAGCCTGCACCCTCTCCAATCTGGGAACCCCAACTGCCCTCCCCTGCAGGCCTGGTCCCACCCAACTGCCCTCCCCTGCTGGCCTGGTTGCCCCTAACTGCCCTCTCCTGCTGGCCTGGTCGCCCCCAACTGCCCTCCCCTGCAGGCCTGGTCCCCCCCAACTGCCCTCCCCTTCAGGCCCGGTCACCCCTAACTGCCCTCCCTTGCAGGCCTGGTTCCTCCAAACTGCACTCCCCTGCTGGCCTGATAGCCCAAAACTCCCTCCCCTGCTGACCATTTTGTGGCGGCCATCTTGTGTCCACATGGGGGCAGTCATTTTTGACCACATGGCCATCTTGTGTGTTGGAGTGATGGTCAATTTGCATATTATTCTTTTTTTTAGATAGGATATTATACTAGAGGCCCGGTGCACGAAATTCGTGCACGTGTGTGTGTGTGTGTGTGTGTGTGTGTGTGTGTGTCCCTCAGCCCAGCCTGCACCCTCTCCAATCTGGGACCCCTCTCACAATCCAGGACTGCTGGCTCCCAACTGTTCTCCTGCCTGTGTGCCTGATTGTCCCTAACTGCTTCTGCCTGCCAGCCTGATCATGCCCTAACCACTCCCCTGCCAGCCTGATCGACACCTAACTGCTCCCCTTCTCCCCCGATTGCCCCTAACTGCCCTCCCCTGCCAGCCTGGTCACCACTAACTGTTCTCCCTGCAGGCCTGGTCACCCCTAACTGCCCTCCCTTGCCAGCCTGGTCACCCCCAACTGCCCTCACCTGCAGGCCTGGTTGCTCCCAACTGCCCTCTCCAGCTAGCCTGATTGCCCCCAACTACCCTCCCCTGTAGGCCTGGTCCCCCGCAACAGCCCTCCCCTGCAAGGCTGGTCCCTCCCAACTGCCCTCCCCTGCTGGCCTGATTGCCCACAACTGTCCTCCCCTGCTGGCCATCTTGTGTCCACATGGGGGCGGCCATCTTGTGTGTTGGAGTGATGGTCAATTTGCATATCACCTCTCTATTATATAGGACTAGAGGCCCGGTGCACGAAATTCGTGCACGGGGGGGTGGGGGGTGGGGCTGTGTCCCTCAGCCCAGCCTGCACCCTCTCCAATCTGGGACCCCTCGGGAGATGTCCGACTGCCCGTTTAGGCCCGATCCCAGTAGGTTCAGGCCTAAACTGGCAGTCGGACATCCCTCTCACAATCCATGACTGCTGGCTCCCAACTGCTCGCCTGCCTGCCTTCCTGATTGCCCCTAACCACTTCTGCCTGCCAGCCTGATCACCTCCTAACCACTCCCCTGCCAGCCTGATTGATGCCTCACTGCTCCCCTGCCAGCCTGTTTGCCCTTAACTTCCCTCCCCTGCTGGCCTGATCACCCACAACTGCCCTCCCTTGCAGGCCTGTTCCTTCCCAACTGCCCTCCCCTGCTGGCCATCTTGTGGCAGCCATTATGTGTCCACATGGGGGCAGCCATCTTGTGTGTTGGAGTGATGGCCGATTTGCATATCACTCTTTTATTAGATAGGATAGAGGACTGGTGCATGGGTGGGGGCCAGCTGGTTTACCCTGAAGGGTGCCACAGATCAGGGTGGGGGTTCCCTTGGGGCATAGGGTGGCCTGGGCAAGGGGCCTGTGGTGTTTTGGAGGCTGGCCACGCCCCCCAGAGACCCAAGCAGTGGCCCTGGGATCTGGGATTTATTTATCTTCTATAATTGAAACTTTGTAGCCTTGAGTGGAGGCCTAGGCCGGCCAGGGTGTGCGGAAAGCTTGGCTTCCTCCATCGCCAGGGGCAACTCAAGCTTCCTGCTCTCTCCAGCTCTGTGGCTGCCACCATTTTTGTTGGGACTTATTTATCTTCTATTATTGAAACTTCGTAGCCTTGAGTAGAGGCCTAGGCCGGCCAGGGTGTGCGGAAAGCTTGGCTTCCTCCATTACTGGGGAAACCCAAGCCTCCTGCTCTCTTCGTGGCTGCAGCCATCTTGGTTGGGTTAATTTGCATACTCGCTCCTGACTGGCTGGTGAGCGTGGCTTGTGGGTGTAGTGGAGTGATGGTTAATTTTCATATTACTCTTTTGTTAGATAGGACTGGAGGCCCAGTGCACAAAATTCGTGCATGGGGGTGTGTCCCTCAGCCCGGCCTGCACCCTCTCCAATCTGAGACCCTCGGGGGATATGGGATTGGGCTTAAACCGGAAGTCAGACATCTCTCTCACAAGCCGGGACCACTGGCTCCTAACTGCTCACCTGCCTGCCTGCCTGATCACCCCTAACCGCCTCTGCCTGCCTGACTGATAGCCCCCTAACCACTTCCTTGCCAGCCTGATTGCCCCCAACTTCCCTCTCCTGCCAGCCTGATCGCCCCTAACTACCTCTGCCTTGGCCCCCACCACCTTGGCATTGTATGGAAGGAAGTCGGACATCCGGAAGATGTCTGGTTGACCCGGTCTAATTAGCATATTACCCTTTTATTAGTAGAGATATATGTTATATATGTTACATATATATTATATCCTATATAATAAAGAGGTAATATGCAAATTGACCATCACTCCAACACACAAGATGGCCGCCCCCATGTGGTCAAAGATGGCCAGCAGGGGAGTGCAGTTCGGAGGGACCAGACCTGCAACAGAGGGCAGTTGGGGGCGACCAGGCCTGCAGGAGAAGACAGTTAGGGGCAACCAGACCAGCAGGGGAGGGCAGTTAGGGATGACCAGGCTGGCAGGGGAGGGCAGTTAGGAGCAATCAGGCTGGCAGGGGAGGGCAGTTAGGGGTTACCAGGCTGGCAAGGGAGGGAAGTTAGGGGTGACTGGGCCAGCAGGGGAGGGTAGTTGGGGGAGACCAGGCCTGCAGGGGAGTACAGTTAGGGGTGACCAGGCCTTCAGGGGAAGGCAGTTTGGGGTGACCAGGCCAGCAGGGGAGGGCAGCTAGGGGCAATCGGACTGGCAGGGGAGTGGTTAGGGGGTGATCAGGCTGGCAGGTAGAAGTGGTTAGGGGCAATAAGGCAGGCAGGCAGGCGAGCGGTTTGTGAGAGGGATGGATTGTGAGAGGGATGTCCTACATTGGAGAGGGTGCAGGCTGGGCTCAGGAACACCACCCCCCCCCCCGTGCATGAATTTTGTGCACCGGTGTCTTGTGTGTGTGTGTGTGTGTGTGTGTGTGTGTGTGTGGGTGTGTATTTGTGCATTATTGCACTGAACACAGGCTCCAATATGATGTTGAATAGAAATCATAAAAGTGGACATTTTTGCCTTGTTTCTGATATTTGGGTGGAAGTATTCAGTCTTTCCTCACTAAGGTCAAGGAAGTTCCTTTGATGTCTTCTTGCTGGTTTGTCAAATGCTTTCTCTGCATCCAATGAGGTGATCGTATGTATACACTTTCACTCTGTGAACATAGGGAATGACAGTGATTGCCTTTTTAATATGAAACAAACCCCGTATTTCTGTGACAAGCTCCACCTGACTCCATGCTTGATTCTTGCTATGAGCCATGGGATAGGTCCTGTTTTGTGAGGTGGGGGTCCACGGTTTTCTTGTCCTGTGTGGTCTGGGATAGCAGAGAAAAACTGACTTATTGGGGTAAGTTTGAAGTATTCTCGCTTCCTACATTTTCTGAAAGAATTTGTGTTAAAATTGTATTAATTCTTCCTTAAATATGTGACAGAATTCACCCATAAAATCATTTGGGCCCCAAGTTTTCTTTGTGGGAAAGTTTTTAGTGAGAAATCCAATATCGTTAGTAAATGGAGGGCCATTCTGTTTAACCATTTCTTCCTGATAAGCTTCGGTTCTTCGTGTGGATGAATTTCATCCAGGTGTCAAGTGTGTGGTCGTTGAGTTGTTGATGTTTCTCTCTGGTGCCGCATCTGGAAGACCAGGAACAGCGCCCAGCCTTCCTCAGATCAGGGGCCTGTCTGCTTCCCTCTTGTTCCGATCCATCTGGCTACACATTTACCCATTGCTGATCTTGTCAAAGAACCGGCTTTTTTTTTTTTTTTCATTGATTTTCTCTATTGTCTCTGTGTTCTATTTCATTGATTTCTGCTAACCTTTTATTTACTGTCCTGTTTACTTTGGATTGAATTTGCTCCTCTTTTTATAATATTTTATTATTATTTTTTATTGATTTCAGACTGGAAGGGAGAGGGAGAGATAGAAACACCAATGATGAGAGTGAATCATTGATTGGTTGCCTCCTGCACGTCCCCTACTGGGGATCAAGCCAGCAACCCGGGCATGTGCCCCGACCAGGGATCTCACCGTGACCTCCTGGTTCATAGGTCAACGCTTAACCATGGTGCCACGCCGGCGGAAGCGGAAGTCGTTGATGTCATATGTTCCTTCCTTCCCAATGCGGTCCCTGAGTCTACAGTTCTTTCTGACCTTCCTACGTGCTGTGTTCTCATGTTCATGGAGCTGGAAAGACTTTCTAGTTTCTATTTCAGTTTCTTCTATGACCAATGGGTTGTTTAAAAGTGTGTCCTTTAGTTTCAAATGTTCGGAGACTTTCTGGATCTCTTTCTTTAATTGATAGATAGGTGAGTCCCATTGCCGTTGCTTTAAGCCAGGGAGGGTCTGGGTGCAGACATGGGAACGAGGCGGCGGGGTGGGGAGGGAGGGAGAAGGTGGAGATGCAGAGTCAGAGCACAGCTGGCCGCCCGGGGAGACACAGTGGGCGCTCAGTGCGGCTGGAGGCCTGTGTGACAGCCGGAGGAAGGCGAGCTCAGAGCAGGCGGCGATGGGCGTGGGGGCTGGGAAGGTCCGCAGGAACGCAGGCTTTGCAGGGAGCCGGGCTCTCCCTGTGTGAGGAGAGGGTGGGCTCCGCCACTTCTGAGGGCGTCCCTCCGGTTGCTGAGTGAGCATGAGCCGGGGCTGCAGGAGATGACCATGAAGAGAGGGTGGGAGCACGTGACTGCTTAGGGGAGCTGTGCGAGGAGGCGGCGAGCAGCGTATGTTAGTTTATCTGATAGATTAAATGTGGGATGCGAGGCCAAATGGTTTGGCTCAGTGGATAGAGCATCACCTGAGAACTGAAGGGTCCGGGGTTCGATTCTGGTCAAGGGCTCGATCCCTGGGCCTGGTTGGGGTGCACGTGGGAGGCAGCCAATTGATGTGTCTCTCTCACAACAATGTTTCTCTCTCTGTCTGCCCCTATCTCTTCCATTTTCTCTAAAAATCAATGGAAAAATATCCGTGGGTGAGGATTTAAAAAAGAAAAAGAAAAAAGAAAAAACAATGTGGGATGCGAGGCAGAGTGAAGCATGAGACTAAGATTTTCTGCCCCAAAGTGGAGGAAAGCAGCAGCCTTTCACTAAGCTAGGAAGGGGTGTAGGGCTTTAAAGGAGGGGTTGGGGGTCACAGAGCTCAGATTTGGGCCTGTCAGGCCTAAATGTTGCTTAAACATCGAGAGGAAATGTGGAGCACGCGGCGGTGATGGGGCGGAATTAAGTGGCAACAGCGCAGAAGGCGTTCAGCGATCCTGTGTCCGTGGGGAATTCCAAGTATGGCAGTGCAATTAAAGTGTATAATAAAATTAAACGTATTCAAGGCATTATTCCCTTCATTCAAGATAGCTTCAAAATACTCAAATAAAAAGTGAACTTTGATGTTTTCTCTCTGAAAAGGGCTGCGTGGCTTGTAAGAGAAATCTGTATCAGAAATGTCCAAATTACCCTCCGCAAACCATGGCAGTTAAGACTCTTTATTTAAGAAAATAAAACGCGAAAAATCTTATGTCGTGCCTTGAAACTGTCAGCTCACAGGTTTCTTCAAATCCGTGTTAAAAAAAAACACACCCCCCCTCCCCTCCGCCGCCAAACTTGCATAAATGAATGTGCCGCTTTGTGAGCGAATACAGTGCGTCAGCCAAATTAAACCAGCGCTCAGAAACAGCTCCCCCCTTTTGGAATGTGTATAGGATTTTACCTGCAAATTTCCAGAAAGTCAGAGTCAGCTTTGCAAAAACCCACGGAGGGCAATTAAAGAAAAATATTTTCCTTTTAAACTTGAAAGAACCTTGTGTTAGAACCACCATTACGACTGCTCAAAGTGCTGTTAGTATTTGTAGAAAAGGGATACCATTTTTTTTTTTTTCTGAAAAGAGGCATGGTAGAATAATTATGGTGATGTAGCTGAGACTTCTTTGCTACTGAAGAGGAAATTTCAGAAAGAAGTATCCAGTTGCTGGTCCCTGCACAACTAATAGAGCAGGTCAGAAAGGGTCCGAAGGGCCGAGAGTGAGGAAACAGGATCTTTCTTTTTAAAAAATATAAAATATATTGTACTGATTTCAGAGAGGAAGGGAGAGGGAAAGAGAGAGAGAAATGTCAATGATGAGAGAGAGAATCATTGACCTGCTGCCTCCTGCACGCCTCACACTGGGCATCAAGCCTGCAACCCGGGCTTGTGCCTGACCGGGAATCAACCGTGACCTCCTGGTTCCTAGGTTGACGCCAGCTGGGCAGCAAACAGGATCTTTTAAATGAAGGAGTCTTTGGGAGATAGGGTAAGAAAACAGATTTAAATGGAGTAAGAATGGAGGTTTAACAAAACAACACTGTCAACATGTAGAATAAATGACAAGAATTGCCTGTTGAAGTTATGAGCAAGCCTGTTCCTATAGCAACAGCTGGAATCAACAGAGAAAAATGAGCCCCTCTTTCTCCTGAATGAATATGTCCCTCTAATAGTTCAGCTGATGCCTCAGGTTTGCCCTCAGGAGGGGATTAGAGGGCAGGGCACTGACCAGGCATGACCTCACCATGGACAGCATGTCACCCTCCCATCAAACTGTGACCTCCTGGTTCATAGGTCCACGCTCAACCACTCTTCCTTTTTTTAAATTTTATTAATATACTAGAGGCCCGTTGCACGAAGATTCGTGCAATAGACCTTCCTTCACCTGGCTGCCGGTACCAGTTTTTCTCTGGCACCGGGGACCCAAGCCTTGGCTCTGGCCACCTGCTTCCTGCTGGCCCAATTGGCTGCCCCGAGTCCCACCGCCTGCACCTCCCGCCGGCCCGATTGGTCCCCCCTCAGCGGTGGCCGATGGGGCGGCGGGAGGCACAGGCAGCGAGACTCGCGCGATTGGGGGCAGGGCAGCGTGTGGGGGCCGCCATCTTTGCTGGGTTAATTTGCATAGCACTCTGATTGGCTGTGGGCATAGCGAAGGTATGGTCAATTAGCTTATTACTCTTTTATTAGGTAGGATTTTTATTGATTTCAGAGAGCAAGGGAGAGAGGAAGAGAGATAGAAACATCAGTGATGAGAGAGAATCATTGATCGGCTACCTCCTGCACGCCCCACACTGGGGATCGAGCCCACAACCTGGGCTTGTGTCCTTGACTGGAATCAAACCCAGGATCCTTCAGTCCACAGGCCGACACTCTGTCCACTGAGCCAAACCAGCCAGAGCTCAACCACTGTTTCTTAAAGTCCGGGTCTGTCATGCCAGGCAGGAATAGGTGTGTATTTATGTAACTAGTGGAGATACAAATCTCAGACTATTTGGAGACCTACAAGAAAATGCTCATGGACAAATCTCCCAAAGTGCCAGTTGGGAAAGAAATGCGTGCATTCTCCCGCCCATCTCTGTCAGGAGCTCACCTAAGCAGGGCCGCCTTCGCTTCTCCCTGGACACAGCCGGGAGGCGCCGGGTTCCTGCAATTGTTTCGTTTTGCTCCATCTCTGAGACACGTTGCTCACCCAAAGCTCAGCCGAATTTCCGTCCTGGGCTCCCCGTCAAGGGTGCAGGGTGCTCGCCCATGGGAAGGCGGGCAATGACAATTAGTTGTCTCTGGTCTTTTCGTGCCACGATGACTTTATGCATGTTTAATGTTTTTACGTTATGAAGATATACCTGTCTAGAGGAGAATATTTGGCTTCATTTGTTACTTGAATTCATAGCTGTTTCATGCTTCCATATGGAGTCCATGGAATGGCCGTGCATGGATGGGATGTGGTGTACAGGGTGGGCCTGCTCTTTCCCCATCGATCGGTCTTTCTGTCTCTTTAAGGCCCAGTGATTGAGACCTTACTAACATCAGTGCCTGGGCTTGGGGGTGGGGGTGGGGGTGGGGGTGGGATCCAAGGCAATTTGTTGCTGGCTGTTCCTGGGTCCTCCGGCTAAGGTCGGGGTCTGGGACCTGCTACCTCGCAGACCCTTATTCCAGCTACAGGCTAGCCAACAGGCCGCTGCCGCTCCGGGTTCCAGCTAATCGCCCCCTTCGCGCTCCCAATGCCCCTCTCCCCGTCCCCAGGGTCTGGTGAACGTGGCTGGTCCAGGCTGCTGTGCCGGTCAGTGTTCGCTCTGGGGAGAGGCCCTATGATGGAGTTCTCCTGGGTGACGCCTGAGCATTGCCATGGAGACTTGTGAGGCCGCCCGAGAGAGCTCATTCTGAAACCAGACACCAGGGGTCCGAGGCCGCCCGTCCCTCCTGGAGCCAGTTCAGCAGAGACAGGGTGCATCCTGTGTGAGCGTTTATCCCAGTCCTGCCCGCAGCAGGGGGAGCAGGCGGGCGCCCTGGAAGTTCTGCCCGGACCCCCTCCCAGGTGGCTGGTTCCTCACACACGAGGGAGAGACAGCCACGTGCCGCTGCCGTGTAACAGGGAAGGGAGGGAGGGTCCGGCCCTCAGGAGCTCAGAGTCCCATACCAAGGAGGCTGACCCGTTATGTGACACAGCTCAGCCCCTGCCTGGCCCAGAGGATGGTCAGGGTCCCGAGAGAGACTCCCGGAGGGGGTCAGGGTCCCGAGAGAGACTCCCGGAGGGGGTCAGGGTCCCGAGAGAGAGTCCCGCAGGGGGTCAGGGTCCCGAGAGAGACTCCCGGAGGGGGTCAGGGTCCCGAGAGAGAGTCCCAGAGGGGGTCAGGGTCCCGAGAGAGAGTCCCAGAGGGGGTCAGGGTCCCGAGAGAGAGTCCTAGAGGGGTCAGGGTCCTCAGAGAGACTCCCGGAGGGGGTCAGGGTCCCGAGGGAGACTCCCGGAGGGGGTCAGGGTCCCAAGAGAGACTCCCGGAGGGGGTCAGGGTCCCGAGAGAGAGTCCCGGAGGGGTCAGGGTCCTCAGAGAGACTCCCGGAGGGGGTCAGGGTCCCGAGGGAGAGTCCCGGAGGGGGTCAGGGTCCCGAGAGAGACTCCCGGAGGGGGTCAGGGTCCCGAGAGAGACTCCCGGAGGGGTTTAGGGTCCCGAGAGAGACTCCCGGAGGGGGTCAGGGTCCCGAGAGAGAGTCCCGGAGGGGGTCAGGGTCCCGAGAGAGAGTCCCGGAGGGGGTCAGGGTCCCGAGAGAGACTCCCGGAGGGGGTCAGGGTCCGGAGAGAGACTCCCGGAGCGGGTCAGGGTCCTGAGAGAGAGAGTCCCGGAGGGGGTCAGGGTCCGGAGAGAGAGTCCCGGAGGGGTCAGGGTCCCGAGAGAGAGTCCCAGAGGGTGTCAGGGTCCGGAGAGAGAGTCCGGAGGGGGTCAGGGTCCGGAGAGAGACTCCCGGAGCGGGTCAGGGTCCCGAGAGAGACTCCCGGAGGGGGGTCAGGGTCCGGAGAGAGAGTCCGGAGGGGGTCAGGGTCCCGAGAGAGAGTCCCGGAGGGGGTCAGGTTCCGGCACAGCCACCGAGTCAAAGCGTGCCCGTCCTTGGTCTGTTCTCAAATGTCCTTCTTTTCTGAGTCTTGGCCCCGTCGAGGCATCTGACATTTTACAGCCTCGTTTTACCCTCCCCCCCACCCCCGTTTCCCAGGGTCTGTAAGAAACCGTCTCCTCTATGGCTAGTGAGGGGCGTACTTGTCAGACAGCCGTGGCTCTGTTCTCATCACGGGCCCTTCCCACTATCAATTTGAGGAGGGTTTCTGCCGCAGTTTACCCATGGGGCCTTCCCTGTGTGATACTTTTCTGCATAAGAGTCTGTCAGCAGAGTGGCCACAGGGCTCTGCAGGGTGGGTTCTGGGTGGTGTGAGCACACACAGGTAACCGGCTCGGGTCCCGTGTGCTGAGCACACAGGTAACCGGCTCGGGTCCCGTGTGCTGTGAGCACACACAGGTAACCGGCTCGGGTCCCGTGTGCTGTGAGCACACACAGGTAACCGGCTCGGGTCCCGTGTGCTGTGAGCACACACAGGTAACCGGCTCGGGGCCCGTGTCAGACCCAGCAGCGCAGCATCCATGGGGCGCAGCCCGACGTGGACCCCCAGGCAGCCCCTGCTCCTTTCCTGAGACGTGAACTCCGAGGGGTCCGGGCCGAGCAGACTTCGGACAACAGTCAGGGTCACAGCACCTGAGGGGCACACGGCGGGTAGGGGGCTGGGTCAAGGGCACAGGGTCCCTGGGACCAGCAGAGCGTGGCCACCGCCCGGGACCTGCCGGCGGTTCGCATGAGTGGCTGTCCCGGGGGGCAGGGGGGGTGCGCCGTCTCCTCGCCTGCCAGGGCCCTCAGGCCCAGCTGTGCGAGACCCATTGGGAGAGCAGCTCAGAGCTCCAGGGAGCCCGCCCCAGGCAGGGGCTGGTGAGCCAAACCCTTGGCGTTCGCTGGAAACTTGGAACAGACCCGGGACCCTGGGGTGTGGACCCTGCGGGTGGGCACCACGTCTTTCAATCTCACTTGCTCCTGGAAGTGCTGCTGTCCGCCGGTGACGCTCACGTGGGACAGGGCTGCCCGCAGGCCTGGAGCTGCAGGGGCAGCCCGGGGCTGCTTCCTGTGCCGGCCGCCGAGGCCCAGACGCCGGGAGGGCCGGCAGGTGGGCCGGGGCTGGCTTCCCGAGCCCTGGAGCACAGGCAGGCCCAGCTGCACAGGTGAGAATGCGACAGCCGTCCCCCCCACAACCCCCGCTGGCCTCACGGGCCAGATGAGAACCTGCCCCCCGATGGTCTGCATGGACCCCGGGGGGGGGGGCTGCTGTAAGAAGTTGCTCCCTAAACACCATCCTCCCCGGGTAGAATGGGGGTAAACGAGAGGGTGTGGTTTAGTCTTGCAACCTGTGCACCGACACGGAAGGCTATCCCATGCTGAGGACAAAGACTGAGCGTGGTCTAGGAGCTCTTCTATTTCTTAAAAAATATTTTTAAAATTCACTTTTATAGAGAGAGGAAGGGAGAGGGAGAGAGAGACATCGATGAGATAGAAACATCGGTTGGCTGCCTCCTGCACGCCTCCTACTGGGGATCGAGCCCACAACCCGGGCCTGTGCGCTGACTGGGAATCGAACCGTGACCTCTCCCTGCGGCTGCTCTCCCAGAGCCGCGACCCCGGGAAGAAGGAGAGAGCGAGGGAGGGCGCGATGGAGGCCGCACACTCAGTGACCTCGTCGCCGAGGTGCCATTCCACCACCTTGGCTCCTCTCCCCAGTCACCGGAAAGGAGAGGGGCAGCCCACACGCGAGGGGTGGGCGTCAGGGGGGGTCCCTGGGGCCACCGTGAGGCCCCACAGAGCCTTCCTGAATAAATGTGCAACCCTAGAAATGGCTGTGCATTAAAGAAACATCTTTATTGTTGAAAGTATTACATATGACCCCCTTTTTCCCCCATCGCCCCCCTCCAGCCCACCCCCCCCCCCCCCGCCCCAGGCCCTCACCGCCCACTGACTGTGCCCGTGGGCCATGCATAGATGCACACAAGGCCTTTGGTGGATTACCTCCCTCCCCGCCTTCCCTCCCAGATTCCGCACTCTGTTCCCTGCCTCCATGTCTCTGGGTCCACTCTGTTCATCAGTTTATTTTGTTACTTAGATTCCACGTACGAGTGCGATCATGTGATACTGGTCTTTGTCTGACTGGCTTATTTCACTTAGCATGATACTCTCCAGGTCCTTCCATGCTGTCTCAGAGGGTAACAGATGCTTCTTTTTAAAAAAATTTTTTTTATTGATTTCAGAGAGGAAGAGAGAGGGAGAGAGAGATAGAAACATCAATGATGAGAGAGAATCATTGATTGGCTGCCTCCTGCACACCCCCCACTGGTGATCGAGCCCGCAACCCGGGTATGTGCCCTGACCAGGAATTGATCCTGGAACCTTTTAGTCCACAGGCCGACACTCTATCCACTGAGCCAAACCAGCTAGGATCAGATCCTTCTTTTTTACTGCTGCATAGTTCCCCAAGGTGTAAATGTACCACAGCTTTTTTATCCACTCATCTGCTGATGGGCACTGGGGCTGTGTTCAGACCTTAGCTACTGTAAATTGCACAGCTATGAACATAGAGGTGCATCCATTCTTTCTAGTTGGTGTTTCTGGTTTCTTGGGATATATTCCTAGAAGTGGGATCACTGGTCAAAAGGCAGTTCCATATTTAATTTTTTGAGGAAACTCCATACTGTTCTCCACAGTGGCTGCACCAGTCTGCATTCCCACCAGCAGTGTACGAGGGTTCCTTTTTCTCCGCATCCTCGCCAGCACTTGTCGTTTGTTGATTTGTTGATGATAGCCATTCTGACAGGTGTGAGGTGATACCTCATTGTCATTTTAATTTGCATCTCTCTGCTGATCAGTGACTTTGAGCATTTTTTTTCATACATCTCTTGGCCATCTGTATGTCTGCTTTGGAGAAGTGTCTATATAGGTCCTTTGCCCCAAATGGTCATACTTTACAAAAATTCAAATATGTTGTCATTCACACTCATAAACTAATGGTTTTATTATTAATAACCAGAGGCCCCGTGCACAAAATTCGTGCATGCGGGGGGTGGTGGTGGTGGTGGTCCCTCAGCCCCGACTGTATCCTCTCGCAATCTGGGACCCATCGGGGGATGTTGGGCCTAAACTGGCAGTCGGACATCCCTCTCACAATCTGGGACGCTGCCTGCACCAGTGACCATACTTTTCATGCAGGTGAAAGGCATCTTGCTGTTGTATGGGCAACTACATTTTTTTGCCCTGATTATAAAAAGTAGAACATACATGATCCTTCTGAGGCAGTAGTACCATTTCCCCATCTTACGGGTGGAAAAACTGAAGCAGAGAGAAGCTAAGTAATTGGCTGTGTCACACAGTTATAAGTGTCAGAATCAGGGCTGACCACAAAATGTGCAAGCCAGAGTCCATGCCTGTCATCGCTGCATCATCCTGTTTTTTCATGTTAGAGCAGCCTTGCCAGGTTTTAATTTTTAAATCTAAGAGACTGTTCCCAACATACAGTGTAGGGTCCCTAGGCCTGCCTGGTGATCAGGGCCATCTGTGGGGCGACCAGCAGGTGGGGCGATAGGGGGGCCCCTGCTGGCACCCGCCTTGGCAGGCGGCCTGGCACCACCCGCTGGCCGGCCCTGTCCCCTGCCGCTGCCGCCAGTTGCCTCCCTCTGTGGGCCCCCGCTGGCACTATTCTGACAGGTGTGAGGTGATACTTCATTGTCCGCTGGCTGGCCCTGCCCCCTGCCCCCCACCATTGCTGACACTGGTCGCCTCTGCCCCCTGGTGGTCAGTGTGCATCATAGTGACTGGTTGTTCTGCTGTTCAGACCATTTGCATATTAGGGTTTTATTTGACAGGATTGGGTTTGTTATGCTGTTACTCACATGTTTATGCTCTAACCCACGTCATAACCCTCAGGAGGGGGTCGGAGGGACTCAGTTTCAGCTGCAATAGCTTCTCGGAAACCTGCTCTAATATGAATTTTGATTTTTTCTGTTTGATACGATTTACATCTTCCTCTTCTATTTTTGCTTCACTAATATCTGTCAGTTTATCCTCATGCATCATCAATTATTTTAGAGTTTTGGGGGGGGATTTTTTTTCTCCTGACAGAGAAAAAAACTAAAGGCTTCTTCTTGAATTAAAAGTCAGAACAGAGAGAGGAGTTTGGGATAAAATGGATTAATTACATTTTCAGAGGAAGTGCATGGCCATGTTTTCACAGATGCCCTCTCTGCATGGAACTATTCTCTCTGCCGACCACACGGGGGCAGCACAGCCCCGTGGGTTTATCTGTCTCCAGGCCCCTGGGCAGTTAATGGTCATCAGAGCTAATGGCCATTCTCTCAGCTACAAGGGTCCATCTGTCCAATAATTGGCCGGCATTTTGCCGAAGGGGAATTAATCTCCTTTTCATGTCACTATAGTTTATCACAGACAGAAGTTTTAAAAATTTAATTATTTGTTTTCCTATTTTTTATTATTTATTTATTTTTGTTAATCCTCACCCGAGGATATTTTTCCTTGATTTTTAGGGAGAGTGGAAGAGAGATGGAAAGACAGAGAGAAACATCGATGTGAGAGGAACACATCGATTGGTTGCCTTCTGCACGAGCTCTGACCAGGGCCTGGGCTGGGGAGGAGCCTGCAACCGAGGTACGTGCCCTTGACCAGAATTGAACCCTGAAACCTTTGGTCCGCAGGCCAACACTCTATTCACTGAGCCAAACCAGCTAGGGCTGTTTTCCTTTTAAAAAACCCCACATTTTTATTGATTTTAGAGAAGAAGGAAGAGGGAGAAAGAGACAGAAACATCAATGATGAGAGAGAATCATGGATTGGCTGCCTCCTGCATGCCCCACACTGGGGATGGAGCCCACAACCCGGGCATGTGCCTTGATCAGGAATCGAACTGTGACTTCCTCGTTGATAGGTCGACGCTCAACCACTGAGCTACCGCAGCCGGGATGTTTTCCTTTTATATTTTATTTATTTATTTATTTATTTATTTATTTATTTATTTATTTATTGTTATTTTATGAGAGAAGGAAAGACAGAGAGAAACACATTGATCGGTTGCCTCCTGCATGAGCCCCTACCTGGGCCCGGGCCGAGGAGGAGCCTGCAACCGAGGTACTTGTCCTTGATCGGAATCGAACCCGGGACCCTTTGGTCCACAGGCCGGCGCTCTTTCCACTGAGCCACACTGGCCGGGCTGTTTTCCTGTTTTAAATGTTGTGTTGTCTTTACGTCCTGGCTCAGGGAAAGCCAGTCTGGAACCCAGGACCCCTATTCGCACAAAGGTGCTCATTGTCCTAGGAACCACGGAGACACACACAGGAGAGGAATCTTCCTGCTTAGGCTCCCGCTCCCGCACCCCACAGAGCGCCTCCTCTCCGACCGTTATCTAACCTTCGTTTTCAACGTTTGGACGAAACACAGCCCCATGCTGGGGCGGGGCGGAGAAGCGTGAACCACACGAAGCACGCTTTCTGTGTGTAACTGCTGTCTGTCCGACCCGGGAGTGTGTCTGGGGTCCGGAGAGATACGTAGTTTATCATGGAATTTGGGCTCCTGTTGCCCGGCACTCCTTCCCAGAATCCCCTGGTGTTCCCGCACCCTGGCCGCTCTGGCCGCTGGCTGTTCCCACCGCACAGACGGGGCTGTGCCCAGGTCTCCACTGCCCGTGCACTGCGCTGTGTCGGCGTGGCCTCGCTGTGGGAGGGGTGGGAGGTGATCAGGCAAAGACCTGTGTGCACATATGCGTGGCCCACGGACGCAGGCAATGGGGTGGTGAAGGCCTGGGGGGGCGGGAGCGGGCTGGAGGGTCTAACGGGGGGAAAAGGGGCATAGGTAATACTTTCCACAATAAAGATTGAAAAGTGAAAATAAAATTTAAAAAGCCACAGAGCGGGTGCCTGGCTCACACTATCCCCTCGGTACCAGCATCATCTCTTCTCCAGAACCTGCTGATGTCCCTCATCCCAGGGGACGCCACCTCAGGCCCAGGGCCCAGCACACTCCAGGGAGGGGCTGACAGGAGGGGGTGCTGGGGAAGCCTTAGGGGTCCACCTCCCACTGGTTGTGCAGAGGCACCTGCCCCTCCATCATCAAGAACGAGTCGCAGCACCGATTCGCTCTCTCTCGCATTATCAAGCGCGAAGATCACGTGACACCTAGATGCCCCCGCTCTCAGGAAGTGCTGTGGGCGCTGTGTCATTGCTTAGGCAGCTCAGGTTGGGGGTCTCGGCAGGTTTTCTTTTATTTTCTGCTCTTTTTGTTGCATCTCCCCTGCCTCACCCCCACTCCCTTTCTGCGCTTTATTGCTTTGCCTTGTTTTCTTCTCTGGTGAGCAATGCTTGCATGTTCCTTACTCCCATACAGGAAACCCGCGCTCAGTGGTTCTCAACACCAATGGCGCTCGTTCTGTAAAGTTGCAGCTCGATGCTGATGCCATGGATTCCTGTGGATTTGAAAAAACCTCTGTGGTTTCCAGAAGTCTTCACCAGCGTTTGCATAATTACGCTGACGATCTGAGGAAGCTGCACACAGGGGCACTGTTGTTCCCGGAATGTCCTCACCAGCACTGCCCGACTGTGGCCGTCACGTGGCCCTGGGGGAGTTCGCAGCCGCATTGCTGCTCAGGCCCGCCTGGCGGTGCCCACGGGCGCAGGGCGCAGCTCCCGAGAGACCACTCCGTGGCCACGGGAAGCCTTTAAAGCTGTTGTTTCAAAGTCATTCCAGCCCGGCCGGCGTGGCTCAGTGTTTGACCATCGACCTATGACCCAGGAGGTCACAGTTCAATGCCCGGTCAGGGCACAGGCCTGGGTTGCAGGCTCCATCCCCAGTGTGGGGTGTGCAGGAGGCAGCCCCGATCCATGGTTTTCTCTCATCATAAGTGTTTCTCTCTCTCCCTCCCCTTTCCCCTATGAAATCAATAAAGACATATTTTTTAAAAAGTTAAAAAAAATAAACAAAGGAATTCCAGAAGATGAAAAAACCCGATAAGCCATTCGGCCGGAGCCAGGTCACGGCTCAGTGTCTGGGCAGGAAGGTCAGAGCGGAAGCTTCACTGATTCCAACATGGACATCCCTACGCTGCACAGCAGCTGCATCCACAGGTGGGGGCGCCAGACGCCCCCGGGCTCACATGGACTTGATGAGTGAGGCTGACTTAGGTGTGGATGTGGGACGTGGGCTGGACAGGGCGCGGCCACGTTCTGTGGATCACGAGTGACCTTGATCACTGCCTGCTGTAGACGCATAGACTTGTCTCCTGTGAGTGACCTGAGTGACTTAGATTTTCAGAGGAGGAAACGGCTGTGCCTCGGCCCGACCAGAGGATGGGGAGCCCGAGGTCACCCACCTGCAGGGCCTTGCCGCCAGGCTCGGCCTGGAAATAGATTACAGGGTTACACGTGAACATAGGGTTACACGTGAACATAGGGTTACATGTGAACATAGGGTTACACGTGAACATAGGGTTACACGTGAACATAGGGTTACATGTGAACAGCTTAGAAGCTGAGCTCTGACAACCACAAGAGCCCCGTTTAAAACTGTGCAGTTGTAAAATGAGTGCCACCCACCACTCGTGTGACACGTGACCCCCGCCAGGACTCCTGGGGGCTCCGGGTGGAAAACGCGAGCTGCAGGGCGGTCAGCAGGGGCACCTGACCTCGGCCGTCGCTGCTGGAGCCTCTTCTCCCAGGCCTCCCGGCCCGGCCGTCACCCCAACGCACTCGCCTCGTGGAGCCTGGCTGACGCCCACTCTCTCCACCCGCCCTCAGTAGTTGCCAAGTCCTTGAGCCCTGAGAGCACCCACTGGGGCCCGGTGTTCATGGGGCCGGTGAGGCGGGGCGTGGGAGGGCTGGCTCTCGCTGTCACTTCCCTAAGGCTTTGCGGAACCTCCCAAGAGGGTTTTCTTTTTTTCTTTGCCTATTTCTCTGGGAAAGAAACCCCAGACTAATTCTGAGAAGTCGGTGAAAGGGTGACAAACTAAGAAATTTTACAAAATGTTGGAATATTTTCAAAATTTAATGCATCTGTAGAGAGTTGAGGTTTGTCCACCCCCCGCCATGACATCTAGTAACACGTGGACAAGTGCAAAATGAAAGGACGTATGTGAGTGAAGCGGAACGGCTGTGTCTGTGGAATTAGCCTCAGAGGGAGAGGTGTCTTGGTTGGGGAGCCGCACCCTGCACGGCCTCGTACCAGCTCCGCGTGTCCTCGGAGCTTTAACTGCTCTGCACTTGCAGTCCTGTCTTAAGTGGAGAGGGAGGCGCAAATGTGTTGGCCGCTTTGGTTGCAACAAACAAGGAAAGTGCATGAAAACATCTGGAATAGAAGATTTTAAAAACCATAGGTACTTCTACAAACACAGTTTCCTTTGGGGCCTAAATGTGTCTGAGGTTCCTGTCATTTATAGATGAGCTGTTCTGTGAGTGAGTGTGGGAGAGAACAGTAGAACTGCCTGAAGTTTAAGCTGCTCAGGCCTGACGCAGCTCCCCGCACTGTCACCAGACTGAGGAAGTGCTCAATGTGAACGATTCCACTTACACTGCCACCAGGGTCAGGAGAGGGTTAAGAACGGCGCGTAGAAACAGACAAAGCTGTAGCTTTGAAAATGGTTTCTCTGTGAATAATTCTAATCGAAAAAGAACTTCTCCTGATCTGGGCACTCGGCTCCTTTAAAAGAATGGGGTGCCTGTGAGGCGGGGCGTCTGTTCTTGGCTGGAATTTGACGTGGGGGCAGCGCCCTCTCCCTCTCCGGAGGAAGATGTGTGGTAATGGGTGCTTCCTGCCTTTAGACTCTGGGCCTGGCAAATGCATTGGATTTTTCTTTGTTTGTTTGTTTTAATTAAACATTCCTAGAGTGTGGGGAAAATCAGCGTGTGCTGGATAGCAGGTTTTGGGGAGAGTGCTGTCTATCCTGTGACAATATGCAGTAGCATAAGCCTCGGCCACAGATGCCGGCCTTGTTAGGAGTGCACACGCGGTGGGCGTCTGAAGAATGCTCCTGCTCCATGCCAGACACTCTCAGTTTGATCCCATTTAAACCATTCTCGAGATTACCCCTAAGCAGGACAACAAAGAATTGTAAAGACAATCCTAGAAATATTTAAGACAGTGATTGGACCCGCTGGTGTGGCTCAGTGGTTGAGCATCGACCTATGAACCAGCAGGTCACGGTTTTATTCCCGGTCAGGCACATGCCTGGGTTGTGGGCTTGATCCCCAGTAGGGGCCGTGCATGCAGGAGGCAGCCGATCCATGATTCTCTCCCATCATTGATGTTTCTCTCTCTCTCCCTTCTTCTCTGAAATCAATTAAAATATGACATGAAAATGAAGCAGTCAGCATCAGAGTTAAAATCACATCAATTAAACATATGAGAATATCCTTAAAATAAAGATTCAAACAATAGCAATTCCCAACCAAAACGTGGCGTGGCTTAAAAGATATCGTTAACCCGGCAGGCGTGGCTCAGGGGTTGGGCGCCCTCCTGTGCACTGAGGTTGCGGTTCAATTCCTGTCAGGGCTCATGCCTGGGTTGTGGGCTCGATCCCCAGTGTGGGGCGTGCAGCAGGCAGCCGACTGATGTTTCTCCCTCTCCCTTTGTCTCTCTAACATCACTAAAAACATATTTTAAAAGAGAAGACACTGTTACTATTGGGCCCAGCGTACATGGTACCTGTAGCAGCAACGGCCTCTGGAACATGGCACCTGTAGCAGCAGCTGCTTAGAGCGTCTTCTGAAAACAGGGCAAGCCGTTCCCACCAGAGCCGGAACCCAGGGCCGCGAGTGGGGAGAAGACGCAGCGGGGGTTCCCACTCGCCCGCAAGCACTTGGACTCCCTCCTGCAGACTGCGGGAAGCCCCGCCTGCTTCCTCCACTGCCCGTGCCCCTTGGGCCTGGCTACCCCGGGAGCCCCGCTGACCCCTGCGACATGCCTGCCAGGTATTGGAGGACTCACGACACAACTCACTTCAGACCTGGGAGCTGTCACCAACCATCTTGCCTTTTAACGCAGTGAAACCATCTGGATGTCTAACCGTTTCAAACACCACTGGCAATAACCTTGACAAAAGTACGTTTCAATGTCAACGCACATTTTATGAAATTATGCATCCTTCGCAGCACTAGGTGTCCCCCATTTCCCAGACACCCCCCAGTGGACACTTGCAGAGTGACAGGTGCACCCATCGCAGTCTCGCTGTGGACCACAGGGGGCGGGGGCGGGGGCGGGAGCCTGTGGGCCCCTGTGTGCGGTCCTGCTCTCCCTCAGAGGCGGCTCCTGCGGGCCCAGGGGTCTGACACATTCCGCCACATTAAAGCTTGGCTACCAGACTACAGGGATCCGTTGGCCTGTGCTCATAACAGGCCAACCAATGTGAACAGACGATAAAGTAGAGGTTTATTAGTTGAGGACATGGCACTGAGCCCAGAGTCCCAGGTGGCTAGTGCTCAGGGACTTGACTCCCGAGGGGATGCTACATGGGAGAAAACTCATTCCTCACGGGACTAACGTCAGCCGGGCGTCCTTCCGTCTGGTTTCGTGAGCGTGTGGTCTGTAGGGTCCTCCCCATCCAAGGCCTGGGCTGAGACACGCCTGAAGCCAAGATGCCTTTCGCTTCATGGAAACTCTGCTTCTGCGTCAGCAGACCAGGCGTGTCCTTGAGTCAGTGTGGCGCTGACCAGATGGGGTGTCCGGGCTTGATGGTGACGAGGGGCGTGGAGGACGGAGAGGAGCGGGCCACCTTACAGACATGGAGTTCTGCGTGGCTGTGCTCCTTCCCAGGTGGGAGTCCGAGGAGCCAGAAATCGTTTGGTCCAGAAGACGTGACCTGCGGATTCCACGTCCAGGACAGCAGTTCTCATTGGTGACCAGGCTCAGGCTTCAGTGCCGTAGCATCAGTGGGGTGTCTGCCGGGCGGCGGAGGCGCCCCTTGGCCTCCTCCTGAGAAACTTGGGGTGTTGAGCTTCTGTCCTTAGTCAGACCCAGGTGACGGGAGCAGAGTGCTCCGCGTAGCTTCTCGGGCAAGTCCTAGGGCAAGTCCAAAAGTCTTCTATGAACTTGAAATATATATTTCTATATAACAGACTGTATAAAATGGCTAGCTATTTATGAATGGCGTCTGGCTGGTTGAGAGCTATGAAGGGCATTACATGCTAAAAGGCAGCTTTTGTGTTGAGAAATGCGAGCTGTGGACATTGCACTTTCACGGGTAACATAAGTATGATTTGGGGAAAGCTTGTAAGTTGCAATGACCGAATCTCCAACATTTCCCTGTGACAGTGCCCCCCACCCCCCACACACAGTGACATTGGCCACAGGCCTCCAGTGTGCCCGTGGGCGTGTCAAGTGCTTGCAAGTCATCATCCTTACAGCAGGGTACAGAGCTGGGCACGCTGAAACCAACAGCTTCCCTTGGGTCTTCTCGAGTACTGAGGTCACAGGACAGCCGTCACCCGAGGACCGTACAACAGGCAGATGCGCTTTCCTGAGCAGAAGGTTCTGGAGCCAGTAACTGGTCAGACCCTCACACCCAGAATCTCTACGCGCTCTCTCTCCAATGCGTTGTGAGGTCCGAGTCCTCACGCCACCTTCAGGACACCGGGCTTCCTTCCAGCCATTTCAACGTGAGTGTTGGGTGGTGATGCTGCCATAGGCAGGGATTTCTGCCAAATGGAAGGTAGGCACCATTTCCACTGCCAGGGACTTTTGTGCTTTCTCAGGAATTGAAACTCTGCGCCAAAGACTAGATTTCAAGTGCAGGGAAGACAGATACGAGGAAGGAAGGGCAAATATTCTGCCGACAAGCACTTAATTGGCATCTGCGTGGGCAATGCCCCCTCCCCCTGCTGGGCCTGCTCCCTCCCCAGGGTGAGGACCCCAGAGCCTCTTCCCTTTTATAAGCAGCTCTGGGTTCTTTTTCTGCAGCTGCAAATGCAGGCACAAGTGGTATTTAGACAATCCTGAGAGGCGGTCCCTCTGCTGCTCAAACCCATGGGAACCGCTAGGAATAGCTGTCCGGTAGGAGGAGACCCGAGGGAAGTGAACTATCTGGAATGCTGTGCAGCAATTGTGCCTTAGGTCTGTGCTATCCTACATGAGTGACAGCATCACCGAGACAGCTGAGGTGATGGCCCCTACACTGTCTCACCTACTGGGATGCCAGCATCTCTCGTTTCCAGGAAAAAACACTTCCTGCCTTGGTTTCCCTGCTCTAAGGCATCTCATCATGGGCCAACAAACATGCTATTTCTCCCTCTGAAAACAAAGAGCAGAAAGATGCCCAGGCCCTCCCTGACCCCCTGTCTCCAGCTCCTACATCGCGTCTCTGCCAACAGCCGGAGCAAGACTCCCTGAAGACTCGGGCCCACCACCTCTCCATCATCCTCTTGGTCTCTTAAACCACCTCACGGAATGCTTTACTCCTTCCCAGAACTCTTCTTACTGAGCTGACAGTGACCTTGCAGAGGAGGACATTTTTTCCTCTACCCAGCTTAGGTTCTCAGCTGGGACTCTGTAGTAGAAAACAGATTAACGGGAGAAAAACACGTTTATGAGCATGTATCATACATGTATCACCTTGGAGTACTCAGAAATGAGGAACTCAAAGAGGCGGCTGAGAACTCAGGCTGACTCGCTGCTTCAACAGAGACAGTTGATTTGTAGAGAAATGACAGGACAAAGGGAAGTCGTTTTAGGCTTCTGGGGGCAGCAAACTGTGGGACGACAAATGTATGGGACGCTGATGGTGGCAAGAAAAAGGCTGTCCATAAGGCTTGTTACAAAGACTCCTCTGCACCCTCCCCAGGCTTGCGGTCTGAGGTTGTTTCACGGTATTAACCTTTGTCCTTCCGGATGGAGAGGGGAGGAGGCCATCTTTGAAAGCATGTGGCTTGCTTTTAGGTAAATTTGGGGAGGGCAGGGGACTCCTCTTGTGTCTGCTTCTTCTCCCTTGCCTTCAGTGCAAAAACAATCCTTATGTCAAGGGGAAGTCTCCTGGGTGTCACCTCCTGGTTGCCTCCACCTTCAGTCGCTGAGTTCTAGGTCATCCTCAGCGCTTGGCTCTCCTGCCTGTCAGCACTGGCACCATCCGCTCTTTCCTGTAACACTTGCTTCGCTGGGCCTCCAGGACACCACGTCCCCCTGCATCTGTCTCCTGGTCCCATGGCTGGTTTCTCCTTTTTCTTGGCAGCTCAGTGTGAGGGCACCTTTCCTCAGTCTTCACTGAGTCCCCCTATGGTCTCGTCCAGTCTCAGGGGTTACAATGCCATCGTATGCTAACGACGCCCAAGTTAATGTCTCCACCACACCTCCCCCCTGGGCCTCGGGTCTCCGCGTGCTCTCCGTCTCTGTCTGAATGCACCGTACGCACCTCAGATGCACCAGGTCCACTTGGTCCTAATGTTTTCCCCACACTCCCCTCCTGCTCTTTCTAATCACAGCTGATGGGAAAACCAGACCTTTAGTCGCAAAGGCTAAAACGCTTGGCATTATCTTGGCCTCTTCTTTGTCCTTTTCACCCCAAATTGGAGGCAAATTCTGTTGCTTCTTCCATCAGAATAAACCCACAAATCACCCGCTTTTCCCTGCTTTACCCCGCCGCCCCCTGCCACGTCTCAAGTCCCATTTCTCACCTGCTTTATTCCAGTGGCCTCCTAGCTACCTGGCTTCCGCCTTTCACCTCACCTCACCTTAAAACGTTTATCCTCCAGAAAGCAGCCGGGAACCTGTGAAAATCAGTCCAATCGTGTCCTTGCAAAGCTGAGAAGTCAATAACAGCCTGTGCTTTGGCTGGAGTAGAAGCGGACGTCTTTGGCATGACTTTCGGGCCCCCAGACGCCCCTCCTCCCCCCTGACGCCTCCACTGCCTCCCACTTCTCCTGCTCAGCCTCGCTCTCAACCGAGCCCCATCGCGTGCTCCCGGGCCCCGTGGAGCCAGCACAGTGCCCTTGACTCCGTTGGGCTGTGTGTAGCACAGGGATCTGTGTGTCCCCTCCCCGCCTTTATGGAGCGAGAATTGGCACAGCCTGCGGTCACATTGGTTCCCCCGAGAACCTCCATGAAGCTGCACCAGTCACCAGTCTGCTGTGGACGCCCGGAGTGGAAGTGGGAGAACCATCGTGAAGGTGCGCTAAACAGTTCCAGCAGGTGGATTACCAGAGCAGAGTAGTCTACATCAAGCATGTCAACCTCGCGGCCGGCGGGCCACATAACGAGGCTGGCCGCGAGTTTGACAAGCTCGGTCTACATTCTACTTCATAAGCTTGGTCTATGAAGAGAATCGGAAGCATCCCCACAGTGCTGCTTTCTCAGCTTCAGAGAATCCCAGACGCCAGCATTCCGTCATTTCTCACGGCTGCAGCAAACGGGGAAATCATGCTGACCAGCAGCGACACGAAATCGTCATCTTGCAGCTCCGTCGGACAAACTTGGACCCCACCCCCCGGGCTCAGCCAGGGCGTGCAGGACTGTGCCCCGCTGGAGGCTCAGGGGAGCGCTGTCAAGACCAGGAGGGCCAGTTCCTTCTCACAGCCCACACTCCACCTCAGGGCCATTGTCAGCTGCTTCCCGATTTGCCTCTGCGGCCGCCTCCTCCCGCTGTTCGGGGCTCCGATGGACAGGGGCCCTTCCTGGGGCGCACGGTAACCTCCTTCGCAGGCGCTGTGGCCGCCTTCGTCTGTAATGTAGCACATCCGAAAGTGAGCACAGGTCCAGGTAGGACGTGGTCGTCGCCGGGACGAGTTCTGCCGATTGCAAACAGCACCTGAAACACTCGCAGGGGAGAGAGGAAGCGGCGTCAACCAATAAACGAGGTGACATTCTTTGTATTGTTCAGAGGGGCCAGAGCCCAGCTGGGGAGCCCGTGGGACTCCATCCTGTCCGCAGCCTGCCTGCAGCTGTGTGGCTCCTGCTTGGTGGCTGGGCCGTCCCTGGGCGCTCATGGCGTACACCAGTGGCATGATGTCCACGTGGCTGGTCTCCACGAAGCTGTGTGCTGCCCGGCCGGAGTGGCTCCGTGGCTGAGCGTGGACCTATGAACCAGGAGGTCAGGGCTTGATTCCCGGTCAGGGTACAGTCGGGTTGCAGGCTCAATCCCCAGTGTGGGGTGTGCAGGCGGCAGCCGATCCATGATTCTCTCTCATCATTTATGCTTCTATCTCTCCCTTCCTCTCCCTTCCTCTCTGAAATCAATAAAAATATATTTAAAAAAGAAGAAGAAGAAGCTGTGTGCTGGCAAACATAGACGCAGCTCCCAGCTTTGACACGGCAGCTGTAACACTTCAGTGTGTCCGGGTAGAATGGGAGCTCTGAGGAGAGCAGAGAGCAGCCAGCCCGTCCGTCCGCAGCAAGAGCTCGTGTGCGCTCCTGCCCCGCCGGGTTGCCGGGACCGCAGCTCGCACAGGTGGCAGGGCTCTCACGGGCTGACATGGAAGAGGCAGGCGCTCACTGCCTGGTGCCTCCTGCCAAGTGCAGGCGAATACAGCAGCACGATGGAGCACAGTTCAGTGAAGTGAGAGAATGAAGAAACCCCAAACAACAGGACCGCCAGACTCCAAAGAAACGGTGCTCCTCCGTGGAGCTGCGGCCTTGCTGGTGGCAATGAAGACGCGCATCGCTGAAGGGGAGTCTATAAGCAAAAGCCAGTTTATTCCCAGCGTCCCAGCAAGCGCTGGGCCTGCGTGTGTGCGGCAGGCAGCATGCACACATTTGAACATCTGAACATCATACCTGAGCTCCGTGCCTGGCGGGGCCAGGACTCGCTCCGAGGCGCCGAGGGCCGCCCGCGGCGCAGCCAGACTCCCTGGAGTTCAGGCCCGTGGGCTCCAGGCTGGTGAGGGACCTGTGGGCGCCTCTGTGGGCGGGGCGGGGGCAGCTGGGGGCAGGACTTGGAGAACAGTGCCAGGTCTGGCGGGATTTACCGCCCCTGAAGGAAAAGTCCACAGATTCCTCCAGGAGGCAAGAGGAAACGCAGGGTTCTCTGAAGGGGGAAGGCCCTTTGCACAGGGATTGTCAGAGCAGAGCGGGTAGCAGCCGGCTCCCCGGATCAGGAGCTGGGGCCTTCCCTTCCGGCCTCACTGTGTCGCCCTCAGGTCCCCCAGGAGACAAGCATCACACTGGGTCCCAGACAGCACAGGCACCTGTGTCCACGTGGGTCGCACCAACCCAGACGGCACCCACTCAGAGCCACTCTGTCCGCTGTGTCCCGGGTGCTCCAGTCCCTCTGACCAGGGGCTCCGTGTGCGGGTGCCAGCCCTGGAGAGGAAGGGAGACAGCAGGCCAGTCCCCCCTCCGCCCCCCCAGCAGGTTTCTCTCCCCCAGGTTCCCCTAGGGGCTCAGGGGTGCTGGAGGGGAAGTCAGAGCGCCTGGTTGTGGTACTGAAGTCGCCTCCCTAATCTCACTGCTGTTTGACACAAGTGGAAGCAGCAGCCTGCCCAGCTGCTCCACCTGTCCCCGCCCCACAGGGCCCAGCCCCCGGTAGGCCTGCTCCCTCCTCCCACTCCGCACCTTGCTCGGCGGCAGCTCTGCTCTGTGCGTGGCATCGGGGGTCTGCTCCGGACCCGTTCCCTCCTTTCTCCTCTAGAAAACGTGGCCAGGAGTCTGGGCGATGGGTGTCCCACCCCAAAGGCATTTGGCTCCACGAGTGCCCCTCCCTGTGTCGGTTCTGTCCTGTAGGGTGTGGCTGTGCCCCCTTCCGCCGGGAGCCCCCCTGGACAGCCATCACCACAGCACAGTGCTCATGTTCTGCCTGCGTGTGTGTTTGCATAATCACATTTCTTGAAAGTGTAATTTACATAGTCACCGTACTCCACCACAAATCACTCCCTTTCCGTCTTCCAAGAAGGTGACTCTGAACCCCAAATACCCAATTTCCGGGGCCTTCGCTGCGCCTTCAGCCTCTGTGTCTGCGAGGCCCTCCAGGGGGCGCTTCCCTCAGGCCTGTCCGTCCAGCTGGCCGCTCCGCTGACAGGCAGTCTGAGGACCAGTGAGCTTCCTGCAGCGCCCCCAGCGGAGCAGCTGTGCGTCACCGGCTGCGTTTGGAGTCCATTGCTCTTTGGTTACTAAGGTGCCTTTGAGCTGGGAGGCTCGCCAGCTACACACAGAATGAGACTCACATGGGGCAGAGCCAAGTGCATCACAAGAACTCCGAAAGGGAGAGTCATTTCCGCTGGTGGACCGGGCAGGCTTCCTGGGAGGGGAGCACTTTGGCCAGAGGGGCAGGATTTCTCCGCCACACGGACCCTGGGAGGGCGAATACACGAGGAGCGAGAGTGCCGGAGGCTCAGAGACCGGAACCTGTCCGTTTCAGGCATTAAAAGGAGGTTGGAATGGCGGGTGGTGGCTATTTTATTCGCAGAAGTATAACATGTGGCGTTGTATTTCCCGGTGCTCATGTCCAGGAAGAGCACACACACCAGGCCCCTCTGGGTAATATGTGAGCGCCCCCAGGAAAACTGCTCCTTGGAGATAAGTCCCGGCTGCTTGCACTAGGACACAGGTTCCCACGCCGGGCCTTTCAGAGCATGCGGGAAACAGAACCCTCAGGACACGCCCGCGCTAAATGACTCGGCGCCGCGCTGGGTGGGCCCGAGTGCTTACAGCACCCGCATCTCCTGCCACAGCCGAGATATCTGGTTTAAGCGTCGGGAGACAATGAACAATTGATGACCAGCTCGAGTAGCTCGCCCATCTCGCCTGTGACAGCAGCTGTTTGTTCCAGCCACTTTGCATCCATACAGCTAAATCAGAACAGAGGTTTCTAAACAAGTAAAGACAAGCACACGGTGCTCTTAAAGAGCTGCCATTTCGGGGTTTTGGGTTGGTTCTGGAGTCGTTTTCCAGGTTACAGAAGGGGCAGCTTCCTGGAGAAACATCCGCTTCTGTGAGTGATGTTCACACGCCCGGGACAGGAGGCCACACGCTGATCACCTTGGAAACCGCCCTCTTCCCTTGGTATTGTTGCCTGTTCCACCTGCTAGAAGTGTCAGGTGAATGAGAAGGAGGGATCGTGTTTCCTAGACCCCAGCACTTCCCCTGCCCCCCAATGGTTCATCTTCTAGCGCACCAGCTTCGCCAGGGAGACCCACACACGACCTGGCCCCCGACCCGGCCACACTGCCTGCCCAGCGGGCCCACACGCTCGGGGGGAAGGAAGTGTGGACCCAGGGGCTGAGTCCAGGTGACCGAGAGCAGTGTGGGGACAGCAGACAGGCGCCATGCCAGCTGCGGTGGGAGGTGAGGTCACGGACCACCTGTCCGAGGGCCCGCATTCCATGTTGGTGCCCATGCTGAGCTCCCAGGCGCCTCACCCTCCATCCGGCAGATTCTGGATTTGTCTTCTATCAAGCACGTCCTCTTTACTTCTTTTATTACCAAAAGCTCTTCGAAGTATCTCTCACCTTTGCCTTTTCTGCTCTAATCTCACCATGGAAGCAGTTAATATGTCAGGCTTTCATGCCAGAAAAGCTTGGGCTGGAACTTGAACTTTCCTCCTTATCGGCTGTGTGACTTGGGCACATCGCTTACCCTCTCTGAGCCTGAGTCCTCAGGACACTCCCCGGGGAGAGTTCCATAGCCCGGGCAGTTGGTCCCGAGGACCCATGAGATGCTCCCTAGGAAGTGGCCAGCACAGGAAGTGGCGCGGGGTGATGGTTAATTGTGTTGGTTTTTATGGGCTGTTATGACTAAAGCCCAAGGCCCTCCAGGTGGGCACCTCTAGCCAGCTGGCGGGGTCTTGGCTTCTGTGTCTGCTCTCCGCCCTAAAATGTCCCCATCTGTGAGAAGACAGAAAGAACTAGGTGGTTAGGGACGGGAACACGGGAAGGAAGGAAAACAGGGAAGTCCAGAATACCAGGATACAGCTTTCTGGCTAGTTGCTAAGGCAATCCGTCTGGTTGAAAACACAGCTAGGCAGGAGTTGCCGGGCAACCAAACTGGGCAGTGGAGAACCAGCACCCTTAGACAGAGAACTCCTCTACCCTATAAACAGAGCTCCCTCCACCCTATAGACAGAGAGCTCCCTCCCCCCTATAGACAGACAGCTCCCTCCACCCTATAGACAGACAGCTCTCTCCACCCTATAGACAGACAGCTTCCTCCACCCTATAGACAGACAGCTCCATCTACCCTATAGACAGAGAGCTCCCTCCACCCTATACACACAGAGCTCCCTCCACCCTATAGACAGAGAGCTCCCTCTACCCTATAGACAGAGAGCTCCCTCTACCCTATAGACAGACAGCTCCCTCCACCCTATAGACAGACAGCTCCCTCCACCCTATAGACAGACAGCTCCCTCCACCCTATAGAAAGACAGCTCCCTCCACCCTATAGACAGACAGCTCCCTCCACCCTATAGACAGACAGCTCCCTCCACCCTATAGACAGACAGCTCCCTCCACCCTATAGACAGACAGCTCCCTCTACCCTATAGACAGAGAGCTCCCTCCACCCTATAGACAGACAGCTCCCCCTAAAGAAAGACAGCTCCCTCCATCCTATAGACAGAGAGCTCCCTCCACCCTATAGACAGAGAGCTCCCTCCACCCTATAGACAGAGAGCTCCCTCCACCCTATAGACAGAGAGCTCCCTCCATCCTATAGACAGAGAGCTCCCTCCACCCTATAGACAGAGAGCTCCCTCCACCCTATAGACAGAGAGCTCCCTCCACCCTATAGACAGAGAGCTCCCTCCACCCTATAGACAGAGAGCTCCCTCCACCCTATAGACAGAGAGCTCCCTCCACCCTATAGACAGAGAGCTCCCTCCACCCTATAGACAGAGAGCTCCCTCCACCCTATAGACAGAGAGCTCCCTCCACCCTATAGACAGAGAGCTCCCTCTACCCTATAGACAGACAGCTCCCTCTACCCTATAGACAGAGAACTCCTAAACCCTATAGACTTACAGCTCCCTCCACCCTATGGACAGACAGCTCCTTCTACCCTATAGACAGACAGCTCCCTCTACCCTATAGACAGAGAGCTCCCTCCACCCTATAGACAGAGAGCTCCCTCCACCCTATAGACAGAGAGCTCCCTCCACCCTATAGACAGACAGCTCCCTCCACCCTATAGACAGAGAGCTCCCGCCACCCTATAGACAGAGAGCTCCCTCCACCTTATAGACAGAGAGCTCCCTCCACCCTATAGACAGAGAGCTCCCTCCACCCTATAGACAGAGAGCTCCCTCTACCCTATAGACAGAGAGCTCCCTCTACCCTATAGACAGACAGCTCCCTCCACCCTATAGACAGACAGCTCCCTCCACCCTATAGACAGAGAGCTCCCTCCACCCTATAGACAGAGAGCTCCCTCCACCCTATAGACAGAGAGCTCCCTCCACCCTATAGACAGACAGCTCCCTCCACCCTATAGACAGACAGCTCCCTCCACCCTATAGACAGACAGCTCCCTCCACCCTATAGACAGAGAGCTCCCTCCACCCTATAGACAGACAGCTCCCTCCACCCTATAGACAGAGAGCTCCCTCCACCCTATAGACAGAGAGCTCCCTCCACCCTATAGACAGACAGCTCCCTCCACCCTATAGACAGAGAGCTCCCTCCACCCTATAGACAGACAGCTCCCTCTACCCTATAGACAGAGAACTCCTCCACCCTATAGACAGACAGCTCCCTCCACCCTATGGACAGACAGCTCCTTCTACCCTATAGACAGACAGCTCCCTCTACCCTATAGACAGAGGGCTCCCTCCATCCTATAGACAGACAGCTCCCTCCACCCTATAGACAGAGAGCTCCCTCCACCCTATAGACACAGAGCTCCCTCCACCCTATAGACAGAGAGCTCCCTCCACCCTATAGACAGAGAGCTCCCTCCACCCTATAGACAGAGAGCTCCCTCCACCCTATAGACAGAGAGCTCCCGCCACCCTATAGACAGACAGCTCCCGCCACCCTATAGACAGACAGCTCCCTCCACCTTATAGACAGAGAGCTCCCTCCACCCTATAGACAGAGAGCTCCCTCCACCCTATAGACAGAGAGCTCCCTCTACCCTATAGACAGAGAGCTCCCTCTACCCTATAGACAGACAGCTCCCTCCACCCTATAGACAGACAGCTCCCTCCACCCTATAGACAGACAGCTCCCTCCACCCTATAGACAGAGAGCTCCCTCCACCCTATAGACAGAGAGCTCCCTCCACCCTATAGACAGAGAGCTCCCTCCACCCTATAGACAGAGAGCTCCCTCCACCCTATAGACAGAGAGCTCCCTCCACCCTATAGACAGAGAGCTCCCTCCACCCTATAGACAGAGAGCTCCCTCCACCCTATAGACAGAGAGCTCCCTCCACCCTATAGACAGAGAGCTCCCTCCACCCTATAGACACAGAGCTCCCTCCACCCTATAGACAGAGAGCTCCCTCCACCCTATAGACACAGAGCTCCCTCCCTGCTATAGACATAGAGCTCCCTCTACCCTATAGACAGAGAACTTCCATGGAAGAACCAATCAGAAGCCAGCAGGGCATATATATACCACTAGACAGAGTGCTTTGGCAGCAATCCACTTGGGTCCCCTCCCTGCTAGCGGGAGTCTGTCTGTCTCTCAATAAACTTTGCTCTGGCTTTTGCTTGCCTCTTTGTGAACTCAGTCTTTGATTTTGTGAGACAACAGACTCAGACCCGAACACAGCAGTTTGGAGTCATCAGGTCACACCCATTACTCAGCTTTATCTTCTCATTCTCCTGCTCCAGCTCCTGGGACAGTACTGATACCTCCACTGGAATCCCCGAATCCGATCTGTGTTTTCAGGGGATTCGGCCAAGAAGAGCTGGGTCCCAGGTCGGTGTGGCCGCTCCCCACACCTTGTCCTGGGCACCAATCTCATCAGGCTATTCATGAGTGATGGCCTTCCACAACAGAGTGGTGATCAGTAAGTAACCTGTTTCTCTTTGTTCTTTGAGCCCGTCCAGCAAAGTATTTGAACCCAAGGAGAGAGTTGTGGTAACCTCTGGTTTATGGCCAGTCGGTCAGAAGTCCAGGGACCAGCCTAGACCTGGGACCGGCACTGAGCTGGAGGTCACTGGAACCTCTGTCTGCACCCAGTTGGTCAGCAGCCTAGGCCTCACCCTGGCGTCGGAAGTGGGTCTTGCAGGACAGCCCTCACCCTGCGGCTCTGACGCTGCCTGCGGGTGACCATGTCAGAGCTGAGGGGAGGTTTTGGTCCCCCAGCTGGTGTCGGAGGGCTGCTTCAAAGCAGCTGCTGGAGGGAGGATGACGCAGAAGAAGACAGGAGCTCAGAAGACTAGACTTGCCTGGCCTGTGACCAGAATAGCTAAGCGAAATATCGCTGGCTTGAATTAAAACAGGAGTAAAACTGAAAACATTTAGGGAGGAGTTGAGATGACAACAGACAGGCATGCAGGTGTGTGTGTGTGTGTGTGTGTGTGTGTGTGTGTGTGTGTGTGTGTGAGAGAGAGAGAGAGAGAGAGAGAGAGAGAGAGCAGTCATTTCACCCAGAGCTGCACAGTGAGTGTGGAGGATCTGAGGCGGCCGAGATGGGCGAGGACGTGGGAGCAGGAGCGTGCACATGGGAGAGGTAAGAACATACCTTGTCAGTGAGCTTCCACACGTGTGACCTCCCCGTGCTGCGATGTAACTTGCTTAAGAAATAAGTTACATGACCAGAAGCAGTGTGGCAAGCACCAGCTGGCACATTGAACAATAACTTCTGCATATGGCGAGAGCAGGCAAGAAAAAATAATGTTATTGAAATGGCAACACCAAAGCCGACACTGCCCCCATCCCTGGCTGTGAGCGAGGTGACTCCTGCTCCCACGGTCTGGGCAGGGGCTGGGTGATGTCTCCAGTGGAGGATGACTGGTTAGTAGATGCACGAGGGTGGCTGGGGGTGGGGCTCACCTCACTCCTGTGGGCGGCGGCTTCATTTTCCCATCCTGCAGCCAGGTGACGAGGACATTCTGGAGATGTGTCTTGCTTTGGCCACCTCGGAAGATAAGCTGCATCACCCAGGGGTGCACCAGTCCCTGACCTGCTCAGCTAAGCTCCAGTCATGATGACATGGCGGTAACCAAAGTGACAGGGAGACCCCCAGTGTGGACCTGAGAGGGGGCGTCTGAAGCAATAAATAAGTAGGACTTAACGAAGTGCCGATTCAATGAAGAGTCATAAACATTAAATCCACTCCCTCTTTACTCAATAAATGCACTCAGTTGTGTAATAAGATGAATAAGAAGTCATTAAGAAAAATAAATATTTACAATTTCGCAAGGGAAAAATTGCTGTCAAGAGGTGTGTCTTACGTAGGGATTCTTTTGATGGTCTCTTAAAAGCATTCACCCGGAGGAACATCATCTGCTAGACAACAACAGGTCCTGTGTTCAGCAGAGTTATTTCTCTTCCATCTTAGAACCGTGCTGAAGAGATTTAGGGGCATGGCATACTCCTCAGCTGCATCTGGTCTCAGATGTTCAGACTCCATGGGAAAGTTGGCCAAGGCACACCTGTTTTAACCACCTGGGCAGGAGCCCTCGAGGTGCTGAGACATCGCTGCTCCTGGAACCCTATTATTAAGCTAAGGTACAGTCTATATTGACATTCCGTCCTCCCCTGTGGTTTGTGTTACGACAATGCCAGTGCCCCTCGAATTCCTGCTTCTCTATAGCAATGTTGGTTATCATGTGGAACTAGAGGCCCGGTGCACGAAATTTGTGCATGGGTAGGGTCCCTAGGCCTGGCCAGCGATCAGGGCCGATCGGGGCCTTCCTTCGTTCCACGCCACCCCCTGGTTGTCAATGCGTGTTATAGTGAGTGATCGGTCTCCTGGTTGAGCTCCCACAGGGACAATTTGCATATTAGGCTTTTATACTAGTATATATATAGACTAGAGGCCCGGTGCACAAAATTTGTGCACAAGGGGGTGGGAGGGCATACCTCAGCCTGGCCTGCACCCTCTCCAATTCGGGACCCCTTGGGGGATGTCCAACTGCCGGTTTAGGCCTGATCCTGCATGGACATCCCTCTTGCAATTTGGAACCACTGGCTCCTAACCACTCACTTGCCTGCCTGCCTGATTGCCCCTAACCCCTCTGCCTGCCTGCCTGATTGCTCCTAACCACCTCTGCCTGCCTTCCTGATGCCCCTAACTGCTCTCCCCTGCCAGCCTGATCGCCCCTAACTGCCTCTGCCTCGGCCCCCGCTACTGTGGCTTTGTCCGGAAGGATGTCTGGAAGACATCCGGTCTATCTGGTCTAATTAGCATATTACCCTTTTATTAGTATAGATTCCTGCTTCTCTATAGTAACATTAGTTATGATGCCACTGCCCTAGAATTCTCACTTCTCTGTAGCAATGGTAGTTACAATGTCCTTGCCCCTGGAGTTCTCACTTCTCTGTAGCAACATTGGTTAAGTCTGGCCAACAGACAGAGACTCGTATTCCTCATTCTCAGCGTTCCTCTTCCGCCCTGTAGGAATACCTGCCCCAGGTATGGATAATTCCCATGATGTTTGATGGGAAATGTGTCACGTGAGAGGGGGCAGGTGATGACACTCCAGTCCAGACGCAGCCCTGAGATGGATGCGCACAGCGTGGGCAGCAGCCTCCTCACTGTGAGCAGGTGAAGTTGGTCTGTGGTTGTGCTTGTCATCTCTCTGTCACATTCTCGTGATAGGGTCATGCCATCTACAGAAAACCCTTGGAATATGCGGTCTCCAGCTTTATCTTCTGAAGAGGGTTGTATAGATGTTTCTTCCTTAAGCGGTTTATGGGTTTCAGCAGGGACACGGTCCTTGGCGAGGACCCTCTCTGTGGGGAGACTTTGGCAAGGGGCCAGTTTTTGAGGAGGTGCAGAGCCTTTGGGATTTACCATTTCCTCTTTTGTCAGGTTTGTAGCTGGTGCTGCCCAGACACCTCTTCACTCCACTGAGATCCTCACACCCATCTGCAAAGCTCTTCACAGCGCCCTGACCTTCCCGGCATCTGCTACCGCGGTCACCAGCCCCCATCGGCCCCTCCTTTCCATCCCCCTTCCTGACCCATCCGCCTGGAGACTGCTGGCTTCATTAATCATTCACTCTGCTCTTGGTGGCCTTCTATTTCTCTAGCTTCGTCAGATAAAAATGTATCTCATTGTTGTTAACTGTTTTTATTGAGGTAAAATTTCTAGAACATAAAAGGACCACTTTGAAGTGTGAACCTCAGTGGCATTTAGCCCATTCTTGCTGATGTGTGACCACCACACCCGCCAAGCTAAACACACTCCCTTCTCTCCCACAGGAACCTGAGAGATGCCTACCAGACATCACCCCATTTCCCGGACTCTGAGGCCTGGCACCAGCTACCTGCTCTGTCCCTATAGACCTCCCTAGTCTGGGTGTTCCATGTAAAGAGAATCATACACCTGTGTGTCCTTTTGTGTGTGTCTGGCGTCTTTCACTTAGCATAACATTTTCCACATCCACATTTCAGCAGTTAGCACTCACTCCTTTTACAGCTGAGTAATATTGCATCATGCGTATGGACCACATTTCATTTACCCACTCACCGGCTGCTGGCCCTGGGCTTGCCTCCCCCTTTGAACTACTGTGAATAATGCCGCTGTGGATATTCAAGTACAGGTGTGTGTGAGTGTCCTTTTTCAGTTCTTTGGGGTGTTATCCCAGGCGTGAAATTGCCAGGTGATAGGTCATTTAATGTTTAACTTTTGGAGGAGCCACCAGGCTGTTTCCTGCAGAGGCGCCCGCTCGCATTCCTGCTGACGCCATGCGGATCCTGCTTCTCCACGTTCTCACTCGCTGGCTTTCTGGTTTCGGAGTGGCCATTGCAGGGTGTGCGGAGCGCTATCTCACTGAGGTTTAGCTCTGCATTTCCCTGGTGACCAAGGATTTGGCTGCTTGGCCACTTGGGTATATTGGGAGAAATGTCTATTCAGATCCTTCGTCCATTTTCTATGGGGCAGGCTTTCTGTTGTTGAGTTTCCAGAGTTCTTTATTCTGGATTCTAGAATAAACCAGGTATATGATTTGCAAATATTTTCTTACACTTGGTAGGTTGCCTTTTCACTTTATTGATAAGATTCTTTGGTCCACAAAAGTTTCTAAATTTAGTGAAATGCAATTTATCTTAATTTTGTTCTTTTGTTGTTTTTGGTGTCATATTCAAGATGCCATTGCCAAATATGAGGTCATAAAGATTTACCCTTGTGTTTTTGCCTGGCTGGCATGGCTCAGTGTTTGAGTGTCAACCTATGAACCTGGAGGTCACAGTTCAATTCTCAGTCAGGGCACATGCCTAGGTTGTAGGCTTGATCCCCAGTGTGGGGTGTGCAGGAGGCAGCCAATCACCGATTCTTTCTCATCATTGATGTTTCTCTCTCTCTCCCTATCCCTTCCTCTCTGAAATCAATCTATATATATAAAGAGCCAGGGTCCATAATGACCCAGGACTGACTGCTAAGGGGGCTGTGGATCAGGCCAAAAGAGAGGCCTGAAGAGAGAAGCAGGGTCTGATCTGTAGCCTCCGTTGATCAGCACTTGCCTTTCTCTTTTGCTCCAGGCTTCTGCTGGGGCTGCTGATCAGCCCTGTCTCTCTGATCAGGCCCATTGATAGGCCCAAAGATGCTGACTGGCATAGAAACTGACCAATCAGAACCAAATCTGGATGAAGTGTGAGGAGCCAATGGCTGCCTAGGAGGCGGAGTTTTTGATGCTGACTGGCATAGAAACTGACCAATCAGAACCAAATCTGGGTGTACTGCGAAGGCAGAACCTAAGGTGGGGGCTGAGGAGGGGTTTTAAGGGCAACAGCTGTTTGGTGTAAGGTATAAGAAAGTGGTTCAATTTTTTAATTACTAGTTTGGCAGTATAGTGCATATGACTGGCTATTAGTCCAGATATAGAGATTATGTATTTTTGTCTGCCAAGAGCATCTCCTCCTGATGAAAAAGGCTTCCCCCCTCCCTATTTAATCAAACCTATCCTATATAATCTATCTATACTACCAAAAAGGGTAATATGCTAATTAGACCGGGTCGACCAGCCATCTTCCGGACATCTGACTTCCTTCCGGACAAAGCCATGGTGGTGGGGGCCGAGGCAGAGGTCGTTAGGGGTGATCAGGCTGGCAGGGGAGGGCAGTTGGGGGTGAGATCAGGCCAACAGGGGAGGGCAGTTGGGGGAGAGATCAGGCCTGCAGGGGAGGGCAGTTGGGGGTGAGATCAGGCTGGCAGGGGAGGGCAGTTAAGGGAAATCAGGCAGAGGCAGTTGAGGGCAAGATCAGGCTGGCAGGGGAGGGCAGTTAGGGGCAATCAGGCAGGCAGGCAGAGGGGTTATGGGTGATCAGTCAGGCAGGCAGGTGAGCGGTTAGGAGCCAGTGGTCCCAGATTGCAAGAGGGATATTTGACCACTGGTTTAGGCCTGATCCCATAGGCCTAAACAAGTGGTAGGACATCCCCCAAGGGGTCCCTGATTGGAGAGGGTGCAGGCTGGGCTGAGGGGGAACCCCCCCCCCCCCCGTGCACAAATTTTGTGCACCAGGCCACTAGTAAAAATATATTTAACAACAACAAAAAACATTTACCCTTGTGTTTTCTTTTAAGAATTTTATAGTTTTAGCTCTAATCTTCAGGTTCTTGTCAGTTTGTGGTTAGTTTGTGTCGATGTTGTGAGACATGGGCCCAACTTTATTCCTTTGCATGTGGACCTGGCTGTGCCAGCACCACTGGTTGAGGGGATGGTTCCCATCTCACCCTTGTTACTACTGTTTCACCAGCCATGTGACTTACTTCCTGGGCGCTCAGTCGTATTCCTCCGGCCCACATCTGTCCTCGTCAGCACCACGCTGTCTGACCACTGTGGCTTTGTGGTGAGTTTTTAAGTTAGGAGTGTGAGCCCTCTAACTTGTTCTTTTCCGAGATGGTTTCGGCTCTTCAAAGCCCCTCACAGTTTTAAGGAACTTGAGGATCAGCTGTCCTGTAATCAAAGACTTCACAGCAGAGAAAGGCAGTGAGGATTTAAGAGGGATTCCACTGAGGCTGTAGGTTCCTGGGGAATTTGACCATCTCAACAGTATTAAGTCTTCCCAGCCACGTATTGAGGTTGTCTTCCATTTCAGAAGTGTTTTATCTTCTTCCATACACAGCTCTTACATTTGCTGGGTGCAATTTACTCCTGGGTAATTTATTCTTTTTGATGCTATTGTAAATGTAATTATGTTCTTAATTTCCTTTTGGATTATTCATTGCTAGTTTATAGAAATACAAGTAAGTTTTGGGGCCACTGTGCTAAGGTCATTTATAAGCTGTGTGTGTGGATTCTTTAGGATGCCCTACAAATAAGATCATGCCAGCTGCGAATAGGCGTTGTTTTCACTGCTTCTGTGCCCATTTGGATGTTTTGATTTCCTTTTCTTACCTCATTGCTCTGGCGAGAACTCCCAGTACAATTTTAAGTAGAAGAGGAGAAAGTTGTCCTATCCCAGCTTAGTGGGAAGACTTTCAGACCTTCACCATGAAGCATGATGTTAGCTGTGCATTTTTCACAAATGCTCTGTAGCATGTTGAAGAAGGTCCTTTCTATTCCAGTTTGCAAAGTGTTTTTTATGATGCAAGAATTGTTGGTTTTTGTCAAATGCTTTCTCTGCCTCGAGATGATCATGTCCTGTTTTTCTTTCCTTCTATTGATGTTGGTATCTTCACTGGTTGGTTTTCAATATGTTGGACCACACTCCTGAGATAATCCCCACCAAGTCATACTGCATAATCCTCTTAAGATGCTATTGGAGCCGTTTGCTCAGTGGTTAGAGAGTCAGCCCACAGACAGAAGGGTTGCAGGCTTGATCCCCGGCTCTGGTCAGGACCTGTGCAGGAGACAACCCATCGAAGTGTCTCTCTCACATCGATGTTTCTCTCTCTCTCTCTCTCTCTCTCTCTCTCTCTCTCTCTCTCTCCCCCCTACCCCCTCCCACTCTAAAAAAATCAATGGAGAAAAAAGATGTGGTTGGATTCTGTTGAAAATTCTTGCATCTAAGTTTGGAAGAAATATTTGTCTGTATTTTCTTTCCTTGTGGCATCTTTGTCTGGGTTTAGTATCAGGCTTAACACTGGCCTCGAAGGATCAGGTAAAGGCGTATTCTCTCCTCTCCTTTTTGTTAGGAGAGTTTGAGTGGAAGTGTTCCTTCGTTAAACGATTGGCAGGATTTACTAGTGAAGCTATCTGGTCCGGGCTTTCTCTGTTGCGAAGTTTTTGATTACTGATTCAGTCTTGTTATTTGTTATGGAGTGTTTGGATTTTTGGCTGGTAGTTTGTGTGTTTGTAAAAATTTGTCCATTTCATCAAGGCTGTGCAATTTGTTGGCATTCAGTTGCTCGTCAAATTCTCTTATAATCCTTTCTACTTCTGTCAGATAAGTAGCAATGCCTCTAAGTCGGTTTCTGGTTTTAACAAATCCAGTCTCTCCCTTCTTTCTTAATCGGTCTACCTACACGATTGTCGGTGTTGTTGATCTTTCCAAGGAACTGGTTTTGGTTTTGTGGGCTCTCCCTGCTGCATTTATGTTCTCTGTTTCGTGGATCTGCTCCTCTTAAGGATCCCTTGTATGTGGTCACCTGCTTCGCTTCCTCCAAGATTTTTCTTTGTCTTTTGACAGTTTGATTTTAATTGTCTCTGCATAGAAATCTTTGCATTTATCTGTCTTGGAGTGTGCTGAGCATCTTGATGGGTAAATACAGTTCTTTTATCAAATTTGGGCACTTTTCAGCCATTATTTCTTCAAATATTCTTTCTGCCCCTTGCTCTGTGTCCCCTCCTCGCTCTCCCGCTACACGTAGGGTGGTAAGCCTGGTGCTGTACCACGGTTCCCGGAGGGTCTGGGTATTGTTCTTAAGTTGGAAACTTGTTATAAGTGACACTTTTTCAAATGCAATGATCCTTCCTCTGAGAATTGACAGTTCACTTTTATCCTGCATAAGACAAAGGCTTTCTGTGGAAACATCTTTAACACCGTGCTAAATGTGACAGTGAAAAAAAGTAAGCCACTCTTATGTTTACCAACTAAGCACTTACTGATTGAATTTGGTGTATCCAATCGACTGTTTTGTAGGCCATTTTATTTTTATTTTTTAATATATTTTTATTGTTTATCAGTCAGAGAGGAAGGGAGAGGGAGAGAGATAGAAACATCAGTGATGAGAGAGAAACATGGATCAGCTGCCTCCTGTGCGCCCTCTACTGGGGATGGAGCCTGAACCTGGGCATGTGCCCTTGACCGGAATCAAACCCGGGACCTTTCAGTCCACAGGCCGATGCTCCATTCACTGAACTAAACCGGCTAGGACTGTAGGCCATTTTAAAGGTATGTATAAAGTACTTATATAAAAATGCAGGATATATTTTGTTTCTACATCTGTTTGTTCTGGCAGCATCTTTAACAGCTTCATGTACTTTACCTTACTCTTGCATTAGGAAAATGTGAATAGTGCGAAATAAGGAAGAAAACATGAGTCACAATCCTCACATTTATAAAACCATCACATAAAGTGTAAAGGGAGTGACTCTCGGCCGTCGGACATCCCGTGACACTGCGAGGTGGACAGTCTGTGACTGCCGCCTGGGGTGGGGTGGTCACGTGATGGTGCTGGTTGGAATTAACAGGGTACAAACTTTTGTATGTTCACATATATGACTGTGGCCCGGCTGGCATGGCTCAGTGGTTGAGCATCAATCTATGAACCAGGAGGCCATGGTTTAATTCCTGGTCAGGGCACATGCCCAGGTTGTGGGCTTGATCCTCAGTCTGGGGCGTGCAGGCGGCAGCCCATCAATGATTCTCTCTCATCACTGATGTTTCCATCTCTCTCTCCCTCTCCCTTCCTCTCTGAAATCAACAAAAATATGTTTAAAAAGCACACAGACGTGTGACTGTGCATAAGGCTTTCACGTGGGGAAAAAGAATGCCCACAGCCTCTGCAATGAGGACTGGTCATGCTCGTTTCCAAACTCCCTCACAGCCACGAAGATGACGGAATTAAACAGCGGAGGGCCAACGGTCCGAGGCCACATTACCCACCGACAGGAAGCCGGGCAGTTGCTGTGCAGCGCAGAGAGGGGAGCGGGGAGCGGAGACCGGGCGCTGTGCAGGGTCCTGGGGCGAGAGGCCCAGCTCTGCGGCCGCGCCTGCAGTCACACTGTGCACAGCGCCCTGGCAGCGGCAGGCCCAGCGACCTCCTAGCCCTCCCCTGTGAGAAGGGAACCTGTCACAGGTGTGCCGGCTCGGGCACACGCCACTGTCAGGGAAACAAAATGCAAATAAACATTAAGCTCGAATGGCATGGGAATGCCCTGCTGATTTGAATGAATCTGAGCCAGTATAACCAAGAAGTGCTGTCTGAGAGAGATGGTCTCCTGTGTGCTGATGGAAAACAGCAACAGGCGGGCAAGCCATAATAACGGCAGGCAGCTTCTTTATCTGGGCGTCAGACAATTTAAAATAAACATGTGGGGCCCGCCCACGGTTCAGCATCAACCCATGAACCAGGAGGTCACGGTTCTAGTCCCGGTCAGGGCACAGGCCTGGGTTGTGGGCTCCATCCCCAGTGTGGGGCGTGCAGGAGGCAGCCGATCCATGATTCTCTCTCATCCTTGATGTTTCTCTCTCTCTCCCTCTCCCTTCCTCTCTGAAGTCAATAAACATATATTAAAAAAAATAAACAAGTGGGTCAAAATGTTGACAGACCCTCCGGACAAGCACACTGACTCACCGCGGCTGCATGTCTCCGGGCTGGGAAGGCTGGTGACACGCCACACGCCTCCCAGGCCGCCAGGAAACGCGTCATGACCACATGCATCGCCAAGGCTGGTTTGGGGATCATTAGAGAAGCTGGTTTAAAGGTATGGAAGGCGTTGGCTAATGTCACGGAAAACCCAGAGGGAGCGGCTGTGAGCGCTGACCCGGCATCTGAGGTCACCAGACCCCGGGCCCTCTCGTCTCTGCTGTGACCCCTGCCCTGTCCCCTCGGATAGTCGCTGCTTCCCTGGCTGGGTGGCTAACAGTGGCATCTGAAGACGCCTGCGCAGGGTTCACAGCGAACGTCAGGACGAGTGGCTTCCAGGGTCTCCTCCAGCACAAGGCGGAGGAACTTCCAAAAGCTCTGCACACATCACCGCGGCTCTCTGGGCCACAGGCCGAGGATGAGGCGGGGCAGCGTCGGAGGGCCGGGCCCCTGCAGCGAGGCCCAGAAGGTGACTCATCCGCCTGGCTGCCTGGTGGAGGAGGAGGGCGAGGAGCAGGCAGCAGGCGGCGGGAACGCCCAGAGGCGATGCTCAGTACCCATCTCAGGGCGTGAGGAGAGGATGGCACTTCCCAGGGCGGGTCCTTGTCATGGTGCACAGGGCTCAGCAGGTCCTGAGACTGCCTGTCCCTGGGCTTCCTGCCAGGTCACCGCAGGGACAGTCAGGCCTCACGCTGCCCCCCAGCCGCGCCGCCAGTGCCCCGTTCTGTCGGCCCGTCCGCGGCTGTTCGCTGAGCCAAGTTCCCTCTGAGGCCCGGCACTCTCACACGTGAAATGACCCGGTTGTTTGACCCAGAGAGATGCTCTGTCCCCAGCGCTCAAGGCCCCCAAACCCTGTCCCGGCCGCGAGAGACGGGCTCGGCGCCCCTCTGCTGCGACACGGACCTCGTGGCCCACCACTCAGTGGGCCTGGTTTCAGATCTTCCGGTAACTTGTATAAGGGCACTTCCATCTCTTCAGTCTGTTCTGCTAAAACGCTGTAGTCCAAGAGCAATGAACCCTCATAGTCTCAGAAATTAACTTAAAAACAATTATTTCAACGGGCAGGATGGGAGTCCATGTCCAGAGAACTTAGAAATAAGTAAGATGAAGTTATTTGCCTGCAGACATTTCCACTTCAAAGGCGCTTCATTGATCTTAGAGCGTGGCTGTAAAGTTCAACCATCACTGCCCCAGTCCAGGTCCACGGCAGGGCCTTGCATAAGACTCACAACCGATTTCACGTTGGAGGAGGCAGAGCCCTGCAGGTGAACGAACCTCCCAGCCTCTGCGGGCTCTGGGCCTTGCTTGCTCCCGACGGCAGCGCTGGTTAAGGGCTGTTAGTGCCACGTAAACGTCCCATCTGGGAGACGATGCCTCCAGCGGGTTCATATGATGCCATTTGGGTGGGCTTATGTGAAAACCACGGCAGAGAGGCCCGATTGCAGCGGCTCTAACAGCACAGCCCACGCCCTCTCACGTGGCCAGTCCCGGGTGGGCGTGGGCCGCTCCAGCCGCTGGGGCGTGTCCTCTGCCCGGGCCAGGTGCTCACAGCACGCCCAGCGGGAGGAGCAGGAGCCACCAGCTGAGGGCCGGCCAGGAGGGCACGGTCCCCTGTGCTCGGACCCCAGTGGGACCTCGGCCCCGCGCTCACGGTGGCTGCAGGAGCGGCGGGAAGAGCCGTTGGCAGAGTGACCAGCGGTCTAATCCTGTGTTCCCGTGACAGAGGAACGGCTGCGTCGGGGGACGTGTCTCGGGAGCTGTTGCGAGCGTTGACATCGGGCATTGACTGTGTCCCGGATCCCAATGTGAGAAATCCGACCACCGTGAGCTGCATCCGTCTGAGACAAACATGAACTCGGTGTCAGCTCCTTGCCTGTTCATGTATGATCATTCTTACTGTGCTGTGGCGGATGTGAGTTCTGAGGAAGGAAGCTAACAGTATTTATCAAGAAGCAATTCAAACTTTCCTTTCAGTTGGCGATGGAATCCGCCTGGCGGGCCGCGGAAGGGGTGACTGCGTGCCGTGCTCGGGCCCAGCAGCGCCGGCGGGTGTGGGCCGCTCGGCCACGGGGACAGCCTCCGGGCAAACCTTCGGTGCCCAAACCATTTCAGTTTCCCTGTTTCCCCAACTCACTGCCTTCTAGCTCCCTGCTCCTCCCACACCACTGAGTTTAGCCGTACACATTATGCACCTGTGAAACACGTGTGATTGAATTTGTGACTCAAAAGCAAACAAGCGGGTGCTTTTCCTCCACAGAAAAGAGGAAATAAAGAAAAGGGATGAAAAGGGATAAAATAATAAGGAACGTGTCCTGAATGGAAAATTCTGAAGAAAAGTCATTACAATTCCCGTGTGACTGTGAGGAGGGGCCTGTGGGTGTCCCCATGTGGATGCGTCTCTTTCCGGGATGGCAGTGCGGCTGCGGCGCTGTAAGCGCTCAGCTCCTCAGGCCGGTGCTCTCCTCCCTGCGCGAGGCTCAGCTCCCTGGTCACCGCGTCCCCCATGGCCACGTCCACAGGTGGCACGAGGGCCAGAGAATCCGCCGGATCTAACCGGCCCGAGGAGCTGCGTTTCTCCAAGTGACGCGCTCAGAAGACAGATGCGCTACGGCTTTGGACGGGGCCGGCGAAGGGCTGGGGCAGGGGGTTGTGCCTGGCCTGGCATGGCTTCTGGAAGGGGAGGACCCGCTGGAGGGCCACCCGGGTGCCCAAGGACACGGCTACCTGCCCGCTTCACACCAAGCCCTGGTCTCGTGTGCTCCCCGCTGAGCAGGAACCCAGCAAGCCCAGTCCTGAGCCGGCTCCCAGTGGGAACTGCCCGCGGCCGTGTTCGTGCCCACGGGCCCCCATCTCTCCTGCTCAGAGTTAAACCCCGGGCCCCAGGCTCTCAGCTCAGCTCACCCATCAGGACGGCGGCACCTGCCAGGCTCCTTGAGTCAGACGGAGAGGAGTGACCGGCCGGACGGCCAGTGCTAACGCCGCCGTTCCTGCTCCGCCCTCTGCAGCTGCGGCCGACTCGGTGTCCTGGGGAGCTCAGCCATCATCCAGGAACCGCTTTTAGCGCAAGTCCACGCAGGAAGATCTATGTGGGGCAGGCAGAGGCAAGGTGGGCGGGCCACTGGCCGTGTGACATCATAATCCAGGTGGGCGGGGCACTGGCTGTGTGACATCACTATCCAGGTGGGCGGGGCACTGGCTGTGTGACATCATTATCCAGGTGGGCGGGGCACTGGCTGTGTGACATCATTATCCAGGTGGGCGGGGCACTGGCTGTGTGACATCACTATCCAGGTGGGCGGGGCACTGGCTGTGTGACATCACTATCCAGGTGGGCGGGGCACTGGCTGTGTGACATCACTATCCAGGTGGGCGGGGCACTGGCTGTGTGACATCACTATCCAGGTGGGCGGGGCACTGGCTGTGTGACATCATTATCCAGGTGGGCGGGGCACCGGCTGTGTGACATCATAATCCAGGTGGGCGGAGCACTGGCTGTGTGACATCACTATCCAGGTGGGCGGGGCACTGGCTGTGTGACATCATGATCCAGGTGGGCGGGGCACTGGCTGTGTGACATCATGATCCAGGTGGGCGGGGCACTGGCTGTGTGACATCATAATCCAGGTGGGTGCAGCACTGGCTGTGTGACATCATAATCCAGGTGGGCGGGGAACTGGCTGTGTGACATCATTATCCAGGCGGGCGGGGCACTGTGACATCATGATCGCGGTGTGCGCCTGCAGGGGCCTGTGTGGAGGATGCACCTGGCACACCAGGAGAGGGACCGGCTGCTTGTGAAGGATGCAGTGGGTGCTTCACCGATTCAACTTGGGGACAGAGGAATGCTCCGGACACGGCCTGTCTGAGAAGGAGGCTCGGGAGCAGTGTGTAGGCCTGACGCCGCGCCGCACCAGGGCAGGTGGACGGGCGGTGGATGTGACCACCCTCTGCAGGGCAGACTGGGGGACCGGGGCCCGGGGCGTTCCCGACGTCACAGAAGTCACTCTCGGTGAGCCGTGACCTGATGGGCTGCAGTGACCTGACACCCAGCCTGTGCTTTCTGAGGGCCCACGGCCTCTGACAGCCGGGGGCGGGCTCCTCCCGGCATCATGCTGACTCCTGTCCCTGCTGCCGTGTTGCACGCTGTGTGGAACGGAGGGGCGTGGGAGCCTGGCGGGCGAGGCATCGAAGGCCATCGGAGGCCAGCCGTGTGCCTCTGAGCCAGGCCCAGGGCGGTGCGTGGGGCAGGTCAGCCTCCGTCCCCCACTGTGCGCAGGACACACGAGAAAGCACCCAAACACTCCAGCATGAAACTGTAGCATATTAAACGCCTAAATCTTACATGTCTTGTGAGTTTTATTCCTAACAAGTTTCTAATAACAATTAGGTGTTTCTCCTGATATTTCCATTCTCTTCGTCTAAAGAAAACCAAATATGTGTTGTTTCAAAGCTGAGACCGTGTGAGGGATCCTGGAGGCGTCTGGGTCTTGGGCCCATCCTGGCGCAGGGTTGCCTGCCAGGGACCAAGTCTCTGCCGGGGGAGGTGACATCCCTCGGTGTGGGCCGAGTCCTGCGTCAGGGCCTGGGGGCGTGGAGGAACGGGGTACTGCTCTGTCCTTTTCTGCAGAGATGCCTGCTTCCTAGGGGGCAGGGAGGGCTTGGAGGCTAGACAGGTCAAGTGGGTCAGGAGCACTGGGCCCTGCAGGATGGAAGTGGGGGACAGCGCCGTCCCCAGACCAAACCCTGCCCCCTTGATCGTGGGGTGACCAGAGGTGCCCAGGGGTGGTGCAGGGATGAAGTGAGCTGCAGATGCTTAACATCATTCGTTCCAAGATCATCACTTTCAAGAACACTGTTGAGCCTGGCCAGTGTGGCTCAGTGGTTGGAACATTGACCTATGAACCAGGAGGTCACAGTTTGTTTCCAGGGTTGTGGGCTCGATCCCCAGTGTGGGGCGTGCAGGAGGCAGCCCATCGATGATTCTCTCTCATCACTGATGTTTCTATCTCTTCCTCTCTTTTTAAAAAAAGAAAGCTTCCTTTAAAAAAAATAACAAACAGAAACTATTTCTAGGAGAACAGGTGGCATTTAGAACCATCCCGTAGTTTTCAGCGGGAATTCTCCACAGACAGCGCGGACGGGTCCAGGTGTGCTGCCTGGCCCGGAGCAGGTGCCCTCCGCGGGGCCGCGGCGTGGCTCTGTGCTGGGAGCCCGTGGTGTCTCAGAAGGCCCCCCCCCCCCCGTCAGGTGCCCTCCGCGGGGCCGTGGGGTGGCTCTGTGCTGCTGGGAGCCCGTGGTGTCTCAGAAGGCCCCCCCCCGTCAGGTGTGGACACGCTCGCGGCCCCGAACAAAGGCCAGCACTTCCGCCCAGCTGCTCTGAAGGCCCTTGTGCGCGTCGCGTTCGTGGGGACAAAGGCGGGCTCAGGGACGTCGCCTCACAAAGCGGCATTGAGGGCCGGCCGGAGCCGGACAAACGCACATTTCATCCCAACACAGCCTGATTGTTGCAGCCCTTCTGGGGGGAAGAATAAGAATGTCACGAGTGGTCACAGCGCGGGGCGGCCCCTCCTCCCCGCGGGCATGGCGCTCGCCACCCACCTTCTGGGAGCCCGCCCTGCCTCCCTTTAGGCAGGGTCTGGCCACGGTCATGGCGTGACTTGACGGGGATCTTAAGCGCGACTCTGTCCACGGAGTGGTGCAGACAGACATGGCAGGGACGACAGGCAAACGCAGCTCAAGTGAAGTCCCCGCAGGGAGGGTCACGCCCACTTCTGTGGGGCCGTGGAGGGCTCTGCCTCCTGAGGCTGGAATCGGATCAAGACAGAGGTGCTTCCCCGCCCGGCGCGGCTCAGGGTTGAGCACCGACCTGTGAACCAGGAGGTCAGGGTTCGATTCCCGGTCAGGGCACAGGCCCGGGTTGCAAGCTCGATCCCCAGTGGGGGTTGTGCAGGAGGCAGCCGATCAATGTGTCTCTCATCGATGGTGCTCTCTCTCCCTCTCCCCTCCTCTCTGAAATCAATAAAAATATATATTAAAAACAAACAAACACAGGGGTGCTTTGAGGCTGTAGGGCAGGCGCCGAGGAGGTGCAGTCTGGTCGGACTCTCATTCCCACCAGCGTTGATTTCGGGGTCCCTCCAGCGCCTCCAGGAAAGAGGTGTAAGAACTGGCCACTGAGTGTGACACCCCTGAGTGTGAACACTGAGCTGCAGGGACGGTGGCTCCTCGGACCCCACGTCCTGCCGTCAGCCAGACCCTCACGTGGTGGGAGTCAGGCCCTGTGAGCCACACACCTGTCCTTGAAGCGTTCTGCTGGTCTCAGCGTCGCCAATGCTCGCGGCCCCCAGTTAGAGCGGCTCCGAGGGCTGTGGCCAGAGACCGGCTTCACAGGTTCGGGCTGGCCCCTGTGGGACAGTGTCATCGCCCCGCTCCTGTCTCAGCTCTCCACGCAGAGGACTACGCCCCTTTCTCGCCTCTCCCCAGCTCCTGCCTCTGCCCTCCCCGCCCGCCCCTGCCCCTCATCTCCCCTGCCCTGCCCTCCCCTCTCCTGCCCTCCCCTCTCCCGCCCTCCGCCGCCCTCCCCCGCCCTCCCCTCCCCTCCCCCGCCCTCCGCCGCCCTCCCCCCTCCCCCGCCCTCACACTGGGCTCCTGTTGCTCCTCACACATGCCAGGTGTGGCTTGCCCCAGAAACCTTGCAGTGACTTTCCTCCTTCCCAGAATGCTCTGCTGGGAGGTCTCCCCCTGCGCACCCCTTAACTCTTCGTGTCCTTGCCAGTCTCAGCTTTCTACAGTCCACACAGCAGCTGGCAAACCACAGCCATGGCCGACCTGGTCCGGGCACAAAGCCTTGCAGAGTGGCCCGGGTGAGCCGATGCACACTCTCCGTGCCAGGCCAGGGTCCCGGCAGGCGAGGCGAAGCACCACGGCTGCGCGCCTGAGCCGGGGAGTGGGTGGCATTTAGGCGAGAGGTGTGGGGGGGTCGGGCACAGGCTGGCGGGGCAGGAATGGGCAGGAAGGAGCTCGGAGCCCAGCTGCTTGGGGGACAAGAGCACGTTGCCTGCGATTCTTATTCCAAAACACCTTCCGTGTTCACACTCAGCAGATCCCTGTGGATCCTGAACTTGACCTTGGCACATGTCTGTCTCCCACTTCCCTTAGCAAGGAACTGTGCGTCAGCCGGAGTGCCGAGCCGCCTCTCAGGCCTTCCTTGCGCATGGAGCTGGGCGATTGGGCGATGGGGCGCCTACCCCTCCTCACCCCCCCACCCTGCCCTGCCCGCTGGGCCTCCAGCTGAGCAGTGACCTGCAGGAGGACACAGACTCCACAAGGTCCCAGGACGTGGCCAAGGCCAGGTCACCGGGTAGCCCAGGGCCCACCAGGTAGTTCACCAAGAAGTGGTGCGAAGGCGACGGAAACTGGCCGATCTGCGTGTATGTGTTGAATCTGTTCTCAGTGGGTGACGTGGTTGGCGCCAGATGATCCAGTTGGGACACAGCTGGGTCCAGAGATAAGCCATGGAGTCCCTCCTGGGGGAAATCTGACTCAGCCTTGGAGCGGCTCTGAGCCGCCTTCCCAGCGCTCCTGGCTCCACCAGCCTCCTCACGGAGCCCAGACATCATTCCACAGTTACCCGGGTTTCTGCTCGAACACGCCATGCTCGCAGGGTTTGATCGCAACATTGTAGGTGGATTCCGGGGCGACCACACGATTGGGACGTGAGTGCTGGTCCCGGCAGGAGCCAGAGCCAGAGACGCCGCGCTGGCAGCAGGAGGGCCCTGTCCATGCGACCTTCGTCCCCTAGCCACCGTCGGTTAGGACAGAGAGCATTGGCGCTGGGCAAGCTGGGCGAGAGCAGGACATGAAGACGCAGCCTCGGGGCAGCGAAGGGCGGCTTTCAGGAGCAGTGGTTCCCTCAGAAGTTCTCTGCTTCTGGCGGGGGCACCTTCTCCGTCTCCCCAGGTGCTGGTCCCAGGGCTGATGGCTGGGCTGCTCTGTACGAGCCGTGTGCAGGGCATGGGGACCCAGGGTCACACGTGGCACGGCAGAGCCCTGCATCCTGAGCCGATGAGACGGGGACAGGGAGACATTGTCTGTCTTCCGCAGCCGCTGTGGTCATCCCGCTATTGGGCGCACAGCAGCCCACCGTGTTCGTGGAGCCAGCGCACCGCGGAGGGGTGAGGGGCGAGGCCGGAGAGGCCGGAGAGGAAGCCAGGAGAGTCAGGCAGGTCTTCTTGGCCACAGAGGAGCACCTACCTTCGTCCGAGTGGCGGCCACAGAGAAAGGGCTTCAGGAAAGCAGTTGGACTGCAGGGTAAAGCCCAGGCAGGTGTGTGCCCCTGGGCGACTGAGGGCTGGGGGGAATCGGTGAGACTCAGGGCCTGGCCAGCTCACTGCGATGAGATCCAAGAACAACAGCTCCCGCCCCGGGGCAGTGAGTGAGCCAAGGACAGTGAGTGAGCCCAGCAGTGAGTGAGCTGAGGACCGCCAGGTTGGCCTTTATTGCTGGTGATGAGGGAGAAAGGAGGGGTTCCGTTCTGAGCACGTCACCTGAAAGACTGTGGCGTCATGTAAGACATGGGGTTGGCATGTGAGTCTGTGATGTTTGTTGGGAATTTCAGAAGCAGAGGGCTCCCCGTTACAGCACAGGGGCCCCCTCCACCCCTTCCGGGCTGTAGGGTCTGCTCTGTGTCCTGACGAGCCAGAGGGAGACCTCGCTGGGACGGTGGCTGAGCCAGGAGGCAGATGGGAAGGGAAGGCGTCCTAGTGTTGTGGAGCGAACGCGAGTAAAGACCACTGGAGTCCAAACCAAATTAAAATCTAGGGAACCTTTATTGCCGGACGGCGGCTGATCTGCCTTCCAGATAAAGGTCAGAGAGCAGCAGCGACCCTTTGTGTAGGACCACTTTTAAGCACATTAACCACATCCTGTTTTTGCAGAACAAGTAATCCTAAGACAAAACAGTTTTTCCCAAGTAACATCAAGATTATGCCAATGACGACCATGTTCCTCACAGGGTCATCCTGTTCTTCAGAAAGCTGACAGTGTTCTATCTAGCAAGGCTATTTTGTGAGGTGCAAGGGGAAGGGGCCATGACGCCATATCTCAAGGCCTGGCCTGGTGTCAGCACTGGCAACTCTATGTGGGGTATAGTCCACGGCCTCTCCGGAGTGCTCAAAATTTCCCACTCTCCAACATTCCCCACTGGTTTTATGGGAGAATCAAATCATTGTTTCTCCATCATCAGTGCAGACATGATGATAGTGGGTGCGCAGGACCATCATCAGCTTTACTGCCTGTATTCGCCTTTGTACGTAGTTGGTGAGGTTATTTATAAGACAGGGTCCAAATGTTGCTGCTATTAGCAATAAGATCAAAGATCCTGCTAGAGATGTTAGGAGTGTTATCAGCCATGGGGACCAAGATAATAGATTTTCATACCAGTTTCCCTCAGTTCTTTGCCTTTCCTCTCTATCTTGGAGTCTCCTTCTGAGTTGACTTAGGCTTTCTCTGATGACCCCGGAATGGTTGGTATAAAAACAGCAGGTTTCTTCTAAGGCCATACAGAGTCCTCCTTGCTTCATGAATAATAAGTCTAAACCCCTTCTATTTTGTAGGACTACTTCTGCTAACGAACTGAGGGAGTCCTCTAGGCGGTTTACATTCTCCTCTAAGGTGCTTAGATCTAGATCTACTTGGCTGCTAAGTTCCTTAAAGTTTTTGTCTCCCGTGACCAGTGCTGTAGTGCCTATTGCAGCTGATTGGCTATTCCCAGACCGACAAGCAGGGGGATAATTACTGGGGCTCTACGAATTCGCCCAGGGGCTAGACCCAGGTGCTCGCCCCCGCCCCCTCCCCAGAATAGTAATACACCTGGGGTAGGATATGAGCTAAGATGCATAAGGAAGGCTTGCGGGGGTGCATCAGTGTCAGAGGAGAGACACAAGGGGTGATTCCTGTGGTGCACGGGAACCAGGTGCCTTCAGGGGCCACTGGGTACCGGTCTATCTCCTCTTCATTGTCCTGACCAAACCTCAGTACTGAGGAACAGGATTCACCGTAGGGGGATTTTGATAAATTAAACTCTGAGGACATAACACAAGTACCTTGTCCCTGGACACCCCCAAGGGTTAATTTTGGGGTTTGCCCCCATCTGCACACCCTTGTGGGGGGTTTGTAATTGAAACATTTCTAATGTCTGATGAATTTGAGCCAACAGTGGCATTTGCCCCTATCCCAACGTAGTACGGGGGTTCTGGGTTTAAACACAACCAATAGTCTCTGGTGGCATTTGGGGAGGTCTGGTTTAGAAAGTTAAAGACCGCATCCAGAGTGTCCAGGATAGGTCTCCGGCCTGGTTTGGTAGTGTGAGTCTTAGGAACAAGGGCCACCATCACCTCGGTCAGAGGAGTTAACTCAGTATTGTTCCGGGCAGGAGGTGGTGGTGTGGGACCCGGCCTCAGTGGCTGTACTGGAGGCAGCCCCTGGTCCAAGGGTCTTAAAGGCCCGATGGGGTTTTTCTTTTGGGTCCGCTGGGTTCTCTGGAGAGTGAAGAGGACCCCGGGATCTCTTCCAGCTACATACAGTCTCAGTCCCCAAGTTTTTCCTGCATCCCAGTATTTCTCCCACCAGTTTAGGGCGTGATAACAACGGGATTGCAGTCTCCTACCATACAGTTATTGGAAGGGGCCCCGGGCGGACTATTCTCTTAAACCGGAGGGCGGGATCTCTGTTAGTCCACAGTGCCATAGTCTCACAACCCCACTGGGCACAATAATAGTCCCCGTCAGTTCCACATTCAGGGCTACCTTCGGCTGGGCAGACATAATGTTGAGTTTGCCAAAGTCCTCGTTCTAAGATGAGGGTGCCACACCCATAACTAGTCCCCATATGATATGCCTCATGTGCTACTGGGGAAATGTAGTGGATATTGCTTTCTGGCTTATTCCAAGTTTCCCCAAATAATTGGCATAAGTCAGTCTCTATGGAGGGGGGCCCTGGGTTGTGATGTGACCTATAACAGCCCCATCCACAGTCTGGGTCAGTTCCCAAGAATAATTAGCCCTCAGGTGGGGATTACTCGCCGTGACGGGCCACAGGCACATCAGGATCAGGAGGACTGCCTTTGGAGTCGGATTTTCAGGGGGTCCTTGGTGCGCAGGATGGTCCATCTCTCCGGCTGGTCCTCTGCTTCTGCCTTCTTGATTTGGGTTCGTTGTATCCAGTGCTTTTTTCCCGCAACCTTCACCGCTGATGGGGTGCTGAGGACAACAGTGAAGGGTCCAGTCCACCTGGCCTCCAGGGATGATGGCTCGTGCTTCCGCACCCACACTAGGTCTTCTGACTGGAATGCAGGTGGTGCAGGTGTAGTCCCAGGGGATGGGTCTCGGTGAGCCTCTCGGACCAGCCGGTGGTTAAGTCTGGAACTCAACTGTACGGCCTGTAGGGACTGTGGGAGGTTGTGATTAGAAAGGGATGCCAATACTTCTTCCCTTAGCTTGGGAAGCAGGTGGGGTCGGCCAAACAGAATCTCAAAGGGGGTAAGGCCCGTTACATAAGGGGTACAACGGGCCCGGAGAAGGGCAAAAGGAAGGAGGCTTACCCAGTTCTCGCCAGTCTCCAGTTTTAGTTTTGTTAAGGTTTCCTTCAGGGTCCGATTCATCCTCTCTACCTGCCCTGAACTCTGAGGTCTATAGATACAGTGTAATTTCCAACTTATGCCTAACATTTTTGCCAATAGTTGAGTGATGTGGGCAATGAATGCCAGGCCATTGTCGGACCCCATCGCAACAGGTAGGCCAAACCTGGGGATAATTTCTGAGACTAATTTCTTAACCACTATCTGTGCTGCTGCAGACTTGGTAGAGCTTAGGGATATAATAGTCTCGTTTAAGCAATTCTACCAGCTTGGTTCCCCCTAGATGGGTGCTCTGATGGACCTGAGAAATGAGTTCCCTTCCCAGGGCCTCCGGAATGAACAGTCTGGTGTCCGGCAATTCTCTCCATCCTCCAGATGCCTCCTTAACCTGAGTCTCTTCCCCAGGTCGTTACCAATCTCTGAATAGACGGGGGTCTCTTCGAAGACCTTTGTCAGGAGAACTGGCAGGATATGTAGAGGCCTGGTTTGGGGCTGCCTCTTTCGCTGTTTTATCTGCAAATGCGTTTCCTGGCGCCTCCGGAGTGTCAGCTGATTGGTGTCCCCTGCAGTGTATGACTGCTACTGCCTTTGGCAGCCAGAGGGCTGCCAGGAGGGCGAGGATCTTCGGGACGTTTTTGATTTCCTCCCCCACCCCCCCACACACACCATGTCAGGAGTCCCCTTTCCTGATATAGGGCCCCGTGTCGGCTGTCAGTATATATGTTTACTGTTTTTCCTTTTGCCCACCGCAATTCTTGGGTGAGGGCAATTAATTCTGCCTTCTGAGCCGATGTCCCGTGTCCCAATGCCTGTGCCCAGATTACCTTATCAGCTGTCATGACTGCTGCTCCCGCGTACCCGGTCCCTCCGTCCACGAAGCTGCTCCCATCCGTGTACAAAGTCTCATCCGGGTCTCGGAGGGGCTGGTCAGTCAGGTCCTCCCGAGGATTTTTCATCGAGGGCAGGGTTTCAGCGCAGTCGTGGAGGGGCTGTTCGGGATCACCATCCGGCAGCAGGTTGCAGGGTTCAGAGCTGCTGTCTTCAGAAAGCTCACCTGCGGAGGGTCGAGCAGGAGCACTTGGTACCGGGTAATACAGGCATTTGAAAGCCACCGCTCAGGCGGGCTTCGCAGAAGGGTTTCCAGGCATGGGGGGCCACCACCTGTAAGTCCTGCCCAAGGGTGAGCTTTGAGGCTCTTTGACTAGCATGGCTGTGGCCGCTACCGCCCTCAGGCAGCCTGGCCACCCTGCAGCTACAGGGTCTAGTCTCTTAGATAAATATGCCACAGGCCTTTTCCATGGCCCTAAGAGCTGGGTTAACTCCCCCTTCGGATCCCCCGGGCCTCTGCCACATGCAGCTGGAATGGCTTAGTGCGGTCTGGCAGCGCCAGTGCTGGGGCGCTGACTAAGGCTTGTTTAAGGTCCTGAAAAGCCTTAGTCTCATTCTCAGTCCAATTTAGTTCTTCCATCTTTCCTCCGGTGCAGGTATAAAGGGGTTTTGCCATCTCTGCCAAACCTAATATCCAAAGGCGGCAATACCCTACTGCCCCTAGGAATTCCCGCACCTGCTTCTTTGTTTTGGGGACCGGGATTTTCAAGATAGCCTGTATTCGGCTAGCAGATAAAGTTCTCTTTCCCCCGCTGAGTTCATACCCCAGGTAAGTGGCTTTCGGGGTGCAAAGTTGGGCTTTCTTAGCGAACACCCGGTACCCCAATTTGTCTAGAGTCCTCAATAGGGTCTCAGTGGCTTCCCGGCACTTACTCTGAGTCGCCGCAGCAAGGAGGTCATCCACATATTGGAGTAGGGTGACCTCTGGATGTTCTTTCCGGAACGTGCCTAAGTCCTGGCTGAGAGCCCCATCAAACAGAGTAGGAGAGTTTTTAAGTCCCTGGGACAACCAGGTCCAGGTCAGCTGTCCCGACTCCCCTTCTTCAAGGTCCGTCCACTCAAATGCAAAAATGGGCTGGCTGGACAGGGCCAGTGGCAAGGAGAAAAAGGCATCCTTTAAGTCCAGGACTGTATATATTTGATGAGTCGGCGGTACCATGCTCAGGCGGGTATAGGGTTGGGTACTGTTGGGTGTATAGTCTCTACCCTCTTGTTGACTTCTCTTAAATCCTGAACTGGCCTGAAATCCTCCGTCCCAGGTTTTCGTACAGGGAGCAAAGGGGTATTCCACGGGGAGTGACAGGGCACCAAGATCCCGCCTCCTTCAGTCTTTTTATATGTACTGCGACGCCCTTCCTGGCCTTCTGGCTTATTGGGTATTGCTTAACCTGTATTGGAACAGCAGTACTAGTGAGCTGTACTACAATCAGGGCCTGTGAGTCGCCAACCCAGGGGGATTGCTTTCAGCCCATACCCCTGGTATCTTTTGCTGCAGTTCTTGGAGCAGTGAGGTGCTTTGGGCCAACATAGTTTCCCCGGGATCCTCAGTGAGGAGGTATTCCTCGCTTAATGGACACGTCAGGAGCATAGTGTCAGGTCTGGCATTAAGGACTATTTTTGCTCCCCGCCCCTGGAATGAGATGGTGGCTTGTAATTTGGTGAGGAGGTCCCGTCCTAGTAAGGGGTAAGGACATTCTGGCATCACTAGGAACGAGTGGTCACTGTCCCAGCCCCTAAATTGGTTATTCGGGCCTGAGTCCATGGATATGATTTTGTCTTCCCAGTAGCTCCTTGAATAGGGGTTCGCTCCTTAGACACCGGACCTTCTGCTTGTTGTAGGACTGAGAACGTAGCTCCGGTATCAATAAGGAAATCGACTGGTTTGCCCCCAACTTGCAAAGTGACCCTGGGCTCCTGGGGGCTAGTGAAGACGGAGCCCCGGCCCCTTCAGTCCACTTCTTCGACTAACAGCGGGCCGGGCGCCCCTGAGGGCGCTGGGGGCTTTCATTCTTCCAGGGGTCTTCTCCTTTCCAGCAGGCACACCGGTTCTTCCCCAGCCCCGATCGCCGAGGGCGCTTATCCCCGGGCCGTGCTCCTCTTCCTTTCCGGTTTCCTTTCCTCCCGTCTCCTTTTCCCTGTTCATGGTTAATAAAACCTGTGCCATCTTTTTGGTTAGCTCACCGGGGTCTTCTCTATTGTTGAACGTCTTCTGTGCTACCTCTACCAATTCTGACAGCATCTTTCCCTCAAAGCCTTCTAACTTTTGTAACTTTTTTCTTATGTCTGAGGCCGACTGGGACATGAAAGCAATGTTAACTGCCCGCCTGTTTTCTGGAGCCTCTGGATCTATGGGGGTGTAGAGCCTGTAGGCTTCACACAAGCGCTCTAGAAAAGCGGCCAGGGATTCATTCGGTCCCTGCACCATTTCAGTTACCTTGGACAGATTGGTGGGCTTCCACGCAGCTGCTCGGACTCCCCTCAGCAGAGTCTGGCAATACCAATCGAGAGCCTCCTTACCTTGGTCTGAGTTGGGGTCCCACAGGGGTCGGGAGAGCAGAAAAACGGCCTCCAGCCATGCTGGGTCCGACACTGACTGGCCATCTGGTCTGAGGACCAGTTTTATCCCCTCTGCTTTCACTCTTTCTCTCTCTTTTGAAGTGAACAGAGTCTGGAGGAGTTGCTGACAGTCGTCCCAAGTAGGCTGATGGGTAAAAAATACAGACTCCAAAAGAGAGATGAGTCCCTGGGGATTCTGAGAGAACGAGGGGTTCTGATTCTTCCAGTTATACAGGTCGCTAGTGGTGAAAGGGACATAAACCATAAACGGCCTGCCACCCTCTGCCACTGAGGTTACCTGACGCAGGGGCAGCATCGGGACCCCTGAGGAATCAGGGGAAGGGTCCGAATGATGGGGTCTATACTCAGTCCCGCTGCGGGTGTGGGGCAGACTCATTGGGCCTTCAGGGGGACCCACAATTGGGGCAGACGGATACGGGGGAGGTTCTGTCAAGAGGGGGTCCTCCGGGGGTGGTGGAAGGACAGGAGGCTGATTCTCAGTCTCGGGGCAGGGCAGCGGCTCAGATTTCCAGGACAGCTCATGGCTGCATTCCTGAGTTAGCACTTCCCTATTCCCTTCCTGTGCCTCCGCCCCCTCACTCGCTTTCTCTCTCTCTCCCCGCAGTGCTGGCGCAGCCGGCTTCCCCTGGGTCTCTCTGGGAGGAGGTTTAGTGGGGAGGATAGTCCTTCTCTGTCTCTGTCCCAATTTTTCCTTATTCTGGGGAGGTCTTTTGAAGTTCCGGAGCCACTTGGGATTATCAATCAAAATGTCTATCCAAATTTGGATATAAGGAATTTGGTCTGGGTGGCCGGGATTGTCAAAAATGGCACGTTGGATGTTATATGCCAGCCCTAGATCAGTGGACCCCTCCGGAGGCCACTCACTGGAATATGGGAAAGTCGGCCATTCCCACTCACAAAATTTCTGTAAATCAAAAGCATTAACAGAGACTCCGTAGTCCTCCGCTCGCCGCTTGAATTCCTGAAAATTTCTCAAAAAACATTGCAGGGGAGTACAGACAGAAGCAAACTGACCCATTCTAACGAAAGAGACAATTAGATCACAATAACACAGAACAACAAAAGACAAAGACAGCCAACAGGATCGCCGGGCACCGTCGTGCACCGGGATCTGGTCTTGGAAGTAGCGCTGCGTCCAGCCTTCCAGAGACCCCAGATGGGCGCCCACAGAACAGAACCAGAAATAAGTTTCTTACCGGTAAGAACCAGATCCAGGTGGCTCCAATCAGAGTCAATCAGGAAATTTAGCAGGTGGGGTCTCCGGCCTCTGCCAGTCCCGGGGCTGAGGAACGTCTCTCAGAGATCTCCCCCTGGGTCTGAGAGTCTGGGGAACCTGGCGGGCTCTGGTCACAGGACCAGGCAAAGGCTGGTTATCTCGCTGGGGCCTCCAAATGTTGTGGAGCGAACGCGAGTAAAGACCTCTGGAGTCCAAACCAAATTAAAATTTAGGGAGCCTTTATTAGCCGGGCGGCGGCTGATCTGCCTTCCAGATAGGTAGGTCAGAGAGCAGCAGCGACCCTTTGTGTAGGACCACTTTTAAGCACATTAACCACATCCTGTTTTTGCAGAACAAGTAATCCTAAGACAAAACAGTTTTTCCTAAGTAACATCAAGATTATGCCAATGACGACCATGTTCCTCACAGGGTCATCCTGTTCTTCAGAAAGCTGACAGTGTTCTATCTTGCAAGGCTATTTTGTGAGGTGCAGGGGGAAGGGGCCATGACGCCATATCTCAAGGCCTGGCCTGGTGTCAACACTGGCAACTCTATGTGGGGCATAGTCCACGGCCTCCCCGGAGTGCTCAACATTTCCCACTCTCCAACACTAGCTGCTGCCTCCAGCCGGTCCCAGTCCCACACTGAGCCACAGCCGGGGGGAGGCCTCAGCTTTGGGGGAGTCACGTGGTCTGCTCAGCCCGGTGTTGGCCGGTGTGACAGGGGAACCACCCACATGGCAGCAGGCCCTGGGTCCCTGCAACCAGTTAGGCTGCTCCCGGTCACCACTTCCAGCGGGGACGCCGTCCACGCGTTGTCACTGAGATACGAACTTGGCCGAGCCATTCCACCCACACGCCGGAATGCCCACCGACTCCCACGCTGGCTGTCCGGTCTGTGGCCCCCACACCACCCTGGGGCTGGGGGACTCTGCCAGGGGAAGGGGAAGGGGCCATGAAGCCATATCTCAAGGTCCCTCTCCTTCTTCCCTTCACCAGCAGAGCGGGGCAGGCGGTTAGCCGTAGCCGCACCCCGGTGCCAGCACCAGCACCTCTGCCGGCCTCCCTCATCCACGGACCTCAGGCCCCTGAGCACTGCACACCCGGCAGGGATGTGGGGTGACCCCCCACCTACCCCACAGTGTCAGGACCAACAACAAAAGCACAAGCACTATATAATGTAGAGGAGAGGAGAAACGGGAGCCAGTCTATGAGTGGAGGAGGGGCATTCCCACAAAACCTTCCTAAAGAAGCTTAAAAATAAAAGTGGGTTGCCTGGCCGGTGTGGCTCAGTGGTTGAATGTCGACCTATGAACCAGGAGGTCACAGTTGGATTCCCGTCAGGGCACAGGCCCGGGTTGCGGGCTCAATCCCCCGTGTGGGGCGTGAAGGAGAGAGCTGATCCATGATTCTCTCTCATCATTGATGTTTCTCTCTCTCTCCCTCTCCCTCCCTCTCTCAAATCAATAAAAAAATATTTTTAAAAAATGGATTTGCCATTTTACCCAGGAAGATCAGGCAGAAGGAGGGGCAGATGGAGGAAGAATGGAGGGGCAGGGGAGGGAGGGGTGGGAAGGAGGGGTGAGGGAGAAGGAGGAGAAAGAGGGAGGGCTGGGGAGGGAGAGGGAGGGGAAGGGAGAGACCACAGAGTCACCTGGGACCCAGGTGTGTTTTTAGGGAGGTAGAGGCAGGTGGGGGTGGGCGAGGGCAGAGGCTACAGGAGGGCCAGATGCCCTGGGAGGGTTTGCGATGACCCCAGGCAGTGGCACTCAGGAAGTGGGCAGTGTGAGCTCACACGTGTCAGAACTACTGTCCCAGGTAAGGGCACCTGCCCACCTCTTCGCCGCGCCCACCATGACGCGAGCCAAACGTGGTGGCTGCTTTTAAGCAACGTGAACGAGACCCTGTGTCTCCGTTTAATAACGTCCAGACTTGGGGTTCATAAGGGTCACCGGAGGCTCTCGCTGAAAACACTAGTTCCCGGTCAGCACCCTGACTTCTGGGACCCTTACTCAAACCTCCAACCACAGGGGAGCTCCAAAAACCTCAGGAAATACAGAGAAAGAACCGCGGCCGCTGTCCCTGACAGCAGGATCTGCAGAGCAAACGAGCAACAGGCCCGTAGGCACGAGTGCAGGCGGAGGGTGTCAGCTGGCACCAGGATGGGGTGGGCGAGGTGCAGCCAGGTAGAAGCTGGCTAAGCCGCGGGGAGGTCCCACACAGCAGGGTGACCGGGGACAGCACCGTCTCGCGTGTGAAAGCGGCTCAGAGAGCAGACCCTCACAGCACCCGTCACGAGGGAAGCCTGCAGCCGCCCTGCCTTCCGTGGGGCCGCGGCTCAGCGCGGACAAGTGGCGGGTTACGTTGCGCCTGAAACTGCCTTGTCCGAGGGCGTCCGGGAGCAGGTGCTCCCGCCTGTGCAGCGGCCCGGGCCCTGGCCGCAGTGGCGGGACTGAGACCCCGGCTGCGCAGCCAAGGCCGCTTGGACCACGCGTTAAAAATCCTCCTAACGTTTTCACTTCACTCCCGGTCACGGTCAGGGGCGTGGCCGCCGCGTGGACACCCGTGGCAGCAGTGGCTCCAACCTCGCACCTTCACACGCTTTCTAGCTGTGAAGTGTGAACAAGCTCAGCCGGCCACCATGCCGGGGTCTGGTGGGAAGAGACAGACGTTCCAGTCCTGCGCTTTAGGGGTGAGGACTGATGCCCTCTCCCCACACATCTCAGAGCCCAAATCAGGAGTGGGAGGGGTTCCCGCCTCCTGTTAGCTGCATAGTGGCTGCTAGCTGCATAGGGCAGCCTGTGTCTGTCTGTGTCTGTAGGTGGGGAGAAGGGTCCGCAGCCGGATAACCCCCGGACTCTGTACCGAGGGCTCCGGATAGGGCCCTGTGTTGGGCTGACGGTCATCTTAGAAGTGACACGACCACTCAGGTCCATGCGACTACACGAACCATCGTAGACTTACATCTGACAATTTCTAAGCTTTAAACTTAGTTTTTAAAAAATATATTTTTATTGATTTCAGAGAGGAAGGGAGAGGGAGAGATAGAAAAACATCAACGATGAAAGAGAATCGTTGATTGGCTGCTTCCTTCACGCCCGCTACTGGGGATCAAGCCGCAACCCAGGCATGTGCCCTGAGTAGGAATCAAACCCAGGAACCTTCAGTCTGCAGGCCGATAGATGCTCTGTCCACTGAGCCAAACTGGCTAGAGCCTTAATTTGTGTTTTGATCATTTATTTCTTGGCTGTTGTTCTATTGTTGTAATTTAGGAAATGTTGACAAGTTGGTGACATTTCATGCCGGCTGCATGGTGGCTGCTGGAGGGCCGGCCTGTCTCGGTCCTGCCGGCCCCTCCACAGGTGTTTGAACGGCCCAGCACAGGTCAGGGTCCACGTAGGAGACAGCGCCTGTGGCCAAATGATACCTAAGTGCAGCATTGCTCAGGTAAAGGAAGCAAAACGCCAGGTTTCAACTGCTGACACATCCCTAGTGATGGGAGTAGAGGTGAGTTACGGAGACTGAGATCCTGGGGGAGGGCAGTGGACTCGGGGCTCTGGGTCTGAAGACAGGGGCTCGCTGGACCCTCCTGCAGCTTGGGGAGGACCCACGAGGCCAGTGCCCAGGACAGGGGAGGACCAGGGACCAGAGCTGGGAGCCCAGGCAGCAGCCAGGAGAGAGCATGCTGGAGGCCGAGCTAATGTGCTCACGGGGACACAGAGTGACAGGGCGTGTTCGTGCCTGTATGTGTGTGTGCATGTGTGCATGTGTGTGTGCATGTGCATATGTAGAGAGCGCCTGGGAGAGGCCCCTGAGCTGATTTTCATCTGAATCTAGCAGTACCCGGCAGAGCCATGCCCTGGAAACATACCTTGCGAGAGGCAGGTGTGTTGTCAGCCTGACCTTCAGCTCAGGTGCCAGGGGGTGGGTTTCATTATCTAAATCCAGCCAAGCACCAGGAACAAACATGATTATCCAGGACCACCCAGAAGTGACGATTACAAAGAAGCCACAAGAATGCACATAATCTCCTTTGTCTTGGGCTTTAGTAAAACTTCCTGGTATTTGGGGTATAAAATAAACGAGCTGCATTGGCTCTGGGTCACTGTCTCTCCATCAGAGGTCAGCTGTCCCACCCGGCCCCAGCTTTTTCCTTCCATCTCTGTGTCTGTCTCTTTCTTTCATTTTCTCAATCCCCAGCTGCCCCTACTTAGGAACCAGACCGCTCTCTAGCTGCGCTGGACGAGGAAAAGAGAGAAATATTTATATGCATATATGTGCACATGTGTATGTATGTGCATGTATGCATATGTGAATATGTGTATGCACGTGTGTGCACATGTGCGCACACATACATGTGCACACATGTGTGGGCATTGTGAAGGGAGAGAGAAGCACTGTGGGGCACACGGCCTGGTGGAGGACAGCTGGGACGGGTGGGCTGTCTGCCTTGGCTCCCAACCCCCTCCATCGATCACGCTGGTGTTTGGTTACTTCGCTGGGGAAGAGTCACCTCCCCGCACTGGGAACATGTTCATGTCGCGAAGCTGTTGTGAGAAGTGAATTAGAAAACGAGGGGACGCCGCACACACACAGACATGAGCGTGACCGCTATTTGCTGGTCCAGTTTTCGTTTGCATCATACAGCGAGCGAGGGCCTCCATTTCCTTCAGGTAAAGCGTTCTGACCTTGTCACATTCCACTTGGGGTCTGCAGTCCCAGGGCAGGATTGGCAGGTGCTGCTGGGATAGAAGGGGGTGGGTTAGGAGCGGGGAGGGTTAGGAAGGGGAGGGGGTAGGATGACAGGTCAGGAGCAGATTCTGAAGGCAGAGCGTCAGCGCTCATTAGCTTCATTTCTCTCCCGTGTGTCCATGTCCCTGTCCTTACTGAGCTGAGCGGACTGAGAGTGACTAGAAGGTGGTGCGAGGCGGGTGGGTGGGGGAAGGCAGGGCAAACAGGGTCCAGCCCCCCTCAGGCTCCGAGCCCATTTTCCCAGGAAGGGACACTGGACAGCGAGGAGCCCCAGGCCGCTGGCAGGCAGGAGGGCACTCCCCTACTTGGTAAAATTAAAAGCGAAGAATTTACAGGCACAGGTGTGGCCTGTCAGTGACCACGGGGACATGAACACCCGAGGACGGTACAGATGCCATCTTTGGGTGGCACGCCCGGGTGAGGCTTGCTTGGGAGGGCAAGGCCATGGCCCCCGCTGGTGCCAGTCCCTGGGGAGCTCAGGTCCACGGTGTCACTCACCGGGGCCCTGTGAGGCCTGAGAGCAGCGGGGCCCTGGGGTAGCGGCAGGGAGAAAGCCGTGTGCGACCCCTGGGCCCTGGCCAGTTGGCACGGGGCGAGGGGTGCGTGGAGCCCTGCAGACTCCCTCCTGGACTGGCAGCCCCGGCACGTCCGCCGCCCGGAGAGCACTGAGCTGCGGGAGCTCCTGGCACAGCTCCTGGCTGAGGGACGGCTGGGCAGCCGCCGTCTTCCTGAGGTTGGCATGTGCTTCCTGATGTTTGTTTTCAGACCTGATGTGTGGCCATCGCCAGCCAGGAGGCGGGATCTTGCTCAATCCCAGGCCTGCCTCTGAGCTAAGAAGTCACACTTGGTCCTAGACCATCATTTCTTTATAAAATGCATGTGATCCTGGATGGCGTGGCTCCGTGGTTGAGCATCGACCTAGGAACCAGGTGGTCACGGTTCGATTCCCGGTCAGGGCACAGGCGCAGGTTGAGGGCTCGATCCCCAGTGTGGGGCGTGCAGGAGGCAGCCGATCCATGATTCTCTCTCATCACTGATGTTTCTATCTCTCCCTCTCCCTTCCTCTCTGAAATCAAGAAAATATTTAAAAGAAAAAATAAAATGCCTCGATAGCTGTCCTCAGGCACCACAGGTGAGGAGCGAGAGAAGGGTTTCGAAGGCTGTTCTCTGGGGGAGGTCAGAATGATGCCAACAGCCCTTCACAGGTGCACGGGAACTTCCTACGAAAGCACAGAGGATGTTTATAATGCTCTGTCTGCAGAGGGAAAGGATGTGGAACAGACACGTCTACACGGCCATGGGCTCGTGTGGACTGAATAACTGGAGAGGGCAGACGTGGGGCGTTCATTTCTGCAGGTGCTGGGCCCACCCCACCATCACCCTAAACCCCATCCTGCTGCCTCATGAATCCTCTTCACTTTTATAACATTTCAGGCCGTGCCCCCAAGTACCTCAGGGCACAGCTTCAGCGTTCTCTCCACAAATGTTACGTGCGTGTCCGTGAGTGTGCCGGCTCCGGGGACGGAGACGAGGGTGAAGCGCACAGCGAGTGTGACAGTGACGCAGGCCCTCGGGGGAGCCTATGTGAACACCTGGGCACACGCCACGCTGTCAAGAGAGGTACCTGGCCAGAGCCTCCGGGCAGGAAGGGAGGGCTGGGGCGGGGTTGGGTGAGCTCAGGAACTCTGCGTTATAATTGCAGTGTGATCCCCCGCCCCGGCCGGCCCTGCAGCCAGGCTGGTCTGGTGGAGAGAAGGTTCTGCAAGGGGCGTGCCGGTCGGGCTGGATCTGAAGAGCATGCTGAACTGAGTGGTCAGCCCCCTTTCCTCCCCGAGCTTCGTCCCGCTGACCCCGGAGGCTGCTCTAAGCGAGTCTCCTCACCTCCCGCAGCCGCTGCGGAGTCTGGTCCAGCCCGGGGCAGTGGACACCGCACGCCTGCAGAGCTCTGTAGTAGCGATGAGTGCGCAGATGGGGCGAAGGTTGCCGTCTATAAAAGCATAAAGGTTGACGTGCACGTGACCTCGCTGGGCTGGCCCCTCCGACCTAGTTTGAGGGTTTAGGTCAGATAAACAAGGGTGCTGTCATTGCCGCCGGTGATGAGGTTCTTTGGCCCCAGGAGGCGTCACTATACTTTCCCTCTTGCTCTGACCGCACATCTCTACACTCACGGACATGCACGTAAACATCTGTGGGAGTAACACCTGGGAAACGGAGGGAAGGGGGCTGTGGACACGGCCTTGGCTCTGACCTCATGTCCGGCCTGCACCGCACGCCCTTTACCGTCGTGTCTGACGGAGGCTCCACCAGACTGCGTGGAAAAGAGCCCACACGTCCCAGCGGGAAGGCCCAGGGCCCTGGCACAGACGGGCTAGTTCCACATGTTTTGCAACCACCTCTGAACAGGGTTCGTCATCAAGCTTTGGAAATTATTTTTCTTTTTGATCCTCACCTGAGGGTATTTTCCATTGATTTTCAGAGGGAGTGGGAGAGAGAGGGAAAGACAGAAAAACGGATTCCGAAGTTTGTTTAATGCATTTGAAGCTCAGGAGGGCGGGAAGGGGGCAGGAAGGCGGGAGGAAGAAGGCGGGGATCGGGTTAAGGGCTGGTTAACAAGAGCATGTGCCCTCCTGAGGGTAATTCCTGCTTCCGGGGTATTATTTCTGGGGTGCCAGAGGGGTGCTACCTGCATGCCAAGGGCAAGGGGCAGGGCTGGCTCAGAACCTTTCCGGAGGAAGCTGTGGGCCTGGGGCGGCGCTGCCCACCAGGACCCACCAGTTAGGGATTCATGATCAGATCACCCGGGAGGCTACTGCCCACAGAACCCCCCTCTTTTCGTTCACATTACTGATGCTACCATCATGTAATCATATTTGTTAAAAGCATAATTAAAGTTATTTTATTATGCAAAGGAATGTGACACAAATTTTAGACTTTCTTGCTTAAAGTTCTTGCTTAGTTTCCTCCCCCTCCCCCTCCCCCTCTCCTTCTCCTCATTTTACCAAGAGTTTACATTCGCATCATCAAAACAATAGCTTGATGCTTGGCACTTGAGAGGACAGAGCATTTAAAGTAAATGCTTATGTTCCGTCTGTGGATTATCTGCGCGTTTAATGTTTATTACTTTTAGGCTTTTAAAATGCACTTCCATACCAAATGCAAAGGACCGGGACCCCTTAGGTCAGGTGCCAGGCTGGCAAGTAGTCCCTGTTTCTCTCAGTATTTCCAATTCCTCACCTGCTGTCTCCAAGGACGCCTGCTCTTGGGCGCTGCCCTTATGATGAGGCAGCGACAGCACGTGGGAGCCGCGGGAGGTGAGTGTCTCCCCCGTCTGGTCGTCACGTGGCGATGCGACAGTAAGACGTTTCCGTTTGCCCCTCCGCGCAGAAAGTTCCCACCTGCCCCGTCCCCGCGGACGGCGGCGGTGACTGCGGCTGGCGGCGGCGCGTGCGCAGCGGGCCCGTCGCCAAGGAGCGCGCGGCCGGCCCGTCCCCAGTTCCGAGTGCGGTGCCCGAGGCGGGGCGGACGGGGCGCCTGGGAGACTCTGCCGCGCACGCAGGTGGGTCCGCGCCGCGCGACCGCCCTCTCCGCGCGGCCGCGGGGCGGGCTCCCCACTCACTTTCCCGGACCCCGAACTCTCCGCGCGGCGCCTCCGCCCCTCCCCGCGCCCCTCCCCCACCGCAGGCCCAAGTTCAACTTCCCTGTGGGGGCGCCCTGCGCACTCGGCGCCGCGTGCGGGGGCGAGGAGGCCGGGGCGCGGGGCACGTGCGCTGAGGGCCCAGGCTCCAGCCGCGTCCACCCGGCGGGCTGCGGAGCCGCGGGCGCCTGGAGCCGAGATCCCGGCCGGAGCAGAGTGGCTGGGGCCTGCGGGGCGCGCGGCCGGGGCGGGGGTGGGGGTAGGCGGAGGGGCCGCGCCGTCGACAGTGAGCCCGGATTCGCCCAGCGCCAACGGGACGAGCCAGCCGCGGGGCTCCCCGCCCTGGCCGGCTGCAGGCGGCGACACCTGCTGGGGATCCCAGAGCCGCGGAGCGAGGCCGAGGTGAGCAGGTGCAGAACGGAAGGCGGGGGCGGCAGGGGAGACCAGGGCCTTTCCGGCCATGCCCCCTCCCACCGCGTGGCCGTGCGGGGCCAGGTGTGCTGAGACACCCAACCCCGTGGCTCCCCCAACCCCACCGCGCCCGCGTCCCGAGTGAGCGCGGAGGCGGGGACCGCGCCCGGGGAGGGGTGTACCGCTGGGCCGGGTCTGGCTGGGGCGCCAGGTCAGGGGCGCCGGGTGGACGGCTCGGGAAGCTGCGGTGCGCAGAGCTCTGTGGAGTCGGTGCGGTGTCCGTTTTGCCGCGGCGCATCCCGGGAAGGGCTGCGGGTCCCGTCTCCGCACCTGCGCCCGCACCTGCACAGCTGGGTCCGCACCTCCGGACCCCCGGCGGTGAAGGGAGGGGAGCGGGTGGGTTCCGGTTTCTGAGAGGCGAGGGCGGCTCCCCCGGGGCCAGGAAGGCCCTCGGTGTGCGCAGTGTGAGTAACAGCAGCCTTGTTCTAGGGGTGCCGCCCAGAGCAGGTAGGAAACGCGGCCGCCACCCTCAGGTGAGCTTTCCTAGATGAGGACCCAGGAGAGCCGCCCGGCTCTGAATTCCCTAGTCCCACCTCAGAGCCGCCTGCGCGGGGCCTGCCTGTCCTGCCCAGGGAGCTGGGGTGCAGGGCGCTGCTTCCTGGGAACTTCCCTGCGTGGGGCGGTCGCCCTGCTCCCTGGAGAGTTCACAGTGTTGGGAGCCGCGCACCAGGACGGAGCCCAGGCTGGGGAACGGCAGCCCATCCTGCATCGGCCCGGTTCTGTCTGGGGCGGGAGGCCGGGCCAGGGTTTCTCCTGGGAGCCTCTCCCTGCAGCTTGAGGTTGGGCTTAGCTCCATCTTTGGAGCGTGTCTGGAGAATTCCGGGGGGAATACTCCCTTGGGAGCTGCAGGCCATCGGGCAGGCAGGGGACGTGTGGTGACCTCCGTGCTGCCCTGGAAGCGGGTCCAGGCGTCAGGGAGGGGCCCCAGGGCGCCAGGAGCTTGGGCACAGCTGGGTGAAACACCCCGGGCTTTCCCCGGGGTGATAAGACTGTAGAGTCAAACTCTTAAATCTGAACTGCGTTAAAGCACATATTAGAATAGGTGAACCAACGAGGGTCAAGATATTTACAACAAAAATATTTTTAAAAATCTTTTTTGTGTGTGTGTAGAGTTTGATGGCTCACATTGATTTTAAGTTACTTAAAGCGTCTCGGGGTTCCCCTTCCATAGCCCGCGGCCGGGCGGGTGAATACTGAGGCCGGGAAGGACTGTCCCCTCCATTCTCTCTCCCCTGTGGGTCCTTAGGTGCTCACTCTTCACTCCCAGCGGCTCCACGCTGCTTGATTCCCACCAGGAGGGGGAGAACGAATGTGGGATTGTTTTGCAATTCATAAAATACCTCACCCATTCCACACGTCTGGGTTGTTGTCATTTAATGAGCACATTTTCTAAATAGCTGACCGCTCACCCCAATAATTACTGAAACTTAAAAAGAAGAAAAAGCAAGCGAGCCGCTTCTGCGCGGCTCCTGGTGCTCCGGCTGCTGCTGGCCCCTGGGCTGTCCTGTGGCCGGGCTCCCCGGAGAAGGCTTTGTCCGCAGCTGAAACACTAGAATGGAGGCAGCTCTTCCCTGTACGTCCTCCTGGGTCCTCCCTCTGTCACGGCTATCACTTTCCCCGGCTGCCAGGTTGCGCACGGGCCTGCTCTGGGCGTCCTGTCTCCCCTGGGAACCCTGGGCTGTGCCGCCTGGGCAGCTGGGACAGCGGGCTCTTCTCAGGCTTCCTCTCTGGGCTGGGCGCGAGCTGGGTGGCCGGGGTCCAGAGCATGGTCTTTGTCTATAAGTGGTGTGACCCTGTTTTTTTGTAGAAAATGTTGTGTCTGAGATCTCTAGACGGGGGTCTGACTTTCAGGCAGTGCAGATTCTCAAAAATCGCTGCTTTTCTGAGACTCAGCAGCCCAAAGTGTTTCCTTAGCCTGGTGGCCCGACTGAATGGGGCTGTGTGGGGGGCTGTGTGTGGACTGAGTGGGGCTGTGTGGGGCTGTGTGGGGCTGTGTGGGGCTGTGTGGGGCTGTGTGGGCTGAGTGGGGCTGTGTGGACTGAGTGGACTGTGTGGGGCTGTGTGGGGCTGTGTGGGGCTGTGTGGACTGTGTGGGGCTGTGTGGGGCTGTGTGGACTGTGTGGGGCTGTGTGGACTGTGTGGACTGTGTGGGGCTGTGTGGACTGTGTGGGGCTGTGTGGACTGTGTGGGGCTGTGTGGGGCTGAATGGGGCTGAGTGGGGCTGTGTGGACTGGGTGGACTGAGTGGGGCTGTGTGGGGCTGTGTGTGGACTGTGTGGGGCTGAGTGGGGCTGTGAGGGGCTGTGTGGACTGTGTGGGGCTGTGTGGACTGTGTGGGGCTGAGTGGGGCTGTGTGGACTGAGTGGGGCTGTGTGGACTGAGTGGGGCTGTGTGGGGCTGTGTGGGGCTGTGTGTGGACTGTGTGGGGCTGAGTGGGGCTATGAGGGGCTGTGTGGACTGTGTGGGGCTGAATGGGGCTGAGTGGGGCTGTGTGGACTGAGTGGACTGAGTGGGGCTGTGTGGGGCTGTGTGGGGCTGTGTGGACTGTGTGGGGCTGTGTGGACTGAGTGGGGCTGAGTGGGGCTGTGTGGGGCTGTGTGGGGCTGTGTGGGGCTGAGTGGGGCTGAGTGGGGCTGTGTGGGGCTGTGTGGGGCTGTGTGGACTGAGTGGGGCTGTGTGGGGCGGTGAGGGGCTGAGTGGGGCTGTGTGGGGCTGTGTGGGGCTGTGTGGACTGAGTGGGGCTGTGTGGGGCTGTGTGGGGCTGTGTGGACTGTGTGGGGCTGAGTGGGGCTGTGAGGGGCTGTGTGGGGCTGTGTGGGCTGTGTGGGGCTGAGTGGGGCTGTGAGGGGCTGTGTGGGGCTGTGTGGGGCTGTGTGGACTGTGTGGGGCTGTGTGGACTGTGTGGGGCTGTGTGGACTGACTGGGGCTGAGTGGGGCTGTGTGGGGCTGTGTGGGGCTGTGTGGGCTGTGTGGGGCTGTGTGGACTGTGTGGGGCTGTGTGGACTGAGTGGGGCTGAGTGGGGCTGTGTGGGGCTGTGTGGGGCTGTGTGGGGCTGTGTGGACTGTGTGGGGCTGTGTGGGGCTGTGTGGGGCTGTGTGGGCTGTGTGGGGCTGTGTGGGGCTGTGTGGGGCTGTGTGGGGCTGTGTGGACTGTGTGGGGCTGTGTGGACTGAGTGGGGCTGAGTGGGGCTGTGTGGGGCTGTGTGGACTGTGTGGGGCTGTGTGGACTGAGTGGGGCTGAGTGGGGCTGTGTGGGGCTGTGTGGGGCTGTGTGGGGCTGAGTGGGGCTGAGTGGGGCTGTGTGGACTGTGTGGACTGAGTGGGGCTGTGTGGGGCTGTGTGGGGCTGAGTGGGGCTGTGTGGGGCTGTGTGGGGCTGTGTGGGCTGTGTGGGGCTGTGTGGACTGTGTGGGGCTGTGTGGACTGAGTGGGGCTGAGTGGGGCTGTGTGGGGCTGTGTGGGGCTGTGTGGGGCTGTGTGGACTGTGTGGGGCTGTGTGGGGCTGTGTGGGGCTGTGTGGGCTGTGTGGGGCTGTGAGGGGCTGTGTGGGGCTGTGTGGGGCTGTGTGGGGCTGTGTGGACTGTGTGGGGCTGTGTGGACTGTGTGGGGCTGTGTGGACTGAGTGGGGCTGAGTGGGGCTGTGTGGGGCTGTGTGGACTGTGTGGGGCTGAGTGGGGCTGTGTGGACTGAGTGGGGCTGAGTGGGGCTGTGTGGGCCTGTGTGGGGCTGTGTGGGGCTGAGTGGGGCTGAGTGGGGCTGTGTGGACTGTGTGGACTGAGTGGGGCTGTGTGGGGCTGTGTGGGGCTGTGAGGGGCTGTGTGGACTGTGTGGGGCTGAGTGGGGCTGTGAGGGGCTGTGTGGGGCTGTGTGGGGCTGTGTGGGCTGTGTGGGGCTGAGTGGGGCTGTGAGGGGCTGTGTGGGGCTGTGTGGGGCTGTGTGGACTGTGTGGGGCTGTGTGGACTGTGTGGGGCTGTGTGGACTGAGTGGGGCTGAGTGGGGCTGTGTGGACTGTGTGGGGCTGTGTGGGGCTGTGTGGGGCTGTGTGGGGCTGAGTGGGGCTGTGTGGACTGAGTGGGGCTGAGTGGGGCTGTGTGGGGCTGTGTGGGGCTGAGTGGGGCTGAGTGGGGCTGTGTGGACTGAGTGGGGCTGTGTGGGGCTGTGTGGGGCTGTGTGGACTGTGTGGGGCTGTGTGGGGCTGTGTGGACTGAGTGGGGCTGAGTGGGGCTGTGTGGGGCTGTGTGGACTGTGTGGGGCTGAGTGGGGCTGAGTGGGGCTGTGTGGGGCTGTGTGGGGCTGAGTGGGGCTGTGTGGACTGAGTGGGGCTGAGTGGGGCTGTGTGGGGCTGTGTGGACTGTGTGGGGCTGAGTGGGGCTGTGTGGGCTGTGTGGGGCTGTGTGGGGCTGTGTGGACTGTGTGGGGCTGTGTGGACTGTGTGGGGCTGTGTGGACTGTGTGGGGCTGTGTGGGGCTGTGTGGACTGAGTGGGGCTGTGTGGGGCTGTGTGGGGCTGTGTGGGGCTGTGTGGACTGTGTGGGGCTGTGTGGACTGTGTGGGGCTGTGAGGGGCTGTGTGGGGCTGTGTGGACTGTGTGGGGCTGTGAGGGGCTGTGTGGGGCTGTGTGGACTGAGTGGGGCTGTGTGGGGCTGTGTGGACTGTGTGGGGCTCTGTGGACTGTGTGGGGCTGTGTGGGGCTGTGTGGACTGAGTGGGGCTGTGTGGGGCTGTGTGGGGCTGTGTGGGGCTGTGTGGACTGTGTGGGGCTGTGAGGGGCTGTGTGGGGCTGTGTGGGGCTGTGTGGACTGTGTGGGGCTGTGTGGGGCTGTGTGGACTGAGTGGGGCTGTGTGGGGCTGTGTGGGGCTGTGTGGGGCTGTGTGGGGCTGTGTGGACTGAGTGGGGCTGTGTGGGGCTGTGTGGGGCTGTGTGGGGCTGTGTGGACTGTGTGGGGCTGTGTGGACTGTGTGTGGACTGTGTGGGGCTGTGTGGGGCTGTGTGGACTGAGTGGGGCTGTGTGGGGCTGTGTGGGGCTGTGTGGGGCTGTGTGGACTGTGTGGGGCTGTGTGGACTGTGTGGGTCTGTGTGGGGCTGTGTGGACTGTGGGGGGCTGTGTGGACTGTGTGGGGCTGTGTGGGGCTGTGTGGACTGAGTGGGGCTGTGTGGGGCTGTGTGGGGCTGTGTGGGGCTGTGTGGACTGTGTGGGGCTGTGTGGGGCTGTGTGGGGCTGTGTGGACTGAGTGGGGCTGTGTGGGGCTGTGTGGACTGTGTGGGGCTGTGTGGACTGTGTGGGGCTGTGTGGGGCTGTGTGGGGCTGTGTGGACTGAGTGGGGCTGTGTGGGGCTGTGTGGACTGTGTGGGGCTGTGTGGACTGTGTGGGGCTGTGTGGACTGTGTGGGGCTGTGTGGGGCTGTGTGGGGCTGTGTGGACTGAGTGGGGCTGTGTGGGGCTGTGTGGACTGAGTGGGGCTGTGTGGACTGTGTGGGGCTGTGTGGGGCTGTGTGGACTGTGGGGGGCTGTGTGGACTGTGTGGGGCTGTGTGGGGCTGTGTGGACTGAGTGGGGCTGTGTGGGGCTGTGTGGACTGTGGGGGGCTGTGTGGACTGTGTGGGGCTGTGTGGGGCTGTGTGGACTGAGTGGGGCTGTGTGGGGCTGTGTGGACTGTGGGGGGCTGTGTGGACTGTGTGGGGCTGTGTGGGGCTGTGTGGACTGTGTGGGGCTGAGTGGGGCTGTGTGGGGCTGTGTGGGGCTGTGTGGACTGTGTGGGGCTGTGTGGACTGTGTGGGGCTGTGTGGGGCTGTGTGGACTGTGTGGGGCTGTGTGGACTGTGTGGGGCTGAGTGGGGCTGTGTGGGGCTGTGTGGGGCTGTGTGGACTGTGTGGGGCTGTGTGGACTGTGTGGGGCTGTGTGGGGCTGTGTGGACTGTGGGGGGCTGTGTGGACTGTGTGGGGCTGTGTGGACTGTGTGGGGCTGTGTGGACTGTGGGGGGCTGCGTGGGGCTGTGTGGACTGTGTGGGGCTGTGTGGACTGTGTGGGGCTGTGTGGACTGTGGGGGGCTGTGTGGACTGTGGGGGGCTGTGTGGACTGTGTGGGGCTGTGTGGACTGTGGGGGGCTGTGTGGACTGTGGGGGGCTGTGTGGGATTGGGCCTGGCGCTGGGTGCTCACACCGTGCTCCCCCTGTGCTCACTTGCCCCGGGCTGGGGAACTGGAAGCAGTGAGTCCCTGTGCAGGCCCCTGCCGGGTGGGGGGGCACTCACTGTTAGTGTCTGCTGTGGGCCCTGCCTGGGGGGGCACTCACTGTTAGTGTCTGCTGTGGGCCCTGCCTGGGGGGGCACTCACTGTTAGTGTCTGCTGTGGGTCCTGCCGGGGGGGGCACTCACTGTTAGTGTCTGCTGTGGGCCCTGCCGGGTGGGGGGGCACTCACTGTTAGTGTCTGCTGTGGGCCCTGCCGGGGGGGGGAGCACTCACTGTTAGTGTCTGCTGTGGGTCCTGCCTGGGGGGGCACTCACTGTTAGTGTCTGCTGTGGGCCCTGCCGGGTGGGGGGGCACTCACTGTTAGTGTCTGCTGTGAGCCCTGCCTGGGGGGGGGGCACTCACTGTTAGTGTCTGCTGTGGGCCCTGCCTGGGGGGGGGGGGCACTCACTGTTAGTGTCTGCTGTGGGTCCTGCCGGGGGGGGGCACTCACTGTTAGTGTCTGCTGTGGGTCCTGCCTGGGGGGGGGGCACTCACTGTTAGTGTCTGCTGTGGGTCCTGCCGGGGGCGGCACTCACTGTTAGTGTCTGCTGTGGGTCCTGCCGGGGGGGGGCACTCACTGTTAGTGTCTGCTGTGGGCCCTGCCGGGTGGGGGGGCACTCACTGTTAGTGTCTGCTGTGGGCCCTGCCGGGTGGGGGGGCACTCACTGTTAGTGTCTGCTGTGGGCCCTGCCGGGTGGGGGGGCACTCACTGTTAGTGTCTGCTGTGGGCCCTGCCTGGGGGGGGCACTCACTGTTAGTGTCTGCTGTGGGCCCTGCCTGGGGGGGCACTCACTGTTAGTGTCTGCTGTGGGCCCTGCCGGGTGGGGGGGGCACTCACTGTTAGTGTCTGCTGTGGGCCCTGCCGGGTGGGGGGGGCACTCACTGTTAGTGTCTGCTGTGGGCCCTGCCTGGGGGGGGGGGCACTCACTGTTAGTGTCTGCTGTGGGCCCTGCCTGGGGGGGCACTCACTGTTAGTGTCTGCTGTGGGCCCTGCCTGGGGGGGCACTCACTGTTAGTGTCTGCTGTGGGCCCTGCCGGGTGGGGGGGGCACTCACTGTTAGTGTCTGCTGTGGGCCCTGCCTGGGGGGGGGGGCACTCACTGTTAGTGTCTGCTGTGGGCCCTGCCTGGGGGGGCACTCACTGTTAGTGTCTGCTGTGGGCCCTGCCTGGGGGGGCACTCACTGTTAGTGTCTGCTGTGGGCCCTGCCGGGTGGGGGGGGCACTCACTGTTAGTGTCTGCTGTGGGCCCTGCCTGGGGGGGGGGGCACTCACTGTTAGTGTCTGCTGTGGGCCCTGCCTGGGGGGGCACTCACTGTTAGTGTCTGCTGTGGGCCCTGCCTGGGGGGGCACTCACTGTTAGTGTCTGCTGTGGGCCCTGCCGGGTGGGGGGGGCACTCACTGTTAGTGTCTGCTGTGGGCCCTGCCGGGTGGGGGGGCACTCACTGTTAGTGTCTGCTGTGGGCCCTGCCTGGGGGGGCACTCACTGTTAGTGTCTGCTGTGGGCCCTGCCTGGGGGGGGGGCACTCACTGTTAGAGTCTGCTGTGGGCCCTGCCGGGTGGGGGGTACTCACTGTTAGTGTCTGCTGTGGGCCCTGCCGGGTGGGGGGGCACTCACTGTTAGTGTCTGCTGTGGGCCCTGCCTGGGGGGGGGGCACTCACTGTTAGTGTCTGCTGTGGGCCCTGCCTGGGGGGGGCACTCACTGTTAGTGTCTGCTGTGGGCCCTGCCGGGTGGGGGGGCACTCACTGTTAGTGTCTGCTGTGGGCCCTGCCTGGGGGGGCACTCACTGTTAGTGTCTGCTGTGGGCCCTGCCGGGTGGGGGGGCACTCACTGTTAGTGTCTGCTGTGGGCCCTGCCTGGGGGGGGGGGCACTCACTGTTAGTGTCTGCTGTGGGCCCTGCCGGGTGGGGGGGCAGGCACTCACTGTTAGTGTCTGCTGTGGGCCTGCTGGGGGGGGCAGGCACTCACTGTTAGTGTCTGCTGTGGGCCCTGCCGGGGGGGCAGGCACTCACGGTTAGTGTCTGCTGTGGGCCCTCCCTGGGGGGGGCACTCACTGTTAGTGTCTGCTGTGGGCCCTGCCGGGTGAGGGGGGAGGCGCTCACTGTTAGTGTCTGCTGTGGGCCCTGCCGGGTGGGGGGGGGAGGCGCTCACTGTTAGTGTCTGCTGTGGGCCTGCTTGGGGGCGGGGGCACTCACTGTTAGTGTCTGCTGTGGGCCCTGCCGGGGGGGAGGGCAGGCACTCACTGTTAGTGTCTGCTGTGGGCCCTGCCGGGGGGGGGGGGGGCAGGCCCTCACGGTTAGTGTCTGCTGTGGGCCCTGCCTGGGGTGGGCAGGCCCTCATGGTTAGTGTCTGCTGTGGGCCCTGCTGGGGGTGGGGGCAGGCCCTCACGGTTAGTGTCTGCTGTGGGAGGGCTGCACAGTCCACCATGTGAACCGAGTGCTTCAGCTCAGCCTCCAAGCAGCTCACCCAGACCTCCTTCCTCCGCACAGGCGCCCTGGAAGCAGCCTGCGTGGGCACGGGCTCTACTGCGGGGTTCGCAGGCCACAGACCCCCAGGCTCTGGGGGAGCTGGGGACCGCAGGCTGGCCTGAGTGAGCCCAGGACAGCGGGGCCGATGTGAGTGCCACGCAGACACGCAGAGCGCCCTCAGCAGCTCCCACGCGGGGCGGGAGGCTCCCGAGGAGGAGGTGGCCTGAGAAGCACGGAGCGTTTCTGTGTGGGTGGACGCCTCCCGCAGTCCCGGAGGCTGGGCCCCAGGATGTGACAGGCCCGGGGCTCAGAAGGGGTGGGGCGAGGCCCTTACAAAGCGAGGAGGCAGAGAGGGCGTGGGCAGGGGTAGAGTGGTGGACTCTGGGTCAAGTGGCCGAGGGCAGGGGCTGGCCCAGGAGCTCAGGACAGGGCTTGGGTCTGGACCTGGGATGTGAACATCAGAAGGTCACCTGGAGAGGAGTGTCTGGGGCCACATGGGGCTGAGCGGCACAGAGCCAGAGGCAGGGAGAGTGAGCCAGTGACTCGTAGCACCTGAAGGGGGAAGACTCCGGGAGCCAGGGGTCAAGGACAGAGCGAGGTCTCAGGCTGCCCCTCTGCCCCTGAGGAGCTCCGTGACCTTGAACTCAGGACTTGGTTCCTTTCCTCATCTGCACCCTGAGGATCAAAGTGCCCACGTGCTGGGCTCTGGCAAGGCCATGGGCTGCCAGCTTCGTGCCGGGAGGTCCGTGGTCTGTGGCGGGAGGTGCCGGCTGCTTCTGGGCAGTGGCAGCTGCCCTTGGTGACCGGGATGTCCATGGGATGCTGCTTCCAGCCATGCTTGCTCAGGGTCCAGGGAGGAGAGTGAATGGTGCATTTAGGATGAAAATGGGATCATAGTTATAGCTTTGGAGGAAGAAGCTGGAGAATAGGGCAATTGGAGGTTCTGAAGGGGCGGAGAGAGCCATGGGGGTGGGCTCTGAGGACAGGTGGGAGGAGCCACCTTCCCCAGGTCGAGGGTTGGGGACATTGTTGTTTTGAAAAGCATCTGGTAGCCAAATCGTGGACATCTTTAACGTCTTTCAAATATTCTTGGTAGCGTGAGTTCAGGTTTTTTAGATACTCTAATGAGGGCAGTTTATTCATTTAAAAATAATGTGAAAACACAAAAAACAAGACAGATATTAAAACTGGACCAAATGTAACTTAGTATTTGCTGATTCTAGGCACTTCGTGGTCCTGTGGGGTCTGAAAAGCCAGCCCCGTGTGACGGAGGCTGAGGCAGCGCGCTTCGTGCCCGAGCCACCCTGGTGATGCCCAGCAGAGCGGACTCCGTCCTTCCTAAGGTTCTCTCTCTGTGGTGGGAGCGATGCTTTACATTAGGGATAAGTAGCCATAAGTCAGTTATGTGTTAATCTGCGGATAACTTTTTACTCTTTGGTTAGTGGGTCTTTTGAGAAAACGTTTACATACATGAACTGGTTTGAGAGCACAGTGCATATTGTTTACGAGTTGGCAGCTAGGAATATTGGTGATTAATTGGTTATAATAATATGTATTATTCCTTTTAGTTGAGATAAGTTTGCCTGCTTTGTTACCTACCATCATTTGTTCCCATAGCTCTTAGGACATAGACTTTAGGAAACCCAGTAAATGTTTTTTTTAGTAAAATGAGGTTAAATGTTCCATATTTTTATTATTATTACTAGAGGTCTGGTGCATGAAAATTCATGCACTTGAGGGGGGCCCCTCAGCCCGACCTGCCCCCTCTCACAGTCTGGGAGCCCTCAGGGGCAGGAGGCAACCTGGCGATCAGGGGAAGGTGATGCCCCCATCACACCTCTGCTGCTGCCACTGCCGGCAGCACAAGCCTCAGCCAGCCCTGGTTACCTGAGCCTCTGGCGGCCCTCGGCAGCTGGGCAGCCACCATCTGAGGCTTGCCTGCACCTCGGGCCAGCCCTGAGTGGCTGGGGGGCTGAGGGGACTGGGGGACTCCAGAGGCAGGCATGCGGAGTGGCTGGATCTGCCTGGGGGTGGGCCCGGCCGTGCTGCATGCCTGCCGCTCCGGCAGGGCTGAGGGGACTGGGCGCTGCCATCTGTGGCTGTGGGCACCGCCATCTTTGTGAGGGCATGGCAGTCAATTAGCATATTCCCTCTTTATTAGATAGGATTTTTTGTTAATCCTCACCTGAGGATATTTTCCCATTGATTTTTAGAGAGTGGAAGGAGGGGCAGAGACAGAGAGAAACATCGATGTCAGAGACACATCGATTGGTTGCCTCCCGTACCAGCCCCGACCCGGACTGGGATGGAGCCTGCAACCAAAGTATGTGCCCTTGACAGAAATCGAGTCTGAGGGCCGATGCTCTATCCACGGAGCCAAACCGGCCAGGGCGGATGTTCCTATTTCTAAGGTGAGCTGAGGTCCTCCATGTGTGCAGTGTTGCCTCTTTGGTGCTGCTTCCCTGGAATTCTCTGGCCGCGTTCTGTGCGGGACGCTCTGCTCAGTGTGCCTGCCGTGGCTCTTGTGTGAGGAGGGTGGTCCCGCTCGGCAGAGCCCGCAGTCCGTGCGGGAGGCTCTGATGTGGGCGCTGACAGGTGCAGGCTGGACCTCCAGCTCAGGTGCAGACTGCGCGCCGCCTACGCCGCACTCCCTTCCAGGGACCAGAGGCCCAGGTGCACCCATGTGGCCATGAGGGCCACCCCGAGGGCCACGCCTCGGTCAGCACCCTGAGCGCAGACCAGCCCCAGCCTCTGGGCATTGGGTGGTGGGACACCTAGCCCCCCTTCTCTGCTGCCTCGTCCCCTTGGCCTGGCTGCAAATGTGGGCAAGTGTTTAGCACTTGGATTGGCTGGGAAGCCTGTCAGTCAGGGCGGTCCCGAGCTGGCTCCTCCTGGCTCTGTGCCATGTGTCTGCAGGAGTCACTGCATTGGGTGTATTTGGGATGTGTAACCCGGTCCGCCCCGCGGCTTAGGTAACAGGCACTTTCTGACGAGATCTGCATTGTAACTGACCTAGGGAACACCTGTCTGACTCAGGAAGATGTTATTACGAAGTGTGTGTAAAATCACTTTTCACTTTCCATTCTGTTCTGAAGAAACTTAATAGTTGAAATATTTTCAAGACACCGAGCCATAACTGTTCAGCCATCACATGGCAATAATTTCCTTTTATAAATAATAGCCATGGGGCTGATCTTCCTCCAAGTGTGATGTTTTCTTTTAAATAACACGTTCCCATCAGTTAAAAAAGAAAATAAAGTAGAATCAAGTGTTCAAATATGCTGTTTATTCTTTGTTATTCATCCCTAGAAAACTGCATAAAAAGTAAGGTATATCAATGAAATCCTATTTAAAAATTTTAAATTTGCAAAACAACCTGAAGAAGAAAGGGAAAAATGTAAGATAGCACAGGGTATGAGGACACGGAGTCTGTTACGCTAATCTTTAGCTTTCTGTGGATTTGAAGCATTTGACAGAAAGTGTGCACAGCGATTGTATAGACACCGTATTTCACATGGACCAGACGTGGCTGCTTAAAGCACAGAATCTTTCTGTGACCAGGACATCCTGTTTTGATTAATCGGATTTGCAAATTCAGGTTTTCCTCATCTAGGGAAGCAGACACACACTCAGCCACCAGCACACGTGGGCAGCCGCGCCCATGGGGAACGTGGTCACCTCTGCTCTACCTGAGTCTCTGAAACTCGTGCAGCACCTAAGACAAAGGCTCAAAGATGTCCCCGCCCTGTGGTGCTGTCCGGCCTTCAGAAGGGAAGCTGGACGGGAGGGTGTTTTCTCACTTCAGGGACCCGTGCCCTCCTGCCCCGGACTTGGCAGTGCCCAGGCCCCCGGGTCTTTCCCTGGTTTCCTGGTTTGCTTTGGGCCGAGCTCAGGTGCCCTGCAGCCTCGGGGACCGGGCTGGGGCCAGAGCTGGTCAGACAGGTTTGCCTGTTCATTCCCAGGGGAGCCTGGGACTCATGGATGAGCAGGGCGGGTGGGAAGCTGTAAGGGAGACTAATGCTAATCAGGGCTCCATTGACTCCTGGTTCTGCACATCCCCCTTCACGGGGCTCACCTGAGAATGGGGGGACAGTGTGGGCTTCGGGGGGCTGGAGCTCACCCCAAAACGCATTGGATTCAAACATAGGCCTGTGGCCGTCAGCACCCATTTTGGGGGCCACCCCAGCTGCTGGCCTGGGAGGTTTGCTGGGACACTGGGCTGCGGCCAGGGCTCTCTCACGTTGCCATGGAAATCCCCGTTCCCCTGAGCAGCAGGAAAGTCACCCTCAAGCAGGTCTCTCTCTGGCACCTTCTCCATCTGGCCGAGTGTTATCCGGCGGGGGGGTGTCACAGTGCACACACACGTGACGGGGACAGAGGACAGTTCGGATCCAGTGTCAGAACTGAACTCGTGCTCACACCTGTCTGGGCCAGCACCTGTCACCTGCTGAAACCTCGACCCTCTGGTGTTTTAGTTGTTTTGAGCATTTTTATTGTAGCTGACTTCTCATTTCATGCCATTGTGATCTGAGAAGATGCTTGATATGATTTCAACTGTCTTGAGCGTGTAGAGACTTGGTTTGTGCCCCAACATGCGGTCTGTCTTTGAAAATGTCCCGTGTGCACTGGAGAAGAATGTGTATCCCGTAACTTTGGGGTGAAATGTTCTGAAGATGTCGGTTCCATCTGATCTGGTGAGTCGTTTAGGACGGCTGTTTCCTTGCTGGTTTTTGTCTGGGAGATCCACGCAGGGGTGTCAGTGGGGTGCTGAGGTCCCTGCCGTGACTGCATTGCTGTCCACCTCTCCCTGAGGTCCTCCAGGAGTTTTTCATGCATGTGGGCGCTCCTGCATTGGGTGCATGTGTGTTTGCCAGGGTCATATCCTCCTGTTGTACGGACCCCTGTGGTATTACCAAGTGGTCTCCCTCCCAGCCGTTCACCTTCTTCCCCTTCACCCTCTGGGCCCCTCCTCACTGGCCCCTCTGGCTGGGCCTTGCGGCTTTTCCCGGTGTCTTTGTCCCCAAACCTGCTCTTCTCTCCTCATTCTCGCCCGGCGGCGAGGTGACGCAGGCTGTTGTAAGGGGACGTAGCTCTGCCTTCTCCACACTCTCTCCGGACCTCTGGTTCCCAGCCAAACGGGCCTTGTCCCCCCTGCCCCCCCGTGGCATCACCTTCAGGGGACTGACTGGTGTTTGGAGCAGGCCAGGCCCTCTGCCTGGCCCCAGGGCACCACGTCCCCGTCATGAAGACCGCCCACACGCTGGAACTTTCCATCCACCTGCTGTCCGTCTGTGTCCCTGGCACTTCCTGGCCACGCAGTGCCTCCGTCTCCTGTCCTTGGCCTTGGACCCTCCGCTCTCTGTCCCTCTGTCATCCTCACTGCCCAGCCATTTGCCCCCCCCCCCACCTTGAGTGACGCCTGGCTGTGCCACAGTCCACACGGGAAACCCTGGCCTCCAGGGCTCCTTCCGTCTGCCTGGGCTGGCCTCCCTCGCTCATTCCTCCCCCGCAGGTCCCGTCCAGCCCTGGAGGCCTCTGCCAGGTGGCCCAGCGGAGTGCCTGCTCAGCGCTCGTCCCCCACGCGGTCACCCCGGGGCTGCCTCTGGGCCTCTCATTTCTGTATCTGTGGGTGATACCATGACGTTGGGCCAGCCTCCCTCAGAGGAGAGTGTGAGCTCCTGGGGGTGGGGTGAGCTCAGGCTGAGTGTCTGTGCCCGCAAGGCAGCGAAGCAGCCCGGCCACGCTTTCTCTGTGTATTGTGCTTTTGTCCTAAAACTGCATCGTTAAACCTGAGAGGTTTCCTTTGGTTTTAAATGGAATGTTCTGTGGGTGAGGCCTCGGGTCCTGGGTCACAACCTACGCCCGGCAGCCTGCAGGCAGCCACATGGCAGGCCCCAAGCTCGTTATTATAAGCGGTATTGGTCGGTGGGTTTCTCTTTGACTTTCCCCGCATGTAAGTCTGCCTGCTGCTGGGAGAGAGGGGAGGCGGCCGGACTCGGGACCTTCTGAGGGCCCCACAGCCCTGTCCCCCAGCGGCGGAGAGCCCTCCCCCGTTCCGGCCCTGTCCGGCTTCGGTTCTGGCTCCTGTGTCGCTTCCATCTCCTTCTGGCAGGGCAGAAGGACTAGGAATGAGAATGCACTTCCCAAATTGCTTCTTGGGGAAAAATAAGGAAACAAACAGGCTCCATTAGACTGTTACTGAGACGTGATGACAGGCTGTGGGCCAGTTTTAAGTAATTCCCGAGGCATGAGAGGTGGCGTGTTGTTCTGATCATTTAGCCTCTCTTACCCAGCATCCGCTTCAAATGTGCTCTTTTTTAAAAGATATATTTTTATTGATTGCAGAGAGGAAGGGAGAGAGAGAAAAAAAAAAAACCATCAGTGATGAGAGAGAATCATTGATCAGCTGCCTCCTGCACGCCCCACAATGGGAATCAAGCCTGCAACCCAGGCATGTGCCCTTGACTGGAATCGAACCTGGGACCCTTCAGTCCGCAGGCCAGTGCTCTATCCTCTGAGCCACGCCAGGTGGGGCCAACAGTGCTTACTGTTCAGATTTTGAAACCACGTGGAATATACAGGATCAAGGACCCAGCCGTCCGGCGAGCCTCTGCCCGCCCTTTTCTCCTGCACCCGCCTGCCCTCTGGAGGGGGCGTCACTGCCTTTGGGGGAGACTCAGAGGACGCCCCAGTGATTACAAATTGGGGGGCTGCCCATTACGAGCATGGGGTCTGGTCATGGCGTTCAGGCTGGCCTGCCTGTACCTGGGCCCTGCATCCTCCCTGTTTCTTAGCTCCATTCCCACCAGGCTTTGTGTCTCGCACGGCTCTGCCCAGAGGTGAAGGGCGTGGAGGGAGGGGGGAGGTTTTGAACCACATATGTGGTTGCCTGGCCCGTGTTGTGTGCACCTGGAACCTTCATTAATGGCCTCAAAGAATGAACGCAGCCGTTGGTTTCACGAGCAGCTGTTACGGGGTAGAACTCGGCCTTGGAGCCTAAATACAGGCCCTTTTTCCTAATCTAGTGCAACATTCGTACAAAGGGTTAGGAAGGTCATTACTAAGGGCTTTCACAGACTGCTGCTTGGACTTGCGTGTCCCAGACGTTGAAAAGTCCACATGTTCTCAGGTGTGGGCTTTACACGGAGCAGCTGGGAGGCGCTGGTGCAGATCCCACCGGGAGCCCGCGTGCTGGTCCCCACTCTGCCCTGGGGGAGGGGGACCGCATGGTTCGGACAGCGCTCCCCTCACCCTCAAAACGCCGGCCCTGCTCCCCAGATGAGAGGGCGTAAACTCAGTTATGGTGAGTTTTGAAACTGGGACTCGATTTACTTTCTAAATGAAAATACACATGCAAACATCTCGTTATCCTTCTGTAACAAATGCATCAAGTGCCCGAGTTTCATTGTTTTTATTTACCTTACGTTTGTGAGACTCAGGACAGTGGCTGCGATGCCCGCAGGCCTCGGGCCGCTCCGCCCGCAGCGGCAGGTACAGCCCTGGTGCCTGGAGACGCCGGGCTGTGCTGGTGCCGGCCAGCGGGCCTCGGCGGGGCCCCTCCCCGGGGAATGGTGTACTTGCAGTTTTGCCTAATGCCCCGTTGGAACCTTCTGCTGGCAGTTGGGTGGCCTGTCTGAGACGACAGCGGGACGGTTGTCACTCTTTCTCCTTCCAGGACTTTCGAGGCGTCGGGTAGGGAAATAGGTACAATTTGCTGTTGGTTTCTTCGGCCAGGCCTTTTGGTCACAGGCAGTGGCTCTGTGACTCTCACTAACGGTGCTGCAGGTGAAGTAAAGCCCGTGTCAGGGAGTGAGGGAGCTGCTGTCCATTAGCAGGAGGAGTGGGTGGCCGCGTGGTCCTGGCACCTTCCTCGGCGATGGTGCCCAGAAAGGCCCGTTCCTCCTCTGTGCGGATTTGCCTCGTGGGAAGGGGAGGATTCCCTGTGTCCCCCACACCCGCCAGGGGAGTCCCAGCAAAGGATAGGACGAGCCCTAACAAAACTCTAAAACATCATTTTTTTTTCTAAATGTGTTTTTATTGATTTCAGAGAGGAAGGAAGAGGGAGAGAGAGAGAAACATCAATGATGAGAGAGAATCATGGATCGCTGCCTCCTACACGCCCCCTACTGGGGATGGAGCCTGCAACCCGGGCCTGTGCCCTGACCGGAATTGAACCTGAACCTCCTGGTTCATAAGTTGACGCTCAATCACTGAGCCACGCCGGCCGGGTTCAAGCACCATTTTTTTTTTTTTTTTCGGTTAATCCTCACCTGAGGATATTTTTCCATTAACTTTTAGGGCGAGCAGCAGAAGGGAGAGGAAGAGACAGAGAGAAACATTGATATGAGAGAGACACATCGATTGGTTGCCTCCTGCATGCACCCCGACCAGGGCCAGGGAATCTACAACCGAGGTACATGCCCTTGACCAGAATCGAACCCGGGACCCTTCAGACCGTAGGCCAATGCTCTATCCACTGAGCCACGCCGGCGCACATACCTATCAGAACTTAGAGACTCGCACACACCCGGTTGTGTGGTTCATGAAACTTCTCATTTCTGTCAGGATGAGATCAGAGTCCAGGCAAAGACTTTCCTATTGTTTGCAAAGGTCAGCCGGTCACGTGAGGCAGATGCCTGGAGAGACGTGGTACCAGCTGGTCTGGGCCACTGGCAGAAACAAGCCCACACCTTGTTCTAGCCGTGGATCTGTGTGTCTCTAAGTCTCTCTCTACATCTGGTTAGCCGTCTGTATCCTAAATGCATGTAAAACTAGGTACGTCATAAAGATGGAGAGTGTTTGATCACTACCATTTTCTTTATCAAAAAGCAAAATTGCACTGTTTGAATTAGATGCCTTTATTGCTGTTGGCAATTCTCAAAACGGTCCCCAGACCAGCAGATCAGCCTCACGTGGGAACGCATTAGCAATCAGGTTCCCCAGCCCCCTCCCAGGTCTGTAGGATGAAACTCCGAGGCCAGGCCCAGTCACCTTTGCTTTAAGAAGCTCTCCCCGTTCTGGCACCTGCTGGAGTTTAGATTTCAAAGTGCTTCCTCGTCAGCACTTTCCTGGCTAGATTTCATTTTTTATTTTTTGGAAAATTTTTATTGATTTCAGAGAGGGAGAGAGAAATAGGAACATCAGTGATGAGAGAGAATCAAGGATCTGCTGCCTCCTGTACGCCCCCCCACTAGGGATCGAGCCTGCAACCCAGGCATGTGCCCTGACTGGGAATCGAACTATGACCTCCTGGTTCATAGGTCGATGCTCAACACTGTGCCATGCTGACCGGGCTGCCTAGTTTTTTACCATAAACTTGAGATATTGAGTTTTATTTACTAACGGGGTGTTCAGGAGTGTTCAGGTATTGGTAGTTGACTGGAAGTCGCAGAGGCTAATGATTTGGGGTCCCACAGGTGCATGCCGTACACATTTTCCTTGTTCTGCTCACTGTAGGCACTTTAGTCCGGGCCATTGCAAATGACTCCATCTCCACAGTTGAAAATACTTGAAGTGTGAGCTGTCTGAAAAGACAGTCTCGAGTTACTCAGATGTGACACACACCCCCAAATCCACAGTTTAAAAACCTTGACATTTATTTTCATCATCTCTAAAGCAAGCAAGTCAAACCCAAAGGCTAACACGGGCCAAATAAACAAGGTGTGAATGTGTGTGGCTGCAAAAAAGCTTCCATTTTTACAGAAACAGAGGTTTATTTCACTAGAGACATGCTGAATACAAAGGGCTGAAATAAGTGAGTCATCGTTAACATAAAGAAATAGAACATTTTAATGAAAATTAATACTTTTTCTTAAACATTAAGTTACCGGACTCTGAATAACTGCACAAATTAATAAGCGTAATGCAAATAAACCTATTTTTTTTGTTCCCCAAAAGCGAAATATTTCCTGTTGTGCACACCAAACAAGTCAGTCCAAGACTAATGACGTGGCCATCGGCTGCTAAAATATTCGCTGCTGGTGTTAGTGGAGAGAAATGGTGCGCCTGCGTGTAAGGGGCGCGTAAGGGAGATGACTGCAACATGATGATAGTCATCAGTCATTAGCGAACACTGTAGTTCATTATTAATAATTATGTATAACAGGATATTGTAAAAATTAAGTTACGAAATTTTTATTAAAATGTTTCTTAAATACCGTTACATTGGCTGGGCCGTAAAAATACTTTTTGTGGGCCGCATGCCGCCCAAGTTTGACATGCTTGCTCTAAGGTGCTGTTGATAATAGATTACAAACACCTCGCTGTTCCGATCAGGTTAAGCCAGTGGTCGGCAAACTCATTAGTCAGCAGAGGCAAATATCAACAGTACAATGATTGAAATTTCTTTTGAGAGCCAAATTTTTTAAACTTAAACTTCTTCTAACGCCACTAATTCAAAATAGACTCGCCCAGGCCGTGGTATTTGTGGAAGAGCCACACTCAAGGGGCCAAAGAGCTGCAGTTTGCCGACGACCACGGCTTTAGGGCATGAGCGCTGGAGTGCTGTCCGGTTCAGTGGTGATCTGTGTTCAAGCGTGGACGTGAATCCCACCGTGGGGCCTTGTGTGTGACGGACTGAGTGCCTGTCCGCTGGGCTCCCGGGGGCCCTGCTCGCCTCTCTCTTCTCGCTTTTATCTCCTCTCCCCGAGGACGTCGGAGGCCTGGGCCAGCGCACCAACAACAAGCCTTGTGTTTCTCTCTGGGCCTCGGCACCTGCGCCCGTGTCTCTGCAGGTCGTCCAGGCGGGACATAGTCCGTGCGCTCGCTCAGCGGCCCCAGGGCAGCATCCAGGGCAGCGGGACAGACGATCCGGAGCCTCGGGTCCTCGGTCACAACCTACGCCCGGAGGGGCAGGGAGCCCAGGCGCCCTCAGCGTCTGGGTTGAACTGCGCTGCGTGTGTTGCTGACGGTCCTTGTGTGAGTCCTGTGCCCGTGGGGACAGGTTAGTGTCAGGACTGGAGTGTCATGGAACATCTCCCATTGTCTCTTTCAAGTGACTGGATAAAAACCCCGTGTTTAAAGAGGCAAGTGGCAGCAGTTGTGCCTGGAACTCCTGGCGGTGGCTTTGGGTGGTTTATTGGTGAAGCCTGGGAAGCGACCCGGTGTCTGCCTTGTCCAACGTGTCCCGGGAGCGTGTCCCGGGTACGTGTCTGTGTGAGGCCATGGGTTCTGGATGTTCAGAGGCACCGTGTGGTGAGGGGCCGACGGTGGGAGCGGGGGTCTGAGCACCTTCTTCATCTGCTGACTCCAAATGATCTCCCCCACGCCCCCTCCCCGGCACGGGTGTCCCTTCCCCAGTGGGGTTCTGGAGGTCCCTGCGTTCAGCAGCTGCGGGTAAGGGGATGTCTGCTTCAGTCTGGAGCAGGGCTCGTGAGCTGGGACCCAGGGCCTGGTCGAGCTGGCCGGCCGGCCCTCCGTCTGGGCACCAGGAGGGTTGAAGGGCGGACAGAGCAGCAGTCTCCGTGTGGGTGGCTGAGTCACCCTGCTGGTGGGGGCTGGGGGGCGGGACTCTGGCTCCAGCCGGCCGCTGTCTTTGTCCAGAGCCTGTCCCTGAGGTGCCCGCTGCCTGTGGGTGTTAATCATTACCTCGTCCTCATTCTTGCCAGCGGGAGTGGGGGACCTCCCAGGGCACAGGTAGAATCCCACGCCCCACCTGGGCTTCCGTCCCTGCCACTGACCAGCACTCACGGGTGTGGCCAAGCCCGGTGCCAGAGGCTGGCACGTGGTTTCGGGGACTTTGGCTGTTTGCCCAGGAACGTGCAGGCGCCCGGGCCGGGGAGGGGGCGGAGAGTGCATGCCCCACGCCTTTGTGCCTTCGCGTGTGGCTCAGCAGAGGCCGGCTTCCTCCCTGCGACCTGGGCGTGCACCTCGCTGCCCGACGTGGGGGCAGGGAAGGCGAGATGCCCCCTGACCAGCCCTCCTTCCTGCCACCGGGGGATGCCCCCGAATCCAGGGGCGTCACTGACCTCACGCCTCCGGTGAGGGGCTGGCGGGATTCCGAGCTCGTTGGTTAAAATGAAAGACGACGAGGCTGCCAGTGGAGGTGCTGTGGCCTGGCTGCGGGTCCTGGTCACGCCACAGGCAGCCCTTCTCCAGGCTGCCCCGCGCCGGGAGGTGGGAGGGGGCGGTCCCCGCCCTCCCGAGACCTCTGCCTCCAGGGGCCTGCCGGGGGATGCCCACGCTGGGGAAGGTGATGTTTATGTGGAAGCCGAGTGTGTAGGAATTGTTTTTGGTGGAAAACCTCAGGGCTGTGGAGGACGTAGGTAGGAGAAGGAAACCGGGTCACTTCTTTGGCAATCCAGACCCACTGCCGGTCACGGTCGGGCGGCTTTGTCACCTCACATGGGCGTCATGTCTTTGTTGTCATTCTGATCATCCTGTGTGTACGTAGGTTTATCATCATTTTCTGCAAACACGGGTTTTATAGACACATTTTTGATTTCTGCTTTCTTAGTGTGTTGAGTATTTCGTCATTAAGATTCCATTGTGGAAATTTTTTTCTTTTTTTTTAATCCTCACCTGAGGATAGTTTCCACTGATTTTTAGGGAGAGTGGAAGAGAGAGGGAAAAAGAGAGAGAGAGATCGATGTGAGAGAAACACATTGATGGGTTGCCTCCTGCATGTGCCCTGACCAGGGCCCGGGCCAGGGAGGAGCCTGCAACTGAGGTACGTGCCCTTGACCGGAACTGAACTCGGAGCCTTGGACCACAGGCGACGCTCTGTCGGTTGGGGCGAACGTGAAATTCCCTGGGGCCTGCGTGGTCCTCTCCTGCGGGGGGCGGGCTCTCTGCTGCTGGGCATGGAGGCAGGACATCTCCACGCACACCAGGCGGTGGTTCTGGCTGAGTCCTCTCGTTAGCATACGGTGACCTGCCGCTTGTGTTTCAGAACATTTCTGCCAATTCACCGTTTCCCAGGGGCTCACGTACCACGCTGTGCCCTCGCAAGGACGCGCATTGTCATGAAAGCCCCTCCCGGCCAACTCCATGAAGGAAACCCCGTGTGGCCGCCTGTGCGTGCAGTCCTTGGGTGCGTTCTAAGCTCCACCCTCCTCACGGCACTCCTGGTGGGAAAGGGCCATGCCCTCGGGGTCAGCCGCTGGCAGGTGGAAATGAACCGCCCGCTGGGAACTTGGAGGAAAATAGATCTCGTCAGTGAGTCACAGAAAGACCCATAGACCCCAGCCCTGTGGAGGGCACAGAAGGGCCGCGAGGGAGGCTGTGAGCGCGGTCCTGGAGGCAGGGTCTGAGTGGAGCTGCAGGGCGAGGACAAGCATGGCTGGCAGCGGGAACAGCATGCACGGAGCTTCTGTGTTAGGAGCCACTGAGAGGGCAGGCAGGGTGTGCAGGGAGGCTGCCACTCGGGGGGCCCAGACCACGCAGCCCCTGTGGGAAGCCCTCATGGTGCTTTCAGTAAGACGGGTGACACGAGCTTTGTACTTGCAAAACCAATTCAGGTTCAGGATGGCTCTGATGTGCTGCCCACATTGCTCAGGGTGGTTTGGGAAGGAAGACATCTTATGGGATATAGTCTTCCATTACACAACGCAGTGTTTCGCCCCCCCGCTGGTTTGGATCAGCGGACCTAAGGGTCCAGGTTCAATTCCGGTTGAGGGCACGTACCTTGGCTACAGGCTACTCCTTGGCTCGGCCCCTAATTCGGGCACGTGCAGGAGGCAACCTATTGGTGTGCTTCTCTTACGTCGATGTTTCTCTGTCTTTCCCTCTCTCTCCCACTCTCCCTAAAAACCAATGGGAAATATCCTCAGGTGAGGATTAACAACAACATAATATAGTGTCTCTGCACAGTTTGTATTACTTCTGTGTCTTCAGGAAAAGGCTTGTCATACCCAGTAGAGAACAAATATACTTTTAGTTAAATTTAAAGGTATTTTATGCGCTTTATTGCTTTTATTTTTTTGGAGCAGTTTTAGGTTCACGGAAGTACGGAAACGTCCTATACACCTCCTGCCACACATGGGCTCCTCCCACCTTTGCCACAGTTGATGAACCCCAGGGACACGTCCTCATCACCCAGCGTCCACAGCTTGCATCAGGGCCACTGGTGCTGCATGTGCTGTGGTTGGACGAGCATGACACACCTGTCCATCGCCACCGGTCACACGGCCAGGTCACTTCCTTGCTCGGAACCTCCCCGTGCGCCTCCTGGGCACTGTCTGGTGGCCTTCCCTTTCCCGAGTGGCACGTAGTTGGATTCACACAGTGCGTGGCCTTGGCCGCTGGCATCTGTCATTAGGAATGTGCGTTGAAGTTCCTCCACGTCTTTTCACGGCTTCGGAGCTCATTTCTTTTTAGCTCTGAGTAATACTCCACTGTCTGGATGGGCCACAGTTTCTTTTAAAAAATATCTTTATTGATTTCAGAGAGGAAGGGAGAGGGAGAGAAAGACGGAAACATCCAACATGAGAGGGAATCATGGATCGGCTGCCTCCTGCACGCCCTTCACTGGAGATCGAGCCCACAACCCTGGGCTTGTACCCTGACCAGGAATCGAGCTATGACCTCCTGGTTCATAGGTTGACGCTCAGCCACTGAGCCATGCCAGCTGGGCTCTATGCCCTTTTTAAACTTTATTCTAGTGCAGCAGCCACCAGCCGCAGGTGTCTACGTTACATAAGATTTAAATTTCAGTTCCTCAGGCACCACAGGTGTAGGCGGCTTCTCAGCAGCCATGGCGGCCTCCTCCTGGGACAGCGAGGTCATGACCACTCCCATCCGTCTGTCCTCCTCCCTCTCAGAAATCACTTTCCAACAAAAGACCATGTTGTGTGGCTTGTTTTTACGTCGTATCCATGACCGAAAGACAATGTGAAATAGAAAAGAAAGAATAAAATGAGGTTCACAGAGCTTCTCTTCTGGACGGCCCGTCCACGGCCTTCTGTGATGAGAAATGGGTTTGTTTCCCAGCTGTTTGGGACACAGAGGGAGTGACAGTTTGAAAACTAGGTGCTTGGACTGGGTGCCCCAGCCCCCTTGACACACACCCGTGGGCGCTGCAGACCACTGGCCCGCCACCCGTGTCCGCGTGGACTTGGGGCGGTAACAGGCCGCGGATACAGGCCATGGACACGCTGCTGAAATAAATTTTTGCGTAAATCTCGTTTTGGGAATTCAGAACATGTGGACTTCGGGTCCCTAACGTTTTCTTCCCTGGAAGTGGCCAGGCAAGAGCCGACGCCCTGCGAGGCTGCGCCGTGGACCACGGCTCGGGCCGTGTCCCTGACACTGGCTACACCCTCCCTCCCACCACAGCCCTTGGGACCAGCGTAACGCACTTCATTGCTGCGGGAGCAGCGTCCTCTCCACCTCCATTTGCTTAAAGCCCTCATGGCCAGTTGGGCAGCATCTGACGTGGGTGTTCCTCACGTGTATAACGCGCTACTTCTGCTCACGCTGAATGGCAGGGTGCCGTCGTGCCTCGCCGTCCTTGGAGGGAGAGGAGAACGCCCTGGAAATGTAATGTTTAACCTCTCCCCTGCCTGCTATTGACATCTTTCTTCTTCTTTCTTTTTTTTAGGTTGCTGGCAGTGTTTGAATGTTGAGAAGGTACCGTTGTTAAAACTGCATTGTGGGTGGTGGGTTTTGTACAGACGGGTTCATGGGCGATAAGAGGAAGAACAGGTTCTGGTGGGTGACGGCAGGTGTCTGTTGTAGGTGATCCTTGAAGTAAAAGTGCCCAGTTTCTTGCCAAGTTCTTGCCGGGACCTTTTCTCTGTTTGGGCGCTGATGGCTTGTGTTACGTTAGCTCCCGTGATGGTAGGTAGCATGGGGGATGGTAGTTCGCACCGAACTGTCCCCCAGGCTGGGTCGTCGCTTGTCACGGTGCCAGCGGACGATTCACTGTTGCACCTTGTCTGTCCCCATGGAGGGCAGGAGGTTGGCCAGCCCTGAGCTGGGGCACCCACAGCTTGTGCGGGACAGGCGTCCTCACTGCCGCCCTCCAGGGCCCGGACAGACCAGGCAACCCTCCGACCTCCTGTCCCGTGTCCTGCCCAGATAAGTCCCGAGTGCGTCTCAGGGGACACGGGGTTGTCCGGACCAAAGGCAGACAGCACTGTTCGTCGCTTTCCTGGGGACAGTGTTCTGGAGAACTCGACCTGAAGCCGTTGGTGAAACAGTGTTTGCCTGGTCGTAGCTGGGGAAGCTCGTAGCTGCCGAGGTGGAAGGATTTAAATGAGAGACACGCCTCTCGCCAGCTTCCCCGGCTGACGTGGTGCTCAGTGAAACGACGGACTGATGGTCCCCGGGGCCCATGTCACTCAGGAAGTCTCAGGGTCACACTGGAGGTGAGCAGAACAGGCCTCCCTCACCCGTGCAGCCGTGCACGGTGTGCCTGTGAGCTGTCCTCTTCGCTCAGGTGAACCTTGTCCTCTTCGCTCAGGTGAACCTGCAGGGCACAGGTGGTTAGAGAGGAGGGGTCCTGGGGCAGGAGCTGGGCAGGTGGCCGTGGTGAGGCTGTGCTCAGCGGGCTCTGTCTTTGCAGCGATGACGTCCTGCCTGCCATACCTGGTGCTCCTGTGGGGCGCCCTCGGGGTCGCCGACACCGCCAAGATCATCGTAGTGCCGCCCATCATGTTTGAGAGCCACATGTACATCTTCAAGACGCTGGCCGCTGCCCTGCACACACGGGGCCACCGCACCGTGTTCCTGCTGTCAGAGGGCCGCGACATGGCGCCCTCGCCCCACTACGGGCTGTGGCGCTACCCGGGCATCTTCAATAGCTCAGCCTCAGACGCCTTCCTGCAGGCCAAGATGCGCAACATCTTCGCAGGGCGGCTGACGGCCGTGGAGCTGTTTGACATCCTGGACCACTACACGCAGAACTGCGACATGATGCTGGGCAACAGCGCACTGCTGCGGGCGCTGCGGCGGGAGCGCTTCGACCTGCTGCTCGTCGACCCCAACGACATGTGCGGCTTCGTGATCGCGCACCTGCTGGGCGTGCAGTACGCCGTCTTCTCCACCGGCCTCTGGTACCCGGCCGAGGTGGGCGCCCCCGCGCCCCTCGCCTATGTGCCCGAGTTCAACTCGCTGCTCACGGACCGCATGAGCCTGGTGCAGAGGATGAAGAACGTGGGTGTGTACCTGGTGTCGCGGCTGGGGGTGCACCTGCTGGTGCTCCCCAAGTACGAGCGGGTCATGCGGAAACACGGGCTGCTGTCCGGCCGCTCCCTGTATGACCTGGTGCAAGGCTCCAGCCTGTGGATGCTGTGCACCGACGTGGCGCTGGAGTTCCCTCGGCCCACGCTGCCCAACGTCGTCTACGTGGGCGGCATCCTCACCAAGCCGGCTGGCCCGCTGCCCCAGGTAAGGCCCGCACGTCCCTGGACCCGTGTCCAAGGGTCCCCCGTCAGTCTGGGTTTTCAGAAGCATAGGGGTGGCTATTTGAGCAGAAACCCTGCTGAAGGTGGGAGGACAGAGCTCACCTGTCCCCTGATGGGAGGGTCGGGGCCCGGGAGCCCGTCTGTGATGCCTGGGGTCACTTGGCAACGTGGACAGGACACGAGCTGGAGGGGTTCCTGACCCAGCCATCGCTGTGGAGTGTGAGCAGAATGAGGGGAGAAGCTGCCGAGTGGGAGATGTGGGGAGATGGCTAGTGAGTGGGGAGATGTGGGGAGATGGCTAGTGAGTGGGGAGATGTGGGGAGATGACTAGTGAGTGGGGAGATGTGGGGAGATGGCTAGTGAGTGGGGAGATGTGGGGAGACGGCTAGTGAGTGGAGATGTGGGGAGACGGCTAGTGAGTGGGGAGATGTGGGGAGATGACTAGTGAGTGGAGATGTGGGGAGACGGCTAGTGAGTGGAGATGTGGGGAGACGGCTAGTGAGTCGAGATGTGGGGAGACGGCTAGTGAGTGGAGATGTGGGGAGACGGCTAGTGAGTGGAGATGTGGGGAGACGGCTAGTGAGTGGAGATGTGGGGAGATGGCTAGTGAGTGGAGATGTGGGGAGATGGCTAGTGAGTGGGGAGATGACGACTGAGTGGGGAGATGTGGGGAGACGGATAGTGAGTGGGGAGATGACTAGTGAGTGTAGATGTGGGGAGATGGTTAGAGAGTGGGGAGATGACTAGTGAGTGGGGAGATGTGGGGAGATAGATAGTGAGTGGGGAGATGACTAGTGAGTGGAGATGTGGGGAGACGGCTAGTGAGTGGGGAGATGACTAGTGAGTGGAGATGTGGGGAGATGGCTAGTGAGTGGGGAGATGACTAGTGAGTGGGGAGATGTGGGGAGATGGATAGTGAGTGGGGAGATGACTAGTGAGTGGAGATGTGGGGAGACGGCTAGTGAGTGGGGAGATGACTAGTGAGTGGGGAGATGTGGGGAGATGGATAGTGAGTGGGGAGATGACTAGTGAGTGGAGATGTGGGGAGACGGCTAGTGAGTGGGGAGATGACTAGTGAGTGGAGATGTGGGGAGATGACTAGTGAGTGGGGAGATGACTAGTGAGTGGAGATGTGGGGAGATGACTAGTGAGTGGAGATGTGGGGAGAAGACTAGTGAGTGGAGATGTGGGGAGACGGCTAGTGAGTGGGGAGATGTGGGGACATGGCTAGTGAGTAGAGATGGCTAGTGAGTGGAGATGTGAGGAGATGACTAGTGAGTGGAGATGTGGGGAGATGACTAGTGGGTGGAGATGTGGGGAGATGACTAGTGAGTGGAGATGTGGGGAGAGACTAGTGAGTGGAGATGTGGGGAGAGACTAGTGAGTGGAGATGTGGGGAGATGGCTAGTGAGTGGAGATGTGGGGAGACGGCTAGTGAGTGGAGATGTGGGGAGACGACTAGTGAGTGGGGAGATGACTAGTGAGTAGGGAGGTGACTAGTGAGTGGAGATATGGGGAGATGGATAGTGAGTGGGGAGATGGCTAGTGAGTGGAGATGTGGGGAGACGGCTTGTGAGTGGAGATGTGGGGAGACGACTAGTGAGTGGAGATGTGGGGAGACGACTAGTGAGTGGAGATGTGGGGAGACGACTAGTGAGTGGAGATGTGGGGAGACGGCTAGTGAGTGGAGATGTGGGGAGATGGCTAGTGAGTCGGGAGATGACGACTGAGTGGGGAGATGTGGGGAGACGGATAGTGAGTGGGGAGATGACTAGTGAGTGTAGATGTGGGGAGATGGCTAGTGAGTGGGGAGATGACTAGTGAGTGGGGAGATGTGGGGAGATGGATAGTGAGTGGGGAGATGACTAGTGAGTGGAGATGTGGGGAGACGGCTAGTGAGTGGGGAGATGACTAGTGAGTGGAGATGTGGGGAGATGACTAGTGAGTGGAGATGTGGGGAGAAGACTAGTGAGTGGAGATGTGGGGAGACGGCTAGTGAGTGGGGAGATGTGGGGAGATGGCTAGTGAGTAGAGATGGCTAGTGAGTGGAGATGTGGGGAGATGACTAGTGAGTGGAGATGTGGGGAGATGACTAGTGGGTGGAGATGTGGGGAGATGACTAGTGAGTGGAGATGTGGGGAGAGACTAGTGAGTGGAGATGTGGGGAGAGACTAGTGAGTGGAGATGTGGGGAGACGGCTAGTGAGTGGAGATGTGGGGAGACGACTAGTGAGTGGAGATGTGGGGAGACGACTAGTGAGTGGAGATGTGGGGAGACGGCTAGTGAGTGGGGAGATAACTAGTGAGTAGGGAGGTGACTAGTGAGTGGAGATGTGGGGAGATGGATAGTGAGTGGGGAGATGGCTAGTGAGTGGAGATGTGGGGAGACGACTAGTGAGTGGAGATGTGGGGAGACGGCTAGTGAGTGGGGAGATGACTAGTGAGTAGGGAGGTGACTAGTGAGTGGAGATGTGGGGAGATGGATAGTGAGTGGGGAGATGGCTAGTGAGTGGAGATGTGGGGAGACGGCTAGTGAGTGGAGATGTGGGGAGACGACTAGTGAGTGGAGATGTGGGGAGATGACTAGTGAGTGGAGATGTGGCGAGACGGCTAGTGAGTGGAGATGTGGGGAGACGGCTAGTGAGTGGAGATGTGGGGAGACGACTAGTGAGTGGAGATGTGGGGAGATGACTAGTGCGTGGAGATGTGGGGAGACAACTAGTGAGTGGAGATGTGGGGAGATGGCTAGTGAGTGGGGAGATGTGGGGAGATAACTAGTGAGTGGAGATGTGGGGAGACGGCTAGTGAGTGGAGATGTGGGGAGATGACTAGTGAGTGGAGATGTGGGGAGACGACTAGTGAGTGGAGATGTGGGGAGATGACCAGTGCGTGGAGATGTGGGGAGACAACTAGTGAGTGGAGATGTGGGGAGACGGCTAGTGAGTGGGGAGATGTGGGGAGATAACTAGTGAGTGGAGATGTGGGGAGATGGCTAGTGAGTGGAGATGTGGGGAGACGGCTAGTGAGTGGGGAGATGTGGGGAGAGACTAGTGAGTGGAGATGTGGGGAGAGACTAGTGAGTGGAGATGTGGGGAGACGACTAGTGAGTGGAGATGTGGGGAGACGGCTAGTGAGTGGAGATATGGGGAGATGACTAGTGAGTGGGGAGATGTGGGGAGACGGCTAGTGAGTGGAGATGTGGGGAGACGGCTAGTGAGTGGGGAGATTTGGGCAGATGGCTAGTGAGTGGGGAGATGACTAGTGAGTGGAGATGCGGGGAAACGGATGCCGAGTGGGTGTGGTTTTGCTTTAATGAAACCCAGTCCCCTCTGTGAGCAGGTCCCTGTCTGTCCGGGGCCCTTAGGTATTAAATGTGAATGTAGGTCCCAGCCGGTGTTGCTCAGTGGTTAGAGTGCTGGCCCTGCACTGAACGGTCATGGGTTCGATTTCTGGTCAGGGGCACGTACCTGGGTTGCAGGCTCCATCCCCGCCCTGGCCCGGGAGGCAGCAGTTGGAAGTGAGGACATGTAGTCCTAGTAGGTGTTCTCGCAGCAGTCGGAAGTGAGGACATGTAGTCCTAGTAGGTGTCCTCGCAGCTGTCGGTGGCTTCGCAGGGGGATGAAGGCAGCGTGAAGGCATCGTGCGTTTACCCAAAATGAACGCATTTCCACTGCTGATTCCTAGGTGGGTTCCCACTGGCTGAGAGGCTTAGGCCCTGTGGGTCGCAATCTCGGCCACATCACCCCTGAATTGTGGGGTGTCTGGAGGTGCTGCTGAACCAGTCCGTGGGAGCCTCGCTCCTGTGCCCAGGTGGTGTCCCCGTCTAGCCCACTCCCGGGGCCACGGCAGCTCTCAGTACGTGGTTCGTATTAAATGACCGGCGTCAAACGGAATTGTTGCCAAATGCGAGGTCCTCGGCACAGCCCTGTCAGTGTCACAGCGTCACCTGTCTGCCCCGAGTGTCGGATGCATCCCACCTGCAGCCCCAGCAGCCGTCCAGGTCCGTCCCGCAGTGAATCAGAGCAGCCGCCATGCCACTGACAATGAGACAAGGTCCCGTCTACTTCCCTCTGCGTGAACTGACCTGGTCTCTCATGTGTCAGAGCGGGGACTGTGGCTGCCGTGGCTGCAGAGGTGACCTGGGTGCCCTGGCCCTGGTATGCTGTGCCCAAGGTCAGCAGGCTCAGGGGCGCCCTCCTCCTCCCTGCACCCTGAGGTCAGCAGGCTCATGGGTGTCCTTCTCCTCCCTGCACCCCAAGGTCAGCCGGCTCAGGGGTGTCCTCCTCCTCCCTGCACCCCAAGGTCAGCCGGCTCAGGGGTGTCCTCCTCCTCCCTGCACCCTGAGGTCAGCAGGCTCAGGGGCGCCCTCCTCCTCCCTGCACCCTGAGGTCAGCAGGCTCCGGGGCGCCTTCTCCAGCTCTAGAGATGGGGAATTTGGTCGTAGGGACAGACACAGATGAGAGAGGCAGAGGTAAGAGACCGAGGCGGGGTCAGGAGCCCGTCTGTCATTCTGTCCTTCCCCAGGATGGCTGGGGGGACACTGAGTGGCTGGTTTCTTGGACTTGCCGCCTGTGAGCAGATCAGGTGTGAGAAGTGTGAAACCAGGGGCACAGGGTATGTTCTGTCCCTCGCTGTGGCATGGCCTGTGGCTTCCCCGTGATGCAGGGCGTGTGTCCACGGAGACGCTCGTCCCAACGCAGCCCCTGTGGGCCTTCTCCGGACACGCTGTGGAGAGGCTGTGCTACCCCACCAGGTGTGCAGCGGCTCAGCACCTGCCTCGGAGCTCATTGGTTGGAGTGTCGGCTTCTCAGCGCGTCATTTAATCCTAGGCTGCGTCCCTGTGGTCAGCTCCTCCTTTCTCGCTGTTACTTCCTCAGGTGGTTGTTTGGTTCCTCGCTGGTCGCGTCCCGCACACACCCTGCTGTGGAGTGTGCTCTTGTGTCCTTCACTCTCGTCTGGGCTCCGCTCGGGCCCCCGGGCTCCGGCCCACGCTCTGAGCTGGTCCCTCAGGCCCTCATTCTGGGCCGGTCCCTCCAGGTCCTCCCTCTGCGCAGTCCCTCCAGGTCCCTGCAGGCTGAGCTCGGCACCTGCGGGCTCGTGCGAAATGTGCTCGCGGGGTTCCGCACAGGTGTTGTGGGTTGAGTGCGTATTTTGTCTTCCTTCTGTGGGGAGAAGCCATTGCCCGCCTCTAGTGAGCACCGGGCACACATTAAATACGTCCTTTTTTCACTTAGAGCACTGGGTCTGGGCAGGCAGGTCGGCGAGTCCAGCTGAGCCGGTCTGTGCAGGTGCCTCTCAGTCATGTTCACGGGTGCAGGTGGCAGGGCAGATCGGCAGGTGGAAGGGGTTCCAGCTCACACAGCGAGCTTGGACTTCCAGCAGACCCTGCACAGTCATCAGAAATGCTGTTCACAGTCATCAGAAATGCTGTATTTGATTTCTAAAAAGCATGATTAAAATTGAAACCATCATTTGGTTTTATTTTGCACGATACAGAAAATGCAGTTTTTCAGAGAAGATAATTGAATTGCCACTTTTATGGGGGGGATGTTTTTCCCTTGGATTGGAATCTTACAGAGAATCACACAAAACACACCAAGCCAGATACACAATTTGGTTTCTCATCACCTTAAAAGTTGTGTCTTTCCCCTTTTGGTTATATGGAATTTTTAAAAAGATTTTGTAAAGTATGTTATCGCTAAAGGCAAACATTAAAATAGGAAAATGCTTAAAGCCTTTGCAGATTCGGTTTCATTTTGGGGAAGTTCATGCTTAGTTGGAAAGTATAGAGAGCAGTAGGAAGTAAGGAATTTTCCACTCTGCCACGAAGCTTAGGTGCCCAGAACTTGGCGCAGTTCCAAACACACATTCCTCGGGGGGGGGGGGGGGGGCAATGATTGGAGGCGCCTGCGGCTCACCTGTTCTCCGTTCACATTCCTCCAGCAATGCGCTTGCTCTCTTCACTTCTTTTTTGCAACCTACGGCTATTTAAGTCTTAAGTAACTTGTCCCGTAAGTAAAACCTCACGTAAGACGCACTCACTGGCTTTACGATGGAAAGGGCAGACGTTTGTGCAGACAGGTGTGGTTTGGGCCACTAGGCTGTCTAGCTGTTCTCGGGAAGTGATTCGCGTGCTGATTACGCACACCTGTGCCATCGACGGGGCCAAGTCCATTTCCCAGAACGGACACGGGCTGCCTGTAGTCACGTCTGATGCAGAGAGTGTAGTGTATCTGCCTGGACGTGCGTGGTGACACAGCCAAAACTGGTGTTAGTTATGATGTTGGATGGAAACGGTTTGGAGCAGTTGCCGTGTGAGGTCACCTGACTTGGTTCCCAAGGCTGCTTCCCTTCTGGTGCAGTTGCTCCCCCACAGAGACATGGATGGGACACGCGTGTCGTTGCTCTCACGTGGAGAACTCTGCCCTCTCAGCTGGCAGGGCCCGAGCCCCGGTTCTCAGAGCCGAGGTTTGTGGTTGCTGCCAGCTGGGGCCACAGCTGTGCCCGCGTCTCCTCGTGCCCGGACTCAGCAATGAGTGTCCCGGCTGGACACAGCCCCAGGGCCCTGGACACAGTGCGCTTTGTGTGAGAAGACAGACAGTGACCCGCACACGGCAGAGGCTCCAGGGATAGCGGTTGTGCCGAGTGTGGCGCAGGTCCTGGTCAGGGGCACGTTAACGAAGTGCTTTAACGAAGTGCTTTCCTTTAACCTGCAGAGAGTGACTATCAATGCCGCCCTTTAAGGAGACCCGCCCCAGCCAACTGCCAGGCGCACGCATGGCCTTCTACGATCTCTCCTTTCCCTCATTCTGCTCCCCTTCATCTCCCAACCCGACCCCCAAACCCAGAGCCCCCCACGCCCTGCCCTGGACCCGCCGCCTCGCCTTGGGGACCCGTCCTTTCTCTCTCTGAGCCTCGGCACCGAGCAGAGAGCGCCCGAGGCCTCAGTGCTCGGTGCTGACAGCGCCCGCTGCCTGGTTACTTTCCGGGTCCTGAATATTTTATACTGAAACTGGAGGCCAGGAGGCAGGAAGACACGGGTCAGAAGAATCAATACCAGCGGCCGGTCTGCTCAGTGAAGGGCAGAGGTGCAGTGCCAGGCGCGCGGGCACACCGCGTGTGTCCCCAGCCCCGGGCCTCACCGCCCACGCACACGAGTGACCGTGCCTGAAGGCCCGCCCTTCTCCGGGAAGGCGGTGACACATGGCCTTTTAACTGCTCACAGCCAGCACCCGAGGGACAGTGGCCGAGTGCAAGGGATCGGGACTGTGGCCCCACGCGGGCTGCTGCGCCGGGTGCGCCTCCCTGTGCTTCAAGGGGGAGTAGGCGGCACCCGCTGCCTGAGACGCGGGGGGAGCAGGAGACACCGCGGTGCACATGAAACGTTCACATCGCAGTTCTGTCGGAAACGCGTCCTCCCTCAGAAGGAAGCACTGGGGAGTTCGGAGGTGCTGGTCGACTCTGGGTGAGCCACACTCCTCATCGGTGTTGCTCCAGCCTCGGGGACCTGCTCGCTCCACCTCCCCGGGTACCAAGCCCACATCCCACCACAGTGGGTGGAGGCACGCCAGCCCCACGCCGAGACCTGTGCCCCTCCTGCCGGCACGGTGCCCGTCTCAGGCCGCACTGTGTGCACGTGAGGGGAGAAGGGTGTTTGGCATCAGAGGCTCCTGGAAGGCGGATTGCAATCACACCTGTGTGTCTAGAGCAGTGGTCGGCAAACTGCGGCTCGCAAGCCACATGCGGTTCGTGAGCTGCGGTTTGCCGCTTTGTTGACTAATGAGTTTGCCGACCACTGGTCTAGAGCATGTTGTAAAGCATGTAGACACCTGTGTATCTGGAGCATGTTGTAAAGCATGTAGACACCTGTGCGTCTGGAGCATGTTGTAAGGCATGTAGACACCTGTGCGTCTGGAGCATGTTGTAAAGCATGTAGAAACCTGTGCTCTAGAGCATGTTGTAAAGTCATGGAGGACGGGATGCATGTGGAGAGCTGCAGGTCAGTCACACGCCACGTGAAACAGTGACTGTGAGCAGTGCCTCCCTGGCTGAGATGCGCTGCGCTGTCAGGTAATGTTGAGTGGAGATCGGGTTTTGGTGCCATTTCTCCCGGAACGCCAGGCCAGACGGGCTCTTTCTGGCCTCTCCCTCCTCTGGACCACGGCCAGAAGCGAAAGAGCAAGTTGAAAGGCACTTGAGAAGCCAAAGCACATGCCCAGGTGTCGGACTAGCTCGTGCCCTTGACTCACTGTGGACCCCGTGAGGCCGCCTCCCGGCGCTGACTCCCTCCGACTGCATCTCCACGCCAGGCGGACGGGAAACAGCAAGCACGTGTCCGAGGCTGGTGTCCTGGCTCCGCGAGGAGTGACCGTGTGAGCACAGAACAGGAAAAGGAGAACAACTTTATGTGAAAGAGCCACTTAGTGCCGCGGCCTGAGGCCGTCTGTGCTCCGCGCTGTGACCAGGAAGGCGGCCGATGGGTCTTTCACAAGGACTTCCTGCCCTGGGTCCACCTGTCACACGATCCACCCGTCACGTGATCCACTCATCACGTGACCCATCCGTGACGTGGTCTGAACTTGGGTTTGGGCTCCGAAGCTCCTTCATCACTTTGGCCATGGCCTCGTACCATGTGCTGGTTCCTTCACTTAGTGACCAGTGTTTGCTGTGTGCCTCCCACGCACAGGTGCCACCCATGCTGGGACAGGTGCCACGTGCAGGTCCCGCCTACACTGGGACGATGCCGTGCGCCGATGCCGTCCACGTGCAGATGCTGTGTGCAGGTGCCGTCCACGTGCAGATGCTGTGTGCAGGTGCCGTCCAGGTGCAGGTGCCGTGTGCAGGTGCCGTCCACGTGCAGATGCTGTGTGCAGGTGCCGTCCAGGTGCAGGTGCCGTGCGTAGGTGTGGTCCGTGCTCTTAGGTTACCTTCTGGCAGTTTCATGGTTTTGCATTTCACATTTCAGCCTGTGATCCATTTTGACGTAATGTTGAAGGTGTGAGGTCTGTGTCTAGCTTCATGTTTTGCACGTGGCTGTCCAGTGGCTCCAGCACCGTTGGCTGAGCACCTGGTCTTCGCTCCTGTGTGGGAGGTGGGTTGGCTGTGGTTATGGGTCTATTTCTGGGCTCTGTTCATCCCGTTGATCTGCGGTCTGTTCTCACATCAGTACCCCTGTCCAGTTCCTGTAGCGTCAGTCACAGTGAGGCTGGCCAGCCCTCCGCTCTGTCCCCGTCAGTACCCCGTCCCGATTCCTGTAGCCTCACAGCTGGCCATGGAGCTGGTCAGCCTCAGCCCTCCGCTCGGTCCCCGTCAGTACCCCGTCCCGATTCCTGTAGCCTCACAGCTGGCCATGGCGCTGGTCAGCCTCAGCCCTCCGCTCGGTCCCCGTCAGTACCCCGTCCCGATTCCTGTAGCCTCACAGCTGGCCATGGCGCTGGTCAGCCTCAGCCCTCCGCTCGGTCCCCGTCAGTAGGTGGAGATGACCGGGGGCTTTGCCTCCACAGCACCGTTAGGCTCAGTTTGTCGGATCACAGCGTGACTCGCTGGGGGTTGATTCCAGGGTGTTGAACCTGAAGGTGGAGATGGAGGCACTGACATCTGACAGTGTTGCCCCCGCCTGTCCCCAAATGTGACGCCCTCGGCTTCGGGCGTCAGGGTCCTGCATGTTTTGTTAGGTGCTACCTGAGCATCTCACGCTTGGAGGTGCCAGTTCAGCCGGCACTGTTTAATTCCAGGTCCCGCTGTCCATAGCTGGCACCAGGACAGGGGTTGCCTTGTCTTTGACCCTCGCAGCCTGCAACCTTGTCACCATCGCTTCTTCGTACTGGGAGGTTTTGGTCGATTCTTTTCCACTTTCTACAGAGAGGATCATTTCTCGGCTCTCTCTTCGCAGTCGGTACATTTTTATCTCCTTCTCTTGTGCTGCTGCGTTGGTGAGACCTGTGTGGTGCTGAGCGCAGTGGGGACGGGGCGTCCTGCCCGTCCCTGATCGGAATGGGGAGCCTGCTCCTCTCACTCGGCACAGGTCAGCGATCCGGTGTTGTCCGTGGAACTCACCGCGTCCAGGAGCTGGGCTCTTCCTGGTTGGCTGAGCTCTCACCATGATTGGGGGTTAGATGTCATCAGACGCTTCTGCTGAGCGTATTGATGGGATGGTGAGATGGTTGGGGTTTAGCCTGTGATTAACTTTATTAATTTATTTTTCAATCAGCAATGAAACACCTTGCCTGCGTGGGTTTATTCGTTTTTGAGACTGTAAAACACATGCAGTTAAACCTGAAGGAATTATAGAGTCGAAATTTCTCCCTTTACTGAATTATTAGTCTTCTCTTCCTTTGCAAATGGACAGAAAAACAAAAGTGAGCAGTCGTCTATTTCTCCATCCACCTGTGTGCACGGCATCAATTACCACAGGAGGTCACGTAAGCGTGTCCTTGTGCCGTCGCGAGGTGAAGGTCAGTCGTTCTGAGGCACCAGGCATTCCCCTGGAGGGGAAGAGACAGGCCTCACTGAGGGAGAGGAGGGAGCAGACGGGCCCAGAGCTACCCACACGCTCTGTCCTGTCCCCTGTTAGAGTCGCCGCCGTGGCCGAAGACACGCTAACGTCCGGTGCACGTGCGGCTGGTGGGAGACCGGCCTCTTCAACGTCATTAACCCCGTGGAACGTGTTCTGCATTTGTGCCTGAGCTTCCGGGGCCTGGAGCTGCGGTGCCTCACGTGTGCCGGGGTCTCCGCCCGCGCGGTGTCGGCAGGTACACCGGACAGGGCGAGCAGAGCGCGCTGCCCGCACGGGCCAGGCCCTCGGCACCCGGGGCCACGGGGGGGACGTTCTGTCATCGTTTATTTAGTTAGGACTTGATCATTGTGTCTTTTCAATTTTTTCAATACGAGATTCTTTGGCTAAGCTTGTTTTTTGCTTTTTTTAACCGATCGGTGAGGCTGAGGGTACGTTGCTTCCTGAATTCCTCTCATGAGTTCCACCTGCTGAGCCGCGGTGTGACTAGCTCATCGCCTTCAGGGCGGCAGGTGCGGTGACCTGGCCGTGCAGCTCAACCAATGAGACGTCACGTTCCCTCTGATGTCACCTCTCTCGTGGCTTTTTGAGGTTGTAAGCAAACCAATGTAAGTTTGCTGTTCGGTTTCTGTTGGTACATGAGAAACACATGTTTATTTAAAAAGCCATGCCGTGCCTTGGCCGGTGGCTCAGTGGTTAGAGCATTGGTGTCTGGGGTTTGATTCCCTGCACATACCTGGGCTGCAGGTTCCCCGCCCCGGTTGGGGCACGTGTGGGAGGCAACCAATTGATGTGTCTCTCTCACGTCTGTTTCTCTCTTTCTCCCTCTCTCTCTCCCCCTCCCACCTCCCTTAAACTCTCTCCTGGAATCAGTGGAAAAAATATCCTAAGGTGAGGATGAACAAAAAACAAAAACAGCTGCGTGACTCCCTGCGGCCCCAGGGGGTGTGTTCTGCCTCGGGCTCTGCTCTGAGGGCCACGGGCGTCACGGAGGGAGAGTCAGAGCCACTGATTCAGACGGCGGGGACAGTCACTTGGGTGTCACCGCTCCGGACTGGCCCCGGGTGACCGGCTGAGCCCGGGTGACCGGCTGTCAGGGCCGCAGGGCCCTCTGCGCAGGGACGGGGCTCCTGCCGAGACTGCGGGTGACTCAGGCTGCTCCCGGGGGGCTGCCGTTGCATGTTGACTGGGCACTGGCCGCCCGGGGCCCACGACTGTCCCAGGTGAAGGCTCCCCCTGGTGTGAGCGGCTCTGCGAGGCGCCATGACTGTGGGCGTCACTGCGGACCGTCCCTCTCCCTCTGAACTCTGCGCCCTCGGGAGGCAGGGCGGCGTCCAGGCTCTGGTCCTTGCTGTTGCACTTGACCTGGGTGCGTGGTCTCCGTTGGCTTTGAGGACTTAGCCTGTGAGAACCACCTGTCAGGTGACAGGAGCCCAGGATGAACTTGCCATAAATTAAGGTCTTTTTCTACTTTTCCTGCTGGCCCTGGCCCCTGCCCTTCCCTGACCGTGTTCCTCGCTCGCTTCATGGTGGGTTTTCTTTGTGGACAGCAGGTTCTCTGCTGTCCTGCTGGGCACCCGCCTCTCTGCCCCGAGGGCTCCTCACGCTGCCACCTCTGCTGTCTCTGATGCCAGGACCTTCCCCACCTGCCCCTCGACCCAGGTCCCCCAGGACGGGTCCCAGGTTGGCCTCGCCAAGTTCACGGACTGCCAGCGCCAGCTCCCTGTGGGCCCTGTGGGTGAGGCTCTCGGAGCTGCAGGACCCGAGGCCCTCGCCAGCAAGCCTCCTCGCCGCTGTTCCCGAGGGAATGACCCCCTGTACCTCGCGCTCTCGTGGGGGTGGGCACCCCAGTTTCCTTGGGCCACAAAGGCACTAAGTCACCAGGGCCAGGCAGCGTGAGCCACTGAGAGTGCCGGAAGCCTCTTCTCGTCCCCTCTGCCACCACAGCCCTGTCCCCTCCGCCCCTGACGCCTCTTCTTGGAGATGCTACTGCAGCCTCTTTCTCCGGCCACGTTTCTCTCCATAGCACGCCTCAGCTCTTGGGTGGGACGCTCAGACTGTCCAGCTCGAAGGCTGGTTTCCTGTGGATGCAGGTTCCTTCCTGTCCCCTCGCCCAGACCCGCTCAGAGGCAGCACGCCTCCAGGTCTGTCGTCAGCAGCGCCTGGGCGGGATCGAGGACGTGCCTTTGTCATCCCCACGTGTCCACTGGAACAAAGTGATGCCCACAGACGTCACTGGAATGTGGGAGGGGTGGGCCTGGTGGGGCTCCGTGGACCCGGGCCATTTGGGAAATGCCAAATCCTCAAGGCATCGGCCACGTGCCTTTCATTTTTTTATTTATTATTTTCCCGTTATTTTAAAATATATTTTTATTATTAATTTCAGAGAGGAGGGGAGAGGGCGAGAGACACAGAAACATCAACGATGAGAGAGAATCATGGATCGGCTGCCTCCTGCACGCCACACATGGATCGAGCCCACAACCCAGGCATGTGCCCTGACCGGGAATCGAACCGTGACCTCCTGGTTCCTAGGTTGACGCTCAACCACTGAGCCACGCCGGCCGGGCTCCCACCTGCCTTGTAAACTTACGCGGGAGGCATAATGTCCCTGCAGTGCTCAGCGCACCTGCAGCTGTTGCAGGTTCCACAGATGCACGTCACGGTGGAAACACACATGCAGGTCACAGGAGGAGGAGTCACACGTGCGCCTTTGGGACAGACCCATGGTAACTCGATGGCGCTCGTCTAGTGAACGTCATTGTCAGCCCAGACGGAGAGGAGGCCGGTGATGGTGCTGAGTGGGCACAAGTCGTGGGCAGCTTGGGGGCTGTGGCCTGTAGGCGTTGATGGTTTGCTGAGGGGAGGACGTCGGGGTACATAGAGCTTTATAACAAGTTTAACGTGAACAGTCTGATGAGCGCTACACAGTCCTGTCCAAGAAGAGAAGTTACAGAGTAAATTCTTCAATTGGCCCAGGTCAGAGGCTGAGGTAGAAGGTGGCGTCTGCCCTGCTGAGGGCCCTGCGTGTGGACAGAGGGAGGGACGAGCCCGGACACGGGGGTCAGTGTGAAAGGTCACCTGTGTGGGCAGGTGCTGGCTGGCAGTGGATAGAGTGTGGCTCGGGCATGTGGGGGGCAGATAGGCCAGGTGGTTGGACTGGTGAGAAGTTTAGTTATTCTCGTGGGTAAAGTCAGGAAGTTGTGTTGAGAACTGGAGCACTGAATGGACGGGGCCTGCATGGACGGGGCCTGTGTGGACGGGGCCTGCGTGGACGGGGCCTGCGTGGACCGGGCCTGTGTGGACGGGGCCTGCGTGGACGGGGCCTGCGTGGACCAGGCCTGTGTGGACGGGGCCTGCGTGGACGGGGCCTGCGTGGACGGGGCCTGCGTGGACCGGGCCTGTGTGGACGGGGCCTGAGTGGACGGGGCCTGCGTGGACGGGGCCTGCGTGGACCGGGCCTGAGTGGACGGGGCCTGAGTGGACCGGGCCTGAGTGGACCGGGCCTGAGTGGACGGGGCCTGCGTGGACGGGGCCTGAGTGGACCGGGCCTGAGTGGACGGGGCCTGAGTGGACCGGGCCTGAGTGGACGGGGCCTGAGTGGACCGGGCCTGAGTGGATGGGGCCTGCGTGGACGGGGCCTGAGTGGACGGTACCTGAGTGGACCGGGCCTGAGTGGACGGGACCTGCGTGGACCGGGCCTGCGTGGACCGGGCCTGAGTGGGCGGAGCCTGAGTGGACGGTACCTGAGTGGACGCGACCTGCGTGGACCGGGCCTGAGTGGACGGAGCCTGAGTGGACCGGGCCTGAGTGGACGGGACCTGCGTGGACCGGGCCTGCGTGGACGGGGCCTGAGTGGACGGGGCCTGAGTGGACGGTACCTGAGTGGACGCGACCTGCGTGGACCGGGCCTGAGTGGACTGGGCTTGAGTGGACCGAGTCCAGCAGGGCTGTGCTCGCTGCTCCAGATCGGGCGGTGACTGTGTGAGGGCCCAGGAGCCAGAGAGAAGCCACTGGCGAGACAGGAGCTAGGGGGCCGCGGTGCGGATACGCACTGGGGCTGCTGTGACGTGAGCTAGAGGGGACCCACGTCGGCTCACAGAGGTGACGGAGGTGGGACAGCCCATGTCCCCTCGGTGGGCTGAGGTTCCCTTCCCGCCGGGGGTGCCCTGTAGTGTCATCTTTCTGTCGGCTCGGCCCGGAAGGTTCTGGAAGGCTGGCACTGGCCGAGGCTCCACCCAGAAACGCTCGCCCCTGGACGAGCCTCTGCCTGGCCCCTCTGGGTCCCGGCTTCCTGAGAGGCTGTAGGAATCCCCGTCTGCAGGGGTGACATGGGGGGCAGATGGGGCCGGGTCCTCATTGTCTGGGCCACGCACCCCAGCGGACCCCTCTCCGGCTGGCTCCCGGCCTCCCACTCTGCCAAGTGGAGAACACACACACAACTTGCAGGCACCGTGCTACCAGGTGCTGAAACTGATGAGGGTTTGACCCTGAGGATGACAATGAGAGAGTTCCTAGAATGTTTGGTCAGTATCCCCGGTGAGGAGATGGCTGAGTTGACACTATTCTGGAGGACACATGACGAGGGTTTACAGTAAACTGAGATGGTACTGGGATGAAATGACCACATGTGCACGGGCGGAGGGGAGACTCGCTTCTCGGCCACCTGTCCCGGTTTCCGTTCTCCTACGGAACTCGCTCTGGCCTCCTGTCTTCCACGGGCGGCCAGACACCTGCAGCGAGCCGGCCGCGCGGTGAGGAACCGTGGCACCGAGGCTCCCAGGCCTCCCGGCCGGCCCTCCTCAGGCTGGTCTTCCGGGCTGGGCGTGTCCTGGGGTCAGGAGGTCGCTGTGGGCCCTGCTGGCCTGTGCGGAGTTTGGACGGTCGGACTCAGACGTGAAGCCCTTCCCGCCTGGAACGTGGGGTGGCCCGGGCCTGGCAGGGGCTCCGTGGGCCGAGGCCGTCGGAGGAGGTGGGGCGGCCCGGCATCAGAGTGGTGTTGTTCGGAGACTTGTATGCGTGGTTCTGTGTCCCCCCGGTGGAGCGGATTGAGCGAAGGCCACCAGGGCCTTTGATGGGGTCCCTGGGCCGGGACTGCAGGCAGGGCCCCGACTGTCCACGGCCCAGCATCCTGACTCGCGGGCCGTGTTCTCGTTAGTGCTGTGGACAGACACCCAGCTCATGTGTCCCGTGGGCGCACTGACCCGGAGCCTCTTTCTCTGACCTCGACAGCCTGCTCGCCGTCGGCCGTGACCTCCATGTGGTCACAGAGAACGTCCGCTGTTTCCCGGGACGGAGGCGTTTCCTCCAGGCAGGCCCCGAGGTTTCGCAGCTGGACTGGAGTCTAAAAAGGAGGCATTTCGTTAAAATGCCCAGGATTCTCTGTTAGCTCAGCTTCTGGGAAAAGACAGTCTCGTTTACCTAGTGAACGGAAGGAAAGTAAGGAAATGTGCGTGTGGTCTTTGTACGGATGGCCATTGAGAGACCTGGGCAGTGAGTGCCCCCAGTCTCACGCGACGGCGACCTCACGTGAGGCGTGTCCGGCGGGAGGGCCGCGGGCGTGGGCAGGGGAGGGTCCCGGGCGGGCATGGTAAGTGAGGGCTGTAGGAGGACGCGGGGCAGCGGGCTGTGGGGAGTGAGCGGTAACGGGTCAGACCCGACGGGAGGTCAGTCCCGGGGCGCTGCGGCCACACTGGAGAGGTGCGCTCTCTGAGGGCCGAGTTCTCGTTCGTTTGCTCTTCCACTCGCCCGCTGCCTGGGAGACAGGTGGGCGCTGGGTGGTGTTTGCCGAGTCGGCGAGTGGACCCGACACGCCCGAGCGCTGGGCCCCTGGATACCCGTCCGCTGGCCTGTTTTCAGCAGAACCGGGAACGGTCGGCCGACGGACCGCCGACGAGCAGCAAGCGTGGCCACCTCCCCACCGCACCCCACCCGCCCTCAGCCTCATGTTGCCCAGAGCTCGGATCTCTCGTTCCCCAGGCACCAGGCTCTCCTGCAGCAGAAGTCGGATCTGACCCCACCTCTGGGCGGGTTTTTCTTTTCGGGTGGGATTTTCAGCTCCTCCCACCCGGGCGTCCTCCCCACACTGCCCTCTGGGTGCCTCTCCGCCTGTGGTCACGGCCGGGTGATGTCGGCCCTGCGGTTTCCTGAAGGTCTTGGGAGCCTTGGACACGGAACTCCCTTCAGGCCGGGGTTTCGAATTTTGCTTCCGTAGTCACTGTCGCAGCGAAAAGAGAAAGAGCCGACTGGGAGAGAGCCAAGATGCCAGGACCCGGTGGAAAGGAAGACGCATCCTTTCTCCCGGAGGCTCGCTGGGGGCCGGCTCCCCCGAGAGCTGGATCCAGCCGCCACCCTCACCGTGGCTGGGCCGCCTCCGCAGGCCGCTTGGCCAACCCACTGGGATGCTCTTAGAAACTGCGGAGCATCCTGAGACACGGCAGCTGGGTGCGCTGACACTGTGTGCACGCCCTTTGCCGTGTGTGCGTGATCAGTCCGCCATGTGTGTGTGTGTGTGTGTGTGTGATCAGTCCGCCATGTGTGTGTGTGTGTGTGTGATCAGTCAGCCGTGTGTGTGTGTGTGTGTGTGTGTGTGTGTGTGTGATCAGTCCGCCGTGTGTGTGTGTGTGTGTGTGTGTGTGATCAGTCCGCCGTGTGTGTGTGTGTGTGTGTGATCAGTCCGCCATGTGTGTGTGTGTGTGTGTGTGTGTGTGATCAGTCCGCCGTGTGTGTGTGTGTGTGTGTGTGTGTGTGATCAGTCCGCCGTGTGTGTGTGTGTGTGTGTGTGTGTGTGTGATCAGTCCGCCCTGAGAAACCTAAAGTGCCCGTGCAGAGCACCCACAACCGCTTCCTCCTTTCTCTGTGTGGCCACCGGCTCTGGCCACGGTCCTGCTGCGAGTGAGATGTCATCCTGGGAACGGGTGACCTCATGGGTGACCTCATGTGGCAAAGCCGTTTCAGACCCCCGCGGCCCCTCTGAGGTGCAGTCAGCACTTCTGAGGGGAGAAAGCGGGGTTCGGAGGCCCCGGCGGGCTGGGGGTGTCACCCAGCGGCTCTGAGCTGGGTTCCACCAGGGCCTGTGCCAGTCACGCCCACAAGACAGCGGTGGCCGTCCCGTGCTGACCGGTGGCTCTGTGCTCCCGAAGGCGCTTTGTCAGGGCGCGTTGTCGTGTGCTGAGTGCCGGTTGGCTCAGCAGCATCACAGATCCCTCTGTCCCGCGGGGGGTGAGGGCCTCCTCCACCACAGCCTTCATGACCCCCTCGCCCACTGACTGCGAGTGGCTGCCGCCCGCCTGGCCTCAGTGGGACAGTTTGCACATGGGACACGGAATGGGAACGAGGCCGAGTCCCCTCGGGCAGGACACGCTCTGGTCCGGGCAGGACCTTCCCCAGGACGACAGGCCCAAGGACCACTTCCCGACACGCTCCCTCACGCTCCTGGGGTGTAGGTTGGGGTTGCTGGCGCCATCGGACAGATGGTTGCGGCAGCTGGCTGTCCCCAGGCCTGCGCGGGCCCCAGGCTCTGGTGTCTAGGGCTCAGCCCCGAAGTTCTTAGTTCTTCCACTGGGCCTGCAGCTCATCTCCCCCAGTCCCCTCCCCTCCTCCCCAGTCCCCTCCCCTCCTCCTCACAGTCCCCTCCCCTCCTCCCCACAGTCCCCTCCCCTCCTCCCAGCAGTCCCCTCCCCTCCTCCCCAGTCCCCTCCCCTCCTCCCCACAGTCCCCTCCCTTCCTCCCCGCAGTCCCCTCCCCTCCTCCCAGCAGTCCCCTCCCCTCCTCCCCAGTCCCCTCCCCTCCTCCCCACAGTCCCCTCCCCTCCTCCCCACAGTCCCCTCCCCTCCTCCCCGCAGTCCCCTCTCTCCTCCCCCACAGTCCCCTCTCTCCTCCCCCACAGTCCAGTCCCCTCCTCCCCCACAGTCCCCTCCTGCCTCCCCACAGTCCCCTCCCCTCCTCCCCCACAGTCCCCTCCCCTCCTCCCCACAGTCCCGTCCCCTCCTCCCCACAGTCCCCTCCCCTCCTCCCCCACAGTCCAGTCCCCTTCTCCCCGCAGTCCCCTCCCCTCCTCCCCCACAGTCCAGTCCCCTCCTCCCCCCCAGTCCCCTCCCCTCCTCCCCACAGTCCCCTCCTCCCCACAGTCCAGTCCCCTCTGACCTCAGAGCCCTGTCCCCTCCGCCCCCGCAGCCCTGGGGCCGGCTGCTTCCCGGCACAGTCTATAGGGGTTTCCATTGTCTTTGGAGGGGACCTGAGTGTATCAGCAAGACTCACGCCCGGACTCTCCCGTGCACAGCTCACGCTCCGCTGCCATGCCTTCTCAGTACTTCCTGGTCCCCCTCTCAGGACCCTCCTGGCTGATGCTGCCTGGTGTTGAGGAGGGTATGCCATTGGGCGTGGCTGCTCCGGGCTCGCTCTGGCTCCGTCTCCTGGGCCAGGCTGCCCGCTCCTCCTGAAGGCACCCCCTTCCGGCCCCTCTCGCCTCCTGCCCCATGACTGACCCATGGCATCCGTGTAATCATGGGGGACGGGAAGCGTGTTGCTGTGTGAGGGCCCCGTCGTGGAAACAGGCCGGTCTGTGCACCCCCAGCACTTGGCTGGGCCACGCGTGTGAGCCACGTGTCCCACGGCGGACCTCAGACAGCTGGCCTGCCTCACCCTGCGGGAGGTGAGGGCCCTCTGCTTGGGGAGCGTGTCTGCTCAGGAGCCACGTGTGGAAAGCACTTTAGAGCCGAGTGTAGGTGAGCAGCTACCGGGCCAACGGAGTGGAGTGGGGTGACTGTTGGCTCCTGCTCCCCATGTCACCCATTATGGTGACACTGGCTCCCCGGCCGGTGACAGGCACAGCCTGAGGGGAGCTGCAGGTTGGTGGGGGGTCGGCGGGCGAGGCTGGGGCCTGCGGAGCCCGGAGGTCCTGCTCCGGCCCGTGAGCGCTCTGCAGGGCAGAGGGTGGTTTCCCGTCATGCATGTGCAGGAGGCATGTGCTCTGCAGTGTGCACGCTCGTCTGGGCACACGGAGGGAGCCTGCCCTGCCATAAAGGCGCAGGCACCGTGACCGCCCAGGGGGAGGGAGGGGAGAGATGTGCTGCAGATGCTGAGAGCGTGACCAAGGAGCCGTGAGCGGACCTGCCCTGGCGGGGTGCGGGGGGGAGGGGGGGCGGCTGCATCATGCACAGAGCGGGGCCTGGCCGCCTGGCCACCACCGTCCTGCCCGGGTGTCACTGCCTGTTATTTTACCAAAGCTGCTGCCATCTCCCTCCTCCTCCGTGAGATACAGTGTTCAGAGGGAAATGCTGGTCCTGGAGTCCTCACTCCGATGGTTTGAAAACTCCCCGGAGGCACTTCACCGGGCGGGCGGGCGGGCGGGCGGGACACTGACGGGGAGCTTGTCATGTGTCACATTCGCCGCCACGGTTGCTTCCCAGGACCTGCAGAGCTGGGTGGACGGCGCCAGCGAGCACGGCTTCGTCCTCGTGTCCTTCGGCGCTGGCGTGAAGTACCTGTCGGAGGACATCGCCCACAAGCTGGCCGGGGCGCTGGGGCGGCTGCCCCAGAAGGTGATTTGGAGGTACGGCCCGGCCCGACCCGCCCTTCTCCCCGCTCCGCCCTGCCGCAGGCCGGAGACAGGCGCAGGGCCCCAGCGGCCCAGCGGGGCTCCGCGTGTGTTTCTGGTGTGGGAGGTCCAGGTGGGAATGCATGGAGATGTGGGGGTGCGGGGGTGGCCCCCTCACCCATTCTCCTTCATTGTCATTTCTCTGTGCCTCAGATCAGGGCTGGAAGGGGGACCGTGGGTGGGTGGTACGTGGGTAGAACATTCCACGGGCTTTGGCTCCCACCTGGGCCAGGCCCTTAAAGCACAGCTGCCGTGACCGTGATGCTGGTGATGAGGCCCAGAGGCGGCCCCGCCCTGCAGGTGCTGCGCTGTGATTCTGGGCTGTGCCCCGCGCCCCCGCCCCCGTGGGCCCTGGGGGCCCAATGGTGAACTGGCGCCACGATAGCTGGCTTGGAGGGTGCAGCGTGCCCTCTAACAGCTCCTGGCCGACCCCTCAGACCCGTCCTGTGGGGTTCCTGTTAGGCTCCGCGGACAGTGCCCTCTGCTTGGTGTAGGACACTTCACGTCCGGTAAGCCTTTAAGGTTCTCCTTTCAGAGACCAAGGCAGGGCCAGCCCAACATGGCCGTCCCCCAGCCCTGTCCCGGCGGATGGGGGACCGCACACCCTGGTGGCCTCCCAGCCCATGGCCAGGGCGGAGCTGGCGGTCACCCTGCTGGCCCTGGGCCCCCGGTTTTCCTCTGGGTCCTGGGGGGTCGGGCTCCCAGCACAGGTTCCTGTGGGTGCTCTTCCCCTCGGCGCACAGGCGAGGAGGGGGGGACCGGGCCGCCGTGTGAGCCGGCGTCTCCTGCTTGTCAGTGAAAACGTGAAATGTTGTGAAAGATGGCTCCTTGCCAAGAGTCCACAGCGGATGTGGCAGCTCCGTGTTAACCCGACGCTGTGGCCGGAGTCGGCGAGAGAGGTGGTGTCTGAGAGGAGCCTGTCTGCTGCGCCCGCAGGTTTTCTGGAACCAGACCCAGGAACCTGGGCAACAACACGAAGCTCCTGGAGTGGCTGCCACAGAACGACCTGCTGGGTGAGTAGCCGGCTCAGATGCTCTGTGCTCGAGTGACCTTGACCGGGCTCGGATGCTGCTGTGCACACATAACCTTGGCCAGGCTCAGACACTGCTGTGCGCACACGACCTTGTCCCAGGCTTAGACACTCTGTGCTCACATGACCTTGACCCAGGCTCAGATGCTGCTGTGCACATGTGACCTTGACCCAGGCTCAGACACTAATGTGGGCACATGACCTTGACCCAGGCTTTCGGGCACTAATGTGCGCCTGGGGCTGCTCCAGGAGACAGCAGTGACGTCATCTGGTACCTCAGTTCCCAGATGCCACAGCGAGCCAGACCTTCTGTTTGCTGGAAAAGGCTGTGCGGAGGCTGATCACTGGGCCTGTAGGTGAAGTTCTGGATCAGTCACTGATGTTGATTTTCTGGAAAAGACGCTTAAACAATCACATACCCTATATGACTAAAACATCAGCAGGGAGTGAAGTTACACCTAATTAGACTAATTGCCTGAGTCATAAATTGACACAGTGAAAATGTAGATTTGTGTCATAGTTTTATTACAGAGACACTCAAGGTTATTCATTAGTTGAAAACCAAAGACAAGCAGAGGCCAAGGAAACAGTCCATTTATTTTGACTTTATTTGGATCATCTGCGGAAATTTCTCCTAAAGCACCAGGCACCTTCAAAACACTGTTCCTGGCTGTGGTCAGAGGGTGCTCAGGGTAAGCAGGGGGACCCCGAGACGCCCCCCCCCCCCCCGTGCACCCAGCGCCACCTGCTCTCCAGGCTGGGCCTGGGGCGACGCTCCCTTCAGGGAGAGAGTGTGGGTCCCCTGGGACGGCAAGTCCTGTGGTCGAGGGACAGACCCCGTGGGACCACCCGCTGGGTGCTGGGGGCTGCGCGGGGATGGGCCCCTCGAGTCCAAGGCCACGGGCCCGTGTGCCTCCTGTCTTCAGAAGACAAGGGTACGTCTACTTTGCGCCTCGGCCTGCTATCCTTCTGCCGGCCTGTCCATTTCCTCAGGGAGCCTAGTGCTCAGGGACCTGTGGGTTTGCAACACCTCGTTAACTTTGATCAGTTCCCGCTTTGATCCCCATGGCAGCCGTGTCACCCAGTGTCCCATCTGCTGGGACTGGTTTTCATCAGTGTCTGACTGAGTGACCCTGAATGGTGAATGCAGATGCACACGTGGCCTGGTGCAGGGGAGGGGTGCCCACGTGGCTGGTGCAGGGGAGGGTTCCCACGTGGCTGGTGCAGGGGAGGGTTCCCATGTGGCCTGGTGCAGGGGAGGGGTGCCCACGTGGCTGGTGCAGGGGAGGGTTCCCATGTGGCCTGGTGCAGGGGAGGGGTGCCCACGTGGCTGGTGCAGGGGAGGGGTGCCCACGTGGCTGGTGCAGGGGAGGGTTCCCATATGGCCTGGTGCAGGGGAGGGGAGCCCACGTGGCTGGTGCAGGGGAGGTGGTGCCAATGTGGCCAGGGGAGCGGGAGGGGGTTGCCCAAATGGTCCGGTGTGGGAGAGGGGGTGCCAACATGGCTCGGTGCAGGGGAGGAGGTTGCCCACGTGGCCTGTGCGGGGGAGGGGGTTGCCCACGTGGCCTGTGCGGGAGAGGGGGTTGCCCACATGGCCTGTGCGGGGGTGTGCAGGTGGGTCGGCGTCCTGGGAGCATGGGCTCGAGCACCGGGCCCCAGCCCGAGTCCCCACAGCAGTTCTCACAGACGGCTGGCTCCAGCGTGGGCAGCACTGGCGCAGCCAGGACGCGCGTCTGCCCTCAGGAGCACGAGCTGCCGTTTCTAGCTCCCACGGACTTCCTGTGAGTCGCAGTTCATCTCCGTGGGTGGCGGCGGTCGGGGATGTTTGCGTTTGGGAGAGCGCTGGGGTAAGCCTCAGAGCTGCCGACCTTGGCTGCTTAAAGGCTTTTATAGCTGAGGGGCTTTAACGTACCCACCACGTCAGCGTGTGTTGGCGGTGAAGTTGCTAAAGGTAAAGAAGAAGACCCGTGGCCACCGTGTAGGCATGAAGGCCTTCCCAGGGTTGTAAGTAACGGAAGTCGCGGGACCAGGTGGCGTGTGATGGCGCGCACCGGGGCACGGACGGCCGCTGTTGGTCGTGGTGGTGGCGCTGCAGAGGTTTCTGAGTCTGCCTGGCGTGCGTGACGCAGCGTTGGCGCTCTCTCTGCCGCCGCTCCCCAGGGCACCCCCACGCCAAGGCCTTCCTCAGCCACGGCGGCCTGAACAGCATCTTCGAGACCATGTACCACGGCGTCCCGGTGGTGGGCATCCCGCTCTTCGGCGACCACTACGACACGATGACCCGCGTGCAGGCCAAGGGCATGGGCATCCTGCTGGAGTGGAAGACCGTGACGGAGGCCGAGCTGCACGCGGCCCTGGTGCAGGTGATCAACGACCCCAGGTGAGCTGCCCGCTGGCGCGGGAGACGCACGCAGCCACTGGGCGCAGCCCTCGCTGTGGGCACCGGCATGTCGCCTCCTGCAGGTGCTCCGTGAGTTGGGAGTGAAAACAGCCCCTGGGCCCACGTTCCCGGGGAGGACGCGCAGGGGAGCGGTGCGGGCCGCAGTGACGCCGCTCAGGCCAGGCGTCGTCAGAGTCCGCTTTGTGTTGCTGAACCGCCAATGTGTGCTGAGCTGGCCGCTCTCCCCACTGAGCCTAAGCACAGGGGCCTCAGAGGTGATAACGGAGCAGCCCCCCTTTTAAAAAACAACATCACATCTATGGTTACTGATCTCAGAGAGGACGGAGAGGGAGAAACATCAACGATGAGAGAGAATCATGGATCGGCTGCTTCCTGCATGCCCCGCACTGGGGATCAAGCCCGAAACCCGGGCATGGAACTGTGACCTCCTGGGTCATAGGTCAGTGCTCAACCACTGAGCCACGCTAGCCAGGCAGGTTGCACTGTTAAAACCAGGCGGCTCCCAGCATGCCAGGTGCCGGACGGCAGAGCATTTGTGCAGTGAGCGAGTTCCTGCCCCCACAGTGTGAGGGGAGGGGAGCAGAGTGACCTAAAGGCTCCTGCGCAGGAGGCGCTGGCCAGGGCGTCCCGTTTCTGCTGATGGTCCCTGTCCGTGGCCGTGAGGGACTGACACGCGGCTGTGGCTGAAGAGCCTGGTTGGCGTCAGCAACACCGTGAGCAGGGGGCTCCAGTTAAAGGGGCCGCGACGGTGCCAAGGAGGTTCCCCCCATTTCTCACCCCGTGACGGAGGTCGTGGCACCTCCTCCTCGCGGCCGTCCGGACGGGGTTCCTGAGGGCCGCGCTCTGTGCTGGGGGTTCTTTTGCATCTGGAGGTTTCATTATGTGAAGCAAGTGGGGGGGCGGAGGTGGGGAGTGAGTCCTCACGGCCCAGCCTGTGGCACGGACTCCCCCCGGAGGCACTTTCTGTCCGGGACACCCCATGTGGGTCACGGGGGCCTCTCACCAAGAAAAGGGCTTGCGGAGGGGCGTGGCGGGCGTGGGGACGCGGGGTGTGTCAGAACTGCTGCGTCCGCACCAGCCTGTGGCCACAGCCGGGCGCCTGGTGTCCACGCTCCTCCGCTGCCCCAGGGCACGCCGTGCTGACCTGAGTGAGTGCTCAGAGCACGGGCGGAGCGCTGGGCGCAGACCGGGGGTGCGTGCTGTCGCCCTCCCGCTCGGGTCACGGTGGCCCGGGCGAACCTGGTGACTCCGTGTTCCTCCCGCAGCTTCCGCAGGCGGGCCCGGCAGCTGTCTGAGATCCACCGGGACCAGCCCGGCCACCCCGTGGAGCGGACCGTGTACTGGATAGAGTACATCCTGCGCCACCGCGGCGCCCGCCACCTGCAGGCCGCCGTCTACCAGCTGTCCTTCTGGCAGTACTTCCTGCTGGACGTGGCCGCCGTGCTGCTGCTCGCCGCCGCCCTGCTGGGCGCCCTGCTGGCCTGGGCCGCGCCGCTCGCCTGTAGGCAGGCCCGCCGCTGCTGGGCCCGGCGCAGGCCCGGCGCCGTGAACGGACATCACGCCAACGGGGTTGTGAACGGCAGGTGCAAGAGGAATGGCCACGTCCTGCATGACAAGAAGTCCAACTGAGCCGCGGCCCGTGGCCCGCAGCCTGTGGCCCCTGGGGCCCGTGTACCCCGGGGCCTGTGTCCCCCGGGGCCCGTGTCGCTGCTGCCCGTAGTCTAACCCGAGAGCCGTCAGCGAGCAGTTCTAACCCCTTCTCTGATCCACTAACGCGACCCTGCGCATCGGGCGGCTGTGGGAGCACCGACCTCTCATGCAAAACCTGTTTTGTTCCCACACCCATGCCGCCCGCCGGACCTGTTAGGAGCCTGAATGATTGAAGTCGCCCAGTGCCCGTGTCAGATGTAGTTCCGAGCCCTGACACGTGTGTGCTTCCCCTGACCCGTGTGCGTGCGTGTGAGCATGTGTTCCCCGAGGGGAGTGTGGTCTGGCTGCTCTCACTTTGTTCAGGGCGCAGCGCATTCGGCCGTTTCTCTCCCGGAACTTAATACGCAAACTCAGGACACGCGCAAACGACTTCCCTCCACGCCGACCACCGAGGAAGAAATGGAAAGATGAGAGCGCCGGGTTTTGTACTCCTTTGTGGTTTTTGCTTGTTTTAGGTTTTTTGTTTTTCTGTCTTCCTTTTCCCACGCACTGTGGACGCTTCTGGGGAAAGCGCACAGTTCGGGCAGCGTGTAGATGGCCGTCAGGTCCGTTCCCCCGGCCGGGGATTGGCTGGCGGGATTGGCAGCTGTTTCCCGCTGGCGGCGTGCTGCCGGTGGTAGATGGAGCGGCCGAGCCTGGAGCGGTCAGGCCGGGAGCCGTCAGGGGGCGGGCGGCGGCCCTGGCGCCTCGCACTGCTGCCTGATGCCTTCTTCAGGTGTGACTCTCAGAATGTTAACTTGAACCCGCCCCCAGCACCGGGTTCTGGCCACTGCGGCCGGCGGGACAGTGACAGCGACGGTGACATCCTCACCCGGAACGGGGTGACGGCAGGACCTCAGGCCCGACACCCCCTTGGCAACTCCCGTTATTTCAGGTCGTTCTGTTTACTTCGCATTTGCACTTGGCGTGTGGCTTCATTTATGGTGCTTTGGCACCCGGGTCTGACGGCTGAGCGTTGAGACATACCAGCTACCTGATGACGCTCACGAACGTGGGAAGACGGTGACACCCTGACCGCGGTCACCTCCCCATGCACCATGACGGGACCTCACGCCCCGCCGGGAGCCGCCGAGCTGCGCGCAGAAGCACGCGGCTTCCTCACCCCCGCGCCGCGCTGAGTGCTTGCGGCAGTGTGGTGCCCGCAGGCCCACGGCCCCTCGGCACGTCGCCCGGGGCGCTGCCGTGAGCGGGAGGACGTGCAGGCCGTGAGCGGCGGGCGTGGCGGGCTTCGAGTGTGTGAGGAGCCGACGCTGCGGTTCGGGAATCGGATGAGCTGTCAGTGAGCGCCCACCGGTGATGAAGCAAAACCTCGGCTGTGACAGAGCTTAACAATAAACGCGACTTACCAAGGAGAAATGTCGTTGGGATACAATTTTATTCAGGTTTCGTTTTACAATAATTTCTATTCAGGTTTTATTTCGCCACAGTATGTGCGTGACCAGCGTGTTTCTGAGACGGGTCCCAAGGTTTATGTGAGTGTGCGTGGAAGCGGTGTGTTTGTCACGCGTGGGAATGTTTACTGCCACGGGGACCGGTTTCCCTCCGAGATCCCGCCAGGATCCTAACCTTGTCCCAGAATCGAAACTGTTAAGGGTGGCTGTTTGCCTGGTCAGCTGGTTGTGAGCCGGTATTGATAAATAGATGGGATTCAATTTCCCACACGTGCACTAGATTCTCTAATAAACAACGTTTTCAAGAAGGTTTTTACTCATTTATTTTTAAAAGGAGCCTGTGCGGATATCCCACGGCTGGTCATGGTCACGCCACACGAGACCAAGATGCCAACACGCCTGCCGTCCAGAGCGAGACTCGGCTCCCTGCTCGGGGAGGGCGGGCGGGGCGGGCGGGGAGTCCGGCCTGGGGGGGCCAGGCCGGGGACCACAGTGGAGTTTTTTTAAATATATTTTTCTTGATTTCAGAGAGGAGGGGAGAGGGAGAGAGAAACATCAAGGGTGAGAGAGAATCATGGATCGGCTGCCTCCTGCACGCCCCACACTGGGGATGGAGCCCGCAATCTGGGCACGTGCCCTGACTGGAATGGAACCCGGACCTCCTGGCTCCTAGGTCGAGGCTCAGTCCCTGAGCACGCTGGCCGGCCGGGCCGCAGTGGGTTCTGCCTGAAGTGAGGGAAGTTGGAGGCTCTCTGGAGGAGAGGGACTGCCTTACGATTGGGCTGTCCTCAGATGCCCGGGCCTCGGGGCCCGTGTTCGGGGACCGTCTCTAGTGTTCATTAGCTCAGCCTGGGTGTAACCCCAGGAATCTGCTCTGCACATCCCCCGTGTGGGCACCTCCGCCAGGTGGGGATACACGACGCCCTGTCCAGCAGGCCGGCCCTCGGTGCTGGGCCTCAGACCACGTGTGGGTGAGACGCCTGCCTGCCCCTCTGCCCAGACAGGGTGGGCGGCGGGGGCAGGTGGGCACCTCGGCCCTTCGTCTGCTCCTGCTGAGACCGTGCTGTGCGCAGACCCCACAGTCTGGCTGCCCGTGCCCGCCTGCCGCTCTGAGTGGCCACAGGCCCATCCGGCCGCTCGTCAGACAGACTCCTGGGGCAGAGAACAGCCCGGGGTCACAGGGAGGAAGTGGGTTGTGAGACCTTTGTGTGGGCCTCACGTTTATGAACGGTGGGTGCCTTGTTTGACATCCACATCTGAAGCGAACTGAAGAGGAATTTATCCCCTGGACCACGGGGGCTGCTGGGCGGTGTCCACTGGACAGCAGGGTGGCCTGTGACCTGCCAGAAACTTGCCAGAAGCTGGGGTCTCTCCATGGAGGAGCCACGATGTACGTTAAGCACGTCAAACTCGCGGCCCGTGGGCCGCATGCCTCGTTTATTTGGCCTGTGTTAGCCTTTGAGTTTGACATGCTTGATGTATGTGGTCACCGGCAGGTGCTGGGAGCCTGGCTGTGCCTTGGGGCCTGTGCTCACAGCCGCTGGTCAGTGGGTGTCTGTGTCCGAACCTTGCCTCCCAGAACCCCCTGCACCCACCTGCCTCCACTCCTTGTAATTCAGCGAAACAACTGCAGGAGACAGGTCCCCTCATGCCCTGTGCTCAGAGGGCACGCTGTCCACCCTGCCTCATACCCTTCGCCCCTGGCTGCTCCCTGGGTGAAGTAGGCGTGGCTCTCCACCTGCCCCCCCCCCGCCTCCCTCCCCTGCCTCCCCCTCCCCCGGCCCCACACACAGCACCCGGCCCTGCAGCACAGAAACGACCTCGGGTTGTGTTGTGGTGCTTTCAGGCAGGTGGTGCTTAGGGCAGGGGCCCAGGGCATGACGAGAGGACAAAGGGATGATGCTGTGAGTGAAGACACATTTGATCACGTGTAAATAAGGCAGCTGTACCGAGGACATCCAGGTTAGCGCAGAGGTGAGACTCAGGACTGTGAGCACAGCAGGGGGCAGGAGGTGAGTCAGAAAGGTGCCTGCGGGGTCGGGCAGAAAAGACCTCACACACTGGTCGACGGATGTTTTCGCAACCCCGCTAGGGAGAAAGGAGCCCCATGGACACCCCAAACCCTGGTCCCCATGGCAGAGAGCACCCGTCCCGGGCTGGCTGTGCTGAGGCAGGCGGAAAACAACAGAGCTCGGGTGTGGGTTTAGCTGTAGGAACACCACAGACGCGATAGCAGGGTAGGCCTAGGAGCGAGCGACCAAGTCATTCAGCGATGGGTTGGGGTGGACCCACTGAGGACACGCAGCCAAGCCAGGTGGGGGAACAACCCTGTCCCAGGTACTGAGCCAACGTGCACATCGGAGCTGGAATAGGCAAAGCTTTGGCTTCCATGGGCCTCACGGTGCCAGGAACAACACTGCTGGGTACATAACTGACATGGGAGGCCACCGATTGATGTCACTTTCTCTAAGATCAATGGGAAATATCCTTGGGTGAGGATTAAAACAAAAATCTGGTTTTGTTGACTAGAAGCCCCAGTGCACGAAATTTGTGCACTTGAGTGGGGGGGTCCCTCAGCCTGGATTGCAAGAGGGTGCAAGCCAGGCCGAGGGACCCCACCAGTGCACGATTGGGGTCAGGGAGGGACATGGGAGGTGGGCCAGCGGGGAGGGACTGCAGGAGGGCTCCAGGGTGTGTCCAGCCCATCTTGCTCAGTCCCAATCAGCCGGACCCCAGCAGCAAGCTAACCTACCAGTCGGAGCATCTGCCCCCTGGTGGTCAGTGTACATCATAGCGAGTGGTTGAGCAGCCTTAGCATAGCATTAGCATATTACGCTTTGATTGGTTGAATGGACAACTAAACAGTTAGCATATTAAGCTTTTATTATATAGGATGTGTTTATTCCATCCTGCCTGGCCTGTGTGGCTCAGTGGTTGAGCATTGCCCCGTGCACCAGGAGGTCACAGTTCGATTCCCGGCCAGGGCACATGCCCGGGTTGTGTGCTCAATCCCCAGTAGGGGGCGTGCAGGTGGCACAGGCATGAGTATGACCTTGAGTGATTTGTACATATTTTAAAGGTGTCGTTGCCTATGGTAACACATCCCTTAAGCACTGAGGGTTTGATTCTGTGAGGAACACGCCACTCAAGTGATGGCTTCCTGGCTGCGCTGAGAATCAGAACAAGCACTTTTCCCCCAGGAGCTGGATGGCTGAGGCTGAGGCTGGGCAGCTGAAGTTATGCGTGAGTCTTTGGTGCCATCTGGTGGTGACATAGAGATTTGCTTGTCTCCTTTTTTCAAAGTGTTAGGAAGCCACTACTGGAGGCAATCAAGTCAGAGGCTGAGATAAATTAGAGATTAGGACAAAATGGAGAAACTTAGTAAACTGCTTTTCTTCAGAACATAAAATACTTTAAAACTGGCTAAGAACAAAGGGGAAGGCAGAAAAGGGAAAAAGCAACTCTTACTGCAGATTTTTGTATTTTACTAGAGGCCTGGTGCATGAATTTGTGTACAGGTGGGGTCTGGCTGGCCCACCCCGATCGGGGCCAATCAGGCCAGGCCAGCCAGGGGGAGGGGCTTCAGGCTGTTGGCCAGCCAATCCCGCCCATGGCCGAACTCCCAGTCGAGGGACAATTTTCATATTAGCCTTTTATATCGGACTAGAGGCCCGATGCACGAAACTCGTGCAAGAGTAGGCCTTCCTTTCCCAGCTGCTGGCACCGGCTTCCCTCTGGCACCCGGGACCCAGGCTTCCCTTTGGCTGCCAGCAGGCACCTGGAACCTGGGCTTCCCTCACAGCCCCAGCTTAATCTGGAAGGTCAGGTCGTCTGGTCTAATTAGCATATTACACTTTTATTATTATAGATTGTGAGAAATGTGTGTGGAGAATGAAAGGGAAAGTGGTTTGTTCATCAGCTAAGTGTGTGCTTTCTGCCGTGATGTCAGGGGGCGTGGGTCTGCTCCAGGTCTGGGCAGCCCTCTGCACCGAGGTGGTCCGGACATGGGCTCAGGGTCTCCTGTTTTCCAGTCTCCCTCAGTCATTGTATTTTAGTGCCATTACAATCCGTCGGGGGTGATGGGCTAAAGACATGATTGGGGCAGCAGATGTTCTCCGGCTGGGTTTCCATTTTATGTTATTTGAGCAAAATATCTTGTCAACTAACAGAGTCTTGGTTTCTGCTAAGCTGTGAGGGACAAGATTATCTACATTTTTAATGCACGAGCCCGCTGCGGGCCGAGTCCGTAGCAGAAACAGATGCTGGAGACGTCAGAGCCTGTGCTCAGATGTAAGTCTAACAGAAATCGGGGTACGCTGTTTAGTACATTGAACCTCAACCTAGAATAAAAATATTCACTTGGCCCGACCTGTGGGGCTCAGTGGTTGAGCATCAGCCTATGAACCAGGAGGGCACGGTTCGATTCCTGGCCAGGACACATGCCTGAGTTGCGGGCTCGATCCCCAGTGTGGGGTGTGCAGGAGGCAGTCGATCAAAGAGTCACTCTCTCTCATCATGGACGTTTCTATCTCTCCCTCTCCCTTCCTCTCTGAAATCGACAAAAATATATTTTAACAAAATATTGGCCCTGCCAACAGCATGGATGGACCTGGAGAGCATTATGCTAAGCAAAATAAACCAGTCAGAGAAAGATAAATACCAGGTGATCTCACTCATTTGTGGAATCTAATGAACAAAAATAGATCCAGAGTCACAGAAGCATCGAACAGACTGTCAAACCTCAGATGGAAGGCAGGGGAGAGGGTGTGTGTGTGGGGGGAGATGTAAGAGATCAACCAAAGGACTTGGATGCATGCATATGAGCATAACCCATGGACACAGACAGTAGGGGGTGAGGGCCTGTGCTGTGGGGTGGGAGTGGCTGGGGAGAGGTCAATGGGGGAAAAAGGAGACATAGGTAATACTTTAAAGAATAAAGAATTTAAATTAAAAAATATTGGCTCAGATAAACTCAAAGCTCCCTCCGAATCCCAGCCTTCTTTGAGTTTTAGGACCATGTATAGGCCTTATTGATTCTTTGGAACAAAATCCTACAAGAGTAGGAGAACATTGCAGCCATGCTCCTGAAGGGCGTGCTCACGTATGACCAGAGGGAGTGGAGTTTTGCTAATTGTCCAGTTAGCTTAATTGCTTCAGGCATTTAAATCCAAACTCCACTCTCCCAGCTGCATCTGCAGCATGGGAGTGTCTGTGTTGATTGAGCCAGGTGAGGCCTGCTCTTGGCTGAGGATTCCCTGTGCCTGACGCGGGTGGGAAAGAGGGTGTGATAGGTGACTTCGGTTTCTCGGGAGGGAAATGTGTTTTCTTTTTTTTATAATCATAATTTAAAAATGTATGTATTTACTTATGTATTTATTTATTTATTTAGAGACAGAGTAGGAGAGACAGACAGAGAAACATCCATGTGAGAGAGACACATCGATTGGTTGCCTCCCGCACGTGGCCCTGGGCCGGGGATGGAGCCTGCCACCGAGGCATGTGCCCTGGACTGGAATCGAACCCAGGACCCTTTAATCCGAGGGCAGCACTCTATCCACAGAGCCACACCAGCCAGGGCTGTCTGTTTATGTCAGATTAGCATGAATGAGCAATAACCTATTTGAAATACATGGTCGGGATTTTTGGATCAGCTATCGTTTTTATTAATTCGTTCAAAGGCATTTCCCTAGTGTTGATGGTCGCACACTGTGTGTAGGGAGGCGGCGGCTCACAGCCAGGCACCTGCCCAGTGCGAGGCTGTGGGGTGCGGGGACCCCGGGAGGGTGACAACACGGAGCTTACAATGTGTGTAACGGTGGTTTTACCCACTGTGCCTGGCGCCTCCCAAAATTTTCAAGGCTTTGCCATCTGTCCCTGTGGGAAGCGACGGGGAGAGCTCCCCTGAAGCAGAGCGGAGACCCTGGGGCCCTCAGCGGCCCTGCGGGGAGGGCTGAGGGGGGGCGGGCCTGCAGGGGAGGGTCGGGCCGGGAGGCCATGTACGCCCACGCCCCCCTCGGCTCTCCGGCTCCTCTCGCCTGCTTCCCTTCTCTCTGCTTCTCGTCCTCTGTGGTTCTTGGGCCTCTCCCTTGGCCAGGAGATGGTGAGTTCATGTCTCTTTTTTTTAAAATATGTTTGTATTGATGTCAGCGAGGAAGGGAGAGGGAGAGGGGAGAGAGAAGGAAACATCAGTGATGAGAGGGAATCATTGCTCGGGCCTCCTGCACGCCCCGCACTGGGATCGAGCCCGCAACCCGGTCATGTGCCCTGACCCAGAATCAAACCCGGGGCCCTTCAGTCCGCAGGCCGGCGCTCTATCCACTGGGCCACCCCAGCAGGGCTGTTTGTCTTCTTGAAGCTGCCCGGCGCCCGCGCGGTGGGTGCGCCCCCACAGCGCTTGCGAGGCAGGTGCCCACGGCGCAAGCTTGCAGGTGCCGGAGTGGAAGCTGGGGACGCACAGCTAACAGAACAAAGACCAAAGGAAACCAAGTCCCGCAGAGCTACTAAAACAACGCTTTAGGGTGAGAGCACGTGTTCTCTCCGTGTTGAAGCGCCGGCCCCTTTTTCATCCATGGAGCTCACAGTACTGCGCGCATGTAGTTTCCTGTCTGTCTCGCTTTCCCACCGGCACGTAGTGCACACGCTCTCCACACAGCTGCGGCTGCGGCACCAGCGCTGGCCCTCCGAGTCCCTGTCAGGGCTGCCTGAGCCACTGCGTGTCTGCTGACATGGTGTGTGCACCGTGTGTCTCTTTCCCGCTCACTGTTACGGAAGTGCTTTGAAATACATGGTCGGAATTTTAGGATCAGCTATCGTTTTTATTAATTCGTGCAAAGGCATTTCCCTAGTGTTGATTGTCGCACACTGTGTGTAGGGAGGCGGCGTGATCTATCCGGAGGGCTGTGGCTGGTCAGTCAGGAGGAGGGCTGTGGCTGGTCAGTCAGGAGGAGGGCTGTGGCTGTGGCTGGTCAGTCAGGAGGAGGGCTGTGGCTGGTCAGTCAGGAGGAGGGCTGTGGCTGTGGCTGGTCAGTCAGGAGGAGGGCTGTGGCTGTGGCTGGTCAGTCAGGAGGAGGGCTGTGGCTGTGGCTGGTCAGTCAAGAGGAGGGCTGTGGCCACGCTGGTCAGTCAGGAGGAGGGCTGTGGCCGTGGCTGGTCAGGCAGGAGGAGGGCTGTGGCCGTGGCTGGTCAGTCAGGAGGAGGGCTGTGGCTGTGGCTGGTCAGTCAGGAGGAGGGCTGTGGCTGTGGCTGGTCAGTCAGGAGGAGGGCTGTGGCTGTGGCTGGTCAGTCAGGAGGAGGGCTGTGGCCGTGGCTGGTCAGTCAGGAGGAGGGCTGTGGCCACGCTGGTCAGTCAGGAGGAGGGCTGTGGCTGGTCAGTCAGGAGGAGGGCTGTGGCCGTGGCTGGTCAGTCAGGAGGAGGGCTGTGGCTGTGGCTGGTCAGTCAGGAGGAGGGCTGTGGCCGTGGCTGGTCAGGCAGGAGGAGGGCTGTGGCTGTGGCTGGTCAGTCAAGAGGAGGGCTGTGGCCGTGGCTGGTCAGTCAGGAGGAGGGCTGTGGCTGTGGCTGGTCAGTCAGGAGGAGGGCTGTGGCCACGCTGGTCAGTCAGGAGGAGGGCTGTGGCCGTGGCTGGTCAGTCAGGAGGAGGGCTGTGGCCGTGGCTGGTCAGTCAGGAGGAGGGCTGTGGCTGTGGCTGGTCAGTCAGGAGGAGGGCTGTGGCCACGCTGGTCAGTCAGGAGGAGGGCTGTGGCCGTGGCTGGTCAGTCAGGAGGAGGGTGGGCGCCTTGGGGCTGGGGGGGGTCGCAGAGGGCGGGCACCTCGGAGCGCCCGGGACCAGATCACAAGCAATAGGGGCTGGGGGAGGTGGGGTGGGGGGTCACAGAGGGGGGGCATCTCAGGGCACCCGGGACCAGATCGCAGGCATAGGGGCTGGGGGTGTAAAGAGCAGGCGCCTCCGGGACTAGAAGGTCTCAGCCCCGAGGTGGGCGGTCTCTCCATCTGATGGGCAGTTCTCGGAAGGAGGATGGGCCGCGTTCCCAGGTGAGCGCCCTGTCCCCGGCGGACGACTCCCAGCGGGTGAGGAGGTGCTTTCTACTCAGAGCAGAGCCGTCCCGGGGACAGAGGGGGGCCCACAGTGCTGGTCACTGCGACTGGGCCCATATTCCATTCTGCCCCGAACATGACCAAACACCTGAAAAGGGAAGGGAAAGCCCTGGCTGGTGCTCAGTGGTTAGAGCAGCAGCCAGCGCACTGAAGGTCAAGGGTTCGATTCCTGTCAAGGGCATGTACCTGGGCAGCAGGTTCCATTGCGGCCCTGGTGGGAGCCTGGACAGGAGGCAACCAATCGATGTGTCTCTCACATCCATGTTTCTCTCTCTCTCTCCCCACACTCCCTGCCTTCCTCCCTTCCATCCTCTCAAAAACACCCAAAAAAATCAATGCAAAACATATCCTCAGGTGAGGATTAACAAAGGAATCAAACTAAATAAAGGGGAGGAGAGGGGGATAGAGCCGCGGCTGTCCAGCCTCTCTCAAGGTTGAAGTCTGAGAACACCGCGGGCAGCAGCAGGGGTAATGTTGGGGTGGGATGGGATTCCGCCTCCTCCTCACCAAACAGCTCTTCACGCGCATAAGCCCGAGGCTGGGAGCGTGCCTCCTCCTGGAGCCCGGAGCTCTGGGCGGGTCCTCAGTGCATATATGATGAGAGCTCTGGGCGGGTCCTCAGTGCATATATGATGAGAGCTGTGGGCAGGACCTCAGTGCATATATGATGAGAGCTGTGGGCGGGTCCTCAGTGCATATATGATGAGAGCTGTGGGCGGGTCCTCAGTGCATATATGATGAGAGCTGTGGGCGGGTCCTCAGTTCATATATGATGAGAGCTGTGGGCGGGTCCTCAGTGCATATATAATGAGAGCTGTGGGCGGGTCCTCAGTGCATATATGATGAGAGCTGTGGGCGGGTCCTCAGTGCATATATGATGAGAGCTGTGGGCGGGTCCTCAGTTCATATATGATGAGAGCTCTGGGCGGGTCCTCAGTGCATATATAATGAGAGCTGTCGGCGGGTCCTCAGTGCATATATAATGAGAGCTGTGGGCGGGTCCTCAGTGCATATATGATGTGAGCTCTGGGCTCCGCACTCTCAGAAGCCGCTGTGCAGCTTCCTGCGGCCCCACAGGGCGGAGGCCTTCGCACTCAGGGCACGGCGCTCTGCCTTTAAAACGGAATCACTGCTTTAAAATGAGCGGCCTCACGCTGCACCCCCTCCCGGCTCTGAAGGTCATTCCAAGGCATGAGGACATTTGCGAGCCTTTTCCAGTGCCTGCGTGTCTGCAGCCCGGGATTCGGGCCAGGGAGAGAGGGCCCCGAGGCAAGGCCTGCGAGGTGCTGGGGGGGGGGGGGGTTTCCCCTCAGCAGCCGGAGTTGGATCTGAGTTCTTTTGCAGCCGGTCAAGGTGCTGGGATGCTTTCCTGGCTTGATGCTGAAGTCACCGAGAGACCTCTAAACCCTGTGCCCTGAGGGAGGGAGACCTGTACTGCGCTCCCTAAGGAGCAGTCTCTCCCGCGGAAGAGTCACTCGAGTTAACTCGCTCTAGTCCCGCTCTGCCCTCCCTTAAAGGCAGTGAGACAGTCAGCAGCGTGACCCCGGTGGCTGCTGGGAGGAGCTGCACCCGGCGTGTGTCTGCTGAGAACCCTGGCCGCCCGGCCCCCGCACTGCCTGGCTCACCAGGCGCTCAGGTGAGCAGCCCCGGGCTCGGGGTCCCCCTTCCAGGAGGCTCACCTTCACAAGGCGCTGGCACCCGCTTCCCACAGGACCACGCGGGGCTCTGACCTCCAGGGGACAGCTCTGTGCGCCAGGCTTCCCAGGGTGTGGCCCGCCTCCCGCCCCTCCCATCCCTCCGGAGGGTGGACGCATGGCTGGGACACACGCAGGCACACAGGAAGGACGGCCGGAGGTCCCTCCATCCAGGCCTGTTACCCGAGGGTTTTTAGAGCAGAATACCGTGATCAAGCGGGACCTGCACGCAGCCGGTGAATCACATGGATGGGAGCGGAGCCCGCGCACGAGGCTCCCGTGACCAGGCGGAGGCCCCTGTGGTGCCTGGAGCCCGCAGCTGTGCCAGCAGCTCAGCAACCAGTTCTCGTCTGGGGTCCGAGCCCAAAGGCCAGGTGAGTGCGTGTCCGAGTCTAAGACTCTGAGGCAGAAGGTCCAGAAGGAGGAGGGGGGGGGGGAAGGCGAGTGGGTAGGGTGCTCACGGTGCCCAGTGCCGGGTGGGTGGGTTGGGGGGGGGGCTGTGGGATCCGGAGAGTTCGGGGACCCTGGTGGGGGGCAGGGACGCAGATGGGGCTCCCCTGCTCCCTTGGGGAGGAGGGGCTCAGCTCTCTACACTGGCCTCCCCTGGGAGCTAATGGGGAGGGAAGGGGACACAGCCCTGCTTGGCTGCCTTCCGCCCAGAAGCGCCGGCTCGCTTTGGGGTGCCCGTCCCGGGGCAGGTGCGCCCGGGCTACGAGGCGGTCTCCTTCCTCAGGCGGTCTTTCAACGCAGGATTCTGCCTGCTTTCCTGCCCTTGCGTTTTCCTTCTCTTTTATCCTCTCTTCATCCTTTCCTTTTCTCATTCTCTTCCTCTCTTGGTGTCGGGAAGTGGGCCGGGGAGAGGGGGCCGGTGGGCGGGCGGTGGCTGGAGACGGAGACTGCTGGTGCTTCTCTCTTTCCCTTTAGGCTGGACCCCAGAAGGCCCGTGGGAAACGCCTTGGCTCACAAAAGGCGAATTCATGTGAGCTCCAACCACTTCAATCCACACGTCACCCTGTGCCCGAAACGCCGCTCAGCCCGGCACTGGGCTCAGGTGGCACTGGGCTCTGCCACCCGACAGGGTGCCCACAGCAAGTTGCAAACTGAAGACTCTCCCCAGCCCCACCCAGGACAGTGCTCACTCTCCCTAACCCCACTCACGTGTGCCCAGAGCATGTGGGGTGCAAAATTTTTTGTTTTTTTTCTTTTTTAAAAAATATACTTTTATTGGTTTCAGAGAGGAAGGGAGAGGGAGAGAGAAATAGGAATATAAATGGTGAGAGAGAATCTTCGATTGGCTGCCTCCTACCCGTGACCTTGACTGGAATCTAACCAGGGACCCTTTAGTCTGCAGGCCGACGCTCTATCCACTGAGCCAGACCGCCTTGGGCTGTGCAGAGTGAATCAGCTGATGGGCGCTGTGCTGTCCTCTGTGGTCATTCAGCCCTGATGGTCGCCGAGCCGAGCCCTGTCCCGTGTCCTGAGCGCTTGGAGTCTCCATGGGTCCCGGTTCTCAGCGCGGGGGGAGGGGGAGTGGGGAGGGGGATGTGGAGACCAGTCTGTGGCCCCTTGGAAGCTGTGGACTGTGAAGACTGGAGGCTGCTGCCTGGGCGTGTGTCCGGAGCCTCGAGGGTGTGGGAGCCATGGATGCCGTATTTCCTTTGCCCTGTGAGCCGTGTGTATGCGTCAGGGCAGGAAGTCGATGTGAGGATCCGGGTTCCAGACATCAGGTTTCACTATGGTTGTTCAGTGACCTATAAACTCAAGGGGACCGTGGTCACAGTGTGAAAACAGATGTGTGCCTTTGAGGAGAGATGCCGGCCAGGCCACAGGGAATAATCTGACCCCGGGAGCAGGTCACCATACCCGCAGACACTGAGCCCCGGGCAGGGGCCAGGTTCCTTCCAGGCAAGCGCGCTGGGTGGTTTTTGGCAGGTGGAGATGGCAGGTGGAGGTGGAGGTGGAGATGGCAGGTGGAGGTGGAGGTGGAGGTGGAGGTGGAGGTGGTGGAGGTGGAGGTGGAGGTGGCAGATGGATCTGGACGTGGAGGTGGAGGTGGAGGTGGAGGTAGAGGTGGAGGTGGAGATGGCAGGTGGAGGTGGAGGTGGAAGTGCAGGTGCAGGTGGAGGTGGAGGTGGAGGTGGAGGTGGAGATGGCAGGTGGAGGTGGAGGTGGAGGTGCAGGTGCAGGTGGAGGTGGAGGTGGAGGTGCAGGTGGAGGTGCAGGTGGAGGTGGAGGTGGAGGTGCAGGTGGAGGTGGAGGTGGAGGTGGAGGTGGAGATGGCAGGTGGAGGTGGAGGTGCAGGTGCAGGTGGAGGTGGAGGTGGAGGTGCAGGTGGAGGGGGAGGTGCAGGTGGAGGTGGAGGTGGAAGTGGAGGTGGAGGTGGAAGTGGAGGTGGAGGTGGAGGTGGAGGTGGAGGTGGAGGTGGAGATGGCAGGTGGAGGTGGAGGTGCAGGTGCAGGTGGAGGTGCAGGTGCAGGTGGAGGTGGAGGTGGAGGTGGAGGTGGAGGTGCAGGTGCAGGTGGAGGTGGAGGTGGAGGTGGAGGTGCAGGTGGAGGTGCAGGTGGAGGTGCAGGTGGAGGTGGAGGTGCAGGTGGAGGTGGAGGTGGAGGTGGAGGTTGAGATGGCAGGTGGAGGTGGAGGTGGAGGTGCAGGTGGAGGTGGAGGTGGAGGTGCAGGTGGAGGTGGAGGTGGAGGTGGAGGTGGAGATGGCAGGTGGAGGTGGAGGTGCAGGTGCAGGTGGAGGTGGAGGTGGAGGTGCAGGTGGAGGTGCAGGTGCAAGTGGAGGTGGAGGTAGAGGTGGAGATGCAGGTGGAGGTGGAGGTGGAGGTGGAGATGCAGGTGGAGGTGCAGGTGGAGTGGAGGTGGATGTGGAGGTGGAGGTTGAGATGGCAGGTGGAGGTGGAGGTGGAGGTGGAGGTGGAGGTTGAGATGGCAGGTGGAGGTTTAGATGGCAGGTGGAGGTGGAGGTGGAGGTGGAGGTGCAGGTGGAGTGGAGGTGGAGGTGGAGGTGGAGGTGGAGGTTGAGATGGCAGGTGGAGGTGGAGACGGCAGGTGGAGGTGGAGGTGGAGGTGGAGATGGAGGTGGAGGTGGAGGTGGAGGTGGAGGTGGAGGTGGAGGTGGAGGTTGAGATGGCAGGTGGAGGTTTAGATGGCAGGTGGAGGTGGAGGTGGAGGTGGAGGTGGAGATGGAGGTGGAGGTGGAGGTGCAGGTGCAGGTGCAGGTGCAGATGGAGGTGGAGGTGGAGGTGCAGGTGGAGGTGGAGGTGCAGGTGCAGGTGGAGGTGCAGGTGGAGGTGGAGGTGGAGGTGGAGGTGGAGGTGGAGGTGGAGGTGCAGGTGGAGGTGGAGGTGGAGGTGGAGGTGCAGGTGCAGGTGGAGGTGGAGGTGGAGGTGGAGGTACAGGTGCAGGTGGAGGTGGAGGTGGAGGTGGAGGTGGAGGTGGAGATGGGAGGTGGAGGTGGAGGTGGAGGTGGAGGTGGAGGTGGAGGTGGAGGTGCAGGTGCAGGTGGAGGTGGAGGTGGAGGTGGAGGTGGAGGTGGAGGTGGAGGTGCAGGTGGAGGTGGAGGTGGTGGTGGAGGTGGAGGTGGAGGTACAGGTGCAGGTGGAGGTGGAGGTAGAGGTGGAGGTGCAGGTGGAGGTGGAGATGGAGGTGGCAGGTGGATCTGGACGTGGAGGTGGAGGTGCAGGTGGAGGTGGAGGTGCAGGTGGAGGTGGAGATGGAGGTAGGGATGTTGGTGGGGGTGTGGGTGGGAATGAAGATGGTCGTCCCTGGAGGCGCTGGCGGAGGTCAGGGCATTCGAGGTTTGCTATGGGGGGGCGGGGAATATGAAGGGGAATAACTGTCAAAACTTCTGCTTGGCGCCATTCTTTAAATTGTACGTGGCTTTTTGGCAGCAGTACTTGCTCGGGGCGGGGCTCCAATCTCCTTACTGGGTGAGGGCTGGGCCAAGGCGGAGCCAGGCAGGCTAGGAGGACAGTTTAGCCTGGTCCCCAGTGAGGTTCAGCGAGCTTCAGCTGCGGAGATGGAGCTGCTGCTCTCTGGGGGGAAGGGTCTGACCCTGGGGGCCGCTCAGGCTGCCTCCACCGGGTCTGGAGTTATAGGGAGGAGAGGGGTGCCCGGCCCCAAAGGAGGGGGCCCAGCAGTGGCGGGCCCCAGGTGCCTCGGGGGCGCTGATGGGTGGTCACCGGCATGCTATTGTTGTGGGTGCCCCTGGCAGGGGTGGCAGGGGAAGAGATCGAGAGTCAGAGGTGCGGGCTGTAGCTACCCCCGAGGCTGGGTCTTCTCCCCATCCGGTCAGCCTCCCTGTCCCCCCGGGGGTGCGGGGGCTGGGGTAGGGTGTCCGTCCATCCCCCTGGGGGTACGGGGGCTGGGGTAAGGTGTCCGTCCATCCCCCCAGGGGTACGGGGGCTGGGGTAGGGTGTCCGTCCGTCCCCCCGGGGGTGCGGGGGCTGGGGTAGGGTGTCCATGCAGGGGGATTGGAAGAGCTCCCCATGGCCACTTCCTCTTCCTTCTTTGCAGTCCGGGCTCCTGTCAGGTGCTCTCCTCAGAACCCCAGGAACTTGGCTCCAGGTGCCCATCCCCTCTGCGTGTGCATCCTCCTGCTGGTCTGTCAATATGCAAATTGGTTGTTACTGGGACATCGTAACGGCAATTAGCATATTACCTCTTTATTTGTATAGATGGTGTAAGAAGGTGGTCTAGTTTCAATTTTCGCATGTTTCTGCCCAATTTTCCCAGACCATTTATTGAATAGACTGTCTTTACCCCATTGTATGTACTTGCCTCCTTTGTCAAATAGTCATTGACCATATAAGCATGCGTTACAGGGGCTCTATTCTGTTCCATTGGCCTGTACCCTGTTTTTATGCCAGTACCGTGTGCTTTGATTACTATGACCGTGTAGTGTAGTTTGGTGTCAGGTGGTGTGATTCCTCCAACTTTGTTCTTCTTTCTCAAGGCTTTGCAGTTGTTTTAATCCAAAGTACATCCAAACAAAAGAAAATTAAGGCCCCGAAGGTCAGCAGTGGGCAGTTCCAAAAACACTCACACAGACACACTCATGTACAATCACACACACACTCCCACCCATGCACACAACCACACACTCACACACAGACACACACACACTCAAACACAATCATACAACCAGAAACACTCACACACACACACACATTGCTGGCAAGTGGAGTAATTTTGAATAAGTCGCCTGCTCTATTTCAGTTTCCCCCCCAGAGAATGGGGGTAAATCTCTCTCTTACCGTCTTAAGAACTGATAAATGTAAAATTATAATTTAAAATTGTGTTAAGGCTGTGACCATTAGAAACCTCATGCAGTTGAATAGCCCACGTTTCTAATATTTTCCACCGTCCCCCCCCCCCCCCCCCCCAGTGCATCATACATACACAGCTGGGCGCTCTTCACGGCTCAGGGCGTTCGTGAGTGTCCATCACACTGGCAGGCAGCGTGCTGGTCCAGCCCAGGTGCAGCTCCGCGTGCAGAGGAGCGGGCCTTGCAGACCCCGGGCAACACCCAGATGTTATGCGGTCGCCACTGCGAATGCTGCCTGCTTTCTTCCGTGTCTCATAAGTGTGAGCGTGCTCACTGTGCAGTGTGACTTTCGGATGTTACAGGATGTTTTGTTCTTTCTAACCATAAAGTGTGCGGATCCCGGCGTTATCGCCCCCGGAAACCACACTGTGATCACGCAGCAGTTCCTCCCGCGTCTCTGTAGACCATCAGTTGGAAAAAACACACCCTGGGAAGTCCGCGGGGAGGGCTGTCTCTCAGCTCAGGCGTGTGGGAGGCACCTCCGTGGTGCCCTCGGCATCGCAGCCACAGGCCAGGTAACCGCCCTCCACGACAGCTCCCAGGATGCCCGCGTCCCTGCGTGCGTGGCTGACAGCCACAGGCTGGGTCTGGATAACCCCCTCACGGGTTTTCCCCAAAGACCATAACAAACAACGGTTCCTTTGGCAGCAGTTCTCCATCGCCAACGTCCATGCCGACGATTGCATTTGCTGAGGTGTGTTCATCTTCATAGCTGTGGACCCACCTAATGCTGAGTGACCCAGCCTCAGACCCTCTCATCCTGGAGGTTCGAGTCACCTACAGGAGAAGGCATGTTATTAAAGCACATCTTTCCTGTCCTCGCGCTCTGAAACACAGTTTTACAGTAATCTCACTGTCCGTATTTTCCTTCTAATGGCATCTTCTGATGTTGTCAGTGAGCGGATGGGTGCAACAGTTACCACCAAGAAGAACAGATGGAGCCTGAACTCAGAGACTCGACCCAGTAGGTGAGGACAGACCCCGCAGGTGGGGGGACAGACCCCGCAGGTGGGGACAGACCCCCCAGGTGGGGACAGACCCCGCAGGTGAGGGCAGACCCCGCAGGTGGGGACAGGCCCCCCAGATGGGGGCAGACCCCGCACGTGAGGGCAGACCCCGCAGGTGAGGGCAGACCCTGCAGGTGAGGTCAGACCCCCCAGGTGGGTACAGACCCCCCAGGTGAGGGCAGACCCCGCAGGTGAGGGCAGACCCCGCAGGTGAGGGCAGACCCCGCAGGTGAGGGCAGACCCCCCAGGTGGGGACAGACCCCCCAGGTGAGGGAAGACCCCGCAGGTGAGGGCAGACCCCCCAGGTGGGGACAGACCCCACAGGTGGGGACAGACCCCCCAGGTGAGGGCAGACCCCGCAGGTGAGGGCAGACCCCCCAGGTGGGGGCAGACCCCGCAGGTGAGGACAGACCCCCCAGGTGAGGGCAGACCCTGCAGGTGAGGACAGACCCCGCAGGTGAGGACAGACCCCGCAGGTGAGGACAGACCCCCCAGGTGAGGACAGACCCCGCAGGTGAGGACAGACCCCCCAGGTGAGGACAGACCCCGCAGGTGAGGACAGACCCCCCAGGTGAGGACAGACCCCGCAGGTGAGGACAGACCCCCCAGGTGAGGGCAGACCCCGCAGGTGGGGACAGACCCCGCAGGTGGGGGCAGACCCCGCAGGTGAGGGCAGACCCCCCAGGTGAGGGCAGACCCCCCAGGTGAGGGCAGACCCCGCAGGTGGGGAAAGACCCTGCAGGTGAGGGCAGACCCCGCAGGTGGGGAAAGACCCTGCAGGTGTGGACAGACCCCGCAGGTGGGGGGACAGACCCCGCAGGTGGGGACAGACCCCGCAGGTGGGGACAGACCCCCAGGTGAGGGCAGACCCCACAGGTGAGGACAGACCCCCAGGTGAGGGCAGACCCCCAGGTGAGGGCAGACCCCGCAGGTGAGGGCAGACCCCCAGGTGAGGGCAGACCCTGCAGGTGAGGGCAGACCCCCAGGTGAGGGCAGACCCTGCAGGTGAGGGCAGACCCCCAGGTGAGGGCAGACCCCCCAGGTGAGGGCAGACCCCCAGGTGAGGGCAGACCCCGCAGGTGAGGGCAGACCCCCCAGGTGAGGGCAGACCCCGCAGGTGAGGGCAGACCCCCCAGGTGAGGGCAGACCCCCAGGTGAGGGCAGACCCCGCAGGTGAGGGCAGACCCCGCAGGTGAGGGCAGACCCCGCAGGTGAGGACAGACCCCCCAGGTGAGGACAGACCCCGCAGGTGAGGGCAGACCCCCAGGTGAGGACAGACCCCGCAGGTGAGGGCAGACCCCCAGGTGAGGGCAGACCCCCAGGTGAGGGCAGACCCCCCAGGTGAGGGCAGACCCCCAGGTGAGGGCAGACCCCCCAGGTGAGGGCAGACCCCCAGGTGAGGGCAGACCCCCCAGGTGAGGGCAGACCCCCAGGTGAGGGCAGACCCCGCAGGTGAGGGCAGACCCCCCAGGTGAGGGCAGACCCCCAGGTGAGGGCAGACCCCGCAGGTGAGGGCAGACCCCGCAGGTGAGGGCAGACCCCGCAGGTGAGGACAGACCCCCCAGGTGAGGACAGACCCCCCAGGTGAGGGCAGACCCCGCAGGTGAGGACAGACCCCCCAGGCGAGGGCAGACCCCGCAGGTGAGGACAGACCCCGCAGGTGAGGGCAGACCCCCCAGGTGAGGGCAGACCCCCAGGTGAGGACAGACCCCCAGGTGAGGACAGACCCCGCAGGTGAGGGCAGACCCCCCAGGTGAGGGCAGACCCCGCAGGTGAGGGCAGACCCCGCAGGTGAGGACAGATCCCCCAGGTGAGGGCAGACCCCCCAGGTGAGGGCAGACCCCGCAGGTGAGGACAGACCCCCCAGGTGAGGGCAGACCCCCAGGTGAGGACAGACCCCGCAGGTGAGGGCAGACCCCCAGGTGAGGACAGACCCCCAGGTGAGGACAGACCCCGCAGGTGAGGGCAGACCCCCAGGTGAGGACAGACCCCGCAGGTGAGGACAGACCCCCAGGTGAGGACAGACCCCGCAGGTGAGGGCAGACCCCCAGGTGAGGACAGACCCCGCAGGTGGGGACAGACCCCGCAGGTGGGGGCGGACCCCCCAGGTGAGGGCAGACCCCGCAGGTGGGGGCAGACCCCGCAGGTGGGGACAGACCCCGCAGGTGAGGGCAGACCCCGCAGGTGGGGAAAGACCCTGCAGGTGGGGACAGACCCCGCAGGTGAGGGCAGACCCCCCAGGTGAGGGCAGACCCCCCAGGTGAGGGCAGACCCCGCAGGTGGGGAAAGACCCTGCAGGTGGGGACAGACCCCGCAGGTGAGGGCAGACCCCGCAGGTGAGGGCAGACCCCGCAGGTGGGGAAAGACCCTGCAGGTGGGGACAGACCCCCCCAGGTGAGGACAGACCCCCCAGGTGAGGACAGACCCCGCAGGTGAGGGCAGACCCCCAGGTGAGGACAGACCCCCCAGGTGAGGGCAGACCCCGCAGGTGAGGACAGACCCCGCAGGTGAGGGCAGACCCCCAGGTGAGGACAGACCCCACAGGTGAGGACAGACCCCGCAGGTGAGGACAGACCCAGCAGGTGGGGACAGACCCCGCAGGTGGGGACAGACCCCGCAGGTGGGGGCAGACCCCCCAGGTGAGGGCAGACCCCGCAGGTGAGGGCAGACTCCGCAGGTGGGGGCAGACCCCCCAGGTGAGGGCAGACCCCCCAGGTGAGGGCAGACCCCGCAGGTGAGGACAGGCCCCCCAGGTGAGGGCAGACCCCACAGGTGGGGACAGACCCCCCAGGTGAGGGCAGACCCCTGTTCCCAGCCCCACCCGCGTTGGGAGCAGCAGGAGAGAAAGGGGGTTCGGGAGTAGGGGTTTTGTTTCAAAGTCGGGGTCACGCAGCTGGGGTGACTGAGCTGGCAATGGGCACACAGCTTCCCCCTGTGTAGGGGGACCTGCTGGACGTTTCGCTCTCATTTCCCCCTTTAGAAGCCTGAGAATCCAGCCCTTTCCATCTGCTGGCTTCTGTTGGCGTTTCTCATTTGGCAAAAGAGGCATTTCTCTCCTTCTGATTTTCTTTTTCATTTAAAAAATAATATTTTTATTGATTTCAGAGAGGTAGAGAGAGGGAGAGAGAGAGAGAGAGAGAGAGAGAGAGAGAGAGAAACATCAATGATGAGAGAGAATCATTGATCTGCTGCCTCCTGCACGGCCCACACTGGGGATCGAGCCAACAACCCGGACATGTGCCCTTGACTGGAATGGAACCCAGGACCCTTCAGCCCGCAGGCGGGCGCTCTGTCCACTGAGCCACACGGCCAGGGCTCTGTGGTGGACCTGATGAACATGGAACCCTGTGATTCGCACGCCCTTCCTCATGCCGGGCTGGGCACGCAGGGCCCCGACATCGCGCCCGGATGCCGTGTGTCTCCAGGACCGCGTGCTGACCTGCCAGTTGTAGCTAAAGGCCGACGCTTGCCCTCCCTTGCTGGGCATGAGGCCCAGAGGATAGGAACATGCTTTAGGTGCTGAGGGCTGGCCTCTAAGTTGTTCAGGAAGAATTACAGTTATGTTATTGGAATATCATGATCGAGCCATGCATGCCTTTCTCTTTGGGGGCATGACTCCCCAACTTCGCACCCGCAGGCCTTGTGGGGGGTTTAGTGTCCCCGCGGCCTCAGAGTCACCCAGGAGGCATTTGAGTGACCGGCTGCACCGGCCGGCCGCACGCTTGGGTCAGCTGCTCAGGGCGGCGACCCTTGGCCCAGCTCCTGGGGGCGGCTGCCTCCCCTGCAGCAGGACTGACGGCGGCCGCAGCCCCTGACCCCGAGGCCCGTGTGTCTAGGACTGTGGCCTGGCTCCTGCAGGGCACTGAGGGCCACTGTGGTGACTCCCTCGAAGGGAGGGGCGGGTGGCGGGTCGTCGGGGAAAACTGAGCAAAGGTTGGGACTGCGATGCTTCGTCAGCATGAGAGAAGCCGCCATCGAGCTCAGACTCTGCTCCTCACGGACTCACAGTGTTTCAGCTCCTCCCTCTGCCTTCCAGGGAGCTGTGAGGCTAACAGTTCTGGGCCCCGTGCATCCGTGTGGGCCCGTCCATACGTGTGGCCCCGTCCATCCGTGTGGGCCCGACCATCTGTGTGGACCCGTCCATCCGTGTGGGCCCGTCCATCCGTGTGGGCCTGTCCATCCCTGTGGACCCGTCTATCCCTGTGGGCCCGTCCATCCGTGTGGGCCTGTCCATCCCTGTGGACCCGTCCATCCCTGTGGGCCCGTCCATCCGTGTGGGCCTGTCCATCCCTGTGGACCCGTCCATCCCTGTGGACCCGTCCATCCCTGTGGACCCGTCCATCCGTGTGGGCCCGTCCATCCCTGTGGGCCCATCCATCCGTGTGGCCCCGTCCATCGATGTGGGCCCGTCCATCCCTGTGGGTCCGTCCATCCCTGTGGACCCGTCCATCCCTGTGGCCCGTCCATCCGTGTGGACCCGTCCATCCCTGTGGCCCGTCCATCCGTGTGGGCCCGTCCATCCCTGTGGGCCCGTCCATCCGTGTGGGCCCATCCATCCCTGTGGCCCCGTCCATCCCTGTGGCCCCGTCCATCCGTGTGGCCCCGTCCATCCGTGTGGGCCCGTCCATCCCTGTGGGCCCGTCCATCCGTGTGGGTCCGTCCATCCCTGTGGACCCGTCCATCCCTGTGGCCCGTCCATCCGTGTGGACCCGTCCATCCCTGTGGGCCCGTCCATCCGTGTGGGCCCGTCCATCCCTGTGGACCCGTCCATCCCTGTGGACCCGTCCATCCGTGTGGCCCCGTCCATCCGTGTGGGCCTGTCCATCCCTGTGGGCCCGTCCATCCGTGTGGGCCCGTCCATCCCTATGGACCTATCTATCCGTGTGGGCCCGTCCATCCGTGTGGGCTTGTCCATCCGTGTGGGCCCATCCATCCCTGTGGCCCCGTCCATCCGTGTGGCCCCGTCCATCCGTGCGGGCCTTGTCTGTGACGAGGCTTAGCATCTCCCGGCCAGCACTGCCCACAATGGTCTCGTTGAAGTCACTGGGAGCCTCCAGTGCAGGGAGGAAACATGACAGCACAGGGCCCCAGGCGGGGCCGGGGTTCATACAACAGCCACACACACAACACACAACAGGCAGCGGCCTGAGAAAGGAAATACCTGAGTGTTTTTAAGATGAAAATTCTCCTTGTGAGTGAATCTTTCACGACCTAATAAGATATTCTGTCTTGGAAACGAGATGGGAGATTGTCTGAGAGCTCGGGGAACCTGGGGGGTCGGCACCCCTCTCTGAGGCCCGGTGCTGCTCGGCCTGGTTTGGGGTTGTGGGTGTTGTCTCAGCTGGTGGAGCCAATGGGGGGCTGGGGAGGATGTCACAGTAACAGGCCAGGGAACCAGGAGAGGAAAATCACGTTCCTTGCTGGGGCCACTCCTCCGCCAGGCGCTAGCTTACACCATCACCGGCCCCCAGGGTCCTCTTCCACCAGTGTCCTCTGTCCACGCCACATGGCTTCACTGACCAGTGCCACCGCAGCCTGGCTCCAGCCTGGCTTCCATCTCTGCCGAGTCACAAGCAGCCCCAGGACCACGATGACGGTCCCATTCCTGCTGCCCTGGGGCGGGCGACACTGGGTCCCAGGGTGGCAGGCACCTCCCTGGCACCCCATGCCCCTGTCACCCCAGCTTTCTGGGGCACTTGGCAGGGGCCACGGTCACCATTCATGCACAGGGCCCCCCACAGGGCCATGCACAGGGCCACCCACAGGGCCATGCACAGGGCCACCCACAGGCCACACACAGGCCCACACACAGGCCATGCACAGGGCCCCCCACAAGGTCATTCACAGGCCCACGTGCAGGGCCACCCACAGGCCATGCACAGGGCCACCCACAGGCCATGCACAGGGCCACCCATAGGGCCATGCACAGGCCCACATGCAGGGCTACCCACAGGGCTATGCACAGGGCCACCCACAAGGCCACGCGCACTGCCACCCACATGCCATACATAGGGCCACCCACAAGGCCACGCCCAAGGCTATGCACAGGGCTACGCACAGGGCCACCCACAAGGCCAGGCGCACTGCCACCCACATGCCATACATAGGGCCACCCACAGGGCCACGCACAGGGCCCCCCACAGGGCTATGCACAGGGCCCCCCACAGGGCCATGCACAGGGCCACCCACAGGGCCATGCACAGGGCCACGCACAGGGCCATGCACAGGGCCACCCACAGGGCCATGCACAGGGCCACCCACAGGGCCACGCACAGGGCCACCCACAGGGCTCCCCACAGGGCCATGCACAGGGCCACGCACAGGGCCACCCACAGGGCCATGCACAGGGCCACGCACAGGGCCACCCACAGGGCCACGCACAGGGCCATGGGGCTAAGCAGCCCTCGGGACAGGTGTGCTGAATGTCTGCACAGGTCAGTCTCAGGCACAGGATTAAACTCAAACTCCCACAAAAAGCACCCTGCTGCCCTGGCTGGTTTGGCTCAGTGGATAGAGCGTCAGCCTGTGGGTCCCAGGTTCGATTCCTGTCAAGGGCACATACCTCGGTTGCAGGCTCTTCCCTGGCCCGGGCCCTGGTTGGGCGTGTGCAGGAGGCAAACAACCGATGTGTTTCTCTTTGTCTTTCCTTCTCTCTTTCACTCTCCCTAAAAATCAGTGGAAACATATCATCAAGTGAGGACTTAAAAAAAAGAAAAAGCGCCCTGCTGGCCACGCCCCTCCTGCCCGGCTCTGGGCTCTGTATCCTGGTTTTGACAGGTCCCGTCCCAGCCTTCCGATGGCCCAGTGAGTGTTCCCTACGTGACTGGAGGGGCTGAACCAGGCAGATTCGGTCACTGTCATCATTATTAGTGGGCAGCTGCGCAGGGTGGGGGGGGCCGTGGCTGACAGGGTGGTGGGTAACGCCCAGGCCCTGTCGCCAGACGCTCAGGGAAAATCTGCCCTTTCATCCCCAAAGCTGCGAGGCCGTGGGTCACCCGGGGTTCCCACCTGTAAATGCTGACCCATCGCCCTGGCGGGAGCACAGGCCATGGGCGTGAATCCGCCTAGCATCTCACAGGTCGTCAGCACTCAGCGGTGTCGCTGGGACAGTGTGGCCGTCACCACCATGGCCCTTCGGATGGGAAAACCGTCGAGGGCACACACCCAACATGTACGCGGCGGGGCTGTGGCTGACGATGGGCTGAGCATCGCCGCCCAGGTGGCCGCCAGGTCCTGACGCCACGCTCCTGGCCCACACTTGTTTGTGTTGTGTGTGGTTTTAAAAACATTCATCATCACCTTAGAAATCAGAATACATAAAAAGCAGGGCTCCTGCTGGGGTTTATTTGGCCACATTTTTTCACCAATTCACAGACAGCAAATCTCCTGTCTCTTTTGCCAAATCTCTGGGAACCGGGTGGCGGGACGCTGTGCTTGCTCCGCTCCGTGGGCGGGCTCTCGTGTTGCTATAACAACACTCCGCCAGGGGAGCTATTACACGATTTCATCTGAAAGAGCAAACACAGCTTCGAGAGGTGTGAAGACATTTTTCCAGAAAAATCACAATAGGCAGGCCAGTGGGAGGTTCCCAGTGGAAGAAGTAGGCTGGCCCGAGTGGTTTTATGATCAGAAAAATTAGGTTTTCATTCCTTAAGGACATTTCCACCGGAGGCGGCCGGCTGCAGTTTTATTCCACTTCCGGCAGGTGTCTTTTCAGGGTCCCGGTCTCCCCTGACGCGCCGGCGCCAGCGCCGGGCTCACTGGTCAAGGCAGCTGGTCCCGAGGCAGCCATGGCCATTGTCTGGGCCGGAGCTGAGACCCAACTGAGGCCGATGTTATCTTTCGGGAGGCAAGGTCAGGGGTCCAAACCGCACGACCAGCGATGCGCTGGGGGGAAAGGCCACCCTGGGGCGAGTCCTGGTGCTCCCAGCTTTGCCCCTTGTTGGGCACCGGGCCTTCCGCCCTGGCGACTCCTGTGCCTGCCCATCGTCCTTGCTCTGCTCGTCTGGCTAACTGCCCAGCACAGAGCCACAGGGCCCTGCTGATGGCTGTCCTGAGGAGCGAGGCTATGGTTGTAGCTAAGGACTCAGGGCCGTGATGGGGAATAAGTGATGGGAACACATCAAATAGAAAAGAAACAGGGCGACATTATAAAGAGGAGGTGGTGGCCGTGGATGTGATTTGAGAGAAAAAAAGAAAACACACGGAGAAAAGACATGCCGGGCAGTGGGTCTGTCACACTCAGGGGACGCCACCTGTCATTCCTCTGAGCCCTTCACCACAGGGCGGCTGAGCGGTGGGAGGGGAGGCCGCCGCCGGGCGGGCGCGGGCACTGCCCTGGGCCGCTCTGTAATCATCTCCGTGGGAGCTCATGAGATGTGATAGAGGCCGGTGACGCGAAGGCAAACGCAAACGCTCGCTGTGAGAAGGGGAGACCTGGTGTGTCTTACCGACCGGGTTTGTTTGTTTGTTTTCTCCCCAAATAAAATCAGATTCTCTTCTGCGTGAACCTGTGTGTGTGACGCTATCACGCTGCCATCGGAGTTGTTACAGCCACTGAACTGCTCCGTGCTCACGCGGGGCCGGCCCCCCGAAGTCTAACATCACGTCACACCTGACTCCACGCTTACTCCCACGCCCCAGGCTCAGAGCGGGAGAGAGCCGCTCACCCCCAGCGCCGGTTGGGCAGGGCGGCTGGCTTTGAACAAAGGCGTTGCTTCTCTAAAAGTCTGGGACAGTGGCTGATCTCCAGCATGCTCACACCTGCGGAGACCGGAAGACCTGGGAATAGACTTCTGTAGTCAGCATGGGAGACAGTCAGAGTTCCCTGGGAGCGCGAGTGGCCCCTCCTTCCCCATGGGCGTGTGCTGGGCCCCAGGGCGGATGCTGTGGAGGCATGAACACCGCCATCTGTGCGTGTAACGACGCTGTATTTCCCCTGAGATCATTCATTTATGAAGTGCAGGGACTCTTGTTTGATGAATGAGGAGTAAGCCTCAGTGGTTCATTTTCAACATATCTCACCCGAAATGGAAAAACACTAAGAGCCCATTTTGCTTAACTAGTTAAAGCAGCTGGCAAGTCCCTGTAACAGACAGGATATGGGGGAGGGGGGGTAGATAGGACAGATTACAATAAAATGAGGAAGCGAGTAAAGACTGCACACGTGTCAGAAAGCACATACCCCAGGGAGGCCTTCCCGCCACAAAGAGACAAGGGGGGAGGGGGGCGTGGAGACAACTAAAAGCCACAGCCCACTTTTAAATAGCCCAATAGGAAATTGAGGTGACAGGGGGAGGGGAGGGGGGGCGTGTACACCCCATAGTGCTCAGCCAATGAGGAGCGGGGGAGGGATAAATCGCTCCTTGTAACTGCCCTGGCTGTGCCTGGCCAGCAGACATCTGATCTTGCAAGACCGCCATTAAAAGTTTCGCTTTCATGTACTTCGTGTCCACTATTTGAGTTTGGACAGGCGAGCGTGTTTCTCACAGTGACTCAGCACAAATAGCTAAAGAGTGGGTTCGAGGCAAGGATGGATCTCCATCCCCTGGCACACACACAGTGGGAACGCACTGGTGGTGAGCTGGCGGGTAAATGGGGCACAGGTGTGTCAAGACACAGAGCGAGCAGGTGAAACCGAGGGTAAGCCCCTTAGATGTAAGCAGCACAGGTGACATGAGACAGGACCAGGTGAGCCAGGGGCCGCGCGTGGGCCACATGGAACTTGAAAGCAATTTCCCGCAAAGCCGTATGCGCACGGCCTGCCTGCATCCATGAAGATACGGCTATGCACGGTGCTTTTTTGCGTGTTTTCTTCCTGATTCTGAATTTATTCCTGATGGCCTTGAGGATCATCTTGCTGTTCCGAGAATGTCCAATTATGTTTAATTTCATTGCTTTTCACATTTAAAATTTCCATCACAACCAATTGTTCTGTGATCCTGGGTAGCTTGATGGGTAATCTATTACTTTAAAAAGTGTTTTTATTGATTTCAGAGAGGAAGGGAGAGGGAGAGAGAGAAACATCAATGATGCGATCAGCTGCCTCCTGCAAAATGCGCTTAACGCCCCACACTGGGGATCGATCCTGTAACCCAGGCTTGTGCCCTGACGGGGAATCAACCCTGACCTCCTGGTTCCTAGGTCGATGCTCAATCACTGAGCCAGGCCGGCCGGGCATCCCCTCCCGGGTTAAATAGCAGTCAGCCTTCCTGCCACGTTGGTGAAACCGCGTCTCTGGGCCCTGCGCGTGGGCCCAGGAAGCCAGGGGAAGCTGTTCTGCCTGTAACGGGTAGAGAGGGCCTCGCGTGGCCGTGGGGCGCCTTCCTCCACGGGGTCACTGCCCCGCAGGCCCCGCCCACAGAGGCTGAAGCCGACCAGAGACAGTGTCTGAGTGTCACTTCACCTGCTGAGGTCCGAGGTCACCATGGGCACAGGTTTATCTCCCCAAGGACCCTGGAGTCACAGCAAGTGGGGGTGATTTCTAGCCAATGATATCCACAAACAACCTGAGCCCTGCCCACGGGCCCCACCCACGGGGCCTGTCCTGTTTCAGTCTGTGGAGGACTGCGCTGGACACAAAGCATGAACCTTGCAAGAGCATCCAATAACATGCGCGAGGCGAGTCTGTCAGAGACACTGAATGGAGGCCGAGGAGTGACCCGAGGGTCCAAGATTGCCTCAGCGTCTTCGGAGCCGGATGAACCCTGAGACTCCCAACCCACTACCTGCCATCGCCAGGAGGCACCCATGGTATCCACCCTGCAGGGGGCAAAGTCGCATCCAAGGCTCCTTAGTGTTAATACTCGGTCGCCGGCATCGTTAGCCTCAGCTTTCCCAACTGCAAACTAAGGAAACCTACCCGATCATGTTGTTGTGAAAACCAATTAATTAAATGCTTCGTGCAGGGTGCTGTACCTGAGGCTGGGGGGCGGTGTGTGTGTGCTAATGTGAGTGAGACCCTCCATGAACTTGACAAGGAGGGCAGATGGAAGGGAAAATGTAGCATTTCCCAAGCCGACTTCAGTCTAGCTCTTTCCTACACACATTCAGCTCAGGACAGCTTCTGAGTTTAGAAATGGAGTTGGAGAAACCTGTAATAGTGATGCCTAGCAAGCTCGGGGACCGTCTGGAGAGGGTCACTGTGGCCTCCTGCCAGCCTTCTCATCTTTGCTTCCTTTCTTTGGGGCTTTCAGGTTCAAAGCAAGCCTGGTTGGTGCCTGTCTGCTCTGGAATCTGAGGAATTTTAGCTCTGAGTTGCCCAAATAGCCTCCCTCCTAGTAGCTGGGCATTTGGGGTGCCAGTGACTGAGCAGAGAACAAACCCAACAGACAAATGGAAGCTGGAGGAACCTCGCTGGGTGGGCGTGGGTCTCCTGGTGCCCTTGCTCACATGCACACAGTACCCGCCACGCTGAGCAGGCAACACTTCCAACCTAAATCTATACAGTTATTTCCAAACTAGAGGCCCGGTGCATGAAAATTCATGCACTGGAGGGGGTTCCCTCAGCCCAGCCTGTCCCCTCTCACAGTCCAGGAGTCCTCAGGGGTGGGAAGCGACCTGGCAATCAGGGGAAGGTGACACCCCCATCACACCTCTGCTGCTGCCACTGCCGGCAGCGCAAACCTCGGCCGGCCCTGGTTACCTGTGCCTCGGGCGGCCCTGAGCGGCTGGGCAGCTGCCATCTGAGGCTTGCCTGCACCTTGGGCTGGCCCTGGGCAGCTGGGGGGCTAAGGGGACTGGGGGACTCTGGAGGCAGGCGGGCGGAGTGGCCGGACTCGCCTGGGGGCAGGCCCAGCCAGGCTGAGGGGACTGGGTGCTGCCCTTGTGGCTGTGGGCGCCACCTTCTTTCAGGGTGTGGCAGTTAATTAGCATATTCCCTCCTTATTGGCTGTGGGTGCCGCCATCTTTGTGAGGGTGTGATGGTCAATTAGCATATTCCCTCTTTATTAGATAGGATGGGATCTTTCTCTCTTGGTTCCATTGAAAACAGGTCAATGTGTTTGTTTAAGGGACAGATATGTTAACTTTAAGCAAAATGCGCTTAACAGGTCTGCACTGTAAGCAATTCTCTTTAAAAATGCCGTTCTTTTCTTTAAAAGCGGCCATTTCTTTTCAGGAGGCAGACTACCTGATTTCAGTTGTTCTCTGCTCTTCGCACTGTGTTCTCTTTAATGCCACCTTCAGACAAATAAAACAGAGCACTTCGTGGGCTTAAACCAGTCCCACGCCTGTGACTTCTTGGTGTCTGTGCCCCGTAAGAAGGGATTTGGGCGTCTCGCCGGGAGGAGGGGATTACTGCCTGACAGCCTCAGTGGTTAGAGATCTGTGTGATTTAGATTCACTGCGTGCCGTGGGCCCCACTTAATCTGTTCCAGGAGGAAGTGACACTTTATATCATGTGAGAAATATACTTCCTCCCTCGGAACACAGAGCATGAACCGCCTTCTTTTAACCTCCCAATCCACCTCCGCGGGTGGAACAGAAACCCTGTCATACCGACTGGGCTTTTTTTAAAATATATATTTTATTGATTTCAAAGAGGAAGGAAGATAGATAGATAGATAGACAGACAGACAGACAGACAGATAGATAGATAGATAGATAGATAGATAGAAACATCAATGATGAGAGAGAATCACTGGTCGGCTGCCTCCTGCATGCCCCACACTGGGGATGGAGCCTGTAATCTGGGCCTGTGCCCTGACCGGGAATCTAACTTTTACCTCCTGGTTCATAGGTCTAAGCTCAACCATTGAGCCACGCCGGCTGGGCATACCAACTGGTCTTTCTAGTCTTCACCCTAGATTCATTCCGTCTGAAATCAAGCTGTTGCTTTATCATTGATCTGCAATGTTGACAAGGCATTTGAATTCGGCAATAAAATCAAGTTGACCTTTACTCGAGCAAGTGTTCATTTCTGAGTAAAATGACTATTTTTTATCAACAAGATACACCCGGACATGATGTCCCCACACACCCTGGAAAATCCTTGGGCTTCTGCGGACGCGCTGCAGCTGTTGATCATGGAGACCTAGTGCAGATACGCATCGCCATTGACCCAACACCTGCAAGGGTTTTCCACGCACAGACACGTGAAGCGCGTACAGCCTCCACAGCGCATACCATGATTAAAAGCCGAGCAAAGAATCTGGGACGGGCGGCACTGCCCACCTGTCGGCGCCCCTCCTGTGTTGTGTCTGATTTCTGCATCGGGTGTCTGTCCCCGGACCAGCTTTCTCTGCAGTCCCGCCGGAGACACCTGACAGGAGGGCTGCCCACTGTTTGCAGTGGAAACTGCTTTCCCAAAGGGTGGCCATCAGTTTGCTTTTAAAGGATCGGTGATGTTTGAAAGGGAGGGACAGGCAGAAAGTTACACACAAAATGATTGTAAAGTGGAAACGTTTAAAGTCACTTCAGAAACCATCTGGTCACATTTGGCCAATTAGTTCGAAACAAGCCGGAAACCCAGACTCATCAATGTCAAATCCAAGCACATGTCAGCAGTGGTTCGATGTCAATCCGTCCACAGGCCTCTGATGTGGAAGCACAGAGAGGCGGTACCTGGAGCACAGGCGCCCGGAGACCTGGTTTACAGCTGATCGATGCCGGACTCAGGCCCGTCCTCTTCCCTGTTACCCCCGGTTTCCGGCTGCAGATACAAGGGCGCAGGGAAGCCCAGGGCAGGCTGATGGGAAACGTCCTTGTTACAGCGCTGCCTTTCTGTTCAGAGAGAAGTAATTTGATAAATAACTACATATTTATTTATTTTAATAAAAATACTTTTTTATTGATTTCAGAGAAAAAGGGAGAGGGAGAGAGAGATAGAAACATCAATGATGAGAGAGAATCATAGGTCATCATCGGAGATGGAGCCTGCAACCCAGGCATGTGCCCTGACCGGGAATTGAACCGTGACCTCCTGGTTCATAGGTCAATGCTCAACCACTGAGCCACACCGGCCGGTCATAACTATACATTTAAATGCTCTCTTCAAACATCTTCAACTCACCGCCAAGAGGCTACTCACATAGGAGAGTCTGGTTTCTCCCAGTCCTCCCGGTTCTAACCACACACACGAGGGTTTCCTTCAGGTGGTTTAGCTCCGTGAACCAGGTCACCGTCTTGGCTGTAAGCCCTTTGTCTCCACATGGGAACTAAGTCTGCGTGGTCGCTCACCGTCCAGGGCTCAGAGAAATATGTTACTGGCGTGTGTCTCCGATCTTTACATGTCTGCAGATGAGGTTCTGAGTGCCCCGCTACCCACAGACTCGCTCTACCCTCAGCCGGGAAAGGCCCTCCGGTGGCGTCTGGCGGGGATGAACTTTCCTTTCCTCCAACCCCTCCCGCCCCCGTCACTGCCTCCCAGACTGTCTCCTGCGTGTGCGCCTCCGTGCTTCCCTTTCGGAGAGTCTTGATGAGCAGCCTCCGCGGGTCTGCTGCCAGCGCAGGTCCCTGTGACTGTGGGTTCCGGGTGCCTCCACGGCCACGGGCGGGAGGAGCTGGGGCGGTGGCAGTAGTCTGCGCCCCCAGCTTCGTGTGAAGTCCACGCCCACGGCCCTGGGAGCTGCGGCCACGCCCCTTGGTCCCGCCAGGTGGGCTCCGGGCAGGTTTCCGTGGGGCATGTGCTGCCCGTGGGGAGACGTGAGCGGCAGGTGGTGACTGGAGGGCTGGCACTGGGTCAGGGGCCAGCGGCTCCCTCTCTCTCCTGCACCCGCTGGGCCGCATGCAGACAGCGTGGGAGGCGGAGAGCGATCCGGACACTTCCAGGCGGAACCACAAAACACCTTTACGCACTTGCTCTGAGCACCTAGAGGAGGTTGAGTCGCAAGATGGGAGACGCTTATGTCCGTAAACTGTCAGATGCAAGACCCCTCCCGGCAGCCGGCTTACCAAACCTCCCGGTGAGGCTGCTGTGTGGGCAGGGATACACCTGTGCACCGCGGAGCCACGGCGGCCTGGGAGTCCTGGTTACAGCAGCCTGCAGAGGAAAGTTCTGGAAGAGTGCTCCATAACCTGTCTGGGAAGAGCAGGATCCAGGCCAGAGGTGGCAGTCCCAGCAGGCACGTCCCTCAGCTGCACTCGGGCTCCGCTGCTTTAGCTGAGCTCCCGTGGCTCCGCGTGGCTCCGTGTGGCTCCGTGTGGCCTTCCTCTGAACATTTGTTTCCTGCAAATTCTGACCTGAATGACTGAGAGAAATGCTCACCTGTCCGAATCCCAATGACGGACTCGGAGACAGAAGGGCGGCAACAAGGAGACTTTTGAGAATAGCTCTGGGGAGCGGGTGTCTGTTGCTGCAGGCGCACCTGGGGCGGCGAGCACAGCCCATTGATCAGCCCCTCCTCCGGCGCCTCATTGACTGAGCGCATGGGGTCCCCTGTGTCCACGCACAGGTGTGCCAAGGTCTTGCTGTCTCCCAGGGGCCATTTAAAAAATGGCTGAGGCCTTGCAGCTGCCTCCACCTCCCGTCTGGCTGAGGCGGGCGCCTGGGGGTTTGCACCATGACGCTGGCCCGAGCACGGCTCTTTGTTCTCACAGCCTCTCCCCGCTCCCCACGTCCGCTTGCCCCGGGGACACTCAGCAAATCCCATCAGAAGCCGAGGGTGCTGGAGAGGGAGCCCAGAGCCACTTCCTACAATGACCCACTTAGCTGTGGGCAGGGGCAGGCGTCCAGCATGCAGAAGACACAGGGAGGCTTGGCAGGCAGGGCCCCACCCCTACCTCATTCGATGTTTTCCCCTCTATTTCAATTATCCCTGTTCTTATTCCTACAGAGCTTCTGTCCAAGTCCCCAAAGCCTATATGAAATCAGTAGGACCCAAAACATCCTGTATAATAAAGAGCTAATATGCTAATTAGACCTGATGACAGAACGACCTTCTGGAAGACCAGTGGGCGGGGAGGCAGGGCCGCAGCCAAGGTGGCCAGGGCTGCGAGGGCCCAGCCTTGCACACAGTCCGTGCATCAGCTCTGGTCAGTGTGTGAGTGGTAAGTAGATGAAGGGTCCTATTCCCACCCTTTGTAAATTAGCAGCGGCATTCACTTCTCCACAGGCCGTTGGCATCATTCGTATTCTTCAAACTCTTTGAAGTTCCCAACAGGAGTCTGATCTCATTACACGCCCCTCCACATCCCGAGATGCCATTATCCGCCCACCGTGAGAGTGTGACCCTTACGGCAGCCGGGGAGTTCTCCGGGTCCCACTTTGTATGGGTTTGTTTCCCCCTCACCACGCTGACATCCCCCTGACCTGACCGGGAGGAGAGAGACAGGGAGCAGGGAGAAGATCAGGCTCCTGCAGACAAGCCTGCACATTTCATCATCTTCCTTGATCCGGGTTTAACCTGAAGGGAGGGCACTGTTGCTCGAAGCAATATTTTTTAAGGCTACATCCATTAGGAGCTTCAGATGCAAGGACATTGATCTTTTTAAAAAACAATATATTTTTATTGATTTTAGAGAGGAAGGGACAAAGAGAGAGAGAGATAGAAACATCAATGCGAAAGAATCATGGATCAGCTGCCTCCTGCACACCCCACACTGGGAATGAAGCCCGTAACCCGGGCATGTGCCCTGACCCGGAATTGAACCATGACCTCCCGGTTCCTAGGTTGATGCTCAGGCACTGAGCCACACTGGCTGGGCAGGACATTGATCTTATTGGTGCATTGCCTTCTTACTGATTTTTTTTAAAATTCTCACTCAAGGATATATGTATTGATTTTAGAGAGAGGAAGGGAGAGCGAGAGAGAAAAGATTGATTTGAGAGAGAAACATTGATTGGTTGTCTCCCATGTGTCCCCGACCGGGGCTCAAACCTGCAACCTTTTGTGCAAGGGATGATGCTCTAACCCCTGTGCCCCGGCCCGGGCGGTGCGTCACCTTCTCATGATCTTTAAGTGCATGTGTGAGTGCCCTGAGCACATGGCACGCCTGTTGTCTGGCATTCTCCAGGTACCTTCCCCACTCTCCCAGGTGGGCCCTTTATGATTGAAGAAATAAAACTTACCTGAGAACCCTAAGCCCCTTCGTGACAGAATCTCATATCAGCAGATTGATACTCCCACTTCCCTCAGTATCTGGACTTCTGCCTTCCAGGCTCCAGGTCTCCCTCCCTCACTCACAGATGCCACGGCAACAGGGTGGCCACCAAGGAAGGCTCTCAGGCACCGAAGTGATTGCTGATCCCGCTCAGGACGTGTCCTCAGAGGCGCCTGCCTTGGAGGTGTGTTTGCTAGTGTGTGCACAGGCGCGAGGCTCGGGCCACTGAAACGCTGTGCAGAGAGCAGGATGACCTAGGAGTCTGCAGTAACGGACCAGCGGCTGCTGGATCCCTGGGGGCTCCCCTCCTGCCCTGTGGAGTGGAAGGAGCGGACCCTGCCTGGTGGGCGAGGCCAGGGCAGCACCCAGCCCGGTGACTTAGATCGGCTGCCTCCTGCACGCCCACACTGCGGATGGAGCCCGCAACATGGGCATGTGTCCTGACCGGGAATCGAACCCTGACCTCCTGGTTCACAGGTCGACGCTCACCCACTGAGCCACGCCAGCCAGGCACCATGGTGACATTTTGAGCCTTTCAATAAAGTAGATTCTTGAGATCACCTCCATCCAAATAAGACACTTTCCTTACAAGTAAACAGATACGAATTATGAATGGAACAAATGAAATACGTAGCAGACTTCTGATAATGTTGGGCAAGGCTTTCGTTTTAAAGGGTCACCTGGGCTAGTACTGCTTTAGTCCTCCACGATGTTGGAGGTGGGTGGGTGTTTGCTGGAGAAGGCGGTTTGCCCGCCGTTTCTGCGGATTTCCCTCCAGGAGACCGAATCCCAGGAGCTATTCGCGCCCTCACGTTTGATCACTGACTCGGAGGCACTAGGACCTGATGCGCGGAAGAGGCTGTCATCTGCCCCAGAGACTGAGCCACAGCAGCACTCCTCCTTCCTCGTCCCGCCCCAGCTGGGTGGCTGATGGCCTGGCCCGGCCTCCTCTCGGGGGAACCAGGAAGCGGTGCTGCTGAGCCCTAGTGGAGACCATCACGGCCACGGATAGGTCACCGGAACAGCAGGGATGCTGCGGCCAGGGGGCCTGGGGCCCGGCTGGCTGGGGCGTTTGCACACCAGAAGGCAGAGCTTCGCGGAAACACAGAGACCTGGTGGGAGACCCAGACCAGGAGGGCGGTAAGAGAGTGAACACCTGTGGAGTCCTCACCTGAGGGGATATATTGTCCATTGATTTTTCTTTTAAGAGAGAATGGAAGGGAGGGAGAGGGAGAGAGAGAGAGAGAGAGAGAGAGAGAGAGAGAGAGAGAGAGAGAGAGAAACATTGATGAGAGAGAGAGAGAGAAAGGGAGAAAGAGAGAGAGAAACATTGATGAGAGAGAAACATATCGATTGGTTGCATCTCAAACGTGCCCTGCCCGGGGCCAGGAGGTCAAACCTGCAATCCAGGTACATGCCCGTGATCAGGATTCAAGCCCCGGACCCTTCACTGTTTGGGCCAATGCTCTAACCACTGAGCCGCTGGCCAGGGCTGGAGCACTTATTCTTTTATTGACATGTGCTGACCTTTCACGTAGGTTACTGTTTCACCCCCAGAAAAATCTTTGGGTTGATATTATTATTCCCATTTCACTGATGCAAAGACTGAGGGTCAGACGTGTCAGTTACTTCAAAATAAGCATAAAAAATAATATGCGAGTTCTATAAAAATACATAATTTTTGGTAGTAAGGAAAGGGTTGAAAATTGAAATCTTAAGCCCTTGGCAAATATCATATATGTTTGGGATACTTATTTAAAGCTAGTTTTGTACTACAAAAGAGTCTTTTATTCATAGTTAGGAAAATGTTTAAAGGTACGGTAGTAACATTTTGAATTTTCTAAACAACATTGAGTATTCTCAGCCCCAGTTTCATTCCTTTTTTCATCAAATCAGCTACCTAGGGAGCACATTGCTCTCACTGCCTCATCCCGCCTGCCCAGCATTTAGATGCAGGAACCGAAACCCCAGTCCGTGCGCCAGCGCCCACGCCGCCTGCGCAGGAGCGAGGCCTTCACCCGGTGCCTTCTCCGCTTATGAGTAGTCTGCCACCAACTTTCATTTTTTAGTGTTTGTCATGCGGAAGCCCAGGTTTCTGTCGTCCGGCACAGCGTTTGCCTGGGGCTCAGTGCGCACCGCACATCGCGCTCCTGACCGCCCCCTGGAGGAGCGGCTCCTTCTTTTTTTGTCGTTAATCCTCCCCGAGTATATTTTTCCACTGATTTTTAGAGAGAGGGAAAGACAGAGAGAAACATCGATGTGAGAGAGACACAGCGATTGGTTGCCTCCTGCAGGAGCCCCGACCAGGGCCCGGGCCGGGGAGGAGCCTGCAACCGAGGTACGTGCCTTAGACCAGAATCGAACCTGGGACCCTTTGGTCTGCAGGCCGACGCTCTATCCACTGAGCCAAACTGGCCAGGACTTCATACACATTTTTAAAACTCTGCACTTTTGGTGAGATTGGAGTGATGTGTACATCTTAATAATTTATTATCCCTTAAAAGCACAGAATCAAGGCCCCGCGTTTTCCATCGCGTAACCAACTTCCAGGCGACCCTTCTTCTCTACCGTTGCATTATTACCATTGTTCTTTAAGAACGTTTGTTTTTCAGGCTCACTGGTGTTTGGGGTCTGTTGCTAGGATATTATTAAATTAATGATATATCTGCTTAAGTTTGATTGCTTAAGATATTAACCATTGTGGTTTCCGCGTCGAAAACCTAGGATGTTTACGTGGGTAAGACTTACAGAATGTCTGGCTTCTGAAATTAAACTGTGCACCCAGGTGGTTTCCTGTGGCAGTGTATGGGGACCCTGTCCAGAGCACGCCAGGGATAAAGGCCCCTGTGCCACATGCATGTGCAAGGACAATGGCACAGCTGCCTTACTGCACGCGCTGCGCGGTGCCTTCATCTCACGTGACACTGAGGGCGCTGCTCGGCAAGAAGCCTCTTGGGTCTGAGTTGGTGTAAAATGCGCTGCTGACCGGCCAGTGACTGGCTGCTGTGTGTGCAATGACTGTCATGTGTGCAATGGCCGCTTCGTTGGCAATAAAGCATGAGCCATTGCCCTACGCTGCTCACAGCCTTTCCCAATTCCAGAGGGACTCGGACCCTGCACAGCGGCCCCTGGCAGCTGGCTGGTGGGCTGGTGGTCCGGGAGGTGAGACGTGAGCAAGGTGGGCCCCAGGCGCAGTGACGCTGACACTGTCCTCTGCATCACTCTGGCCTGAAAATCCATGTCTTTGAACTGACCAGCTGCTCCGTGAGGTCAGAGACATTTGGGGACCTGAAGGGTCCCAACAGTCAGTCTCCTCCCAGCGTGAGGTGTGGGGCGCACACTCCTGTGGAAAGAAAGCCCTGAACTTCCATAACCACTATTTCATTACAGTGAGTTTCCTGTGGGGCCCTCCCTCACCCTCCTCTAATTCACGGGTTCTTCCCCCTCCTCCATGTCCTCAGCTCAGAAGTCCATCCCCACGGACCTTCCTCTGGGAAGTGCTCTGAATGGACTCTCTGTTCGTCTCTCCTTTCTTCTACTACGGAACCAACACATTGTTTTGTCAGATGCTCCAGCTCAGAATTGACTGTCCTCTGCCTCCAGCCCTGCCTAACTCGAAACTTCCTTTTCTTTTATAATACACTAGAGGCCCGATGCATGAAATTCATGCAAGAATCCCCCAGCTGTCGGCACTGGATTTCCTCTGGCACCTGGGACCCAGGCTTCCCTCCAGCTTCATAGCCTAGGACATCTGGAAGGATGTCCAGTCTAATTAGCATATTACCCTTTTATTATTATAGACTAGAGGCCCGATGCACAAAGATTCATGCAAGAATGGGCCTTCCTTCCCCTGGCTGCCGGCACCACCTTCACTCTGGCCCAGAGCCGCCTTTCCGCTTTCCCACGCGCTGCCCAGAGGCCTGGAGCGGCTGGGGCGGTGTGGAACGCCTACGTCGCAAGTGTCCCGCCCCATTGCCAGCCACTCGGCACGTGTGTATGCAAGTCAACCCACCATCTTTGTTGGGTTAATTTGCATACTCACTCCTGATTGGCGGGCATCGTGAAGGTACGATCAATTTGAATCTTTCTCTTTTATTAGTGTAGATCAGTGGTCAACAAACTCATTAGTCAACAGAGCCAAATATCAACAGTACAACGATTGAAATTTCTTTTGAGAGCTGAAAATCTAATTCTGCGCATGGGCCATGAAGTTTCAATCGCACTGTACATGTGCGCCCGCACATGGTATTTTGTGGAAGAGCCATACTCAAGGGGCCAAAGAGCTGCATGTGAGCCGCAGTTTGCCGACCACTGGTGTAGATTGTTATTGATCCCAGAGAGGAAGGGAGAGGCAGAGAGAGATAGAAACATCAATGACAAGAGAGAATCATTGATAGGCTGCCTCCTGCATGCTCCCTACTGGGGATTGAGCCTGCAACCTAGGTATGTGCCCTGACCTGGAATCGAACTGTGATCTCCTGGTTCATAGGTCAAAGCTCAACCACTGAGCTGGCCAGGCCATTCTAAACTTCTTGAAGACAGAGCGGCATCCTTTTCATTAACCTCTCAGCCCTGAAGGGCTGAGGGGTCTAGACATACCTCCCAAGTGAAAGCCTGGCCTGGTGGGGTCCCGTGTCCATCCTGAGAGTGGGTCCATCTCAAGCCCTCCGACTGGACTCTGGGAGAGTCACTATGCAAGAAATATTTTAATTGATTAAAAAGGGGTGATTTAGAATACTTGGCATCATTTACATATTTAAGAACCCAGGAGCAATCAGACCTATGCGTACAGGTGTGGGCATTGGTAGGTCCTCATTATAAAGAATTTTAATTCCTATGATTTTGGCCAAAATACAAGAAGTTTTGGGAAAGAAGTGCCTAGGTGGGGTTTTTATCACTTTCATTTATTTTTCTGAAGAGCCAAGCATGATGACATATTTTAAGAGCAGATAATTTTTATTTTGTTCATTTTTATATTCTGGATGGCAAATCCATACGAAAATAGATGAACAGGATAGATTATTAGGGTAATATGCTACTGGTCATAAAGCAGTTGGAGAGAGTTCAGTAATAAAGCGCCATTGCCATGGACATGTTCATCGTCTGCGGTCTCATTATTTAAAACCATGTGCACGAAAGTGGAGTGACACGTGCCCCTTCTTCCCAGGTAGGGCAACACTTCACCTGACGGTGCTTCATCTAATGCCGACCAGCCTCTCCTTCTGAGAGAAAAAGATTTGCATGTTCCTCTGAGTGTGATTTAATCAAGTTCGACGGGAAGCAACTTAGTTCAGTCGATGTGTATGGAGCCTGTCACATCATCGTCACTGTCCTGTTGAATGGCTCTTTCCTAGGCTCCTGCCTTTCTTTCTTTTTTAAAATATATTTTTATTGATTTCAGAGAGGAAGGGAGAGGGAGAGAGAGATAGAAACATCAGTGATGAGAGAGTCATTGATCAGCTGCCTCCTGTTCGCCCCCCACTGGGGATCGAGCCGGCAACCCGGGCATCAGGCTCCTGCCTTTCTAAACTCTCTCCCCATCACTGGGAGATCTGCAGGCAATGCCCTGGCAAAACTTTAATTTCTGCAGTTGAGATAAATGCTTGTGTGCAGACAGAGGACGCTAGCACTTGCAGTGGGACAGTGCACGCATGTCCCAGGACCTGGTGGGCTGTGTGCTCAGGGTCCCAGGAATTCACTCACTCTACAAACCTGGCCATCTCTTTTCCATTCATGCTCAAGATGTGACAATCCTAGGTTTGCTCCCTAGAGACTGAGCCTCCATAAAGTCTGATGCTTATAACACAACTAGAGGCCCGGGGCATGAAAATTCATGCACTGGAGGGGGGTCCCTCAGCCCGGCCTGCCCCCTCTCACAGTCTGGGAGCCCTCAGGGGTGGGAGGCAACCTGGCAATCAGGAGAAGGCAATGCCCCCATCACACCTCTGCTACTGCCACTGCCAGCAGCACAAGCCTCGGCCGGCCCTGGTTACCTGAGCCTCTGGCAGTCCTGGGCGGCTGGGCAGCTGACATTTAAGGCTTGCCTGTGCCTTGGGCAGACCCTGGGCGGCTGGAGTGCTGAGGGACTCCAGAGGCAGGCCTGCTGCCCTGGTGGGGCTGAGGGGACTTGTGGATGTGGGTGCTGCCAACTTTGAGGGTGTGGCAGTCAATTAGCATATTTCCTCCTTATTGGCTGTGGGCACCACCATCTTTGTGAGGGTGTGGCAGTCAATTAGCATATTCCCTCTTTATTAGATAGGACTAGAAGCCTGGTACACGAAATTCATGCACGGGGGGGGGGGGTGGTGTCCCTTAGCCCAGCCTGCACTCTCTCCAATCTGGGACCCCTCGAGGGATGTCCGACTGCCCGTTTAGGCCTGATCGGGCCTAAATGGGCAGTTGGATCTAAACGGGCCCAAAAGTTTAGGTCCTAAACGGGCAGTCAGACCTCCCTTTCACAATCCAGGACTGCTGGCTCCCAACTGCTCACCTGCCTGCCTGCCTGATTGCCACTAACCATTTCTGCCTGCCAGCCTGATCACCCCCTAACCACTTCCCTGCCAGCCTGATCGATGCCTAACTGCTTCCCTGCCGGCCTGATTGCCCCTAACTGCCCTCCCCTGCAGGCCTGGGTCCCCCCCAACTGCCCTCCCCTGCAGGACTGGGTCCCCCCCAACTGCCCTCCCCTGCAGGCCTGGGTCCCCCCCAACTGCCCTCCCCTGCAGGCCTGGTCCCCCCCAACTGCCCTTCCCTGCAGGCCTCGTCCCCCCCAACTGCCCTCCCCTGCTGGCCTGATCACCCACAACTGCCCTCCCCTGCTGGCCATCTTGTGTCCACATGGGGGCGGCCATCTCGTGTGTTGGAGTGATGGTCAATTTGCATATTACCTCTTTATTCGATAGGATGAGACCTTGAACAAGGCTGAGCTACTGTAAACTGAGCACATGTAAGGAACTCAGCGAGCCTCCCAGAGTGCGGGATGGGCTCAGAGGCCCCCGGCGGATACCGAGGGAGGAGCCCAGGAGAACCTTAAGTTACCTACATCGACTGTGTTTTAGGAATTTAAAATACTATGCTCAACCTTTTTGAAGTTCTTAACTATATAATTAAAAAAAATGATATATGACCCTAAGGGGGAGAGATAAAATTATCATAATTTTTCTACTTTAAAAAATTTTTTCTTATTTAAAAAAAAAAAATATATATATATATATATATATATATATATATATATATATATATATATATATTTATTGATTTCAGAGAGGAGGGAGGGGGAGAGAGAGAGAGAGAGAGAGAGAGAGAGAGAGAGAGAGAGAGAGAGAAACTTCCATGAGAGATAAACATCACTGATGGGCTGCCCCCTACTGGGAATCGAGCCCCCAACCTGGGCACATGCCTGGACTGGGAATCAAACTGTGATCCCCTGATTCATAGGTTGATGCTCAATCACTGAGCCACATTGGCCAGGCATAATTTTTCTATTTTGAAAATTTCCATTCAAGTGACTCAAGAATTCAACTACAAAATGATTAAAATTTGGGGAAAACCATCTTATAGTACCCAAACCAAAGATTTCCATAGCTTTTCTATGGGAACAACAGTTTTCCCACAATGAAAACTAGCACTTCACAATGACACTGCAGTACACATTCCCCCCCACACACAATATGAACTAAATTATGAAAGGTGCGGAGAAAATTAGGGACCAGTATCAAAACATACATAAAATCATACTTTACATGTACAATACTTTTATACAAAAATGAAGACATAAATACACAATATTTTTATGGAAAACCTGAATAATTTAATGATATTTAAAATTACATTTTAGGTATAGTGTGATTCCATTTAAAACCTTAAAAGGATTAGCATGTTTATACACGTGCCAAGATGATATTAAATTGTGTTGGAGAATAAACAAACAAGAAGATACATGGCACTTTTAAAAATCTAGAATGATTCAGTTCAGCTGGCATGGCTCAGTGATTGAGCACTGACCTATGAACCAGTGTGGGCTGTGCAGGAGGCAGCCGATGAATGATTCTCTCTCATCATTGATGCTTCCATCTCTCTCCCTCTCTTTCTCTCAGAAATATATATATCTATACTAATAAAAGGGTACTATGCTAATTAGATCAGGAGACCTTCCGGACATCCTTCCAGACAAAGCCATGGTGGTGGGGCCGAGGCAGAGGTTGTTAGGGGCAATCAGGCCAGGAGGGGAGGGCAGTTGGGGGTGATCAGGCCAGCAGGGGGGCAGTTGGGGGTGAGCAGGTTGGCAGGGGGGGGTCAGTTGGGGGTGAGCAGGCCGGCAGTGGGGGCCAGTTGTGGGTGATAAGGCCAGCATGGGGGGGCAGTTGAGGGTGGTCAGGCCAGCAGAGGGGCAGTTGGGGGAGAGCAGTCCAGTGGGGGGGGCAGTTGGGGAGATCAGGCTGGCAAGGGGGAGCAGTTGGGGGCGAGCAGGCCAGCAGGCAAAGTGGTTAGGGGTGATCAGGCAAGCAGGCAGGTGAGCAGTTAGGAGCCAGTGGTCCCAGATTGCGAGAGGGATGTCTGACTGCCGGTTTTTATGGATTGGGCCTAAACCAGCAGTAGGACATCCCCCAAGCGGTTCCAGATTGGTGAGGGTGCAGGCTGGGCTGAGGGGACTCCCCATGCACGAATTTCGTGCACTGGGCCTTTAGTATATATATAAAAGCCTAAGCGACTGTTATGACGGGTCAACCGAATGACTGGTTGACCAGTTGCTATGACGCACACTACCAGGGGGCAGACGCTTAATGCAGGAGCTGCCCCCTGGTGGTCAGTGCGCTCCCACAGCCAAGCTCCTGTGGCTGGCCAACCTCCCACGGTCCCTCCCCCTGGCTGGCCTGCCGGCCCTGATCAGTCTCTGATTGGCCTAGATTACTGGCCAGGCCGAGGGACCCACTTGTGCACAAATACGTGTACCGAGCCCCCAAACAACCCCTTCTAGAATCTGACACCACAGACACCATATATGAATGATTCACTCTGGCTGGTTTGTTCAGTGGATAGAACGTCTATCCACAGACTGAAGGGTCCCAGGTTCAATTCCAGTCAAGGGCGCATACCTGGGCTGCAGGTCCCTCTCACATTGATGTTTCTCTGTCTCTGTCTCTCCCCCTCCCTTACACTCTCTCTAAAAATCAATGAAAAAATATCCTTGGGTGAGGTTTAAAAAAAAACAAACAAGAATGATTCTAATAATATAAACTAAGAGCTATAGTGATTAACGAAGTCTGATATTGGCATAGAGTAGAAGTGGATAGCCTAGTTTATGTAACTTAATATTTGATAAAAATGGCCCTAGAGTGTGTGGGGAATGAAGGGGAGAAATTCAGACAATGAGCATCCCTTGGCGAGTGGCGTGGTTATGTGGTGAGGAGGCTCCCTCTTCCTCCAGCTGAAATAGGGGGAAAGAATGTTCATATTTGACATCGCCTCTCCCTGAACAAAGCCATCCGACGCATGTAGCATATAGCACACGTGCAACAATTTTGTTGATATGAATGAAAACTAATTTGTTTAATGAAATTGGTATTTCCTGTAACCACATAGATGCAAAGTAGTGTCAACATGCACAAATCTATCTTCAATTCAAAATGTTGCTAATCATACATAGACCAGCCAGTAACAGGCAACATGACAGAAACATCCCTTTATGTGTTTGAGTGTTATGAACAGATAACAATTTTGTTATATGTTTCAGCTACAAAAAGTGATATTCCCAGTAGAATGTGTGTTTGCCTATTGTTTCCTGTTCATTTGTGGATCTCTACAATCATCATTTTGATCGAAAATACTTTACCAGCCAGGACGACGTGGCTCAGTGGTTGAGCATCAACCTACGAACCAGGAGGTCACGGTTCGATTCCTGGTCAGGGCACATGCCTGGATTGTGGGCTCAATCCCTAGTGTGGGATGTGCAGGAGGCAGCCAACCCATGATTCTCTCTCATCATTGATCTCTCTCTCTCTCTCTCTCTCTCTCTCTCTCTCTCTCCTTTCCTCTCTGAAATCAATAAAAATATATTTTAAAAAACTACCAATTGCCAAACTAACTTTGCTATGTGCTTGAAAAAAAGAGTTGAGCATATTAAAAAGGAAAACAGTGAATTTTTAGCAACCTTTCCTTTGTATTTTTCACTTGTTTCATTTACATTCAAAATCCCTTTAAATTATCGGTTGCTAAGTTATGACTTGATAAATTATGTATGGGAATAAGTATCACCTACCCCAACTAAAAGGAATGTCATTCCCTTAATCAGGTAAGTGCTAGGTTTAATTCTTTTTCTATTTTTTACTTTATTTTACCGATGAACCCGGTGGTTTGAGTTCGTTTTCCTTCCTTATTTAAATGGATTCGAGGGCAGGTGTGGCAGAGCCACATGGCCTCTGGACAGTTAATTCGCATCAGCGGGCTGGTGGCAAGTGCAGGATCACCTCTCAACTCTTCCCGTTCCTCAGCGACAGCAGCAAAAGCAACCAACCCCTTCTAGAATCTGACACCACAGACACCACCTCCGAGCCCCCTTTCTTCTGAGGGTCCGCCGTGGGCTCCGAGGGGGGCGCTGTAGCCTGAACTCCTGGGTGCACCTCTCCTGGGCCTCCTGAGCCAGGGACCCACCCGGCCAGGGTGGCCACAGCCCTGCCCTGCTGTGGTCCAGGCAGTGGCTTATTCCTATGGCCACGGGCCTTGCTGTGCCATGGTCCAGGGAGTGGCTTATTCCCGTGGTCACAGCCCTGCCCTGCTGTGGTCCAGGCAGTGGCTTATTCCTGTGGCCACAGCCCTGCCCTGCTGTGGTCCAGGCAGTGGCTTATTCCTATGGCCACGGGCCTTGTTGTGCCGTGGTCCAGGGAGTGTCTTATTCCTGTGGTCATCCTGTTTTCCGTGGTTTAGTCCCACGCAGGCTTCCGGAGCCCTGCCCTGAGGCTGCCTTTGACCCACCTTGACCGCCGATTCCCCAGGTGCTCATCTGGGATCCCATGCGGCTTCCTTGCTTGGCCTCCCTGTGGGGCCCTGGCCTTCTGTGATGCTGGGGGTGGAGCTCAGCCGTCTGTCTCTGCCTTTATTAATTTATTTTTTAAGTGTATACTTTTTTACTGTGTCTCTGCCTTTAAAAACAGTTGTAGCCTGGTCGGTGTGGCTCAGTGGTTGAGCATCACCTATGAACCATGAGGTCAGGGTTCGATTCCCCGTTGGGGCATATGCCCAGGTTGTGGCTCGATCCCCAGTGTGAGACGTGCAGGAGGCAGCTGATCCATGATTCTCTCTCATCATGGATGTTTCTCTTTTTCCCCTTTCCCTTGCTCTCTGAAGTAAAAAAAAGTATGTTAAAAAATAAAAATAAATAAAAACAGTGTAAACATGGCCGGGAGGCTATGCACTGAGCAGGGCCGGCTTGGCGATGAATCCGGGAAACCTACAGCCGGGACCTGCGCTTCGTTTTTTTTTTGTTGTTTTTTGTTTTTTTACATTTTATTTTATTTTATTTTTTTCAATTTTAAGGGACCTGCGCTTTGAAAGGGGCACTTTGCTCTCCTTCCTGGAGGGCCGCTCCAGACTCCGGCCATAAATTCTATTGCAGACGGCGAATCGCAAAGGCGACCCGGAAGGAGGGCTTTGGTGAGGAGTGGTGTCCTATGGTGAAGAGTAAAATGCGGTCGACAACGTAAAGGCATTGAGCCGCTGCTTCTAGGAGGAACCAGTGCAGAGACACCAGGCCTGCGTCCCAGGGCCCCGTGCTTCAGGTTCGCAGACTTCACAGGGTTCAGCAGTCACGGGCGGGCTTGCCTGTATTGCTGTGTTACACATGCATGCACCTGTATATGGGGGGTGTTTTCTACACAGAGAATACCGTGTGTGAGACACAACATACACCACGCGTGTCCTGCTGAGGGCGGAGGGTCTGGCCCCGGAAAGGAGCACAAGGTGGCTATGGCCCTGCGCACACGCGTCTCCTTGAATCCAGAGGGGAGACTGACGCGCTGGCTGCGTTACTAAAGAAAAGAACAAAGTAAACACGGGAGCAAATAGACGACTTTCTACACAGCCAGCCAGCCAGCCAGCCAGCCAGCGCTCGCTGCCTCCCAGGGCGCAGCTCTGTTACTGCCGGCATCTCCTCCGCAGAATCAGAAGGAAGGCGGGTGGGGTTCGGACTTAATGTACGACTTTCTTTGAAATTTCAATTCAGTCTATTCTTCATACATATATTGATTGATCTCAGAGAGGAAGGGAGAGGGAGAGGGAGAGGGAAACATCAATGATGAGAGAAGCATGGATTGGCTGCCTCCTGCATGCCCCACACTGGGGATCAAGCCCACAACCCGGCATGTGCCCTGACTGTGAATCAAACCGTGACCTCCTGGCTCATAGGTTGACACTCAACCACTGGGCCATGCCGGCCGGGCTTTAATTCAATCTATTCTTAACCACTTACACACGTGAAAGTTCCTATTCCTCCCACAGCTCATGCCAATCCATTTATTAGAAAACATTTTCTGAATATTTATCTACCTAATAATTGAAAATGTTGTTTATCTATCTAATAATAGGAACTATTAATAGGAAATCTACCTTTCTGTAACTTCTGCCTTCTTTTGCGACAGGTGCTTGAGACAAATAGGTTCCCAGTCCTATTCTTGCTCCCTGCCCTCATCTTCCTGGTCTCTTCCTGACCCCCCGTAAAACACTCTCAGTTTCCACACCCGCCCTTCCTGCTTAGGGTTTTACCTTTCACCACCATCTTGGTTCCTCCGTAACTCATTCTGCACTAATATTTGTGGAAGAGCTGCAGGCACAGAGAGGAGCACAGACAGAAGGCCTCTGTGGACCTCACGCTGCCGTCGGGGGAGGCACCTGCTGGGGCTCAGGTGGGTCCCTGGGAGGCAGCGGGAGCAGAGGGCGCTGGTGGGAGCCCAATGGCCCGGCAGAGGGCAGGAGGGGCCGGTGGGGACCCAGGAGGGTGGGAGTGCGCCCAGGAAGGGCTCTGGCTGACGCGGGACAGGCCATGAGCCCTTGTTTGTAAGTAGGAAATGGTTGGTCCCTTGAACAGGAGAGTGGGTATACCAGGGGCTACTGATGGGACGGATGTTCTTGGAGTCTGAATAGTTTGTTGATAAAGATTTGTGGGGCCTGGCTGGTGTGGCTCAGTGGTTGAGCATTGACCTATGAACCAGGGGGTTGAAGTTTGATTTCCAGTCAGGGCAAGCCTGGGTTGCAGGCTCAATTCCCAGTGTGGGGCGTGCAGGAGGCAGCCGATCAATGATTCTCTCTCATCATTGATGTTTCTAATCTCTCTCTCCCTCTCCTTTTTTCTCTGAAAACAATCCTATATAATAAAAGGCTAATATGCAAATCAACCAAACGACTGGTCGCTATGATGCGCGCTGACCACCAGGAGGCAGACGCTCAATGCAGGAGCTGCCCCCTGGTGGTCAGTGTGCTCCCCCAAGGGGAGCGCCACTCAGCCAGAAGCCAGGCTCATGGCTGGCGAGCGCAGTAGCGGTGGTGAGAGCCTCTCCCGCCTCCACGGCTGCGCTAAGGCTGTCCAACTGCTGGCTGAGGCCCACGGGGAGCGGGCTTAAGCCATCATTTGGACATCCCCCAAGGGCTCCCAGACTCTGAGAGGGCATAGGCCGGGCTGAGGGGACCTCCCCCACAGTGCAAGAATTTCGTGCACCAGGCCTCTAGTAAAGATATATTTAAAAAAGAAGGTTTGTGGGGAGAGAGTCAGGGTCATGGCTCCTGGAGGTGGCAGCCTGAGCACAGGGCCTTGCCCTGTGTGTAAACGGGGACTTACTTCCTCAGAAAGGGACGCGGTCCCTGTGGCAGTAAAGTGGCCCCACGTCGCCTTCCGAGTGGCGCTCACTAGAGACAGTCAGTCCTGGGAGTGGTCTGCTCAGCACAGAACTGCGCAAAGCCACCCACTCTCTAACCCAGACCACCATTCCCCTAACAGTCGGCATGAGCTGCCTGTGATGGCGCTAATTCTGCCCTGGCACCCGGGGGGCGCAACTTCATAGACACGTCTCCAGGTGAGCATGTCCGTCTCCTATTGGGCCTGGGACGTCCAGAGGGTTTGAGGTCCTGTTTACAACGTGTACAGGCCACTGGTCAGGCCAGGAGTGTGAAGTATGCCTCAGTGAGACGTGGGCCCTCCGGTTCAGAGCTGAGACAGAGTCCACGGAGGCCGTGAGGCGTGGGCAGGTGCGCTGCGAGGCTGGGAGGTGAGCCTGATGTCCGTGCGGCCGTGGCCTCTGTAGGATGGGGAGGCTCCGACCACCTCTCCCTCCAGCTCTGCTCTTGAGGAGAAGGGGCCCCGACCCAGTGGATGGGCAGTCCCCGCTTCTCCCCGGCAATGGCCCCGGGTCCTCCCACGAGCCTGTCACATGCTGAGTGGGGACCGGGCACCTCCCTGGTGCTGTGGACCCTGACCCCTGGCCCTGCGCTCACCCTTCCCGGGTGGCCTGGGTGGCCTGGGTGGCCCGGGGCTGTGCGGGGTCCCATGTGTTGGGGGGTGGGGGAAGTGTCTGGCTGCCCCAGGCTGTGGGCAGGACTCTCTCAGTTCATGCCTGGGAGGCGGTGATGACGGGCAGATGGGCGTGCCAGGCTGGGGGGCGTGCTATGGGTGGTTAGAGTGAGACACTCTCGCATGAGCACGAATGTCAAGTCCCATCCGTGATCGTTACTGACCGCACATGGAAGTCATTTTGGGAGGAACATCAATGTGAGAGAAGCACATCAAAAACATTAAATTTAATCCCGTCTTCCCATCGCCTTCTAAAGCGGTGGCCAGAAAACTTCACATTGCACTTGGGTCCCCCGGGTATTTCCCTCAGAGCACCGTGGAGCGCAGACACGCAGGGGCAGCGTGGGGCCGGCGTGGGACGGGGGGCTCCTGGACGGACCGAGTGCTGGACCTGGGGTGAGGTTCGGAACAGGAGAGGGGCTCGAGGGAGAGCAGACCCTCTGCCTGACTGACGGGAGCCCCACGCAGGACGCGCTCAGGGGCGGTCAGCAGGCGTCCGGGCTGAGCAGAGGCAGGCGGGCCACGCGTGGGGAGTGCTGGATGGATCTGGGCGGAGACACAGGCTGGAGGCGCCATTCTGCCGGCCTGAGCAATGGGCACACTTTCTCGGGCTGAATGTGGAGTGAGGGTGAGGCTGGGGACATGGGCTACACTGGTGTTGCCAGTGCACTTTAACGAGTTTCACCATGTCCCGGCGTTGCCAGCCGTTGGTACTGTATACGGCTTTAGACATACGGGGAGCAGCCACGTTTTTTTAGTAGAAATTAATTATTTCTGTACATGTGTTATTCCAGGCCTGCACTGTGCGCTTACAGTGACCCGTGCACGAGAAACGCTGCTCGCTCTCAGCGGGGAAGGAGGAGAGGCTCTGCTGGATGGAGTAAATGCGTCCCTGTGGAGGGAGCTTCCTGGGGGCAGGCGAGGAGGAGACTCGGGACCTGGGAGGCATGCCCTCGGGGCTCTCACACATGGAGAGTCTTCAGGTCTTGATTCCTTATCAGACAGGGGTTCCTTGCATGTGGTGACTTTCCTTTGGTTTGAGGGAGTTGTACCCCTAACCCAGGAGTCCCAGTGGAACCAGTTGGGGGTGAGGAGTTGGAGAGAGAGCCACAGAGACCAGGGAGTGACGGTCTGTGAATGGATGGCAGATGCAGGCGGGAGGAGGGACGAGACCTCGCTGGAGGGCAGGCCCAGCTTCTGTGGTCAGGGCCACAGCAGGGAGCACACGTTTACTTCCGGGCGGTGACGAGGAGGACGGGTTCCCGTTTTGACCAAATACAGTTAGTTCATGTTTAAGACACACGATCCATAGGTCTTCTATTAAAGGGAGTAGACACAGCTGCCTGGTTGGCGAGGAGAGAGTGGTGTGAGTGTTATACGTTGTTGCTCAACGCACATGAGCCAGCTCGATTGCGTCAGGCACTAGGCTGAGCTATTTTTATTTATTTATTTACTTTTACATGTATTTTTATTGATATCAGATCCGAAGGGAGAGGGAGAGAGAGGAAGAATCGTCAATGATGAGAGGGAATCATAGATCGGCTGCCTCCTGCACACCCCGCACTGGGGATGGAGCCTGCAACCTGGGCCTGTGTCCTGACTGGAATCAAACTGTGACAGCCTGGTTCGTAGGTGGACGCTCAGCCACGGAGCCACGTGCGTCGGGCTGGGCTATTTACATATATCTATATATCTTTGTTGAATGCTTGCAATCACCCCGTGAGTGACACATTACCATCTCTATTTTATAGAAAAGGGCGCAGTGACCCTGCAAGTCCCACCCACTGTCCGCGGCCCACAGCCGGCGAGAGGCGGAGCCGTGAGGCCCAGCCACCTGCGTGCCCCCCTGGTGACGCTCAGTGTGGCTGCGGTTCAGGGAGTGTGCGCGCAGTGAACGAAGGTGAAGGGAGGGAAGACATTCACGCGCCGGCACCCAGCAAAGCCCTGGGCGGTGGAGGAGAGAGCCAGGCCTCCAGCGGCCACGCCCGCGCAGCTTTTATTCTGAAGGGAGACCCAGACCTTTATCCCACGGCTGCGGCGATGCAGCCCTTCCTGCCCGCCCCCCCCGCCACCCCTGCTCCCCCCCAGTCGCTCACTCTTGTTTGTGAACCTAAGTGCACTGCCATGTCCCTGAGCTGAGCTCTGCCGTGGCGATGTCTGCGTGCACATGCAGACGGGGGTTTTGTCGGTGAAATCACGGGCCAGCGTGGTGGTGGCCGTCTCTCCCTCGAGGGAGTGATAGGCACGTTCTGTAACCAGCCGCCGCCGCAGGCAGCCTTTTAGGACAGCGTTCCAGCAAACACTGTGTGTGTCATTGGAAAAAGTCATTCCTCATGGTGAGCAGGTCAGCTGACATCCTGGTAACCCGTGAGAGAAGCCCGGCAGCTACAGGTTTTATACACGTGGGTTTGGGGAAACCCCGGCGGGTACACGCTCTTCTTGGACGAAGAGCTCTGATGCTTCCGTTATTTTAGAATGAGTGTCCGTTTGTCTCGCCAGCACGCTTCCTTGCTGCCCACTTAATTCTTTCTGGGCCATTGTTTCAATACAAACAAAATGTGGTTCTGAGTGGGATTTGTAACATCATATTTTGTTCTTGTTAATCCTCACCTGGGGTATTTTTTCCAGTGAATTTTTTCAGAGAGAGTGGGAGGGAAGAGGCAGAGAGAGAGGGAGGAAGAGAGAGAGAGAGAGAGAGAGAGAGAGAGAGAGAGAGAGAGAGAGAAACATCAATGTGAGAGAAACACATCAAAACATATTGATTGGTTGGTTGCCTTCCACACAGGCTCCAACTGGGGCCGGGGATTGAACCTGCGACCCAGGTATGTGCCCTTGACCAGGAATCAAACCCAAGTCCCTTCAGTGTGTGTGCCGACGTTTCAACTCCTGAGCCACACCGGCCTGGGCTGTAAGATAATTTTTAGAGACTGCTGTTGGACAAACATCTACTATATCACGATGTTATTCCTGAAATGCTGTCCCTGCCTGTATCGGCGTGAAGGAATCAGTGGCTGTATTTGTGAATCAGACAACTGGAACAAAGAAGGGAAAAGGAGAAGGCACCAGCTTGCTTAAAGGTTTTAGAAAGTTCTTCACAAGTTTAAAAAGCATGTCACTGCAGACCGTGAGACAGAATTTATTTATTTAATTTTATTTTTTAAATATACTTTTATTAATGTCAGAGATGAAGGGAGAGGGAGAGAGAAATTGATACATCAATGATGAGAGAGAAGCATGTGCCCTTGACCAGAATCGAACTCGGGACCCTTCAGTCTGCAGGCCAACACTCTTTCCACTGAGCCAAACTGGCTAGGGCTAGAATTTATTTAAAATTTCAAAGAATTGCATAAATTAAACATTGTGTCTGTAATTCTGAAGTAGCCAGTGAGCAAAAATTGAAAAATCAAAACATTCTGAAAATTTCCTGGTGTATCATAATTTCCTCTGGCCCTAAGCAGTTTACCGAGATGAAGAGAATTACACAGTTAGGCTTTATTTTGTGGTCTCCGTCATCAACCTGAATAAGAGGAATGTGCGTGCTGATTGAAATGAACCATGGAAATGGACTAGTTGGATTCGGGGGAATTTCACTCTCAGATATCTGTAGGTAGGTGAATGATACTGTTTACATCATTTAGAAAAAAAATGAAAAAGTGTGTAAAATGAGTTTTATTTTTAAACAATCTGGTGATGAGCTGTGCTTTGAGTTAGGTGAATGTCGCTTAATATGAAAAATATCTCCTGTCTTCTATAAATATATCTGATATCCCATTTGGAAAAAAAAACAAAAACACAACAACCTTAATTTCTAGCTCCGGAAAGAAAGGAATCTATATATATAAAAGCCTAAGCGACCTAATGACCGAACGACCAGTTGACCAGTGGCTATGACGCGCACTGACCACCAGGGGGCAGACAATGAACACAGGAGCTGTTCCCTGGTGGTCAGTGCACTCTCACAGCCAACCTCCCAGGCTGGCCAACCTCCCACGGTCCTTCCCCCCAAGGGACCCCACCCGTGCACGAATTTGTGCACCAGGCCTCTAGTTAGACTATAAACTGGAGGAGCCAGTGAACCAACCAACGCAGTGTCGGCTCTTGGCCCACAATCCCGCTGGTCTGCGGGCATCCGGCGCTGCTGGCACCTGCTCCCCCAGTGGCCAGGCTGAGAACTGGGGTCTCTCGGCGGACAAAGGGGCAGCAAAGGAAAGTTGGCGATTTCTGTTCATCGTGCCCAAAGGAAACCTTACATTACTTTCTTTTTTGGGGGAAAAAAGATCAAGAGCTTCTGGCTGCCGTGGGAAGATCAGGAAGGAGCATCTGAGTGAATTCTGAAATAAAACAGGTAGAAATCCTTGATTCTCTTTTAGATCTGATTTGAATCGCCCGCTTAAAAAAAAGCACAAATAAAAACTGTGAAGCACAGTTTCTCAGATTCCAGGGAACAATCTATTATTTCAGCCCAAGGACAGTCCTGGGGAGGCAGGGCGGGCAGGTGGTCCCAGCCGAGCCCTGTGACGTGCATTCTGCTGAAACGTCACCTAATGTGTCACTGAGAGATAAAAGGCTGCCACACGCCTTCAGTGACAAAACAGGACCCAAATCCCACGGCCCGAGCCTGCCCTCCGCACGGAGAGGCACCTGCCACGGCCACAGGAAGGGCCCCCTCCCAGAATCCTGTGTGGGTGACGTGGGAGAGCAGAGCGTTTAGGTTAAGAAGCTGACGGGAGAGGGAAGTTTCAGCTCAGCATATATTTAAATAGGCGGGGAGGACATGGCCTGTGCGCAGGCCTGCACGGGCGCACAGCAAGCCCACACGTCCACGGCCAACGTGCGCGGCATCGAAGGCGCGAGGGCCTCCTGGACCCGGCGGCATGCTGCACTCATCCCTCCGCTCATCCGTGTGTCCTGTTCCCTGTGATACGCCGAGTCCATGGACCCCACCCCGTCCGTCCGGGCAGCTGCCTGGGCTGACAGCACGGACGCTTGCACCACGTGGAGACGCTCACACAAACCACAGAGCTCAGAGTCTGCAGTCTCGTTGCATTTCCCGAATCTCCGACGGGCACTGGGGACCCAGGACGCCCGGGGATGCCGGGCGCCGGGTCAGCTCGTCCTGCCACTGAGGGCACTGCAGCTGGTCCGTCCTCAGAGGAGGACAGACGGACATGGAGGCTCAGCTTTACTGGGTCAGCGAGCCACGGGCACTGATGGAGGAGGGCCAGGGCTCACACACAGTGACGGCCGCTCAGAGCAGGGCGGGCCACCCGGCCTCGCTCACAGCTAAGCAGGGTGGGAAGCGGAGCCCTGCACTCAGGCCGGCTCACGGAAGCCTCGCCCTGTCTCCGCCCAGGACTCTGACTTGTCCCTCGCCCAGGTCAGGCCTCTGGTCACCGAGTCCCTGAAGCTGCCGGCGAACAGGGGCACGGGCTGTGCTGGGATCCCCACCTGGAAACTAGGAAATGCCACAGCCGCCAGGGTCTCCCCGAAGCTCGCACAGGCTGGCGCTAGTCACTCCGATGCGTGCATATGTAGGTTTCACTGTGGAAAGGACAGGAGGGGCTCAGCCACAGGCCCTCCCAGGGGCACGCGTGCGCTGAGGGGCCGAGGCGGGGCGGGCGTCCTGCTCCGGGCAGCGGGCGGTGGCGTGGTCCTGCCCATGGGCGCTACCTGGCCTTCTGCAGCTCTTGGCGCAGCCAGGCCGGCAGGGGCTGCCCGAGCCGGTGCAGCAGCTTGGAGAGCTCCACGTTGTGGTCCCGGTAGTAGCCGGACAGGAAGGCTCTGGCCTGGGGGGCAAAGGGAGAGAGGAGGCTGAGCGCGCCGTCCTGTCATGAGAAGAGACCGCACGACCTGTTCCTTGAGGGGGGTGTGGCAGTCAGGCGGCTGCAAAGACGTGTCTGTGTGTGTCTCCTCGGATGTCACTCATTTTCACCTTTGAAAGTGTTCGGGGCAGAATGGAATATGGGCCCAGCCGCAGTGACCAGAACTATGGGCCCCCCTCTGTCCCCGGGACGGCTCTGCTCTGAGTAGAAAGCACCTCCTCACCCGCTGGGAGTCGTCCGCCGGGGACAGGGCGCTCACCTGGGAACGCGGCCCATCCTCCTTCCGAGAACTGCCCATCAGATGGAGAGACCGCCTACCTCGGGGCTGAGACCTTCTAGTCCCGGAGGCGCCTGCTCTTTACACCCCCAGCCCCTATGCCTGCGATCTGGTCCCGGGCGCCCCGAGGTGCCCGCCCTCTGCGACCCCCCCACCCCCCCAGCCCCAGCCCCTATGCCTGTGATCTGGTCCTGGGCGCCCCGAAGTGCCTGCCATCTGCGACACGCCCCCCCCCCCCCCCCACGCGCCCCGCAGCCGCATGACTTGTAACCTGTAAGATTATCCCTGTCACTTCCCCATGCCTGTAACTCCTACTCCCCCATGTAATCTTTGTCCTTCTACCCCATATAAGCAGCCGGCTTATGGGGGGGCAGCGCAGATGTCTGTGGGTGACCTGCTGCTCCCCCTGCTGCCGGCAGGACTGGAATAAGTGCTCACAGAGGATCCAACCCTGTCTCTGTGGAATCGGCTCAGGAGTGACAGGCGCCGGCCCCTTGGTTGTCTGGTTACAAAAACATCTGGCGGATACGTAGCTGGAAATGAGACCAGGTCCAGGCGGGCCGGCTGCGGCTCCTTCACCAAGTGCCCCGTTTAGGGCGGGATGGGTGACGTCCACGGGGAGAGACTGAGGGGTCCTCTGATGCTACAGAGGAGCCAGGGATGGGGCAGGTCTGGTACCAACTCCACAGGCCTCGCTGGACAAACACAGACACGTCCATGGAATGTGTCACTTTCTGTGACGTTGGGCGTGGCATAAAAATAAAAAATCCTAAAAACGGAAATCCATGTTTAAAGAAATCACTTGTGATGTTACAAAAACATTTCCTATCTTTTTTGGGGACCAAAATAGATTTCAAAAATCATCAAGAACTTTCTACTCCAAACGATGCCAGGTCTCGTCATGGAGACCAGTCCTTGTTCCTCGCCGGCCGCGGGGGTCGGGCCTTCCAGATGGAGGGCCACACACCAGGGTTCCCCCACAGACCCATGGCCCTCGCTTGTGCTTTCTTTTATTTCTGGAAAACAGCAAGTTCACCCGGGTTCCTGTCCGGTGCCACCTGCCTCACCCTATAGCCAGGGAGCTCTGCGTCCCTGACGGAGGGGCAGGGAGGAACGGCCCCCCGAGTGCAGGCACCAACAGCCTGTTCTCCGTCTGGTCAAAGTCACCCTCCCTCGTGAGCCCGTCCCAGTCATTTACCGCAAATGAACCCCTTTCTTCATGCAAACTCCCCGCGCGCCTCCCGTCCGCTGGGAGGGGACTCGGAACAACCACACCCTTGGCGCACGCGCACCGGTGTGTCCTCACAGGTCCTCCCTGGACCCCGATGGCACAGCCTTCACCTCGGGATCAGCCGCTTGCAGAAGTGGGAATGTTACACCGATGTCTTGCAGGTTAAAGTGATTTCGGAAGCCCATTGACATTCTCAAGTTCAAGGTTCTAGTTTGAGGACCTCCCGGTCCCTCTGTTTCCATAGTAACGCCCGCATCACTCCATACCTCTCTTGCCCGCCTTGCCTGGGAGGGATGCTCGTGGTCTCTGCTCGGAGGCTCACTGCTTCCCGACCCCCGAGCTTCCTCAGAGCGGCCCTCCGCCCAGAGACTCCCCTGCCTCCTGTAGAGCGCCCCGCTCCCGTGTCTTATCACAGACCAGGGGCCGTAACTAGCTCACCCCCCTCAATCTGGTCCAGGACTGTTGCATCCTCTCTGATATCCTGGCAGAATAAGAAATAGACATGTGGTCTCTGTTGCGTCTCCAATACAGAGCTCCTAAAACGGAACATCCCAGGTGAGAGTGACCACGTCTTCTGTCAGGTGATGAGGGGGCATGCGAACCTCACCCAGGATGGGGCTGGCTGCTGGGAGAACCCGCGTGCACAGGATGTAGGAACTCGAGCCCCACCCCGGACCCCTGGGAGGAGAGAGGGGTGAGGTGGCATAGATCCCCAAGGCCAGGGAGGGCCTCAGTCCTGCCTGTAAGGAAGCCGCCACCGACACCCGATAAGAGGGACCAGCGAGCTCCGGGTGGTGAAGCGGGGAGGTGTGGGGAGAGGGGGCACCCCGAGGCATGGACGCCCTGCCCCTCCCCACGTGGCCCTGTGTTCCTCTCCCATCTGACGTCCTCGGATAATAAACGGGTGAGTCCCGTGTTTCTCTGAGTTCTGGGAGCCGCTCCAGCGAATTAATGAAACCCAGGGAGGGGCGTGGGGACCCCTGACTTACAGCCGGTGGGTCAGAAGCACAGGTGAGCCCCGGGGGCTGGGACGGCCTCTGAGGGGGCGGGAGGGACGCCTTTTAGGCTGAGCCCTGACCTGCGGTGGACGGTGTGGAGTGAGCCGGGCTGTAGGACACCGGCCGGGGCCAGCACGGCCTGTCGGCGGGGAGAAGCCTCCCGTCTCGGTGGGGGCCTCCACGGCTTAGCTCAGCCCATGCACAGAGCAGGCGCTGGGCATGCATTTACTATGTACTAGTAAGTGTGATGCTCACACATGTTATCCAGCCACATGTCTGGTAACCCGTGTGAGTACTTCACATGTCTGGAACGGTTCCTGTCCGGTGAGCATGTCTGCCCTCACTCCTGTGACGGTGTGTGCGTGGCTGTGCCCACGATTCTAAAACCAGGGAGACCTACCTGGGGGTCCATGGGCGGGTACTTCCGGCCTTTGCTTTTTCCAAGGCATTTGGTCTTCCCTCCTTCCAGCAGTTGGCACCAAAAGCCCTTTTGGGGGTCAAACCTACAAAAGACCACACGTGGACGTGATCAGAGAGACTGCTTACAAAGGACGGGAATCGGTGCGGTGGCCTCCCTCGGGGACGGGGCACTCGGCAGCCAGGGCGCCCAGGTGTGTCACTCGCACCTACACGTAGTGAGTGAGTTGACCTGAGAGTCTAATGAAATCCAGTAAACACCGTGTTATTACAGTGGGCCTCCTTTCGTTTCTGGAACTTAATTCGAGAAGTGACTTGTTCAAAAATGGAATAATTTTTCTCTTAGAAAGACTGTAAATGGAATTAATCCATCCCAGACCCCCACCTGATCCCCTGTGTTAACCTCTCACACAGTGCTTGCCTAATGGGCTGGTTAATTTATAAATAAACACTTCTTTTCTTAAACTTATGGAACCACGCCTACTGGCCTTACAGGAATTTTCCTGTATCACTTCCCAAAAAGCAATCACAGCCTAACTGCTTCTCCTTCACCCAAATCAACACCAGGTCTTCTGCCCCCTCAAGGGCCTGTGACTGCTGTTGTGTGAGCACGTTCACACCTTCACACCATCAGCACTTGCGAGGGCCTCTTCATGTTTTAAAATTGTGCTCATCGCCAGCAACAAAGGCACTCTCTCCTTTGCTAGCTGGGCCACACGCTTTTTGTCTGCTGAGGTGTCAGCTTGGAAGGGTTATCAGGTCAAAAACGGAAGATGTGGTTGACAACCGAGACATTTTTTTCTGTGAACAACTTGGTCGAGACGGGAGACGTTTGAGAAACGAGGTGGACTGTATCTATTTTAGCATATTTGTACTGTCATGGAAAAACACATACATCTTTAGTCCAATCTTACGTTAAAGTTATTAATTCCATGCTTTCCTTATTCCCCCATAAAAGATCAAGGCCTAATCATCGACACTGCAGCCCATGATGGAGGACCTTCAGAAGGTGCATCCTCACCGTGATTCTCTGCCCAAGAAAACCAACGTCTCTGAGATCATTCCATGGAATTCAGGGTGGGCAAAAGTAGGGTTACAGTTGTGAGTACTGCAAACACAGAGTTTATTCTTGTGTTATTACCTATTAATTACTGTATTTTTTCCCATACAAACAACTGTAAACTGACTTTTGCCCCACCCTGTATATTAAAATGACTTAATGTAATAGAAATAAAATTCTGTGAATACAAACATGAATGAAACACTCTAATTTGGAAGAATACTGTATATTTTTACAGTTCAAAAGGTTTATACCTTTTAAGGAGAGAATTAAAGGTGTAAAAGACGCCCGGCCGGCGTGGCTCAGTGGTTGAGTGTCGACCTATGAACTAAGAGGTCACGGTTCTATTCCCATCAGGGCACATGCCTGGGTTGCGGGCTTGATCCCCAGTGTGGGGCGAGCAGGAGGCAGCCGATCCATGATTCTCTCTCATCATTGATGTTTCCATCTCTCTCCCTTCCTCTCTGAAATCAATAAAAACACATTTAAAAAGTGTAAAATGCAGTGTGTATGTTTGAGGACAGTGAGCCGGGCGAGGGGGCGGTTGGAGAACCTCACTCCTGTTGAAGCAGGGGACCCCAGCAGGGGCTCAGGCCCCTGGGACCCCAGGTTTCTAACTTGCTTTGCTCCCAGGGCTGCAGGAAGTGACAGGAGAAACGAGGTGTGGCCTCGCTCATTTGTTTAAACTCCAAATGGAAGCAACTGAAAAGGAGAATTTCTGCTCAGGACTAACAAGACAGGAAAAGTGAAAGCGTGAGCCGACGAGGAGAGGCGTGCTAACTGCATCGCTCGGGACCGTGGCGCGCACAGAACACGGGAAGGCGCGCAGTCCTGCTGCTCAGCAGATGTTCCAGAGGATGGAGCCCAATTGCCTGGGATGCAAAGTTAATTAGTGGCGGAGTCTTTCGCTGCCCTGGGCCTTTGCTAAGACACCCGCGCCTGCTGCTCACCTCTGCACACGTGAGCTTCCCAGTCCCCTGCCCAGCCTGTTATCAGAGACTCGGCCCTGGCGGTCCAGGCTGCCCGCATCCATGTTATCAATTAGAATTAAATACATCGCGGGGCAAACGGGTACAGGAAGGCAGGGCCATTTCCGACCTGGGCTTTTCAATCCGCTCCTTCCCATCACAGTCCTGCCTCCAGCTGAGTTTTCGTTAATTTCCCAATGGGGGCGGCAATGACAATTCAGCCGGCTGCGCAGGACGAGATGGGACGTGGCCTTGTGGTGCCCCAACACCATTGCTGCCCCGAGTAAGAAGGGTTAACTACGATGAAACACAGCTCTGGCAACGGAGCCAAGTGTTTGTAGGCGCTGCTCTCAGGTGTGCAGGTCCCTGCTCCCCACAGCGGCTCAGCACCTGAGGAGAGAGGACCCCGGAAGCCCGCGGGGCCTCTTCAGAGGGGCTGTCATCCCCTCGAATCCTCACTGCTCTGCCTTCCTGGTTCCCTGACTGCATCGCCGGCGCCCTGCCGCCCATGGCCGAGCGTCCATCCTCTCTGGGTGACAGGATGCAGTGCTTCCTGGCGTGTTCGCTGTGCACGGGACTGTGAGATAAAGACACCAGGCTCCTCAGACGACAGCTGGACAACTTTTAGGACGTGAGGCAGTTGCCACCCATGGCCTCCCACTGCCCAGAGCTGCAGCGGTTGTTGATGTTTCCGATGGCTGAGCGCGTTAGAAACCACCTGCTCTGTGCTTGTTTGCCTGCTCCCTTCCTGGGGAGGGGTTGGCAGGCTTACAGAGCCCTCAGCAGCTGCTGGTGGTGAACAGGATGAAAGCATTTCCTCAGGTGCTGCCAGGAGGCGGAGGCCGGCCTCGCCCAGAGCGAAGATGTCCTGCGGGTCAGGGGTGCTGGGCCTGGGGGAGCGCTGATGCCGGGTCAGGGGTGCAGGCCCTGGGGGAGCGCTGATGCCGGGTCAGGGGTGCTGGCCCTGGGGGAGCGCTGCTGGGTCAGGGGTGCTGGGCCTGGGGGAGCGCTGCCGGGTTAGGGGTGCTGGCCCTGGGGGAGCGCTGATGCCGGGTCAGGGGTGCTGGCCCTGGGGGAGCGCTGCCGGGTCAGGGGTGCTGGGGCCCTGGGGGGCGCTGCCCGTGCTGGTGGCTCTGCGTGCAGGTAGCACCTCCTCAGGGCTGCTCCCCAGAGGAGACTGGGAGCCACCCAACCTCATTACTGCTTCTCCGTCCGCCCAGGACCCTCTCGTGCTAATTGATAACCAGCTGCCAGGGCCCGGGAATTATGTGGTCAGGATCGTTAGACGTTGGTCTAACGTTGACTAGGCTTCCTCTCCGGCCTGGGAGGGAGGGAGTGCCCTCCTTTACCTGCAGTGTGCGCTGGCTTCAGCAGGTTTCCTTTGTGTTTGTCGTGTTTACGTTTTTTCACTTTTCATTACACAAGGACAGGGTTTTATTTCCCAAGCTGACTACAGTGAGGCCTCTCCAACCACATCCCTTTGAGCAGGAGACTCCCCCACCCCCGTGGACTTGGGCTCCCCCTCCCCCACCCCCCGTGGACTTGGGCTCCCCCTCCCCCCGTGGACTTGGGCTCCCCCCTCCCCCCGTGGACTTGGGCTCCCCCTCCCCCCGTGGACTTGGGCTCCCCCTCCTCCCATGGACTTGGGCTCCCCCTCCCCCCGTGGACTTGGGCTACCCCTCCCCCCGTGGACTTGGGCTCCCCCTCCTCCCATGGACTAGGGCTCCCCCTCCCCCCGTGGACTTGGGCTCCCCCTCCCCCCATGGACTTGGGCTCCCCCTCCTCCCATGGACTTGGGCTCCCCCTCCTCCCATGGACTTGGGCTCCCCCTCCTCCCGTGGACTTGGGCTCCCCCTCCTCCCATGGACTTGGGCTCCCCCTCCCCCCGTGGACTTGGGCTCCCCCTCCTCCCATGGACTTGGGCTCCCCCTCCTCCCATGGACTTGGGCTCCCCCTCCTCCCATGGACTTGGGCTCCCCCTCCTCCCATGGACTTGGGCTCCCCCTCCTCCCGTGGACTTGGGCTCTCACTCCTCCCGTGGACTTGGGCTCCCCCTCCCCCTGTGGACTTGGGCTCCCCCTCCCCCCGTGGACTTGGGCTCTCACTCCTCCCGTGGACTTGGGCTCCCCCTCCCTCTATGGACTTGGGCTCCCCCTCCCCCCATGGACTTGGGCTCCCCCTCCCCCCGTGGACTTGGGCTCCCCCTCCCCCCGTGGACTTGGGCTCCCCTTCCCTCATGGATTTGGGCTCCCCCTCCCCCCGTGGACTTGGGCTGGCTATGGTGACTGGGGTGTAATCAACAGAGCATGGCATCAGTGGCGCTGTGTGACCTGTGGGCGAGCCCCGGGAACCTGGCTGTCTGGGAGCACTCAGAGCCCAGATCCACCCTCAGAGCCCAGCCAGCATGGAGAGAAAGCCCTGTGAGCCCTCCGGCTGAACTCGGCATCTGATCCACCCCCATCCAACAGACAGAGATGTGAGTGAGGACATGAAGAAAGAGTGAGGTTCAAGGTGGCAAAGGTCCTGAGTTACCTCCTCCAAGGGTCGCGGGCTAACTCCCTCTGTAGGGACCTGGGGGCGGGGGGGGGGGGGGAGGGGGAAGAGCCTCCACCAGTGGGAGGACAGGCAGACACTCTGGCTGGGGACAGACAACACGCCTGGGCCACGGGCCTGAAACCCATGGAGGGCGGCCCGCAGACGGTGAAGTAGAGGAATGTGTTGATGAGCTGGGAGACAAAGCAATGGAACTCCCCAGAGCAGCAAATTAAAATAAACTTCAAAAAAGTGAGACCTGAAGGGACCTTGGGGACAGCAAGTGGAATAATGTTCACAATGTAAAGGTCCCGGAACCAGACAACTTCCCTGGCGAATTCTTCCAAAGAAGATCCCAATCCCTCTCAGACTCTTCTGCAACATCAAAGAGGAGAGAGCTTGCTCATTTTATAAGGCTCACATTATCCCGACCTTAAGGCAGGCAAGGACACAGAGAAATAGAATTATAGGCCCGTGTCCCTGGAGAACGCAGATGCAGAAACCCCCAACAAATCCAACAAGCCGTGAACAGGATCAATCCCACACCAGGATCAAGTGGGACTCAGTCCTGGGAGACAAGGATGGTTCGACCCTCACAGTCCATGCCACTTTACCAAAACACTGAGAACCAACCAATGAACACAGGGACACTTCAGGATACAACGTTAATATTTGGAAATCTGTGACATTTCTATACACAAATCGTGAGCCATTGGAAAGAGATCAAGAAAACAAACCCGTTCATTATTGCATCTGAAAGAATAAAATACTTAGGACTACATTTAACCAAGGAGGTGAGTGACCTGTACACTGAAAAAGTAGCTTCCAGAAGATTCTAGTCCCCAGACATTCAGGTCACATTCAGAAGTCCACGTCTTCCCAACGGTGGCCCCAGGTGTGATGAGCAGAGACAAGCTGTCTCCATTCCCAGCCCACAGAATCCACAAGCCAATAACATGGCCGTGGCTCCATACTGGTGGGCTTAGGAATGACCCCTCATGCAGCAGCAGATCATTGGACATGAGCCATGATTCTTTCTGATCTGGTCACCTCGTTTAATGAATACAGAGTAAACCCAAAATCCACCTGGCAGGCGTGGCTCAGTGCTTGAGTGTCAACCTACAGGTAAGAACCAGGAGGTCAGGGTTCAATTCCATTCAGGGCACATGCCCACGTTGCAGGCTCCATCCCCAGTGTGGGGTGTGCAGGAGGCAGCCGATCAATGATTCTCTTTCATCATTCATCATTGATGTCTCTCTCTCTCTCTCTCTCTCTCTCTCTCTCTCTCTCTCCCCCTCTCCCTTGCTCTCTGAAATCAATAAACATATTTAAAACAAGAAAAAAGAAATCTGCCCAATGTCAAGGACCTCGTGATGTCATCGGGGCTCTGTTCTTGCCCCGTAGACCCCGCAGAGGAGAGACTGACCTTTCACCTTTATAGCCTCCACTCCTGGTGATGGAAAAAGTGGACTTAACCAACCTTTCCTGTGAAGAGGTCACAAAAAAGGCAGATGCTCCGTGGATAAGGAGGAGGCTCCCCTGAGGGCTCTTGAGGGGCACAGTGAGGTGTAAAAGCGTCTCTCGTGCTAATGGTGCGGGCCCAACTGTACCCCACTCCCCACCCCGGGATCACTTATGACGGCAACCAATGGGCGCACCGGCGAGCATGAGGCAGACTCACGTCAGTGCTTCCGAGTAGTTGTAACGCGGCGTCACTCCCAGAAACTTCTGGACGCCGTCCATCACAGCAGCCGGGTCGGACCTCAGCTGCTGTCCATCAATAATCAGCAACTGCAAAGGCAAAAACAGTCACTTAGTGAGGAACAGAGCGAAATTAACTAGACTGAGCTGCCTCCCTGGACCTCGGTGACCTGAACCAGCGGGTTAACCGGCACTACATGGAATGCAGGTACCGTGGGTGCCTCCAGCAGGTTAGCCTTCACTACACGGAATGCATGTACCATCAGTGCCTCCAGCGGGTTAACCAGCACTACACGGAATGCATGTACTGTCGGTGCCTCCAGCGGGTTAACCGGCACTACACGGAATGCAGGTACCGTGGGTGCCTCCAGCGGGTTAACCGGCACTACACGGAATGCAGGTACTGTGGGTGCCTCCAGCAGGTTAACCGGCACTACACGGAATGCATGTACTGTGGGTGCCTCCAGCGGGTTAACCGGCACTACACGGAATGCAGGTACCGCCGGTGCCTCCAGCGGGTTAACCGGCACTGCACGGAATGCAGGTACCGTCGGTGCCTCCAGCGGGTTAACTGGCACTACACGGAATGCATGTACTGTGGGTGCCTCCAGCGGGTTAACCGGCACTACACGGAATGCAGGTACCGCCGGTGCCTCCAGCGGGTTAACCTTCACTACACGGAATGCAGGTACCGCCGGTGCCTCCAGCGGGTTAACCGGCACTGCATGGAATGCAGGTACCGTGGGTGCCTCCAGCGGGTTAACCGGCACTACACGGAATGCATGGTGATGTTACGACTCGGTGTCTCCAAATGAACAATCAGATTGCTGGAGGCCCATTCAGAGCCCTTGGAAACCTGACTAAGTCAGAGATAACCGCAGACGCCTCTTCGTTTAGTGGCTCCATGGGAACAGGGCTGTCCACGGGCCGTGAGCTCAGGTAATCCCCAGCCCACAGAGCCTCCTGAGCCACCCCGGAGCCCAGGGTGGAGAGCCTGGGGGTACGGATGGAGATCATCCCGTTCTCCTCGCAGACCCTGGCGAGGATGCAGCTTCTGGCCACGCCCAACCGGAATGAGGGGGTAAGCAGGGCGGACATTGTCCTGCCATCCTCACTTCTGGCTCCGTCCCACCTTTCTGGGCGTCCGTGGGGACAGACAGCATGTGGGTAAGTGCATGCATGGCGTTCCGTCAGCGTGTGGTCCCGGAGTCTCCGGTGTGAGGACCGACCACTTTGGGACTGGCCACTGTCTGCAGGGAGACCTGAGAATGTGTTCCATGCCACTGACCCCATTTGAACAACATGATTGACATTAAACATGTCTGTGACTGTAAATTGCTACCTGTGGCCATGTTACCATAATCTCCCATGTGTAAGACGTCCGCCCCCATGTATAAGACGCCCCCCACTTTTCCAACCCAAAATTAAGAAATCGGTATTTTAAACATTTTGCTGGTTTTCCTCTCAAAGCCTTCTTCTTCCTTTTTGGCACCTTAAGGAGTTGTTCTTCCTGTTTTCCCCACTGTCTGATCAGACACTCAGTGGGAGGAGGTCCAAATGGTCTCTCTGCAGCTCTATTTCCATGCTCTTTTGCAGAGCTGATTACAGTTAGTGAGAATTTTGCAGAGTAAGACAATCGCTTACTGGTATTTATCTTTTTATTTTTTGACATCTCTCCACCTCCACCTCCAACTATGGCATCAGCTGACGTCAGTAACAATAAGGCTTGTGATTGGAGGAAGCCTGTTTGACAAGGTATGGGCTGCTACGCACCCGTGCGGCTTCCTCCTCAGCTGATTTTTGTGTATAAGATGCCCCTCTGTTTTCAGTTAACGATTTTAGAAAAAAATAGTGTCTTATACACGGAAAAATATGGTAATTCCCATTTTCTTTTAAATATATTTTTATTGGTTTCAGAGAGGAAGGGAGAGGGAGAGAGAGATGGAAACATCAATGATGAGAGAGAATCATGGATCAGCTGCCTCCTGCATGCCCCCTACTGAGGATCAAGCCCACAACCCGGGCATGTGCCCTGACAGGAATCAAACCCTGGACCCTTCAGTCCACAGGCCGGCGCTCTATCCACTGAGCCACACCAGCTAGGGCTCCCACGTTGCCTGTCAGATCAGCCCCATCCTGACACAGCGGACAGAGGCGGTCGGTGTCGGGACGCTACCTGAGAGGCCGCGAAGTGGGCCAGCCACCGCTCGATGTGCACGGCGTACCAGCCCGGCACCAGGCAGCGCCTCTGCAGGGCCTTCAGGTCGGACGGGGCCCCCGGGCCGGTCGTGATCACTTCGTAGAAGTTAAACCGCAGGGCGGCTGGGTCTTCATGCGACCGCTGGTGCTGTAACAGAAAAGCCGCTGTGGGTTAACGCCTCCGTGCCCGCACAGGTGTACATGCGTGTGTGTGTGTGATGTGTGTGCCTCCCTCATGTCACAGACAAACGATGGGTCGGTTCTAGAATAAAAATGATGGTGAAACCGCGTGGAAACGGAAACCCAGCCCCAACCCCGCCCTGGCTTTTGCCTCTGATTCCAGAATCTGCCTCCCGCAGACCTGTCCCAGCAGGGCCAGCGCCCTCTGCTGGTCCCGCCGAGCACGGCCACCAACTGGCCACAGGACAGCCTCCCCCACCCACACCGGACTCTTCACGGGACACGGAAGGGCCTCACTTAACGTCCTCGGGAGGTTCCTGGGACTGCGGCCACACGCGGTAGCATGAAGCCTGTCTTCCCGGGGCGGCCACACGCGGTAGCATGAAGCCTGTCTTCCCGGGGCGGCCACACGCGGTAGCATGAAGCCTGTCTTCCCGGGGCGGCCACACGCGGTAGCATGAAGCCTGTCTTCCCGGGGCGGCCACATGCGGTAGCATGAAGCCTGTCTTCCCGGGGCGGCCACACACGGTAGCATGAAGCCTGTCTTCCCGGGGCGGACACACACGGTAGCATGAAGCCTGTCTTCCCGGGGCGGCCACACGCGGTAGCATGAAGCCTGTCTTCCCGGGGCGGACACACGCGGTAGCATGAAGCCTGTCTTCCCGGGGCGGACACACGCGGTAGCATGAAGCCTGTCTTCCCGGGGCGGCCACACATGGTAGCATGAAGCCTGTCTTCCCGGGGCGGCCACACACGGTAGCATGAAGCCTGTCTTCCCGGGGCGGCCACACGCGGTAGCATGAAGCCTGTCTTCCCGGGGTGGCCACACGCGGTAGCATGAAGCCTGTCTTCCCGGGGCAGACACACGCGGTAGGTCCCGGGGCATCGCACCCAGAGCCAACGAGAGGACAATGGGCAGAACAGCGTTACCCCAGGACCCGGGGGCCCGCAGTGGGGGCTCGTCCCCCCTTGGCCCTGTTTCCACCAGGTTCTGGTGACTTCAGCCCCTGGGCCCCTCCTGATCCTGCCCCCCCCATTCCACCTGCTGTCCTTGCACCCGGCCCCCGCTCCGTTCCCAGGGCGACCAAGCTCCCAGGACCCGCCGCACCTGGTACCAGGAGTAGGCCCTGTCGGAGGGGTCGATGAGAATGGTGATGAGCTTGGCCTTGGGGACCAGGGAGGCCGCCCGCTTGGGAGCTTCTTCCGAGTGGAAGTAGTTGGCGCTCTTTTCAAACAGGAAGTCGCTGGTGACGTTGGCCGGCGTTGGGAAAAAGTCCATGTACCTGCAGGCGGAGAGAGACCGCGTGACCTCCCGCCAGAGAAGGCGGTGACTCACCGCAGCTTTCCCATTCCTTCCGGCCCGTTTCCGAGCCGTGTGCGCACTGCCCTGCACTGGCTGGCTGTGTGGCTGTTGGGATGGACCTTGCGGGGGAGGAGCGGCACGGGGCGGGTGCGCTGTTAGGGATGGAGGTGCATTCCTTAGAGGTCCTCGCTGTTTTGTGCTGTCAAAAGCCAGATGCAGAGACAGCAAGCGTCCCCGTGGCAGGCAGCAGAGGACACCCTATTGCCAAGTAAACATTTTAAAACAGCAAATGGATGTTTGCAGACTTGAATGCAAACTTCCTCCACTGAGATCAGAGCGAACAGGACTTAAATCGGAGAAGCCAAGAGCGCTGGGCAGACCCCGGGCTCCGAGCTCGCACCCCTGTGTCGGAGGAGAGAGCTCCCCCTCTGAGCTCGCACCCCTGTGTGGGAGGGGACAGCCCCCCTCTGAGCTCGCACCCCTGTGTGGGAGGAGAGAGCTCCCCCTCTGAGCTCGCACCCCTGTGTCGGAGGAGACAGCCCCCCCTCTGAGCTCGCACCCCTGCGTGGGAGGAGACAGCGGCTCTGAGCTCGCACCCTGCGGGCTGGGGGTGCCCTCCCGTGGACCAGGACCCTGGGCGCCGCACTCCTCCATGCGTGGGAACGTCCCTCTGTGTGGGCGTTAGGGAATCAGTAGTTCAGAGGTTAGTTCGGGAGAGGCTTTAATTGTGCGGGTCGCCCCCTCACAGCTCACCCCTTCCCTAGCCTGGCTGCCCTGCAGGACGAGCAGTGACTGCGTGGAGGAGGACACGGTCTCCCTGACGTTGTTGCTCTGCCTCCCGCCCTGAAGGCCTGAGGGGCCGCAGCTCCCGCCCGGCCCTGCGGACACCGCTCCGTTCCTCACACGCAGCTCTGGCCACGGCCTGTGATCCCAGACCCCACGCAGGGTTTACAGGGGATCCACAGCGGGTCCCAGGGCGAGGGCGCGTCTCTACCGAGGGGAGGAGACCAGCTCCTGTGAGGCCCACACAGCCCCGGGCTCTGACCTGACCTGCTCCTGGGGGCGGGGGGGGGGGTGAGGGGGGGAGACTTGGCAGCAATTCCCGCCTCAGCTGCAGGGGGAGGCCTGCGGGGACTTCCTCAGGGGACCCGTGCCCCAGGCCTGGGACCTGGACCGGGGCCTAATCTCTAGACAACGGGCCGGAGCAGGCCCCCCACGCCGGTTCCTTCTGTGTCAGTTCCGGAAAGAGACGGAGCGAACCTTTTTCAAAGGCGTCTCAGGAACAGCATAACTGGTGAGCAGAGTGACCCAGAGCCATGGAAGCAGGCAACAGAGTGCGGAACCTCAGAGGGAAGGGGGGGAGGGGGGAGAGGGGGTGGGGGGTGGGGAGTGGTCAACCAAAGACCTTGTGTGCACAGATGCATGGCCCAAGGGCATGTGGGGTGGTGAGGGCCCGGGGTGGGGGCGGGGGTGGGCTGGACGGGGCCAACGGGGGAAAGAGAAGGAATATGTAAAACTTTCAACAATAGAGCTTAAAAAAGATAAAAAATGTTTTCAAATGCAAAGTAATATTCCTCTTATGCCCTGTGTGACGGGCAGGGATGGGGTCTGTGTGACGGGAGGGATGGGAGGGATGGGGTCTGTGTGACGGCAGGGATGGGGTTTGTGTGACGGGAGGGATGGGGTTTGTGTGATGGGAGGGATGGGGTTTGTGTGACGGGAGGGATGGGGTCTGTGTGACGGGAGGGATGGGGTCTGTGTGACGGGAGGGATGGGGTCTGTGTGATGGGAGGGATGGGGTCTGTGTGACGGGAGGGATGGGGTTTGTGTGACGGGAGGGATGGGGTTTGTGTGACGGGAGGGATGGGGTCTGTGTGATGGGAGGGATGGGGTTTGTGTGACGGGAGGGATGGGGTCTGTGTGACGGGAGGGATGGGGTCTGTGTGACGGGAGGGATGGGGTCTGTGTGACGGGAGGGATGGGGTTTGTGTGATGGGAGGGATGGGGTCTGTGTGACGGGAGGGATGGGGTTTGTGTGACGGGAGGGATGGGGTTTGTGTGACGGGAGGGATGGGGTCTGTGTGATGGGAGGGATGGGGTTTGTGTGACGGGAGGGATGGGGTCTGTGTGACAGGAGGGATGGGGTCTGTGTGACGGGAGGGATGGGGTTTGTGTGACGGGAGGGATGGGGTCTGTGTGACAGGAGGGATGGGGTTTGTGTGACGGGAGGGATGGGGTTTGTGTGACGGGAGGGATGGGGTCTGTGTGACGGGAGGGATGGGGTCTGTGTGACGGGAGGGATGGGGTTTGTGTGATGGGAGGGATGGGGTCTGTGTGACGGGAGGGATGGGGTTTGTGTGATGGGAGGGATGGGGTCTGTGTGACGGGAGGGATGGGGTTTGTGTGACGGGAGGGATGGGGTCTGTGTGACGGGAGGGATGGGGTCTGTGTGACGGGAGGGATGGGGTTTGTGTGACGGGAGGGATGGGGTCTGTGTGATGGGAGGGATGGGGTCTGTGTGACGGGAGGGATGGGGTTTGTGTGATGGGAGGGATGGGGTCTGTGTGACGGGAGGGATGGGGTCTGTGTGATGGGAGGGATGGGGTTTGTGTGATGGGAGGGATGGGGTCTGTGTGACGGGAGGGATGGGGTTTGTGTGACGGGAGGGATGGGGTTTGTGTGACGGGAGGGATGGGGTCTGTGTGATGGGAGGGATGAGGTCTGTGTGACGGGAGGGATGGGGTCTGTGTGACGGGAGGGATGGGGTCTGTGTGACGGGAGGGATGGGGTCTGTGTGACGGGAGGGATGGGGTCTGTGTGACGGGAGGGATGGGGTCTGTGTGACGGGAGGGATGGGGTCTGTGTGAAGGGAGGGATGGGGTCTGTGTGAAGGGAGGGATGGGGTCTGTGTGAAGGGGGGGATGGGGTCTGTGTGACGGGAGGGATGGGGTCTGTGTGACGGGAGGGATGGGGTCTGTGTGACGGGAGGGATGGGGTTTGTGTGACGGGAGGGATGGGGTCTGTGTGACGGGAGGGATGGGGTCTGTGTGACGGGAGGGATGGGGTCTGTGTGACGGGAGGGATGGGGTCTGTGTGACGGGAGGGATGGGGTCTGTGTGACGGGAGGGATGGGGTCTGTGTGACGGGAGGGATGGGGTTTGTGTGACGGGAGGGATGGGGTCTGTGTGACGGCAGGGATTGGGTCTGTGTGACGGGAGGGATGGGGTCTGTGTGACGGGAGGGATGGGGTCTGTGTGATGGAAGGGATGGGGTTTGTGTGACGGGAGGGATGGGGTTTGTGTGACGGGAGGGATGGGGTCTGTGTGACGGCAGGGATTGGGTCTGTGTGATGGGACGGATGGAGTCTGTGTGACAGGAGGGGTGGGGCTCTGGGAACCTGCGTTATTGCCACGGCAAATCTCAGCTCACATCGTCACAACAGCCCCGGTCTCTGCGGCTGATGAAGACACACCACACGTCACAGGGTCTAGAATAAAACCCCCTCCCGATGTATCTGTCACCTGGGAGACACATTATATATCCAGTTAAAACGTTCTAGGCCAAGCATGTCAAACTTCATTCATTTGGCCCGTGTTAGCCTTTGAGTTTGACATGCTTGTTCTAGGCACAGTGACGGTGAAACAATAATACGAGCACGGAGGATGTTAAAGATCCTTATGCATAATTCGTAGGAACAGCATTCCGCAGTCCTCTCTGTTCTCTCATATTCATTTACCAGGACAATGTTATCACTCTGGCACCGTCCCCACACAGTACGGGCCACGCCGGTGAAGCGGGTTCATTTCTAAGGCACGGTGGTGGGTGACGCGGAGTCCGCGGTTCCGCGGGTGCTGTGGGCACCGCAGTCGCTCGCCGCGCGTGCGCAGGCGCGATGCATGCGTGTGCGGATTGTCCTCACCAGTCAATCCCCTTGTGGTAGTTGTTCCCGTTGAAGAACTGCACCTCCTCGAAGGTGCGGGGGCTGGGCAGGCTGCCGACGATGGAGGGGTGCATCAGGAGGAACAGGTACAGGGCCGTGGTGCCTGGCGGGAGGGGCGGCAAGAGCAGAGGAGCGTTACTGCAGCAGGATCTCGCTCAAAAGCGCATTCAATTCTTTAAAAACTTCTTATTTTTTAATATATTGTTATGGATTTCAGAGAGGAAGGGAGAGGGAGAGAGAGAGAGAGAAACATCAATGAAGAGAGAGAATCATTGATCAGCTGCCTCCTGCACGCCCCCCACTGGGGATTGAGCCCGCAACCCGGATGTGTGCTCTTGACTGGAACCCTTCAGTCCGCAGGCTGATGCTGTAGCCACTAAGCCACACCATCCAGGGCGCGACATTCAATTCTTTAAAGAGTCAAAGCAAGTTCCCTAAAATCAGTGAGGCGCGTTTCAGGCGACAGCAACCCGAGTTTGTTTTCATTTGTGTCCACGGCTCTGTGGACCTCAACACGTGATCAAATGTCAGTGCTGAGTATGGGCCAAAGCGAGCAGGCTGGCGAAACAGCCGGGGAGAACCTCGGAAATTGGGGTTCAGTTCCCTCCTGGGCTGGGCGTGTGGCCACAGCATCAGGGGCGTCCGGCACCGGACCCTGCTGGGTCCCCGATCAGTATCGTATCCAGGTCGGTTTAATAAAATCAAACTGTTCAGCAGATGCTGACTGTGCCAGTCTGTGCACATCCCTGCAGTGAAGGCCAGAAGCACTGTGCTGGGCCCGAGCTGAGGTGTGTACGGGGCCGTGGGTCACATGACAGGCCTTACCACACAGGGAGACGGGCCCCACAATGAGAGCAGAGCAGAGAGCTTTCCTGCCCACGAGAAAGTGGGCAGTCAGGGCGGGCTCCCAGGAGGAGGCATGCTCTAAGGTTGGGCCTTAGAAACAGGTGTTCTCTGAAAGGCTAACGCAGGGGGCAGACTTCTGGAAAGACGGCCACTTGAGCGTCCGGCCCTGGCGGGAGGGCAATCTAGCCTGATGAGAGCCGAGCAGACCGGCTGACAGGACCCTGAGGGACACGCAGAGGGAGGCTCAGAGGCTGGCTGGGACCTTCGCTGCTCCTGAGCTGGGCGGGACTGAGGCCACAGCAGAGGACCGCGAAGTGACGGTCCGCGTGGCTCCCACACACCAGAGCTGCCTCTGGGGAAAGGCTGTCCCTTAGGGACACGCTGGACCCTGGACGTGGTGGGCTCCTGGCCCAGGAGAGCGGGAGCCGGGCTCCACGCGGGCTGCAGGGCCGTGACGATGGCCGCGGGGTCTGGAGCAGGTGGCACAGGGGACTGGCGTTGGGTTCTGAGGCAGCTCTCACAGGAGCCGAGGCCGCTGGGCCTCCGTGGGATGCCATCGCCCCTTCGGGCCTCCCAGCTCTGGTGCCACCAGATGGAGAGGAGGCGGGAGTGGCTAAAGCAGGGCACCTGCCAGGCTAGGGGCCCGGCCACCGCGGATGGAGGACAGGTGAGACGGCCAGACGGGGCTCCTGGTGACACGGGAGGCGCAGGTCAGTAAACGCCCCGGAGGAGGTCTGATTACGAATTCAAACGGATTTTAAAAATGAACAAATGTGAAACCAAGTCATATAAACTCAATAAAGAGATGGAAGGAGTCAGAACAAGCTAAGGACTGGATCCGAGGCCCGAGGACTGGGGGAGAATGAGCGGGACATGCTGAGAAAGGCAGCGTGGGCTGAGGGCAGCGCGTGGAGACGGATCGGTCTTGTCACTGAAAACCACCGGCGGCCGGCAAGGAGGACGGTGAGGAGGATGTGTTCCAGGAGGTGGCGAGGCCACTGGGAGGGACAGGGGTCCAGATGGGTTCCTTCTGGGTGTGTTTCAGGATGGAAGCCACAGGACAATGCTTACCTGATGATGAGAATGAGGCACATGTGTGTATGCATATGTGTGTGCACAGGTGTGCATGCATGTACTTGGCTGTACACACAGGTTTGTGCGTGCACACATAACTGTGTCCACACATGTGGATGTACATATGTGCATGCACATGCATGTGTTGTATGTCAACATACACACATACATGCGCACACATGTGCACACATATGAGTGCATGTCTTTCTGTCCACATGTACATGTGCATATATGCACACAAGTGCACACATTGTGTGTATGCATGTCCGTGCACACACATGTTTGTGTCCACATGTGCACAGGCATATATGCACACACATGCATATGTTGTGCATCCATGTGTCCATATGTGCACATGTGCATGGGTGTGCATGTGTGAATGAGAGGCTGCTTGCTGTTTGAGGCACACAGAGAGCTGAGGAGAGTGCAAGTCTAACATCCTTTAGACGCTGGGAGCAGGTCACATGCTAACATCTGAAAGTTCAGGCTCTGTCTTTGAGTATGAACAACAGGGAAAGACAAGGGTACTTTTTTGAGTTATTGCTCAATATTGCAAGAGGAATACGTTTGTAACCCTCCTCAGTTCCATCGCCGTGATGTTCACAGGATGGGACCCGTCCCCACTGCTCCCCAGGAAGTCAGAGCCTTTGTGTTCTGACCCCCATAGCCCCAGGAGCAGGGGGACCCAAGGCTGGGACCAAGCAGGGGTGCGAATGCATTGGACTTTCCAACGTCCCGTCAAGCCCGGACCAGCCCCAGCAAGTGGCCCGGGTTCCACCCGCCAGGCTCCCATCCCTCCCACATTCACTCCATCCAGGGCCCGGTGCCAGAACTTTGTGGAGGAAACGGGAATCCTCGGGCCCCGGAGGACACTAAGAAGTGTTATCCTTCCTACAGTCTGCCCTTGCATCTTGTCGGTGGCCAGGCTGCCCGGGAAGTGGGCCCTGACCGTGGTGACGGGACGGCCCTCTGTAGGCGTCCAGCCTGGGAGCGGAGCGTTTAGATCCACTGCCTGAGTGTGGCCCATAGGAAGTCCTCTCCAACGGTCACATCTCAGTCTGACCCGAGTTGTGAGGGGCCTCCATGTACAGCAACCCCCCCCCCAACCCGGTACCAGGACCCACCACCCAGCCATTCCAGGACACCCCCGCTGCTGGGTCCCCTCCCCCAAAGCCTCAGTCCCAGAGAAGTGGGGTCACCTCTGGGCAGGGTCACCTCACACTCAGCAAGCCGCGGTCAGAGGGCCACTTTGTTTTTTTAAAATATATTTTTACTAGAGGCTCGGTGCACAGAATTCGTGCACTGGATGGGGGGTGTCCCTCAGCCCAGCCTGCACCCTCTCCAATCTGGGACCCCTCGGGGGATTTCCAACTGCCGGTTTAGGCCTGAGCCCTCTCACAATCCAGGACTGCTGCTCCCAACTGCTCGCCTGCCTGATTGCCTCTAACCACTCCCCTGCCAGCCTGATCGATGCCTAACTGCTTCCCTGCAGGACTGATTGCCTCTAACTGCCCTCCCCTGCTGGCCTGGTCACCCTTAACTTCCCTACCTTGCCAGCCTGGTTGCCCCTAACTGCCCTCCCCTGCCAGCCTGGTTGCCCCTACCTGCCTGCCCTGCAGGCCTGGTCCCCCCAAGTGCTCTCCCCTGCCAGCATTTCGTGACCACATGGGGGCAGCCATCTTGTGACCAAATGGGGGCAGCCATCTTGTGCGAGGGTGTGATGGTCAATTTGCATATTACCTCTTTATTATATAGGATTGATTTTGGAGAGGAAGGAAGCGGGAGATAGAAACATAAATGATGAGAGAGAACCATTGATTGGCTGCTTCCTGTACACCCCATCCAGGGAACAAGCCCCCAACCTGGGCATGTGCCCTGACTGGGAATTGAGCCACGACCTCTGGTTCATAGGTCAACGCTCAACCACTGAGCCACACTGGCTGGCTGGAGGGCCACTTTGTATGTCATGGTTACTGCAAGGGGTGCACGAGCCGCATGCAGTTGTTACCGGCTCTGCGTGGAGGCCAGGTCCTTCGTGGCACCTGTGCCCGCGCTGCAGGGTCCCTGCCCACTGAGCGGTAAGGAGGACAGAGAACCCAGGCAGCTGGCATGAGGGCCTCAGGAGTCAGCAGGGCCGTACCACCTGACAATGCCTTTCCCAGCCCCTGGAAAATTCCAGGCTTCCTCTTTACTTGTCCTGGGAAAGCCAGTTCCCGCTGCAGCCTTATCATCCCCATCCTGGCAGGTCACATGTTAACGTCTAAAAGTTTAGGTGCTGTCTTTGCGAGTATAACCAACAGGGAGGGAGCCAGAGCCATCTCCCTGACCTGCCACTTTCTACCAGAACCAGCTGGTCATACCGTCCAGTGACGAATGGCAGGAGACGGGTCTTTAAACCAAACCTGTGACATGATTTTACAATAGGACTGTTCATTTCTTTCTAGCCGTTCCAGAGTTAGCACCACTGCATGGGAGTTGGTAGAAAATTAATGCGCATTGAAACAAATTTACTGATTTGAGAGACAGAGAGAGAGAGAGAGAGAGAGAGAGAGAGACACGAGTTTGTTGTTCTACTTATTGACGCACTCATTGCTTGCTTTCTGTATGTGCCCTGACCGGATGGAACCTGATGGCGCTGTAGCCCCAAGCCCCCGGCCAGGGCCGTCGTGCACATTCTAAGCAACGGCGACAAAGGTGCCAGGGCTGAGACCCTGAGCTGCCGTGCCACTTACTGCTGGGAGACAACTTATGTTCCTGGAGGAAGAGCCTTCAACACCAACGCCCAACAGGCTGGAGACTTTGCCGCGGCCTCAGCGCGGTCTGCTCGCGTGGGTCTCAGCGCCTCCGCGTGGGCCTGCGTGTCCCTGTCTGTGCCGTGCGTGGTGCACTCACTGGTGAAAACGCTCTCGCCAAAGCAGTGGCTTCCCGATACAGCGACTCAATAAAAACTTCAATAATCAGGACATGAGCGCCGTTCATAAAACTGCCACATCCGGGCGAAAGTGTAAAATATTCTAATTGAAAGTGTCCTCTGGCCGCTGAATTACTCTCTCTGACTGCCCTGTCCTTCGGCGCAGAGAGCACGGAGGGAGAGCGCCCGGGAGGAGCCCCAGGTGCCTGAGGAAGGCAGCCCAGGCCGTATTACACCTGATGATGGTGACCCCCCCACCCCCCTCCACACACACGTGGAATGTTTTAAGGCAATAAAGACAGTGGCTCTAAAAAAGCCATTCCAGGCAGACATTGGCGCACATTGTTTGCCTGGAGCTCTTTGTAAAATAGCCGATGCAGGGTTACTCAGGCAAAGCACAGAAAGCAGGACCTGAACACCAGATAGCAGGACATAATCTCAGCGTTGTCCAAAATTTGGTCTTGCCTTGGCCGGTTTGGCTCAGTGGATAGAGCGTCGGCCTGCGGACTAAAGGGTCCCCGGTTTGATTCCTGGTCAAGGCTTGATCCCCAGTGTGGGGTGTGCAGGAGGCAGCCGATCAATGATTCTCTCCCACATTGATGTTTCTATCTCTCCCTCTCCCTTCCTCTCTGAAATCAATAAAAATATACTTTAAAAAATGTGATGTCTGTGCAACAATTTTAAAAGCTGTGGCTAAAATGCAGTCGCTGAGTCCAGTTCCCAGGCAGCATCCGGACCACGGCGTGAAGCCTGGTCCCAGCAGTGGGGCCCGTGCCTGGGTGTCTCCTAGTCACATGCACACCAGCCCAGCAACGCCACAGACACCGCGTCCCACGGCACAGACGAGCGCCCGCTCAGCAGCGGCTCTCACCTGTCTTCTGCGGCCCGATGACAAGGAACCGGGGTAAGTGCTCGCAGGTCTTCTCTCTGGACCAGATGTCCTTGTGCCGTTTGTCATCACAGGGGTTCTGCAGAGAGGAAGGACCATGAGCTCCGGGGCCATGACGCCCGGCCCGGCCGCAGCGCAGGACGGCAGCGAGGCTGGGATCGGACGTGTGCCTGACCCCGACCCCGGATCAGACCCTGTTCCGTCCTGGCCCTGTGATGTCCAGGGTCACCCTCTTCTGACGGGCGTGGTCCCAGCTGCCGGGGCTCCGCCCTCAGTTTCTGTTTTCTGTCTGTGTACCTGGTGTCACTGTCTGAACTTGGTTTATAAAATAACTGAATCCAGGAATGACTTAGGCAAAGCCACACAAAGCAGAAATTAAACACCAGACAGCAGAACATAAACTCGAAGTTGTCAAAAATTTGACATCTGTGCAACGGTTTTAAAATCTATCGCTAAACTTCAGTCCCTGAGTCCAATTCCCAGGTGGCATCCAGACCATGGCACTCGGCCCTGCTCTCTCCTGTCCCCCTGGAGGCTGGGAGGCCGGCCTTGAACTCCAGCCGTGGCCGTGGCCTCCTTTCCTCTCCTCACACTCTGTGTTCCGGCCGCTGACCCTGCCAAACCCCAGTGTGGCCCTGCCGACGAGTTGGTGGCAGGTAGGGTCAGACCTGTGGTCGCCTCTTGTCCCTCCTCCCCCGGGTCACTGCTGGATGGCAGAGGCAGGGAACCCAGACCCAACCCATCGCCCAGCTTTGTCCGATCCCGACCTTCCCCTCCTGTCCTGCCCGCCCCTTTCTGCAGCCAGGATCCAGGATTCTCACCCAAACCAGGCCGCTTCTGAGAATTCAAGGGCCCTTCAATGAGAAGCATGCACTTTTGAAATATTCATTGGCTGGCAATTGGCTTTATTATGTCACCAATTCAAAAGTGATGACAGTCAAACATCACGCTCATGACATTCTTTCTGAACACCCATCTGAGCATGAAAGCAACGATGTTTTTTATCCGAGTATTTGAAGTGACACAGGGGACCAGGCACGGACGTCCACACGGACGCCCCCTCTCGGTCCTTGGCCACAGGGCCCTCCTCCCCAAGCTCCTTCCGGGTTCGGGACCGTCACGCTCACTGCCAGCCCGGCTTTCTCTCCTGGCCACTGCGTCTTTGTTGTTTTCTGTTTTGATCCTCACCCGAGGACATGTTGTTTTTTGTATTTCTTTTTTATTCTTTTCTTTTTTTAAAAAAAATATTTTTATTGATTAGCGAGAGGAAGAGGGAGAAAGAAACACCAATGATGAGAGAGAATCATTGATTGGCTGCCTCCTGCATGCTCCATACTGGGGATCAAGCCCACAACCCGGGCATGTGCCCTTGACCAGGAATCGAACCCTGACCTCCTGATTCATAGGTCAACACTCAACCACTGAGCCATGCTGGCTGTGCTTGAGGATATGTTTTTATTGATTTTATAGAGAGAGGAAGGACGAGAGAGAGAAACATCAATCAGCTGCCTCCTGTACACACCTTGACGGGAATCGAACCCACAGCCTAGGCATAGACCCTGACCAGGATTTGAACAAGCCACCAATGATGTACAGGATGACTCTCCAGCCAACGGAGCCACCCGGCCAGGGCTGGGCCACTATGCTTTTGACTGGGGAAGTGTTTTCTCTATCAGGTTGAGGTAAGCTCAGAGTAAATTCTGTTAAAGGGAAATCTTTTTGGCTCAATTTTTTTTTTCATACTGAAATGTTTAAATATTAGAGACCAAATATTTTCACAGTAATTTTCATTTAGAGTGTCCTTTATCTGACAGATATTTTTTCTAGGTAAAACTTGTCAGATAAGTTGTCTGTAATTATGATTCTTTTGACCATGTTGTCCAACACAGCTTCTGCAAAGCCAGACTTCTCAATCCCACTCCATTCTAGCTCTGAGTATAATTTCATTAATTAAAGTTAGGAGAGCCCAGCTGGCATGGCTCAGTGGTTGAGCATCCACCTATGAACCAGGAGGTCATGGTTTGATTCCCGGTCAGGGCACATGCCTGGGTTGCAGGCTTCATCCCCAGTGTGGGGCATGCAGGAGGCAGTTAATCAATGATTCTCTCTCATCACTAATGTTTCTCTCTCTCTCTTCCTTCCTCTCTGAAATCAATAAAAACATCTATAATAATAAAGGCATAATATACTAATTAGAACGGACATGCTTCCGGACGAAGCCAGGGCTGCGAGGGAAGCCCAGGTCCCGGGTGCCAGATGGAAGCCGGTGCCGGCAGCTGGGGGAAGGAAGGCCTGCTCTTGCACGAATTCCATGCATCGGACCTCTAGCATTTTAATAAAAGGTAGGAGATGTGTCAAGAAATGCTAACCACAGTTGAACTTCCAGAGTTTAATGAAAGAATGCCCTATTAAACCCTCAATTTCATTCTAATTCTCATTATGTAATTTGCTTAGTCCCTCCCCTTCTAGTTTTAAAGCTTTGTTTTGTTTTTAAAGAAGGTGAAAAGCACTGAAGGGAAAAATGTGCAATATATATTTTCCTCAAAATAATAGTTTTCTCGGAAATAAGTTTCAAAGCTAATTCTGGGGGTGTCATTACAGAGCCCGAGGCCCTGGGTCGCCTTCCCATCCCTGGGGTCTTGCCTGCCTGCTGAGCTGGTGACCTGATGCTAGTCGGACCCGGCAGGTCCAGGTGGTCACTCTCGCTGCCGCGGTGGACGCAAGCTCAGAGGGGAGGCCCCTGGCAGGATCCAGGGCCTGGGCCTCGGGGCGCAGAGGAGAGGCTCTCTGGCAGGATCCAGGGCCTGGGCCTCGGGGCCCAGAGGGGAGACCCCCGGCAGATTCCAGGGCCTGGGCCTTGGGGCGCAGAGGGGAGACCCCTGGCAGGATCCAGGGCCTGGGCCTCGGGGCGCAGAGGGGAGGCCCCTGGCAGGTTCCAGGGCCTGGGCCTCGGGGCGCAGAGGGGAGACCCCCGGCAGGTTTCAGGGCCTGGGCCTCGGGGCGCAGAGGAGAGGCTCTCTGGCAGGATCCAGGGCCTGGGCCTCGGGGCGCAGAGGGGAGGCCCCTGGCAGGATCCAGGGCCCAGACCTCAGGATCTCTGAAGTCCAGTGTCTGGCAAGGGCCAGGACATCCTCTCACAGCGAGGGGAGGCTGCTGTGTTTTGCAGCTGAGAAAGCACATCGGGCTCCACGGCCTCTGGGTTTGGAGCGGCATCTCCTTGCTCCAGGGGACGCTGCTGGTTCTGAGTGGCCCCAGAACAAGGACCTGCCCACAGGAGGCAGGGCAGGGGGCAGGGCGCCCTCCCGGGCACACCTCATGGCGCACCCGGCCTCTCTGGTGCAAGAGGGTGTCTGGCAGAGTTCCGGTCACTCCCCAGGGCAGACACAGCATGCGCCCGGGTGCTGCAGCAGGTGCCCTCAGGCCACCTGCGTGCTCCTGGCCCTGGAAGAGAGGTCACCTGTGCGCTGAGCACCGGCCACCTGGGCCCTGGGTGACCACGTGGAGCAGAGCCGGCCTCCTGCCCATCTGTACACAGTTTGAGGAGGCAGACATTGTTTATCCAGCCTCTGTATTTCCAGAGCGTCCTCGTCATGGCGGCCCTTCCTGTGCTCTCACTCACCCTGCTTCACAGCACTTCTCTGGAGAAGTCGAGGGCTGGGGTCACGCTGAGAATCGCCACACTGCTCGCCAGGACATCCTGCCACCAGGGCAGGGAAATGAAACTCCAGCTGGAGCAGGTGGCCTGCGCAGGGCGTGGCTGCTGGGCGTGTCCGGGAGGCTCAGGGGTCATGGCCAGTCAGCAAAGAGCTCGTTCTGCCCCGTTAGCTGTGCCTGCGGTCACACTGTGGCCACCATCACGCTGTGCCCACTGTTGCAGACACACGCACACCTATTCTGCAGTCTGGAAATAACCTGTTTTTCTGTGCAATGCCCTATGTTTTTCCAATTTGAACAAAATGTTGCCAATTCTTTTAGCATAAGCTAATACCTACCCTAAACGTTCCTTATTTATTCAATTGTTAAAGAGTCTGAATTCAGGGGGAGACTGCCTGGGTGTTAAGCAATTTTCCTAATTTCTCTGGGAGTCAGTTTCCTTATCCACAAAGTTAGGATGGGTAGTATCTACCTCACATGGTTACTGAGGGCATCCAATGAGTCAGTGTTTAAAATGAGGACACTGAGCTCTGTGAGAGCAAGTGCTCATTGTGAGACCCCACAAACCCCAGCCCTTTCTCTATCCAGACGAGCTAGGCCATTGGCGTAGCAGAGACCTCACCTTCGCTTAGGATGGGTTTGTGGCCAATGTCTGTCCTGAGGGCAGACGTCCTGGTCCCCTGTCAGAAAGCATGTATCATGGGTGGCTGCCCCACCACGAGAAATTTTCTGTCACCAGACGTCTGGGATGGGCATTCCTGGAGGACTAGATGTCTGGGATGGGCATTCCTAGAGGACTAGACGTCTGGGATGGGCATTCCTAGAGGACTAGACGTCTGGGATGGGCATTCCTAGAGGACTAGACGTCTGGGATGGGCATTCCTAGAGGACTAGACGTCTGGGATGGGCATTCCTAGAGGACTAGACGTCTGGGATGGGCATTCCTAGAGGACTAGACGTCTGGGATGGGCATTCCTAGAGGACTAGACGTCTGGGATGGGCATTCCTAGAGGACTAGACGTCTGGGATGGGCATTCCTGGAGGACTAGACGTCTGGGATGTGAGTTCCTGGAGGACTAGATGTCTGGGATGTGAGTTCCTGGAGGATGAGACGTCTGGGATGGGCATTCCTGGAGGATTAGACGTCTGGGATGGGCATTCCTGGAGGACTAGATGTCTGGGATTGGGGTTCCTGGAGGACTAGATGTCTGGGATGGGCATTCCTAGAGGACTAGACGTCTGGGATGGGCATTCCTAGAGGACTAGACGTCTGGGATGGGCATTCCTAGAGGACTAGATGTCTGGGATGGGCATTCCTAGAGGACTAGACGTCTGGGATGGGCATTCCTAGAGGACTAGATGTCTGGGATTGGGGTTCCTGGAGGACTAGATGTCTGGGATGGGCATTCCTAGAGGACTAGACGTCTGGGATGGGCATTCCTAGAGGACTAGACGTCTGGGATGGGCATTCCTAGAGGACTAGACGTCTGGGATGGGCATTCCTAGAGGACTAGACGTCTGGGATGGGCATTCCTGGAGGACTAGACGTCTGGGATGGGCATTCCTGGAGGACTAGATGTCTGGGATGTGAGTTCCTGGAGGACTAGATGTCTGGGATGTGAGTTCCTGGAGGATGAGACGTCTGGGATGGGCATTCCTGGAGGATTAGACGTCTGGGATGGGCATTCCTGGAGGACTAGATGTCTGGGATTGGGGTTCCTGGAGGACTAGATGTCTGGGATGGGCATTCCTAGAGGACTAGATGTCTGGGATGGGCATTCCTGGAGGACTAGATGTCTGGGATTGGGGTTCCTGGAGGACTAGATGTCTGGGATGGGCATTCCTAGAGGACTAGACGTCTGGGATGGGCATTCCTGGAGTACTAGATGTCTGAGATTGGGGTTCCTGGAGGACTAGATGTCTGGGATGGGCATTCCTGGAGGACTAGATGTCTGGGATTGGGGTTCCTGGACAGGGAGAGAGCTGGGGCTTCTTCAGAGGACTCGAGGGTAGAGGATGCCCTGTGGTAACCCAAGACCCTATATACTGCTGGAACCGTTTATTTATGGATGCATTTGCTGTCTGGCTCCTGCCACTCACCCAGCTAATGGATGTAGCGCTTGTCATCGTTCAGGTGTCAACTCCATTGTCCCCCGTGAGGACGGTCCCTGGCTCCTGTCTCTGGCACTTCCCGCCATAGCCTCTTCCTCCATTTCTGTACTGGAATCACCTTACTCAGGATGAGTTTGTCGTATTTTACATGATTTACATAATAGTACCGTGATATTGCTAATACTTCTGTCTCCGCTGGAGTCAGCTTGCTGACCAGGAGACCCTCGTTGCTGCAGTGGAACCAATGAAACACAGGACAGGGCTTGAGAGCAAGGGCCGTGGATGGGCGTGGCTGCCAGGACGGTGCGGGAGCAGCACTGATGGGCGGGCGGGTGCTCAGAGGTCGCTGTTAGGACCTTTCCCTCCGCACCTCCCGCAGAAAACCGTCTCCAGCGTCTCTCCCGGTGGCCCCCGCGCTGGCTCCCGTGGCTCACCCGTCACTTCAGACTTACACCTGCTCCTCACACTCTTTGTGAAGAGCTTTCTTCTTCAGGGAATTTTATTATTATTTTTTGACTCTGGGTCTATTTTTCATTTAATGATTCTTTATTGGTGAAATTACTACATATGAGTCCTTGGTGGTCTCAGATGTCAAGCAGTAGAAAGGCAGTTGCCACGGCCTCCGCTTGCTGTTTCTGCACAGAGAACGCGGCGAGGACGGCGTCTCGGTGGTGGTGGTGGTGCCAGGGCGCTTGCTCAGGTGGCTTCGCTCCGCTTCCCCGAGGCAGGTGAGCAAAGCGCAGGGGCTGGGCCGGGAAAGCCAGTCTTCTGTGGGCTCGCTCCTGGCCGCACACGCGCAGCAGGTCACACCCTCCTCTCCCACAGTCCACGTCTTCCCCATTCAAACCAGTGCTTTTGGCCTTGGCTGGTTTGGGTCAGTGGATAGAGCGCCGGCCTGCAGACTGAAGGGTCCCAGGTTTGATTCTGGTCAGGGCATCTGCCCGGGTTGTGGGCTCGATCCCCAGTGTGGGGTGTGCAAGAGGCAGCCGATCAATGATTCCCTCTCATCATTGATGTTTCTCTCACTCTCCCTCTCCCTTCCTCTCTGAAATCAATGAAAAAATATTTTTTAAAAAGAGGAAACCTTCCTTCATGCTTCCTTAGGATTATTCTATCAAAACAAAAGGGACATGAATTACCAGGAACCCGTGAACATAATTTTTAGGGCCCCCCACCCCAGGGGTACGTGAGGAGAGCACACTTGGGGGCAGATTTCTGCCTGCTGTGGGCGCACATCCCCACGTGACAGCTTTGAGAGAGGCAGCCTCCCTTGAAGGAGCTCAGCACACTGGTGGCCCTGCTGCCGTCCGTGGGCGGACACTCACGTGGCACTTTTTAATGAGGTGACAAAGCAGTTTCACATACACGGCAGTCAGGCCACATGCCCGGGTGCTAATGAAAATGTACATAAGGAACCAGAGGAGACTAAATAGATGCAAAGGCTGTCAACAATAAGAATAAAGTTAAAAAAAAACAAAAACAAAAAAACAAACAGATGCGAAGATTATCGCTGTGCACGTTTTCTTTTTATTTGTGGTAATAAAACAAAGTGTGAATTAAAAATCTAATGGAAAATGACAGTTGACTGAGTTTTTAAGAGTGAACCACGCTACGTAGGAATGAACGCTTACCAATACAAGCAAGTCCCCACACACCGAATTTGAGACTGTATACAGGGACAGACACTATAGACCAGTCTACCCTGACTGTAAGGCTCTGAAGAACGGGCTATAAAATGTTTAATTGGTGCTAGTTATGCGTTTATGTTTTTCAAAATATGTTTTTATTGACTTTAGATAGAGAGGAAGGGAGAGGGCGAGAGAGATAAAAACATCAATGAGAGAGACACATCTGGCAGCTGCCTCCTGCACGCCCCCTACTGGGGGTCGAGCCTGCAACCTGGGCATGTGCCCTGACCAGGAATCGAACCCCCAAACCTCTTGGTCCATGGGAGGATGCTCAACCCCTGAGCCACACCAGCTGGGCTGTGTTTATGTTTTGGATGAAACTGAATGCACACTGTATAAAGGGCCGGATGCTGATGCTCACAGCTGGGTGTGTTGCTACGATCACTATGAGCAGGCGGAAGAGACTCACCTGGAAGGAGCAGGGCAGTGTTTGTGCTTTGTCTTTCCGGAGCCTTCCGCAGCCTCGGACGCTGCTCGTGGCCCACAGAGTCTGTCAGGTTTTCTTCAACGCACAGCGCTGCCGACAGCTGTGGGCCCGAGGGATTCCCTGATCCTCCCCGCCCTCCGCTCCTGGCCCTCGCCTTCTTCTGAAATACATCCGAGAAGGTGTGGCTTTGGTTCACGCGAGATGTTTGCAACTTGACCTCCCGTCTAAAGAAGCCACATAAACGATGCACCTCCCGTAATGAAATGGAGTCTCTTAATCTCCTTTACTTAGATGCTCTTACAACAAGCCGTTTCGGTGACAATCTGAACATTTCTAAACGATGTGAATGGCAGCAACAGTAACGGAGCTGTGTGAGCTCTCCGCAGCCTTTTCTGACCAATTCTGTCATTTGGTAAGAATGTCCCAGAAACTGACCTCCGTGCTGCTTTTCAAACCGAAAACTCAGGCCCTGCCAATGTTCCTCTGCATCTTCCACAGCGACGTGGTCCCTAAAACACAGTTCTACTTCCTGTTTCTAATGCTCATCGACACCCCACAAACCAGCACCGTGTTTCACACTGAACAAACACGCAATATTTAGAATCATCATGGTGACCCAATCATATGACATTCATTCCTTAGCAAATAAATAGTGTCCCTGATAAAAACACACACACACACACACACACACACACACACACACACACACACACACAATTAGCTAGCCTAAAAAAATCTCACAGCGTCAGTGGTACAAATTCTCCATTACAACACTTTTTTCTAAACAGAAGGAAGAGTAGAGGTGGGAGCATTGCCATGTCAGCTGTCTGCACCCTTCTTTAAGTCGCTGCTTTTTCTGGTTATTGTGCCATGAATTGTAGATATCTCACAGGCAAACGTGTGTGAGAACAGGAGTGATTTACTCCCCATGATTTATCAGCGTCACAAGTGTGTGGGACACCTGCTTTGCCTTTATTCATCCCGGTGGGGTGTGTCTGTTGGCCCCTTTTTAGGGAGGTCTGTACCCCCTTATTAGGGAGGTCTGTACCCCTTTATTAGGGAGGTCTGTACCTAGTCACCAGCCCCTCGGGTTATTCACCTCACACAGGCCCAGCGCTTACGGGAGTGGGACTCCCGCCTATTAACCTGCTGAGAACAGCTGCAGAACCGGCGGGCTCACGGTAGCGGTCGTCTCAACGCGCCCTGTGAAACACGTCCCCGCGAGCCAGACCACGGGGACCCTCCATGGCTCCGGGAGGAGCCCCGTCCTCTGCTCCCTGCCTTCTCTCAAGCAGCTGCCTAGCCTCACGCATGGGGCTGCTCAGTGGACATGCGTTGGGTGGACCTGGCTGCACAGATGGTGCCACATAGCAGGGATCCTGGAGGAGAGAGCAGCAGGCCCGAGGAGCGGCAGAGAGGATGCAGTCTGTTTTGCAGGGATTTATCCCGAGGGATGCTGCACCCTGCCTCCTGCTCGGCTCGGCGGGCCCTCGGACCCGCACAGCAGCCAGCTCAACGCCTATGGTTGGTGCATCGGGAAGAGTGTGTGTGTGTGTGTGTGTGGGGGGGGGGGGTGCGGCTTTTCTAGCTGAGGCACAGAGCAGAGGGTTTGTGTTCCAGGCATTGAGGGTACAAGGCTCCCACTGTTCGAGAGTGGGAATTTTTGAGCATGCTTCCAGGGAGGCCGTGGACTGGGCCCCAGAGGGAGCTGTCAGTGCTGACACCAGGCCAGGCCTTGAGATATGGTCTCATGGCCCCTTCCCAGCACGTAGGCCTTCTTTCATAGATCACTGTCAGCTTTCTGAAGAACAGGATGACCCTGTGAATAACATGGTCGTCATTGGCATGATCCTGACGTTGCTTAGGAAAAACTGTTTTGTCTTGGGTTACTTGTTCTGCAAAAACAGGATGTGGTTAATGTGCTTAAAAGTGGTCCCCCACAAAGGGTCGGGGCTGCTCTCTGGACTCCCTGCATGGAGAGAGAGCAGTCGCCAGCCGTCTATTAAAGGCTCCCTAAATTTTAATTTAGTCTGGACTCCAGTGGTCGTTCACTCGCGTTCGCTCCACAACACCACTGTCTGTAAAAACAATCCTTACACTGGTGATTCTTTTATTATTTTATTTTATTTTAAAATATATTTTTATTGATTTCAAAGAGGGAGAGAGAGAGAGAGAGAGAGAGAGAGAGAGAGAGAGAGAAACATCAATGATGAGAGAATCATGGATCGACTGCCTCCTGCACACCCCCTACTGGGGGTGGAGCCTGCAACCTGGGCTTGTGCCCTGACCAGGAACCGAACCGTGACCTCCTGGTTCTTAACCACTGAGCCAAGCTGGCTGGGCATCGATTCTTTTATTAATAGATCGGATCCTAGCAAAGCATTCTTAGATCTAAAAGAACGTAGCGACGTGTTAAAGATGGACTGTATTAAGCACGTGGTGAAAAAAGGCTCTTCGCTTTTTATTTTCACCCCCACCCCCGCCCCCAACCCCGCCCCGGGTTGTACACACCCATGCCAGAGTCTAGTCTCGGGGTCTCAGATTATGGCACTTGAGTGTCTATTCCCTCCCATTCCCAGAGAGAGACGCCCTCCCCCTGAGAAGACACGAACCATCAAACCACATCCTCGATGCAGAAGTCCCCAACCAACCGGACCAACAACCGAAACCTCAGAAAAACAACACAACAGAAAAACGCAAACAGCCCATCAAACAAACAAAACGCATCACTGAAGAGGATAAAACCATTGGATAAAGAAGCGTGTGTCAAACGCCGGCTGTACTCTCTGCAGCTGAGCTCCTACCCCCAATTGGCACTCACAGTCTCCCTGCCCACCTACCGAACCCCCGCCCCCACGCCCGTGTTACCTGCCAGAGCGGGTCCCTCTGCTCCGGGAAGAGTTCGAAGTACTTGCGGGCCAGCTGCAGGGGCGGCAGCGTCTGCAGGCGCAGGTTGGTCCAGCTCTGCATGAAGTTGGCCAGGTTTACGAAGGTGTAGGACCCCAGGCGGTCATTGCCGTAGTTGGACAGGTGGGTCATGAAGATGCTGATCTGAAAGAGGAACGAGAATGAGCATACGGAGCATGTGCGAAAGCTCAAGTGGCAAAGGAGCCCCAGGCAGTGCCTCCCCCCTGGGGATTTCATGAGAAGCAGAATCATCATTTTAGCTGGTTCGATGGACTGAGCCCTACCCCCCCTCAATTCGTATGTTGAAACGGTGACCCCAATGTGACTGCACTGAGAGATGAGGCCCTGAGGGAGGGAACAAAAATTAAAGGAGGTCATCAGGGCGGGGCCCTAATCTGATAGGTGTGGTGGGCTCTCTCTCTGTCCCTCCGTCTCTCTCTCACCCCCATCAGTGCACAGAGAGGAAGCCGGAGAGGACAAAGCCCACGCAGCTGTCTGGCCTGGAGGAGAGGCCTCATGGGGCAGGGGGAGGGGAGAGGGCAAGGGGGGGAAAAAGGGACATATGTAATACTTTCAACAATAAAGGTTTATTTAAAAAAAAGAAAGAGGAAGTGTACTGGGTGGGCGGGGCCTCCGTCAGGGACTCCAGCCTCCAGAGCTGGGAGTTGGGAGACAACAGAGTCAGTGGTACCTCGTTGGGGCAGCTCTGCAGACACAGCCGGTGGAAAGCCACACGGGGGATTTCTGCTTCAAAAACCATGCTCCCAGTCACTCTGAAACTGGGATGGTCCCGGCCTCGTGGCTCCGTGGTGGAGCGTCGACCTATGAACCTGAAGGTCATGGTTCGATTCCCGGGCAGGGCACATGCCCGGGTTTCGGGCTCGATCTCCGGTGTGGGGCGTGCAGGAGGCAGCCGATCCATGATTCTCTCATCATTGATGTTTCTGTCTCTCCCTCTCCCTTCCTCTCTGAAACCAATAAAAATGTATTTTAAAAAAATTAAGACTGAAGTTGGGCCCAGCACCCCTCACTGTTCACTGAATGAGTGATACCACTTTCCACATCAGTGTTCCCCATCGTGGACCCAGGGCCTCAAACCCAATCAAACCCAGTGGTCTAAGAACCTACAGACGAGCGAGCGGGAAGCAGAGCCCCTGGGCCCTGGGATCGACGCTTGCCCAGCCCGCTCCTGCGGGAGGCACGCAAAGGCCCAAGGAGACCGTTTCTTTCTGGGCTAACGAGGAATTGTTATTGCCGTAAGGAAACTGTTTGCACAAAACTGATTGCGTTTAGCTCCAAACCCTTCCACACCCATTAATCCTCTCACACATTTCTGACCTCACACCAACTCTAAAGCCACCGTCTTTCGTCCTGGGCTTCTGTGGGCCAGAGACTAGGGCAGAGTGGAGTCCAGATTGGTACTGGGAAAGGGCATCAGGAACTGGTGTGACCCAGACATAACCCAGGGGACAACCCGCGGGGCCACAGAACGCTAACAAAGGCGGATTCTGTGAGGCAAAAAACAAAAACAAAAACAAAAAACAACAACAACAAAAAACACAAGCATGGAGGGATCTGGAGAGCATCATGCTGAGTGAAATAAGCCAGTCAGACAAAGACAAGTATCACATGATCGCACTCATATGTGGACTCTAAGTAACAAAATAAACTGTTGAACGACGGAGTGGACCCAGAGACATGGAGGCAGGGAACAGAGTGCGGAATCTCGGAGGGAAGGCGGAGAGGGAGGGGGTGGGAGGTAACCAACCAAAGGCCTTGTGTGCATCTATGCATGGCCCATGGGCACAGTCAGTGGGCGGTGAGGGCCTGGGGCGGGGGTGGGGTGGGCTGGAGGAGGTCAGTGGGGGAAAAAGGGAACATCTGTAATACTTCCAACAACGCTTGTAAAGACAAAACAACAAAACAAAACAAAACAAGACGCCACAAAACCCAAATCCAGAGAACTTGCGCAGTTCTGACGTGGTGCACGGCTAAGGCAACTCACAAATGGCAGCTCACCTTCTACTGTCCACAATGCGTGCCCTGCCCCTCAGGCCACGTTGCATTCACCGCTTGTTGTGAAGACTCATCTATTGCTTATTATTTAGATCCACAAATATTTCAGAGCAGCTCACATTATAATTAAGTACTTTACCAACTTCATTAGAAAAGCAAAAGGAACATAATGTTACCAATAATAACGTTAAAGCAAATATGACCTGTGACTTTAACCAGAAAACAGCACCGCAGGTCAGTGCGGAGGAGGAGGGCGTGTTGGGGGCCGGTTTCCGTAGGGACCCACCTGCCTCTTTGTAAGGGCCCGTGTTCTTGGTGTGTGTATGTGGGTTATGTGGGCTTTGGAAATAAACATGGGTTTTTGGTCAGCACTGCGACGTGCTGTCTGCGACCTGTAGGAACGGCCCGTCGTCAGTCACGGACGTGCACGCGGGAGCGTGGTCCCCAGACCCAGCATGCCGTGGGGCAACTCCGAGGCCCAAAGGCACTCGCTTTGTCTTACAAACATGAAGTCCTGCGAGGTGCACGTTAAAGGCATCGGGCCCCGAATGCCCTTTTAACCGTGGAACGCCCCCCCCATTCCACGGGATGCTGAAAGCCTGCGGGGGGGCGGGGGAGGCTGTTAAAATGGCTGGACACACTCCTCCCGGCGGGAGGCGGGCAGCAGAGGGTTAAAGCAGTAACTAAAATAATAACTGAAAGGTGCACCGTGCTGAACACGTGGGGGCGTGAATCCAGGCCTTCACAGGGTGAAATGATGAAGCCCTCGCAGCATCCCACAGGTAGGTACGGGCCCCGCCGCTCTCTCGGGTGGGGAAACTGAGGCACAGTTAGGTAACCTGTCCGGTTCCCCGTCTGGTTACAACAGGGCAGGACTTAAAACCTGGCAGCTGGAGTCCCAAATCCGACACGTGACACGCCTGACACCTCCCCAAACAGCTCAGAGCGTTTACAGCCGTCGTTGTATTCCTTTCTCCTTTTTATAAAAATAAACAGATTTGTAGATCTCTGTCTGCAGAAGGAAGTGCGAATCCCCATAAGTGTCATCTCGGTGACTATAGGAGGTTTCACATTTTCTCCTAAACTGGGATGACAGAGGAGACACGACTTTGGAGTCTGACAAGAGAGCTTCCAGGACAATGAGGCAGTGTTTGGGAGGAACGTCACGGAGAGACTGCGAATGCATCTCGAAGGAAGACTCACGCCATCGCCCTCAGGCCCAACCCTGTCCCCTTTATCCTAAAGGTCAACAGAGAGAGGCCCTTTGAGAACATAGCCTTCCCATAGCACGCACAGACGGAAATTTAAGTTAAATGCCCGATGCCAGCGCCATGCTGTCTCTGAGCTGTGCATGGGCCAATGTCTGTCTATCTGTCTCAGGAAGTGCCCGCTCAGCAGGACTAAGTTCCAGAGTTTCCAGAACATACCGTGGTGTCAGGAGTCCATGACCATGTAGTTGCCGTTGTTCTCATGAGAACTTTATAATCAGCACAAAGAATACTCACCTGATCCCAGCGCCTCTGCACTCACCTCACGTCACGACTGTGATGAAGAAGTCAGGCCGTGTGAGCGAGGGCTGGGGTAATTAGCTCCTCACGACTGACTTATTCTGGAACCCGGCTGCAGCAGACGCCTAAGTCACAGAGTAAAGTCCCAGGACGCCACCACCTGCCTTTCGGGCTGTGATTTCAAGGTGGAGATTTAAGGCACCGAGACTCTCCAAAATCTGACAAAAGTATGAATGGAACTACCACCTGGAGAGAATGTAAAGGTTGTGTGTATCCCACGGGCAGATGCACGTTACGTTTCATCAGGTGTTAACACAAGGCTTTTAAAGGCTTCCCGGCCACTCCTTCCAAGTCACCCATCCGGAGTGTCCTCAGGCGGGAGCCATGTTCTGAGGGCCATGTAAGCCGAGGGAGGGCCCAGGAGCCCACCACGGCCGCCCTGTGGGTCTCAGCGGCCTGTGCGTCCCATTCTAATGTCCCCTGGCTGAGAATAGACTCGGGCACCGTGACCATGATGGGGCCAGCCCTGCTGCACGGGCACCGTGACCATGACGGGGCCATCCCTGCTGCATGGGCACCATGACCATGACGGGGCCATCCCTGCTGCACGGGCACCGTGACCATGACGGGGCCATCCCTGCTGCACGGGCACCGTGACCATGACGGGGCCATCCCTGCTGCACGGGCACCGTGACCATGACGGGGACATCCCTGCTGCACGGGCACCGTGACCATGACGGGGCCAGGCCTGCTGCACGGGCACCGTGACCATGACGGGGCCAGGCCTGCTGCACGGGCACCGTGACCATGACGGGGCCAGCCCTGCTGCACGGGCACCGTGACCATGACGGGGACATCCCTGCTGCACGGGCACCATGACCACGACGGGGCCAGCCCTGCTGCACGGGCACCGTGACCTGTTTCTTTGTCCCTGCAATTTGCCTGCTTCCCTGTGTTTATTTCTAAGTATTAGGTAGAGTTGCTGGTCTCCTGGAGTTGGTAGAGTGGCCTTGTGTAGTAGGTGCCCTGTAAGGTCCAGGGGCTCAGCCTCCCCAGTCACCTGAGCTGGGCACTAGGAGCACCCCTGTGTGGGAAGTGTGCACAGTGTTGTTGTAGTTGAGCCTTGATTGCTGTTGGTGTCACTAGGAGGAATTGACCTCCAGGCCAATTAGCTGTGAGGACCAGCTGTGACTACAGTGGAAGAGCTGCTGTGCAGGAGACTCCGCATTGGAGAAGGACTTGCTTCAGTGGGGCTTTGGTGCTCACTGAGTCTGCCCCTTGAGTGTGTCACTGGTGGGTGTGGTAGGGTTGTAGTCTGGAGTGGGCTAAAGCTGTCCTCTGGGTGCACTGGCTCTGGGGCCTCCTGGAAGGTACAAAGTCAGCCACTGCCTGTGCCTTGCCTGGGGCCACCTGTCAGGAGCTACAGAGCAATCTGCAGAAGGCTGCTACTTGCATTGGGCTTGGAAGTGCCCAGGAAGGCCAAGCTGTGAAGGCAGGCTGCTGCTGGTGCCGGACCTGGGACCGCTTATTGAGAGGTATGGAGCCTGCTGAGGCCAGTATCTGCTTGTTTGAGAGATTAGGAAAGTCTGAAGCCTGAGCCAGGACTGGCTATTCATGTGGAAAGGCCAATGCAAACAGCTTGGGTGGGGCTGAAAATCGGATGGGGCGGAGTCTCAGGGAACCACCAAGGTGGAACGAACAGTGTGAGCCAGGTTGATGGAGACTCAGATATGGCTGCCAGTCAGCTCTGTAGTGGGGAGGTCTCAGCAGAGGAACAATGATCCCTGCTAGCACTTTAGTCAGGGAGAAAGTGCCCTCGAGTTCTTGCCCCAATGCCAGCCAACCCAGTTCCTCCTGGTATGTCCCTGGGTCACCCCAACCTTCTGTCCCAGAGCTGGAGTTCTGAGTAAGTCCATGCACTGGCCCTTTAAGAGGAACTGCCTGGGACTCCAGCAGCCTCTGTCACTCAGCCACAATCCCCACTGGTTTTTACAGCCTGAAGTTATGGGGGCTTTTCTTCTCAGCACTGGAATCCTGGGCTGGGGGTCTGGTGTGGGGCTGGGACCCCTTGCTCCTCAGGGTTGGCCTCTGCAGCCGAGATTCTCCTTTATTTCTCTGGTTGTAGGGCCTCTGTTCAGCCAGATTTCAGGCGGTTCTGAGTGATGGTTGTTCTGTATTTTACTTGTAATTTTGATGTGGTTGTGGGAGGTGGTGAGTACTCTTTACCTATGGTGCCATCTTGGTTCTCTCTCCTATTTACTTTGAATCTAATCCTCCCAAAGCACCATCTAGAACAGGTGTCCCCTGTGCGACGTGGCTGCCACTGTTGGCAGGTGCCGCTCACAGGGCCTGGAATTACTGCAGCCCAGAGAGGCGGTCGTTCAGACGTGAGCTTTTATCTCTTCTGCGACCAAAACCGGCAGGGACATCGCGTCCAGTGGAAGAGTTCCAGAATGAGACGTCAGGGCTAATACCAGCAGGCCACTGTGGCGGCCACCAGAGGGTCCCCGAGCTCTCTGCCATCACGTGGGCTGGGCGGTCCCTTGTCCAAGCCTCTACCTCGTCCCTCCCTCAACCCTCCGCCCTCAGCTCTATTGTCACCAAACAGGAAACAATCTGAATCCTTCCTCTTTCTGTTGTAGAAACAAAACCAAAAGTGAAGGCTCTAGAGCTCATTCTTCATGAGAACGTAAGGCATTCTTTCTGAATGGCAGATGCAAGACGCATGCGCCGAATGTGGGAAGATTGTTACCTGTGGAATAAACTCATGTAATGATGAGTCTGCAGTCCAAGGAGAAAGAGGTTTTGAACATAGAATGTGTTAATCGTGATAATAGGGAATTAAATAAAAATGACTTAACTCTATGGATAATCCAGAAATGTGGGTAAAAGTAGTGGCATGGTGGGAAATGGGGTAGGATTATATAAACATGGGTGGGCAGGCATCTTCCCGCGTCTTGAGGTGCAAGCTGTACATTAATTGTTTTATACAGATGTTACTTTGCCTCTCTTGTGACGTTGCCAACATACAAAACAGGAGAAAGGAAAGAGGGGGGAAAAGTAAAGGTCTCATTTCTCTGTGAAATGCGGCATCAACCCTCCGATGGGGTTAAAGTAGCTCAGACTGCAGGTGCAGGCCAGCTCCTCCTCGTGTGCCTGCACAGTCATGGTCAAGGGCGTGGTGTTAACATCCAGAAGCAGAATGCCAAATGCAGGGCCTTACACTGCAACTTAAAATCACGTTTTAGAGCCGACCTTTTTACTTAAAGTGTACGTGCGATATGTGTACGTGGTGCCTTTAAATATCAAATCATTTGCGGAGTAGTCAGATGCGTGGTTCACAGGAAACACGCCTCATCACAACACATTCCGGCAGAAACACGAGCTCCGCAGAGCGAGCGGGGAGGTGCCCGTGTCAGGCCACTGGCCCCGGCTCTGGCCGCCAGCACGTTTCATGACGGGCATTAAGTGTGAGCAGCTGGCTTCCATTCTATCCTCTGCGGCCCTGCCCTCTTGCCCCTGTTCCGATGAAGGCCGCTGTGTTTAAAAATATGTCCATTAGCTTGTTAAATTATTGATTGGGCTTTTAGTTCTCATAAAATGTGGAGATAAATGGAATACAGCGAGGGCGCCGTGACGGCCCCTGTGACTTCGGTTTTCTCCTCATATTTCCCCTACGGAGGCACTTCTGTGTCCTTACGTTATTCTGAACAAAGGCTGGGCCCACATGAGAGATGCTCAGAATGGACGATGCTTCATCCCCTGAGTGAACACCAGGCGTGTCCAGGTCTAAACACATGTGACAGCCTGTGCGAGAGTAAAGCGCCCCAGGAAGTACCGTTTCGGTCCTGGGCAACCAATAACCCGGTCAGTGCTGACACCTGCCTTCTCAGATCCCCAGAGTGAAGAATGTTTGCCCCGAGCGGACATATCACTCTGCCAGTCCATCGCAAAGTCTAGCCTTAGCTGGGAATTCACTGCTGAGAGGAGCCACTTCCTTGTCCTTGAATGTACTAAGCTGACCGGTTGGTTAATGGTTGATCTCTTCTCAGTAAGTTAGTTGTTAAGTCTCAATGTTAACTTATTTAGATAACTTGGCCAAGGGGTTCCGGGTGCACTCTGCTTGTGTTGCGTGGTTAGGTCCCAGGAAGGCTCCCTGTCTTAGGGAATGCAGGGTCCGAGGCTCTTTCTGAGGTGGAGCTGGGAACCAGGGCCCCGGGGATGAGTCAGGTTTGTGGTTCGGAACCAGGGGTCTCACAGCCAAGCTTCTACAGCAAGTTCTTTGTCTCCTTCTGGGTTCCACTTTCTCTCCATCACTTTATTTTATTTTATTTAAAACAATGATTTATTTTTTTTAATATATTTTTTTATTGATCTCAGAGAAGAAGGGAGAGGGAGAGAGAAAAACATCAATGCTGAGAGAGGATCATGGATCGGCTGCCTCCTGCACGCCTCACACTGGGGATCAAGCCTGCAACCGGGCATGTGCCCTGACTGGGAATTGAACCCTGACCTCCTGGTTCATAGCAAAGGACAAAAGGAAGAAAGAGCAGCAAGGCCAGGCTCCAAAATGGAGTGTATCTCTCTATCGGCAGGTCGAGGACGGGAGAGGGTGGCGGCAGGGAACGGTTCAGCGCTTCTCTGTACATCTCCACGCCAGCCATCGACTCCCCCTCCTGCGCCCGCCCTGCGCAGAGGGGCTCCTGGGTCCCTGTGACTCTCAGTGTGGTCTCAAGTACATGTGCACCCACAGGCGCGGATCATTAATTACAGTTCTCAGTTGATGCTTTGCTATCCCACACCCTTGGCAACTTAAAGGAAGACTTTGCTTGGGTGTATGAAAACCTCAACCTTTGGTTTTCTTTTCTTTTCTTTTTTTTTAAATCCTCACCCAAGGATATTTTCCATTGCTTTTCAGAGAGAGTGGGAGAGAGAGGGAAAGACAGAGAGAAACATCAATGTGAGAGAAACACATCGATTGGTTGCCTCCTGCATGCGCCCCAACCAGGGCCTGGGCCGGGGAGGAGCCTACAATGGAGGTATGTGCCCTTGATCAGAATCGAACCCGGGACCCTTTAGTCCTCAGGCCTACATTCTAGCTGCTGAACCAAACCGGCCAGGGCATCAACGTTTATTTTTAATTTGGAGTAGGTTCAGTGAAGAAAACAGTGCTAATCAAACAGTTTAAAAATCAAAAGGGATAGAGAAGAAAAGATTATCCTGGGAATCTACTGATTGCGCAAGTCAGAAAGCTCCGGAAAGCCACTTTGGGCTGCTGTCCTGTCGGTTTGCGCACAGTCGGGCAGCCCACAGGAAATCTGAGACCAGATGCGGGGACTGAGGACTGTCCCTGGGTCAGGTGGCTCCCGGAACCCCAGACTTTTCTACCGTAACTGAGACCACGCTGTGTCCAGGTCTGCGGGACACTCCATGAGCTGGGGGCTGGGGAACTTTCCGTAAAATGGACGACATTGTGCGGAAGCTATCATCCTCACGCCCGGTCAGTTAAAGTGACTAGCAAGCAGTTACCATATCCAATACCCTTTAAAGTCATTAGTTCTGACTCGGAGATAAGAATACCTTTTGGCCCTAACCAGTTTGGCTCAGTGGATAGAGCGTCGGCCTGCAGACTGAAGGGTCCCAGGTTCAATTCCGGTCAAGGGCATGTACCTTGGTTGTGGCACATCCCCAGTAGAGGGCGTGCAAGAGGCAGCTGATCGATGTTTCTCTCCCAACCATGTTTCTAACTCTCTATCCCTCTTCCTTCCTCTCTGTAACAAATCAATAAAATATATTAAAAAATAAAAGAATACCTTTTGTAAGCAAAGTCAGTCTCTTCGCTTGACTAAACCCAGTTGCAACCCCACCCTTATCAGTGTGATTCTAGCTGAACCAGGGAGAGTTGGGCACATGGATTCCAGAGTAAAAATCACTAATTTTGATACCTAATCCAAGAAGTTCTTTTGTAGTCTTCATATTATTTCTTCCCCCCCCCCCCATTGATTTTTAGAGAGATTGGAAGGGAGGGGGTGGAGGGGAGAGAGGAGAGAGAGAGGGAAACATTGATGGAGAGAGACATCATTGGTTGCCTCCCACACCCACCCTGACTGGGGCAAGGGATCCAACCTGCAACCCAGGTACGTGCCCTTGACCGGGAATCGAGCAAGGCCTGGGCTTCCTGTTATCTATACTAATCCTATCTAATAAAAGAGTAATATGCAAATTGACTGTCACTCCAACACACAAGATGGCTGTCCCAATGAGGTCAAAGATGGCCACCCCCATGTGGACACAAGATGGCCACCACAAGATGGCCAGCAGGGGAGGGCAGTTGGGGGGGACCAGGCCTGCAGGAGAGGGCAGTTGGAGGGAACCAGGTCTGCAGGGGAGGGCAGTTGGGGGCAACAAGGCCTGCAGGGGAGGGCAGTTGGGGGGGACCAGGCCTGCAGGAGAGGGCAGTTGGAGGGAGCCAGGTCTGCAGGGGAGGGCAGTTAGGGGTGACCAGGCCAGCAGGGGAGGGCAGTTAGGGGCGATCAGGCCGGCAGGGGAAGGTATTTAGGGGTGACCAGGCTGGCATGGGAGTGGTTAGGGGGTGATCAGGCGGGCAGGCAGGTGAGCAGTTGGGATCCAGCAGTCCTGGATTATGAGAGGGATGTCCCAGATTGGAGAGGGTGCAGGCTGGGCTGAGGGACACCCCCCCACACACCCCTGCACGAATTTTGTGCACCGGGCCTCTAGTCTATACTAATAAAAGGGAAATATGCTAATTAGACCGGATGACCTTCAGGACAAAGCCAGGGCTGTGAGGGAAGCCCGGGTCCCGGGTGCCAGAGGGAAGCCAGTGCTGGCAGCCGGAGGAAGGAAGGCCTACCCTTGCACAAAGTTCGTGCATCGGGCCTCTAATGTCTCAGTTAATGCAGCTTTGCCCACCAGCCTCAGCCCTGGTGGCTGCAGTGACCAATCAGCACAGGAGGAGACTGCTTCATGGGTCCTGAGTTTCCTTTGGGAAAGGCCATGAGTAGATTTCAGGAGCAGATGCTATTCCAGGGTGCTGTGTCCTGAGCTCTGTCTGCTCGCCCCAGCCCCAGCCCCTGTACCCCAAGCCAGAGCCCCCAGCTGCCCCCTGTCCCTCAGGCCCAGCACCTGACCATTAGGGATGTGCCCGTTGTTTGCTGCCCACTCCCCACTCCCAGGTTAGAGGTGGGCGCCTGGGGCCCAGCCCACCAGCGCGGCAGTTCCCTAGGGTCCCCAGACAACTGACCCAGAGAATGGGATCTGTCGGTTGTTGGCACAAACACTGGCGCACAGGCCCTGGCACAAATCCCGTTCTGAGTCAGGAGAGTGGGGCTCCCTCGGGGCGGTCTCTGGAGAGGCCCGTGCCTGCCCACCAGCCTCAGCCCTGCCCCTCCCTCCCCTGTACCTTCACTAACCATGTGGCTGACTGTGCAGACCTTCCCCCATGGGCATACCAGCGGGCGCTCCAATCCTAGTGTAGGGAGCTGAGCTCAGAGATGGCGAGGGCTCTAGCAACTTCCTCCCGACCTGTCTGAGCGGCTCTGGCCTGGTCCTCTGCCTACTCAGAACCCACAGCCCCGCTGCCCCGGCCTCACTCTGAGTGGTGCTCTCCTGGGTCCATGGGCTTCCCTCACCATCCCAGGATGCACTCCTGCGGGTTTATTCTCCCTGCCTCCACAGGGAGACTCTTTTTCTAAAATAGCCTGGGAGAATCATGGATCGGCTGCCTCCTCTGCGCCCCACACTGGGGATGGAGCCCCCAACCCGTGCATGTGCCCTGACTGGGAATCGAACCATGATCTCCTGATTCAGAGGTCAATAGTCAACCACTGAGCCACGCCAGTGGGATCTAATGAACCAAATGAACTGGCCAACAAAATAAGACCCGAAGCAGGGAGGCACAGAACAGACTGACATACCTTGATGTGGGGGTGGGGAGATGAAAAGTGATAAACCAAAGAATTTATATACTTATAGGCACAGCCCATGGACACGGGCTCTAGGGTGGGGAAGACCTGGGTGGGGGGTATGGCTGGGAGGAGGGGGGAGGGGGGGAAATGGGAGACTCCTGTAATACTATCAACAATAAAAAATATATTAAAACATGAAAAAATAGCCTTGGACTCACTGATGCCTGGAGATGCTGCCTGCCTTTCCCACCTCCCCCACCGCATTCTCCAAATTCCTTCACTTCCCCCAGGCACTGACTCATTCCTGCCTTTCTATCTGGCTTTGGCTTTGACCTTCAAAACAAAACTCTCTTTTGAAAGCCACTAAGAACTTCTGGTTGGAAAATCCAAGGTCCTCACCCCCTGGCGGGCTGGCCCTGCGTGACAAGGATGACTTTCCTCTGACCTTGAAACCCCCGTTCCTTCTCTCTCGCTGACTCCTTCCCGCCTCGCTCCCTAAGTCCTGGGCGCTCTGGGCCCTGGCGTGTCTCTCTGCGCCTTTGCGTGTCTCTCTCTGGGCCGTGTGCCCTCCTCATTCTACTTCTGCCACGTTTGCCATCGGAGTAGCTGAGCTCCCCCCATGACTGTCTCTAGATCACTTCACACGCTTCTCAAGTCAGTTTTCTCTCCAAACCAGCTCCCCCTTACCACCCACCTGGACGCTATGTCTTGGACTCCCTGGCTCCCTGGCTCCCCTGCCTGTCAGTCACAGGCCTGCCATGCAGGCGTAGCACTGTTCTCACGCAACCCTGTCCTTTTGCATGTCCATCATTCTAACGTAGCCTTCCTATGTCTCCTTAGCGTTATGGTAGGAAGCTCCTGGCTGGTCTCACCTTCCACCTTTTCTCCTGTGAGAAATAATATAAATGAAACTACTTCAAAATGGCGCTGAGTGCCCGGCTGGTGTGGCTCACTGGTTGGGTGTCGTCCTGTGAACCAAGAGGTCACTGGTTTGCTTCTGGTCAGGGCACATGCCCAGGTTGCATCCCCAGTAGGGGGCGTGCAGGAGGCAGCTGGTTGATGTCTTGTGGATGTTCCTTTCTCTCTCCTTCTCCCTTCCTCTCTCTTTACAATCAATAAAAACATATTTTTTAAAAATGGCGCTGGAGCCGCCAACCCAGGGGAACGGCCTTGCTCCTCAAACTTCTGGAGGTTAAAACTGGGCAGAGTAGCGGGTGGGCGGCCGAGAGCACACCGCCCTTGTCCGCTGGGACTCACTGCGAGGCCAGCATTAGCACTGCGGAAGCCCCTTCCCGGAGGGGTTACCACCAGCACAGCGCTTCCTCCACTGAGGCCAGTCCTGTCCCTCCCTCCCAACCCCCTCCCCGCTCCTGAGGATCCGAACCCTGGGCTTCTGCCCAAACCCGGGTCCCCAGGGGCTGTGCTTCTGGATCAAAAGGAAACGCTTGCTGCCTCTCGCTTTGGGCTTTTGTTTTAGGCGAACAGCCCATGTTCACTCAGCACCAAGCACCACGCGATCCTCACACCGAGCATCTCTGCCTTCCTCCCTCAGACATGCCGCTGCTGCCGGGACCTGGGGGCAACGCGGACGCTGCTGACAGAGTGGCAGGTCGCGCCTGAGCCCACCCTGCAGGCCAGGCGGGCGCTGGGTCACCGCGGGCCCCACCACCGCACCTCTCCCCTCCGCACACACTCCCGAGCAGGCCCGGCGCTTTCCCGTCTCCGACGCGGACACCAGACTGTCTGAAGCCGTCACTGTAAGCAGCCGCATGACATTGCCGTGTTGCAGGCCCACGTGGTTGGTACAGGCTCCTTTACCTGGTGCCGCCTAACATGTCTCCTCTTAGATTAGAGGCTCCTTCAACGTAGAAGTGGATTTTATCTGTTTCTGTAAATTCACCAGCATATTTATATTTATCATCACAAAATCACCATTAATTCATAAATTTAAGAGTTGGTAATTAACACATTGCGGACCAGTAGTTTTATTGCTAGCTTTACCCAGTGGCCAGATAAGTTTCTATTGAACGAATGCAAAAAACGTTTTGCGTAAATGTTAAATGCAGGCTTTAAAATTAAATGCCCATTGCGTTTTGAAGTTATTTATTACATGTTCTTACAAGCTACTATCTTTTTAAAGTATGATACTTTGTAAAACACTGTGTAAGCTGAAGCGAGAATTCTCGTGATCCGTCCGCAATGTGTTAAGTCCATGTCCATCACGGATCGTGGATGCATTGTGAGTGATAGTAACGTGGCTCTGTCAGCCAGGTGATGATGCCCTACCCTTCCATTCCGGCGTCCTGTGCTTTGAAATACAACGTTAAGACAGCGGGCACAGGGCTTGTTCATGCTGCGCCCGGGCCTCTGGCTGGGGGTTGCCCACTTGCTTCTTCTCCGAGAGCCCTGGCACGCCGCCCGTCTTTTTTTTTTTTTTTTTTTAATATATTTTAATATTTTATTGATTTTTTTAGTGAGAGGAAGGGAGAGGGATAGAGAGTTAGAAACATCAATGAGAGAGAAACATTGATCAGCTGCCTCCTGCACACCCCCTACTGGGGATGTGCCTGCAACCAAGGTACATGCCCTTGACCGGAATCGAACCTGGGACCTTTCAGTCCGCAGGCCGACGCTCTATCCACTGAGCCAAACCGGTCAGGGCACGCCGCCCGTCTTTGTGTGAGCACTGTGCCCAGTGACCGGTGCACTCCATGGCCAAGCAAGCTCCACTGCATACCACCCCACGTGAGACGTTGCCATAACACAGGCAAATGCATTTCACATACGTTATGCCCCTCGCAACGAATCCGTTATGATTAGGAGTGCGTGCACGTGTGTGTGTGTGTGTGTGTGTCTGTCTGTGTGTGTCTGTGTGTGTCTGTGTGTGTGTGTCTCTGTGTGTGTGTGTGTCTATGTGTGTCTGTGTATCTGTCTGTGTGTGTGTGTCTCTGTGTGTGTCTGTGTGTGTGTCTGTGTGTGTCTGTGTGTGTGTCTGTGTGTGTGTCTGTGTGTGTCTGTCTGTGTGTGTGTGTCTGTGTGTGTGTGTCTGTGTGTGTGTGTCTGTCTGTGTGTGTCTGTCTGTGTGTGTGTGCACGTGTTGTGCACTGGAAAGGGGCTCTAATAAATCTGACAGGTTCAGTGTGGAAGGTGACCTCACAGGGTGATTGATAATAAATTCCTAACTGGGTAACTGGGTGGGTGGCACACCCCAAGGCTCTAACTTCTTTGGTAAAAGGTGTGTGTTTTCTTTTTGTTGTTGTTGTTAATCCTCACCCCAGGATATTTTTCCATTGGTTTTTAGGGAGAGTGGAAGAGAGAGGGAAAGACAGAGAGAAACACATCGATGGGTTGCCTCCTGCATGAGCCTTGACCAGGGCCCGGGCAGGGGAGAAGCCTACAACTGAGGTACGTGCCCTTGATCAGAATCAAACCCGGGACCCTTTGGTCCACAGGCCAATGCTCTATCCACTGAGCCACACTGGCCAGGGCGGTACAAGTGTTACCTTTGCCTTGAGCCAGCCTGTCCACTGTTCTTGGGCCTCTAGGTTACCACACCTTTGAAAGCCTCTTTTCCAGACCCCCCGAGGCGTAACCACCCTCACGGGCAGGTGATCTCCTTACCTGCCTGCCCTCCGGTCATGGAGCTTCCCCCTTACTCTCCCACCTCTGACCTCTCCCCCAGCTCCCTCCTCAGTTCCAGAGGCACAGAAGACAGCAGCTGCCAGCCTCCAGGCTCCTGGAATCGTGTTGTTGGTTTGGCTCAAATAAACTCTTAGGAGAATTGTGTTCAGGTTTGGATGGTCTTTCTTGGTCAACAGTAGAGAGCGAGGGGTGGCCCAGAGACAGGAGCAGGCCGAACCAGGGAGTGCGGAGCTGGGGTCAGGTCCAAACCTCCTCCCTCATTTTTAAAGGGTCAAACCTCCTAACAGACATTCATGGAGAACCCAGTCTCTGGCATTTACTCTAACAAGGCATGAACGCAGGTCGTTCTGATGTGCAAGAGTAACTGAACAGTATTGACACGTTTCATTGCCGAAGGAACTGCGTCTGAGTAACAGAACTTGTGACTATGAAGCAGGGGTGGGGACCTTTTCTCTGCCCAGGGCCATCTGGATATTTACAACCTCATTCGGGGCCATACAAAATCATCACTTAAAAATGAGCCTGCTGTGTGTGGTCAAAAGTTAGTTAACTCTCCCCTAACGCCTGGGCGGGGTCAGACCAAAAGGGTTTTGTGGGCCAGATGTTCCCTACCCCCGCAGGGTAAAGCAGGCTCCATTTCCCACTCAGGTAAGATGCTTTTACCATAAGCATACCACACATTTCTCGTCTATTTTTTCTCTCTCAGAACTAACACATCATTAATTATCTAAAATATAAAGGAACCTGAAACACCAGGCTGATAACCAAGGTGCAGGAACAGGAAACTTTATAGAATTTTCTTGTTGATTTATTCTGAGATCACACAAGGTATTGTGAGTAGTAATTATTGCTATTACTTTCATCTAACAAGATAATGTTGGTATCAATGATCCAAATTTACTTTATGTGCTTATGATACCAACTGCTAAAAAACATAAAAATATAAAGGAAGTAGAAATGTGTGTATCTAAATATTGACAATATTTATTCATCTGCTTCCTTGCATAGATGTTAGAAATAGATGAATGTTAAAATAAAAATTTTTAGAATAACTATGTCTATAATTATGAGATTTGTGACAAAAAGGATGTGTGCCATTTTGGTAATTTATAGTGATTTTTTAAAAGGAGCCGGATGTACAATAAGAATAGCAAAATATTAAGTATCAGTCCAAGTAGACTGCTGGGTCTTATACAACAACCCCTTTACTAATGACGGCAGGCCACACCCGCAGCCATTTGCAGATACTCAAACAATTTAGAGACTTTGCTATCCTTGCTCGTCTGTGTAATTAACAGTTAATTAAAGACGAACTGAAGACCGGTCTGAAAAAGAGCGTTTCCCTCTTTGGTAATCAATTGTAGAGTTGGAAATGTCCACGTGCTGCCCTGGCTGGTGTGGCTCAGTGGGTGGGGCTTCGTCCCATGCACTGAAAGGTCGATGGTTCGATTCCCAGTCAGGGGCACATGCCCGGTGGTGGGCTTGATCCCAGGTAGGAGGCATGCGGGAGGCAGCCCATCAATGTTTTGCTCTCACATTGATGTTTCTTTCTCTCTCTTCCCTCTCCCTCTAAAAAGCAATAAAAATATCTTTAAGAAAATTCCCACCTACTCTCTGTGGACAAAAGGAGCCACATGCTAACCTGACAAGCTCAGGGGAGGCCTGCGTGGCAGTCTTGCAAACTCAGAGACCTGGAATAACCACAAAGGATGGTTTGAAAATTAAATATTTAACTACAAACAGGTTATAGTGGGCAGTCATGTCCTAGGCCGATATTTTCCCTGACAAAGATCAACTTAGATCCTCTTTACTGAGCCCATTTGCCTTTTTGCCTCTAAGATAACATATCTGTGAGATGTCTGTGAGATGTCTGGGTAACTTGTAACTTCCTTTACCCCGGACCCCTCAGGGCACAACAATGGCACCGGGACATTCCCTCATTGTTATCAAGTTAATTGTCAACTGTTAATTACGTTAAAGCATCCTGTATCCATCTCTGTAAGAGAAGCACATGTCCATCATTTCGCTTTTCACCCTATCCCAGAGGTTTCCCCGCTTTGCTTCGTCCCACCTCCCTAATCTGTCACCAATGGATTTCATGTAACTCACCTACGTCCCTTTCCTTTGATTTCAATGTATAAATATAGATGTAACCCTGCATTCTCCGGAGCATTATCTCAATTCATTGAGGTTCTGCTTCCCGGCATAAGTCGACAGTTTGGCTCAAATAAACTCACAAAAATTCTTTACAGGTTTCAGTGTTTTTTTTCCGTTAACATCTCCAAGCTACTGTACCTGCCCCGTCACACCAGGGAAACAATGGCCCACCCAAACAAGTCTGCGGCTGTCAGGTTTCTTTCTCCACCTGCCCTGCCCCAGACGCCCTGGCCTGGTGGAACGGCTTCGTCTTTTCCTCTCTATAAATCTGTCTGCGGTTCAGGTACAGCCTCAGCCTCCCCATGTGCCTCCCACGGGATTCCTACACGATGCTAACTTGTGGGAACGAAGCTCGTTTGGGGCGTATACATCCTGAAAAAACGATACAGACAACACTGCCCTGCACAAAGCCACCGCGTGGTCACACAAGCCAAATCTATTATGTGCTAGAATGGATTTCTTATCAGCTGCTCAGACGCTCCCCGGGGAGGTGAGAGCTGGCTTTGGACCAGAAGGCCTGGTAAATGCAGGGACAGGCTGCGCAGGGCTTTGCCGTGGGTGAGGGCTGCTTTACAGCACTTGTGAAGGCTGCAGAGAATGCGGAAGTGAGGCACAGAAGGCGGGTTGTTTGCAGCCAGACTTTCTCTGTTTTCTTTTCTAGCTGATTTCATGCAGGGTTTTTGTTTTTGTTTTAAGGATAACATGACTCAAAGTGCTTGGAAATGATCATCACCCCTCTTTTTTGGAGCCCCACAATGTGCAACAAACCATGGAATGAATCCTGTTCACTCTTCGCTCAGTTCATCAGAGGGTATCAGATTTTCAAATCAACCATTTTCCAATTAATTGAAACGGTGAGCAGCCCGGTCTCAATGCTGTGCTTGCCCATGGACGTGCATTAAAGATTCATTCTGGGTAATCAGAGAAGTCGTGTCAGCTATTTTTTACCTTAAAGGGTTGCTCCTGACACGTTAATACATTTCCCTGTCGTCTGCGCGCGCAGGGAGCTGAGTTTTTGGCTCAGCAGCCCTCTGCACGACACGCTCATTCATTACCCTCCTCCGGCGCCGCTCACTCGGGGCTGATGCTGACGGAGTGCTTTCCAGCACGGAGCCCATTGGTTTACATTAACGAGGAAATGGGGGGAAGGCGGCTTGCGGACAGGAGAAATTAGAAAAAGAAAAATGATGAAGTCTGGGATCAATTTTTCTGCAAGTCATAACATAATAAACTATAAAATATGAAGCTGAGAAGCATTCTCCTCTGTCAGTTGATGTTTTGCGTCATTTAGAAACTCTGGATTAAGAAGGAAAACGAGGGAGGATTGAGAAGAAAGATGGAAGATCACACCGGGGAAGAGAAATTGCGCAGAAGGCTCAAGTTAGGAAGAAACACAGAATCCTGTACCTGGATTTGGGTGATGAAAGTTGCTTCTATGTCTGTCTGGACTGTAATACTTCTATCAGATTATTGCCTCCAGCAGCATTTCCTGCTATAAAAGGAGATATTTGGTCTCAGCTGGCATGGCTCAGTGGTTGAGCATCGACCTATGAACCAGGAGGTCAGAATTCAATTCCTGTCAGGGCACATGCCCGGGTTGCAGGCTCCATCCCCAGTAGGGGGCGTGCAGGAGGCAGCCCATCAATGATTCTCTCTCATCATTGCCCTTTCTATCTCTCTCTCCCTTCTTTTCTGAAATCAATAAAAAGATATTTTTAAAAAGGAGATATTTGGGGGAGCATTCTTTAGTAACATAGCTCTCACCAAAAACGTGCTCCCTGAGCCTCCCACTGCAAACACGGCCGTGAATAACCTACTCCTCGTGCCCACACAGACATGAGACACGGAAGACGGCTTCATTGGAAGGCTGTCCATCCTTAAGGCAGCCCAGAGAAATCTCCTGATCTGTCTTGCTGGAGGCCTTGTGACTAAAGTGTGGAGAAGACGGATACATCCCTCCAGCTCTTCCCAAGCAACCGCCGTGCATTCATTTTTCACAATTAGGCCTGTTTGTCAAGACTGGAGCCTCTGCATATTTTGTAAAAACTGGGCTTTCGATTAATGAAAGAAATGACTCCTTATGTTCCTGGGAGAGTCATGGTCCTATTTTCTTTGCTACCGTGTCTTCCCTCCACAGGAAGAAGCACTTGGGGCCCCCAGTCCAGGGGAGCAGGAAAGCCAGTGCCGCTGGGGAGCTCGACTGGAAAGGCTTTAACACAAGATCTGTCTCTGGCAGGTGCGGAGGGGTGGACGGAGGGAGACGTCCTGGCAGGAGACGCACAGCAATGGGGGAATGGTCATGGGAATGACGAACGCCAAGGCATACCCAGGGGACGATGCAAACACTCCCAGTGCACCCGGCACATCTGACACCAGCGGGAGAGCCGCGTGCTGAGATGGAAGTACAAGGACAGGATCGAACTCTGCTCTATGGTGAAACATGTTTTCAAACTTCTAAAAAAATTTATACCATGTTCTCGGATTGGTAGAATCAACATCATTAAAATGTCCATCCTACCCAAAGCAATCTATAGATTCAATGCAATCCCTAATTAAACTACCAACAGCATAGTTCACAGATCTAGAACAAACACTCCAAAAATTTATATGGAACCAAAAAAGACCACAAATAGCCGCAGCAATCTTGAGAAAGAAGAACATTGTAGGAATCACAATACCAGATATCAAGCTATATTACAAAGCCACTGTTCTCAAAACTGCCTGGTACTGGCATAAGAACAGACATATAGACCAACGGAACAGAACAGAGAACCCAGAAATCAACCCAAGCCATTATGCTCAATTAATATTTGACAAAGGAGGCAAGCGCATGCAATGGAGTCAAGACAGTCTCTTCAATATATGGTGTTGGGAAAATTGGACAGATATATGCAAAAAAACCCCACAAAAAACCCAAAACTAGTCCACCAACTTACACCATACACAAGCAAAAACTCAAAATGGATAAAAGACTTAAATGTAAGTCATGAAACCATAAAAATCCTAAAAGAAAACAGGCAGCAAAACCTCAGACATTTCTCATAGCAATATGTTTACTGACACAGCTCCTAGAGCAAAGGAAATTAAGGAGAAAATAAACAAATGGGACTACATCAAAATAAAAATCTCCTGCTCAGCAAAGGAAACCATCAACAAAACAACAAGAGAGCCCACTGCATGGGAGAACATATTTGCCAATGATACATCCGATAAGGGGTTAATCTCCAAAATTTATAAGGAACTCATACAACTTAACAAAAGGAAGATAAACAATCCAATTAAAAAATGGGCAAAGGACCTAAATAGACACTTCTCCAAAGTTGACATACAAGAAGGTCCAGAGATATATGAAAAAATGCTCAAAGTCACTGATCATCAGAGAGATGCAAATCAAAACAACAATGCGGTACCATCTCACACCTGTCAGAATGCTATCATCAACAAATCAACAAATGACTAGTGCTGGTGAGGATGTGGAGAAAAGGAAACCCTCGTGCACTGCTGGTGGGAATGCAGACTGGTGCAGCCACTGTGGAGAACAGTATGGGGTTTTCTAAAAAATATTAAAAATGGAACTGCCATTTGACCCAGGGATCCCACTTATAGGACTATATCCTAAGAATCCCGAAACACTAATCAGAAAGTACATATGCACCCCTATGTTCATAGCAGCACAATTTACAGTAGCTAAGATCTGGAAACAGCCCAAATGCCCATCAGTAGAAGAGTGGATAAAGAAGCCATGGTACATTTATACCATGGAATACAATGCAGCAGTAAAATAGAAGGACCTCTTACCATTTGCAACAGCATGGAGGGACCTGGAGAGTATCATGCTGAGTGAAATAAGTCAGTCAGAGAAAGATAAGTGTCACATGACCTCACTCATATGTGGAATCTAATGAACAACATAAACAGATGAATAAAATAGATCCAGAGACAGAGAAGCATGGAACAGACTGTTGAATTTCAGAGGGAAGGTGGGGATGAGGGGGAAGGAGGAGAGTGATTAACCAGGGAACTCATATGTGTATATGCATAACCCATGGACACAGACAATAGAGTGGTGAAGGCCTGGGAGGGGTGGGTGCAGGGTGGATGGGGTCAAGGGGGAAAAAACCCCAAGCAAACACTGGGGACAACTGTAATACTTTCAACAATAAAGGTAAATAAGTAAGTAAATAAATATATAACAAGCTCTATTAGAAAACCAAAGGAGAAAGTGAGAGGGTTTTCCTTGCAATCACTGACGAGAAAGAGCAGCGTCTGGATGTTTGTACATTTTGTGGAAATGGAATGCGTCTCTGTATTGCATCTCTTCTTCTGCTGGCAGGTCTGTCAGACCCATGACTGTGTTTGCCATCTCGATGCCGCCACGCCCCTGCTTGGGGCTGACCTGTGGACTCGCGCAGCCCAGCGACGGATGCTGTGGATGTCTGACGGGCACCTAAAATCACGTCGCCCATACATGTACTCGGATAGTCCCTCCCCCGTCTTGTTTCTCCCAACACTCTGCATCTTTTTTTTTTTAATTTGAAATTTTTCATTTTTTGTTAATCCTCACCTGAGGATATTTTTTTTCCCCACTGATTTTTAAAGAGAGTGGATGTGAGGGATGGAGGGAAGGGGAAAGAGAGAGAGAAACATTGATATGAGAGAGACATATCGATTGGTTGCTCCCGCATGCTACCCAATTGGTGCCGGGTACATGCCCTTGACCAGGAATCGAACCTGCAACCCTTTGATGCTAAGGCCAATGCTCTAACCACTGAGCACACCATCCAGTCCACATCTTAGTCAATGCTGCCATCCATCCGCTTCTTCAAGCTAAACCTTTGGGACCCCTCTTCCTCCCACACTTCACTAATTAAAATGCGTGCACAGCACGGGTGTGTGTGTGTGTGTGTGTGTGTGTGTGTGTCTCACCATTGCTGACACTGCAGGTCCCGCTCACCCAGAGTTCTAGTTCCACCTTCCCTGGCTCCCAACTCTTCTCCATTCTGCTGTCAGACTGTTTCCTCCAAAACCTGTCTCAACTCTTAGTCAAACCTCCCAACGCTCCCATCCAGGTGTATAAATACAGAGTCTTTATAAAAATGTAAACACACACTCGTGAAAATACGCAGAGCCTGGCCGGCGTGGCTCAGTGAGTGAGCCTCAACCTATGAACCAGGAGGTCACAGTTCAACTCCCGGTCAGGGCACATGCCCGGGTTGCGGGCTGGATCCCCAGTGTGGGGTGTGCAGGAGGCAGCTGATCCATGATTCTCTCATCATCTCTCTCTGTCTCCTCCTTTCCCTTCTTCTCTGAAACAATAAAAATAGATTTTAAAACAATATGCAGAACACAATGCAAAGTCCTCCCGTGGCCTGCAAGGCATTGCACGCTCTGGTCCCGCGACTCCGCCGGTTTTCCCTCACCCCCTTCCTCTGCTCACGGCGCCTCAGGGACCCCAAGACTCCATACGGTCCTTACACCTGCTCAGCGAGCTCTCCCAGGGCCTCTCCACCAGCGCCCTCTTCCCTTGGGGTCCACGTCAGTGACCATCAGCGTCCATCAAGGCGCTACCACACACCCCCTCCCACGTCGCTCTCCGCATGCCGCATGCCATGCTGTCTCCCAGTCTCCCACGGGATAGCCCCACATCCACGTGCTGGGTGGCGTTTCTGATTCCCCTGGAATGCGTCCCGGCACGGCGACGCTGCACAGTAAAAATGTGTGGGGTGAGTGAACAGTGGTGCCAGAGAGGGAATGATTGAGCACCCCATTCCTCTTTCACAGGAAATAGGAAACATTTATAAAATACTAGAGGCCCGGTGCACAAAATTCGTGCACGGGGGAAGGTGCATCAGCTCAGCCTGAACAATCCAGGAACCCCCTGAGGGATGTCTGACTGCTGGTTTAGGCCCGATCCAAACCGGCACCTCGACATCCCTCTCGCAATCCGGGACGCTGCATGCACCAGTGACCATACTGTTCATGCAGGTGAAAGGCATCTTGCTGTTGTATGGGCAGCTTCATTTTTTTGCCCTGGTTATAAAAAGTAGTACATAACATGATCCTTCTGAGGCAGTAGTACCATTTCCCATCTTACGGATGGAAAAACTGAAGCAGAGAGAAGGTAAGTAATTGGCTTTGTCACACAGTTATAAGTGTCAGAATCAGGGCTGACCACAAATGTGCAAGCCAGAGTCCATGCAGGTCATCGCTACATCATCCTGTTTTTTTCAGTATTAGAGTAGTCTTGCCAGGTTTTAATTTTAAATCTAAGAGACTGTTCCCAATATATAGGAATGCATGCTCATCCCCATGTAGAATAAGCAGGATGTGGACAGTTTGGAGATTCTTCTGATGAATTAGGATTAAGCAGCCACAGATCTCTTTTTCAAATACTGCAGAAGCCACCTTCCTTGTTTAACTGTGTGTGGGATGTAGCACTTTGTAAGCTATGACATAGTCACTCGCAATCCGGGACCCCTTGGGGGATGTGGCAGTGTGTCAAGCGGCAGGTGGCCAGGGAGGAGCCCGAACCGAACCGGGGCTGGGTGCTACACTGCTCACGCTCATCCCGGGCTGCTGCGCCTGCTGCCGCCGCTCCCCGCTCGGTAGGGCTGCCATGGAGGCAGGAGAGGCTCCCTCCACTGCAGTTGCACTCGCAGCCGTGAGCCTGGCTTCTGGCTGAGCGGCGCTTCCCCTGTAGGAGTGCACTGACCACCAGGGGGCAGCTCCTGCATTGAGCGTCTGCCCCTGGTGGTCAGTGCACATCATAGCGATTGGTCGACTGGTCATTGCGGCCATTCCAGTTGTTTCGTCATAAAAGTCGCTGAGGCTTTTATATATATAGACTAGTAGCCCGTTTGCACGAAGATTCGTGCAATAGACCTTTATTCACCTGGCTGCCTGCACCAGTTTTCTGCCGGCACCAGGGACCCAGGCCTTGGCTGTGGCCACCGCCTTCTGCCTTTTTCAGGGTCGGGGCGTGGCCCCGGGCGGTGGCCTTGGGCTCGGCAGCACCCAACATCCTTGCTAAGGATCGCAGGAGCCGACCCCCAATGGTTTCCTGCCATCCTTGCAGGCTGCCCACTGGTGCCCAAGGCCGGGAAAGCCTCCGCCCCAGGCTTTCCTGGCCTTGGGCTCGCAGCACCCAGCGTCCCTGCTACCGATCACAGGAGCCGACCCCCAGTGGTTTCCTGCGATCGGTGCAGGCTCCCCGCTGGTGCCCAAGGCCCAGAAAGCCTCGGCCCCTGGGACCCCTGGGAGTGGCGGGAGGGGCGGGATGGGCACTGCCAAGCCCCCCCAGGTGGCCGATCGACCCCCGGGACCCTTGGGAGGGGCGGGAGGGGCCAGCCACGCCCCCCCGGGTGGCCTATCGCCCCCCCGGGACCCCTGGGAGGGGCGGGAGGGGCCGGCCACGCCCCCCCAGGTGTCCGATCGACCCCCGGGAGGGGCGTGAGGGGCCGGCCACACCCCCCCAAGTAGCCGATCGACCCCCGAACCCCCGGAAGGGGCGGGAGGGGCGGGAGGGGCCAGCCACGCCCCCCCGGGTGGCCTATCGCCCCCCGGGACCCCTGGGAGGGGCGGGAGGGGCCGGCCACGCCCCCCCAAGTAGCCTATCGACCCCCGGACCCCCAGGAGGGGCGGGAGGGGCCGGGCCACGCCCCCCCGGGTGGCCTATCGCCCCCCGGGACCCCCGGGAGGGGCGGGAGGGGCGGGAGGGGCCCAGCCACGCCCCCCCGGGTGGCCTATCGCCCCCCGGGACCCCCGGGAGGGGCGGCATGGGCAGGGCCATGCCCCCCCGGGGTGCCGATCGCCCCAGGCACCCCCGGGAGTGGCGGCATGGGCCCGGCCACGCCCCCCGGGGTGCCGATGGCCCCAGGCACCCCCGGGAGCGGTGGCATGGGCCCGGCCACGTCCCCCGGGGTGCCGATGGCCCCAGGCACCCCCGGGATTGGCAGCATGGGTCCGGCCACGCCCCCCGGGGTGCCGATCGCCCCAGGCACCCCCGGGAGCAGCGGCATGGGCCCGGCCACTGGGCACCGCCATCTTGATCTTCTCAACGGCAGATATGCCACCCGGAGTCCCGCCCCCAGCCTCCTGCCGTCCCAATCCTGGGCATAGCGGAGGTGCGGTCAATTTGCATGTTTCTCTATTATAAGGTAAGATGGTCGGTATTGGACATCTTTCCCCTTTGCAACCTCAACATCATTTCCCCTAATATGCTAGTTAATGAAGATTTTGAATTACCAACCCGTGGTCTCCTGACCCCTTTTCATCATCAAATTCATTAAATAAGGAAGGACTTGTTCTCGTACTTAAAAAACTGTACTAAAGTCATTGCTAACCCCCTGCTCCCTTTCATCATCGGAACCAAGTCCCGGGTGCTATGATTTACCTCGTCCCAGAGAGGGACTCAGGAGAGGCGGGAAGCATTGTAACTTTCACTGAAGGGGGAGGGGGCAGGCCCTGCGCAGTGGCTGGCGCAGGGACAGGCGAGTAAAGCACGTTGGTGAGCCAGCTGTGGCCAGTGGGCATGGACTTGGCTCTGAGCACTGATGAAGGGGAGCCGGTCAGTGGTGCAGGTCCCATGGACGAGGGTCACAGAGCCGCTGCTCAGGGTGGGCAGACCTGTTTCTGACACTAGATTTTTTTCAGGAATTTCTTCCAAGATCTTCAAAGAGATGGCTCTACCATCTGATGGACCCAACAAGTGATGAGACCCAGGAGCCGTGTCTGAGCAAGTCCACGGTGACACGCACACAACTGGTGTTGAAACAGCTGTGGTGAGGATGGGCAGGGGGAGGTCTCGCTGGGGACCCGTGGCCACAGGGGGAGGTCTCACTGGGGACCTGTGGCCGCAGGAGGAGGTCTCGCTGGGGACCCGTGGCCGCAGGGGGAGGTCTCGCTGGGGACCCGTGGCCGCAGGGGGAGGTCTCACTGGGGACCTGTGGCCGCAGGAGGAGGTCTCGCTGGGGACCCGTGGCTGGAACACCGCTCTCATTGCACCTGCCTGGATCCCCAGCAGCTGTCCGTGCACCTGGAGAAACAGGGAGATGCCCCAGGACGGAGCCTCAGAACCCGGCGTCCACCCCAGGGGCCAGTGACCCGCGTGCGTGTGGATTTGGTTTTATTTCTCACGGTTCTGTCTTCTCCCCACAGACAGCAGGTCGGATGCAATGAGGTGAATACCTCTAATTAGAAGCATAAACATACTAGACAGTAAATTAATTCCTCCTCTGTAAACATCTATCTGTTACCAGTGAAATGTGCAAAGAATTGTCGCCCCTTGTCACAGCTGGAAGAACAGGTGGAAAGTGGCTTTTCTTGGATGGGAGAGCCTCTTGGGAATAGGTTTCTGTTTTCCTTTGATGCAGAAAACACTTTATTAAAGACACTACACGGAGTAGTATAAGGTCTATGTGTTTTTCTAAAAGTTCATTTAAAAATCTTCATTGGTTGTTATTAAAAGTCTATGATGATTATTTTTAACAATATTTTCATTGACTTCAGAGAGGAAGGGAGAGGGAGAGAGAGAGAGAAAGATCAATAATGATAGAGAATCACTGACTGGCTGCCTCCTGCACGCCCCACACTGGGGATCGAGCCCACAACCCGGGCTTGTGCCCTGACCAGGAATGGAACCATGACCTCCTGGTTCCTAGGTTGACGCTCAACCACTGAGCCACGCTGCCGGCCGTGCCATTGATTTTTATGTCCTGAACATGGAGATTGCTCTAATTCCATTCATTCAGCAAAACGCACACAGCAGCCGTGCTGACCATTAGGCATTAAGGACATGCGGACCTCTGTGCCCAGCAAACCTCTCTGTTCACAAAAAAATACAAATAAAAGCATGAAAACCAGCAGCACCCACAACAGAAACAGACCTTGCCAACAACACCTGGCATGTTGTGCGACAACACGAGCCCATTTAAACAGGCGCCCCCCACTCAACGACTCCGTTTGCTTCCCGGAACAGACAACGTTAAATGATGGAGACGTTGTCAGTTAAAAATAGCTCAGAAAGCAGAACGCGGGCCCAGCCGAGAACATTCCCAGAGGCACACACAGGATGCCCGGGAGGAAACCTGAAAGGGGGCCGTGTCTCTCCCGCGTGGCTCCTGTTAGGGAGGGAGGAATCATCCAGCAAACCCAAGCTCACGCCCGCGTGCAGGGGCCGCGGACTCGCCTCAAATACTGGAAACGACGTAGGATTCTTCTCTTCCAAATGGGAGCTATGTCCCAGTTACGCTTTCTCGCCTCATGCTCTTCCCCTCACAGGCCGGTCCTGACACGGGGAAGGTCTGCCTTCCCTCCAGCCTGGGCTCAGGCAGGAACCCCGAGGGGAGGGGTGATTCCGGAGTCTGGTTCCAGGATAACTGTTCCCTCCTCCTGCCTCCCCTCTGACCCCTCCCCCTTCCCCTTCCCGCTCCCACCTTCTTCTACCCTGGGCTCCTACCCACAGTCTGATGACTAGCACGACACAGCATGTGGGGCACAGGTTGCCCTGAAGCCAGACTTTTCACGTCCTCAGCGAGGACCCGCTGAGCTACCCGGGCAGCCGAGGCGAGCTAGCCCTGCTCCCCCAAATCAAAGATGCCCCCGGGACAGTGCTGGGGGAGAGGAGCAACCTGTGGGCCCAGGCTTGGGAGAAGGTGAAGAGGTGGAGGTGACAGCCAGGGACCGCAGGGAGAGGAGGGACGTCAGGAAGGACAGACTGTGGGAAAGGAGGGGCGTGGTGAGAGCCGCGCCACAGAGCGGATCCTGAGGTGTCAGCGGGAAGGACAAGAACGGCGAGATGGATTTGCGCACCTGCTTGGACTCCTTCCTGCGAAGGCAGGGTGACAGCTGTCAGCCCCCCTGCGGACACGCCCTGAGCCTCCCCACCTGCTCTCACAGCTTCCTCTTCACCTGGACTCTGCAAAAGCCAGGCCCTCCCAGCGCCCAGGCCTGCCGGCCACGTGCCCTGGGTGTTCGGGCACCTCTCCTCCAGCCAGGCCTCCCCTCCACCAGCTCCCACCCCCTCCCTCAGCCCCCACTGCCCCATTTGCCTGTGACCCCCACTGTGGCTCAGGCCCCCTGGACAGTGTCCCCTGCTTCTGGCTCAGCCATGCCCACATCAAGAGCTCCCTGATGACAAACAAAACCCGTGAAGAAATAAAAGGATTGAGATACAAGCAGGAGTGAGCATTGCACTCTAAGCAGTAGATGGCATATAACAGTTCATCACACATTAAGCATCAGATTCCAATTCTTTTTTTTTTATTTTTAAAAATATATTTTTATTAGAGGCCCAGTGCATGAAATTCGTGCACAGGTAGGGTCCCTAGGCCTGGTGGCGACCAGGGCCTTCCACCCCCAGCTGCTGGCTGGGGCCTTCCTTCATTCCGTGCTGCCCCCTGGTGGTCAGTGCACATCAGAGCGAGCAATCGAATTCCCAGTCTCCCGGTTGAACTCCCAAGGGAACACTTTGCATATTAGACTTTTATATATATAGATTGATTTCAGAGAGGAAGGGAGAGGAAGAGATAGAAACATCAATGATGAGAGGAAATCATTAACTGGCTGCCTCCTGCACGCCCTCTATTGGGGACTGAGCCTGCAACCTGGGCATGTGCCCTTGTCCAGAATTGGACCTGGGACCCTTGAGTCTGTAGGCTGACGCTCTATCCACTGAGCCAAATCGGCTAGGGCACAATTCTTTTTACCAATTATTTTTACACTTAAGATTAGAGGGCCTGGCTGGCATAGCTCAATGGTTAGAGTGTTGGCCAGCGCACTGAAAGGTCACGGGGTCCATTCAAAGTCAAGGGCACGTACCTGGATTGCAGATTCGATGCTGGCCCAGTCAGGGAGTGTGTAGGAGACAACCAATCGATGTGTCTCTCTCACATCAATGTTCCTCTTTCCTATCTCTCTCTCTCTCCTTCCTCCCTCCCTTTCACTCTATCTCTAAAGAATATCAATGGAAAAATTTATCCTTGGGTGAAGATTAACAACAACAACAAAAAAACAGATTAGATAAATCTCAGAAAAAATGTAATAAATAAACATCCACACAAGCTAAGTTCAGTGGCAGCTCCTGATGACACTGTGTGGGTGGAAATGATGAGGCTTCAAAACAAGCAAACTCCTCCTCACGCGCTGGGCAGTGTGGCTCCGGTGGCTGGAGCGTCGTCCTGTGCACCCAAAGGTTGTGGATTCAGGTCCTGGTCAGGGCACAAGCTGGGTAGTGGGTTCAATCCCTGGTCTGGGTGAATATCGGAGGCAACCAACCGATGTTTCTCTCTCGCGTTGCTGTTTCTCTCTGTTTCCCCTCTCCCTTCCTCTCTCTAAAACCAATAAAAACATATCCTCAGGTGAGGATTAAAAACAATTCCTCAATGAATGCCAGCCACTTAGCATTTATATGATTACTTCTTATAGCAGTACACAAGCCACTCAGGAAAAAAGAGACAAGCAATTTCATTTCCTGAAATACAAAAATACAAATCTATCAACATGTTTTAGAAAAAAGTTCAGCCGTCTGGTGTGGCTCAGTGGTTGAGTGTTGACCTTTGAACCAGGAGGTCTCAGTTTGATTCCTGGTCAGGGCACATATCTGTGCTGCGGGCTCAATCCCCAGTAGGGGGCGTGCAGGAGGCAGCAGATCAATGATTCTCTCTCCTCATTGATGTTTCTCTCTCTCCCTCTCCTTTCCTCTCTGAAATCAATAAAAATATATTAAAAAAAGAAGAGAGTTCACATTTTTATTTTTGAAATATCTGACTCTGAGGAGTGGCCGGGAAAGAGAAGTAGTAAAAACCAAGTGGGACCGAGTGAAGTGACCCAAACAGCCTTCCCCGTGACGGCCCCGCAGAATGAGAACGAAACGTGGCCCTCGGACAGGAAGCAGGGCGGCGCATGGGGATGCTCAGATGCAGCCGAGTTTGGAGAAGGGAGAATACAATCGGGGATTTTACTCTGGGGGCGGGACTCACAGACAAAGCACACTTTCCTTTTCCACCTCGTGACCTCAGCCCCTGCCTTGCTGCTCCCCACCCACCGTCCAGGTCACGCCAACAGAGGGTTTGTTCTCATTGCCACGAATTCACGATTTCACTTCCAAACGACCCCCAGTGCCCAGAGCACCGTGCCCCTAACATTTGTGCATCACATCACATCCCATCACTCAAAACAGCAAAAAGCCTTACCTAGTGCCCAATGTGTACACAAACAGGAGGCTCCTTCCCGCTGCAGAGCGGTGCCCGCCCCCACGTGCCCGCCCCACGCTCTCTGGGAAGAGAAATGACCCGTCGCGTCCCGTGAAACAGACTCCCATGTGCTGCTGCCCTCACTTACTTTTCTAGGGAAATGAAGTGGAAAAGCAATGTAATTTCACGGCATGTTCTCGTTCTCGGTTTGGGAGCGTAGGGTGCAGGTGGTCCTCCTTCAGCGCCTGGGTGAGCCGGCCTGAGGAGGGCGTCCACGCGTCTGTCTGACAGGCGGCTCCTTCCTCCCGCTGGACAGGAGGACAGCGCGGGTTTGCAGACAAGCACGTCCTGCTCTGAGGCCTGGCGCCCTTTCCTCGCCATGTCCTCATTGCCAGGGACCCGCGGGGGCATCCCAGGGAACCCGCGCCCCGGCTGGGAGGAGCAGGGCTTCCCACCTCCCACCCCGGAGCTGCTGGCCCGCCTTTCAGAGTGAACAGGAAGGATGCTCCTCACAGGGGCCAGGGCCCGGACCCCAGAGGGTGCAGGCGCGGCTGGACTGTGAGTCGAGACCGGTGCCCCGTGTGCTTCTGTGGAGGCGAGGCCTGTGAATCGCGAAGACAAGTCTACAAAGCAGGTCCAGGAAAAGAAGGGGTGCGTGCGCCTTCCCGGGAATGGAAATAGGCTTTCCCACAGTCCCCACCCTGGGCAGGCCCTGCTCGCCCCGTGGGAGGCGGCTCTCCTGCGCGGAGCCCCAGCTCCCGGAGGCTAACTGCCTCATGACCCTGGCCGGCCCGGAGCTCGCGCTGGGAGAGCCGCTGGACCTGAATTTATTTTTAATAATAAACACCGTAGGGACACGTATACACATCTCCTGTGACTGAGCTAGAGGTCATACCCTGGGTGGGGCAAAGGTAGGTTTACAGATGTTCACATGGAAAAAAATAAAATAATCAATAAACAACAATACAAAGATAGCCTTTCATGCACTCACAACTGTAAACCCCACCCTGCATTCCTGAATAAAGAAGCATATTTTTGTAAAATATGTGATTGCTTTGTTCTACGTGTTGTCCAATGGCTACGGTTTTCTGTAAGGCACGACATTGACAGAAAATCAAAACCGAAACCGCCAGAGAGCACTGAGTCCCTCCCTCCGCATCACTCGCCCCTCCCCCTGCTCTCAGACTGGAGGCTCCTGGCCCTGATGTGGCTGGGCTGCGCGGAAGGTGTGTTCTGAGAATTACCCCCAGAGCTGGTCCTGCATTTCCACCCTGAAAGGGACCTTCGTGTGGCCCAGGGACGTTCCCGGTGCTGTGCTCCCCACAGCTGCCTTCTCTCTCATCTGCCTGGGAGCCCGCACTGACCCCCCGGCCTGCACCTGCCGCCAGACTCCGGACCTCCCAGATGGACAGGACGGAGCGGGGAGCTAGTTGTGCCGCCCGGGTGTGTGCAGCCGGGTGTGTGCAGCCGGGTGTGTGCAGCCAGGTGTGTGCAGCCAGGTGTGTATGTCCCAGGTGTGTGCAGCTGGGTGTGTGCAGCCAGGTGTGTGCAGCCAGGTGTGTGCAGCCAGGTGTGTGCAGCCAGGTGTGTATGTCCCAGGTGTGTGCAGCTGGGTGTGTGCAGCCAGGTGTGTGCAGCCAGGTGTGTGCAGCCAGGTGTATATGTCCCAGGTGTGTGCAGCCAGGTGTGTGCAGCCAGGTGTGTGCAGCCGGGTGTGTATGTCCCAGGTGTGTGCAGCCAGTGTGTGCAGCCGGGTGTGTGCAGCCAGGTGTGTGCAGCCAGGTGTGTGCAGCCGGGTATGTGCAGCCAGGTGTGTGCAGCCAGGTGTGTATGTCCCAGGTGTGTGCAGCTGGGTGTGTGCAGCCAGGTGTGTGCAGCCAGGTGTGTGCAGCCAGGTGTGTATGTCCCAGGTGTGTGCAGCTGGGTGTGTGCAGCCAGGTGTGTGCAGCCAGGTGTGTGCAGCCAGGTGTATATGTCCCAGGTGTGTGCAGCCAGGTGTGTGCAGCCAGGTGTGTGCAGCCGGGTGTGTATGTCCCAGGTGTGTGCAGCCAGGTGTGTGCAGCTGGGTGTGTGCAGCCAGGTGTGTGCAGCCAGGTGTGTGCAGCCGGGTGTGTATGTCCCAGGTGTGTGCAGCCAGGTGTGTGCAGCCGGGTGTGTGCAGCCAGGTGTGTGCAGCCGGGTGTGTGCAGCCAGGTGTGTGCAGCCAGGTGTGTGCAGCCAGGTGTGTATGTCCCAGTGTGTGCAGCTGGGTGTGTGCAGCCAGGTGTGTGCAGCCAGGTGTGTGCATCTAGGTGTATATGTCCCAGGTGTGTGCAGCCAGGTGTGTGCAGCCAGGTGTGTGCAGCCAGGTGTATATGTCCCAGGTGTGTGCAGCCAGGTGTGTGCAGCCAGGTGTGTGCAGCCAGGTGTGTATGTCCCAGGTGTGTGCAGCCATGTGTGTGCAGCCGGGTGTGTATGTCCCAGGTGTGTGCAGCCGGGTGTGTATGTCCCAGGTGTGTGCAGCCAGGTGTGTGCAGCTGGGTGTGTATGTCCCAGGTGTGTGCAGCCAGGTGTGTGCAGCCGGGTGTGTATGTCCCAGGTGTGTGCAGCCAGGTGTGTGCAGCCAGGTGTGTGCATCTAGGTGTATATGTCCCAGGTGTGTGCAGCCAGGTGTGTGCAGCCAGGTGTGTGCAGCCAGGTGTATATGTCCCAGGTGTGTGCAGCCAGGTGTGTGCAGCCAGGTGTGTGCAGCCGGGTGTGTATGTCCCAGGTGTGTGCAGCCAGGTGTGTGCAGCCGGGTGTGTATGTCCCAGGTGTGTGCAGCCAGGTGTGTGCAGCCGGGTGTGTATGTCCCAGGTGTGTGCAGCCGGGTGTGTATGTCCCAGGTGTGTGCAGCCAGGTGTGTGCAGCCAGGTGTGTGCATCTAGGTGTATATGTCCCAGGTGTGTGCAGCCAGGTGTGTGCAGCCAGGTGTGTGCAGCCGGGTGTATATGTCCCAGGTGTGTGCAGGCAGGTGTGTGCAGCCGGGTGTGTATGTCCCAGGTGTGTGCAGCCAGGTGTGTGCAGCCGGGTGTGTATGTCCCAGGTGTGTGCAGCCAGGTGTGTGCGTCCCAGCGGCAGCCCGTGGAGAAGTATGTCACTGCCACCCCACTGTGCTCCAGGGTCAGCTTCAAGTTCATCAGAATTTGCAATTGGCCCCCACACAGGCAAGCGATGGGGAGTGTGGGCACCACTTTGCTCTTGGGAACACGTAGTAGGTTTTCTGCTCCAGCATCGCCATTGGAGAGAATTCTAGAGTCTGAGCCTCTTTAAACATATTCATTAAGAAAACTTGGAAAATTCTATTTTCACATTGTTCTTGTGCAGCAGAAAAATAAAATGAGGAGGGAGGCAAATTACACCAGGGAGGGCGCATTCATCTCCTGCCTTCCAGCCGCGGCGACACCGTGTGATGAGCCTCCGCCTCCTTCCCGGGCGGCGCTGCGTATTTCACAGGGAAGTGTCTGGGCTTGAGCGATGTGGCTTACCTGGCATAAGCCGCCTCAGCTCACCCATGATTAAATTATATTTCTTCCTGTCAGAGCAAAGCTTGTATTGAAAATCCAGGGAGGGTTTGGCACCAGGGAAACACATGCTCGCATTTGACAGTGCGGAGCGGCAGGGAAATGCCAGCGTGTGAGGAGGCCCGGCCGGCACCTGAGAAGAGCAGGAGCATCTGCACGTGAAGGCAGCTGCCTGCCTGTCCTGGAAATGCCCTTCAGTGGCCCTCCTCGCAGTGAATTTTCAATCGCCTGATGCGTTTGGGCAAAGCGAGTTGGCACCGAGGAACTCAAGCAGCCCCACTCCTGGCAGGCTGCCGAGTCGTGGCTCTCGCGTGCCAAGGACAGTGTCCCAGCGTGCGTGGCCCGCCTCAGGGGCTGTTAGGAAAGAAGAACCGCTCAGCACGCGTGAGGCAATAGGGTGCAGTCAACACACAAACGCATCCCATACTTTTGGGCACAGAAAGCGTGTGGGTCTGGTTTAGGGGCGCCGCCCACTAGCTTGAACCCAGCCTTGGGAGCTGGAGGGCGTGCTGGGGATGGCGCGGCGCGGGCCCCTGAGGCCTCGGGACATCGCAGCCCAGAGACGCGCCTGCCCGTGGGACTTTTCAAGGTCCAGTCCCCTCTGGGGCGGCGAGCTCCTGGCCACGGGAAAGAACCGCGTGGTTGTTGCTTCTGCTGTAACGCCCCCTGGAGAGGGACACCCCCCCACAGACTTCCCCAGCTCTTATTGGCCTCAGCGGGTCAGTCCCTACCAATGCCTCCGGAAAGTACCGAGACTCACATGGCCGGTGCAGCCTGGAGGCCGCAGCGCGGCCAGCACACCCAGAGGGGATTGCGCCCCCCTCCCCTGGGGCCGCACCCCTGCCTCTCTCCCGCTTGCTCATCCCATCCTTTCATTGTCTACATGCTAACTGCACCCTCTCCCACGACCTTACACTCACAGAGAAAAACCAAATGTATACTGTTGGTCTGCAGTATTTAAAATCGAAACCACTTTGGCCCTAGCTGGTTTGGCTCAGTGGATAGAGCGTCAGCCTGCAGACCCAAGGGGCCCGGATTCGATTCCGGTCAAGGGCACGTACCTCAGTCACAGGCTCCTCCCTGGCCCGGGCCCTGGTCGGGACTTGGGCAGGAGGCAAACAACCGATGTGTCTCTCTCACACTGATATTCCTCTCTGTCTTTCCCTCTCTTTCACGCTCTCTAAAAAGCAATGGAAAAATATCTTTGGTGAGGATTAACAAAATAAAAAAGGAAAGAAAAATAAAATTGAAGCCACTTTGCATTTTGTACATTTTACAATGAAAGGATGTATGTACCAGGGCTCACTGGATCGGAATAGAATCACAGAACCTTCGCATCCGAGGAGACGCTAAAAGCGACAGGTTCCACATCACCACAACACAGACACTCTTCAGTTCTCTGGACCCGCGGTCGCCAACCGTTCGGACCTCACGGACCACCAGCTGGTGACCGCTGGTCTGGACAACTTCAGCTCACCAGGCACGCGCATCGCGATGAGCCCACCCTATTCCCTGGCTGAGCTCCTCTGTGCTTGCATGACGCGTATCCCTATGGAAAGCTGAAAGGATACCCCTGTTTTCTAAGAAAGCAACTTGGGGGCCTTTCCATCATTCCCTGCTACCTTCTATCTCGCGGGCTTTGGCCCATCATTGCAATGTGCCCGGCGACACTGGATGTTAACAGTACTGTCCCGCCTCCTTCATTCATTCATCCGCATCGTAAGCCCAGCCTTAGGGACAGACATGTAGAGCGGACCAGGAGTCCACAGAGAACATCGCGCAGAGATCCGCACTCAGAGTCCTACCGTGCTTCTAGGGCATGGAAACCACCAATGAAAGGAAGAAATGACGTTCGAATGGTCTCTAGTCCTCGGGGTCTGCACCAACACGAGTATCACCATCCTACACACAAGGCCCCAGACCTCACTTTCCCACGCGCGAGTCGTCCGGACAGTGGGTGGAGAAAGTGCTCATCTGTCTGGGTAATTTCATGGACCTCGAATGCTTCCCGCTGCAAACACACGTCCCCCCGAAACGCCGACGGGCACCCCCCCCTAATGCATCCAGGCCTCTGCTCTGGGAGCTGGCTCTGTTAGAACACAAATGCTCTTTATAAAGAACCTTTATTGTTGAAAGTATTGCTTATGTCCCTTTCCCCTTATTGACTTCTTCTAGCCCCCCATCCCCACCCCAGGCCTTCACCACCCCATTGTCTGTGTCCAATGGAGTCAAGACAGTCTCTTCAGGAAATGGTGCTGGGAATTGGGCAGGTACAGGCAAAACGATGAAACTAGACCACCGGCGTGCACCGTACACAAGGATAAACTGGAGACATGGGTAAAGGGCTTAAACATACGACAGGAAACCATAAAACACTAGAAGAAACCACAGGCAGCATACAAACACTCGTGAGGGTTTGCATATTACCTAACTAATGTGGATAGCACACCCTCACACCCACGGGCACAGGGGTTTCCCTCAGTGTCATCTGGAGGGACACGAAGGAGATGCTGTTTACTCTGACAAAGCGGTAAGCAACCCAGAGGTGAAGGCCCAGTCCTGTGATTGTTCCTGTTCCTGTTCCTGTTCCTCCTCCTCCCCCCTTCCCCCTCCCCTCCCTTCCCTCCCCTCCCCTCCCCTTCCTTCCCCTCCCCTCCCCTCCCCTCCTTCCTCTCCCCTCCCCTCCCCTCCCCTTCCCTTCCTTCCCCTCCCCTCCTCTCCCTCCCCTCCCCTCCCCTCCCCTCCATTCCCCTCCCTCTCCTCCCCTCTGCTCCCCTCCCCTTCCCCTCCCCTCCCCTCCCTCCTCTCCCCTGCAGCCTTGCTGGAACCATCCCGCGTGGAACAGCAGTCAGTCCAGCCATCACCTGGAGGCTCAAGTCATACCTGGCCCCAGACCAAAGCTCTAGGTTTCCGTGATCGTTCCTGCATTCTTCACTTCCTGCACCTTTTATTTCACTCGCACGAGGTTCCTGGTCAGGTGGGGATTAATTTTTTGAGTCAATGTGACTGGGCCACAGGGCGCCCAGGTATTTGCTCAAACCTCACACGCGTGTGTCTGTGAGGCTGTTTTGACTCGATAGGAACAACTGAATCGATCAGCTGAGCAGAGCAGATCGCCCACTCCCGTGGGGGGGCGGGCCTCTCCTGTCTCACAGCTTTGGCTGGGACATCGGGCTTTTCCTGCCTTCGAACGTGAGCTGAAACATGGGCTGCCCTGGGTCTCCCGCCCGCCGGCCCTCGGACGGCACCTCCCCCATCACCCGCAGTCCCCGCTCCTGCCTGCCCATCCTGGGACTCGTCCGCCTCCGCCTCCGTCAGCACAGGAGCACGCTCTTGAACCCTCTGCCCACCCTGGCCCCTGCTTCCCTGGGGAGCGCTGACCTGTGCTGGGGTAACCTGTCCACGCCGGGCTGGACGGGGCCATGCTGACGTCACACCAGCAGGTGCTTAGTCGCACCTCCCTAACCGCTGTGGCCGCCGCTGCTCAGGGCTTGAGCCGCCTCATCTGTTGGTCCCATATCCCCGTGGACCCCCCTGAAGTCAGCCCCAGCCTGGCTTCACCTGGTGCTGAGGGTGTCCTGTCAGCCACACGTGGGCCCTCCCCAGCGATGCTCCTGCTGGGCTGGCGGGTCTCTGTTCCTCACTCTTGCATCCTATTTTTAAAATTTAACTATTTTTAAAATTGAATTTTTATTTTGGTAATCCTCACCCGAGGATATTTTTCCATTGGTTTTTAGAGAGGAAGAGAGAGGGAGAGACAGAGAGAAACACTGATGTGAGAGAGACACATCGATTGGTTGCCTCCTGCATGCACCCTGACCAGGGCCTGTGATGAGGAAACTGCAACCAAGGTACGTGCCCTTGGCCGGAATCGAACCCGGGACCCTTCAGTCCGCTGGCCAATGCTCTGACTAGGCCCATGCACCCTACTTTGATTTCACCATCAACTCACAAGGATAAGCAGACACTGGGAGCCTTCTGCCAATGCCCCGCCCCCTGTCCTGCCCCTGTGGCCCAGCCCCACCCCTGTCCAAGCCCCACCCCCTGTCCTGCCCCTCCTGCTGCCAAGCCCCGCCCCTGTGTGAGGAGTGCTCTGCTCTAAGCCAGGCTCTCAGGGGTCAGGCTTTGCTTTCAATAGCTGTGCCTTCTGAGGGGGAGGCTTCTGAGGACTGACTCAGACAAAGCGTTCCCACCCATGTCCCTGCCCTCCCACCCTCCAGCCCACTCTGCAGGCCTCATCTCTCCACCTGCGGGCGTTTGTTTCATTGCTGAGGACCTGAAAACACCCACTGTAACCATCTATCTGCGTGCTCCCTGTCAGCAGGCCTGGCGCTGCCTTGGACGCTGAGCTGGGTGGGCTTCGGCATTTCCCTGAGCGGGAGCACCGGCATCTCAGGGTGCGCAGAGGCCTGGCGGCCGGCACACCTGTGAGCGCCGGGAGCCAAAGCGCGCAGCTTGCCCTCAGCCTCCGGCACGGAGAATCGGAGAAAAGGCGGATCTGAAATAACCCCACATTACCCGAAGGCAGCGAATCCCCGCCTGCTGTGCCTTCCCTACAGCAGGAGGTGAAGTCGCCACACGCGGAAAGCAGGAGGGAGACAACGGAAGACAAAAAGCGGCCACGTTTTCTATCTTTGATGCCAAATGAAATCGGTGGAGCTTTCTAAAGAGGCCTCCGCGACCCTCATTCACAGGACAGCACCCGGCCACGTGTGCAGGCGGTTTGCACGGAGAGCATTTCCAGGGCCGGAAGGAAGGGGGTGCCCTGAGGCCGGAGCCAGAGCAAACTCAGCTTCCTAAGCGCCTGGCGACAGGTGAGGGCCTTCCTGGCCCGAGAGCGCGCTCCTGTGTCTCCCCTGCAGCTCAGCCAGGAGCCCCCGGAGGGGCTGCAGGAAACTGGGCTGCTCTGGTCAACGCTGTCCTTATTTATTGTATTTTAAAAAAACGTATTTGTATTGATTTCAGAGAGGGAGATAGAAACATCAATGATGAGAGAGAATCATTGATCGGCTGCCTCCTGCACGCCCCCTACTGGGGACTGAGCCCACAACGCGGGCATGTGCCCTGACTGGGAATCGAACCCAGGACCCTTTAGTCGGCAGGCCACGCTCTATCCATTGAGCCACACCAGCTCAGGCCAACACTGCCTTTGAAACAAATCTGAGCTTGCCTGGATCTAAGACAACCAGGGACGTGCAAACTCGGACGTGTGGTCTGATTCTCTCTGGCCAGGCTGGCCGCACCCAGTGATCGCTGAGGAAGGCCTGAGACTAGACACAAAATGAGACGCACATTCGCGAATCCCGATGTCACCACGAGGAGCGTAAGGGGCACATACTGGGTTTAGCAGGACGGTGAGGAAGAGCTCGCCTCCCCGGATGCTCTTGTCCAGCTCCTGGGGTCCCCCGGGGTACTCCTTGTAGAAGATGGTGTGGGTGAACAGCCCGCAGGTCTGCCGGGGGAGGACCTGAGGGGGGAACAGGGACAGGCGTTAACCAGCGCCACTGCACAGGCCTTGTCCGCACGCCGCGTGCCCACGGCGCTGCCTGGAGCTGATGCCCAGATCTATAGGAATTGAGAGCTGATGTTGGCGTGATTGTGTAAATATGAAGGGAGCTGTCACTTCAAAGCTAACGGTGTGTGTTATGTGCCACTGAATCGGCTCTGACTCCAGGGGACCCGTGAATGGTGCCGTCCAGTGTCCCTCCTCACAGCCCTGCACAGCCCGGAGGCTCAGCCTGTGGCTCCTCCGTGAGTCCCTCCACCTCCTGCTTGGGCTCCTCTTCTCCTGCTGCCTCTGTTCCCAGCATCGTTGTCTCTCCCAAAGACCTGCCTCCTCACGGGGTGTCTGAAGTAGGACAGCGTCCGTGTGTCACCTGCCCCAGCCGTGCTCAGGCTGAATTTGCTCTGAGACCCACGTGTCCGTCTTTGTGGCATCGATGTGCTAAAGCCTTTGCACTCAGGCCTATAAATCTCCCCCCTCCCCGTTGAGCTCACTAGGTGAAAGGGTTGGCCAAATTCAGGCCTTCTTTGGGTAAGTTAACTCAAAGGAGGGGGTTCCCCAGGTTCCACTTCCGGGGCATTGGGCGTTCTCTCCTTGCCTCTGAGTTATGGTTGGACACAGCTCTCGGCTCCGGGACTCGATGGGTTCTCATCACTCCCCCACCTTGATTTGTGCTGTTCTCACTGTACTCAGAATTGAAATGTCAATCACAGAAGTAGCCACGTGATCTGATGATTGCTTCGGGCATATTCTGTGGTTAATTCTGTTGTAAATCTGAACATGCCACAGAGAAGGCAAGTAAGTACTTTTATTCTGAGAACTTATTTGAAATAATAAACTACTCATAATCTAATGGGAAGATGCATCCAGTTGTACAGAGTAGGTGTAATTTTATTTATTCTTTGCTTAATTTTCATAATAGCTTGTAAGAAAAGTCAAGGTAAACAGATGCATGTAATATTGGTTAAAAGAAATGTTTTTATTTCATAACTAGAGGCCCGATGCATAAGATTTATGCCCTGGGCGGGGGGGTCCCTCAGCCTGGCCTGCGCCCTCCTGCCTAAGCCAGCAGTGAGACATCCCTCTCGCAGTCCGGGGCTTTCAGTCTGGGTGGGACCCCTCACTCCTTACCACCTGCCTGCAGCGGAGGTGGGAGAGGCTCCGGCCACCGTAGCTGCGCTCGCCAGCTGTGAGCCTGGCTTCTGGCTGAGCGGCGCTCCCCCTGTGGGAGTGCACTGACCACCGGGGGGCAGCTCCTGAATGGAGCATCTGCCCCCTGGTGGTCAGTGCGCATCATAGCGACTGGTTGTTTTGTAGTCCAGTCAATTTGCATATTAGGCTCTTATTAGATAGGATCTGTCCCATGGTCATGCAGCGGGTCCCTTCTCTCTGGTCTGAATGACAGGAGGGACACTCCCCATACCTCCTACCTCCTAGTCCCATGAACATCGCTCCCACCATCTCACCATCAACAGCTCCATCGAGCCTCAGGTGTGCGGCATCGATTGACAATAAGCCAGGAATGCTTCCTGGGTACAACAGTGAGCGGTTTGCTTCTCCTGTGGTTTCGGTAGCGATGACCCAGACAGGGGGCAGGGCAGGTGGGCAATCCTAAGGGGAATCCCAGAGCTGGCTGGGAGGGTGGGAACAGTTAAAGGAGGGAGAACACTGGTCAGTTTGCTGGGACCCAGGCAGCGGCCCGAAGTGAGATGGGCATTTTAAGATGGCTATTCTATCTCAGAGTAAAGAATACTATGTTGTCATTCTAATCAATAATCATGAGTTTCCATCTAAAACGCAACTGTTTTTATCCTCATGTAAAGGGATCACACATCATTCTCGCATCAGATTATGATTGGTTTTTCAATTAATACGCCCGAAGAGAAAACATATGCCTTTGATTTTGTCGTAAAGGAGGGAGAGAGAGACGAGAATTAAGTGTCCTAAGACACTTCCAGGCCAGGAGCTACGTGGACGGAGGGAGAACTCCAGCCTCTGTGCTGCGTGGATGGGCTGTCAGCTGACGGTGCCCTGACTTGGGCGGGGGGCATTCTTGACCTATGAAACCCCCCCTCTGCCTGGAAATTGCTCAGTAAAACCACCACCCAACAGACCCAGAAATTCCCAGGAAGAGCCAGGGTCTGGGGCAGAGCTTCAGTCCTGACGCTGCGGGGACTTGCCGCCGTGGGAAACCATTCCCAAGACATGGAGCTTGTCCTGCGCTTTCCAAGGCCACCCCCAGATTCAGGGGCCAGCGTGCGGCCAGCGCAGCCCCTGTGGCCTGTCACCGCCACGGACGGCAGGAGCTGGGGTGCTGTGTGAGGGAAGTGGGGTGCTGTGAGGGCTGGGGTGCTGTGTGAGAGAGATGGGGTGCTGTGTGAGGGAAGTGGGGTGCTGTGTGAGGGAGTTGGGGTGCTGTGTGAGGGAGATGGGGTGCTGTGAGGGAGCTGGGGTGCTGTGTGAGGGAGATGGGGTGCTGTGTGAGGGAGTTGGGGTGCTGTGTGAGGGAGTTGGGGTGCTGTGAAGGAGTTGGGGTGCTGTGTGAGGGAGATGGGGTGCTGTGTGAGGGAGTTGGGGTGCTGTGTGAGGGAGTTGGGGTGCTATGAGGGAGTTGGGGTGCTGTGTGAGGGAGTTGGGGTCCTGTGTGAGGGAGATGGGGTGCTGTGTGAGGAGATGGGGTGCTGTGTGAGGGAGTTGGGGTGCTGTGTGAGGGAGATGGGGTGCTGTGTGAGGGAGTTGGGGTGCCCACCCCCCGGCGCTCACCATGATGCCGTCATGGACGAAGCCCCTGCGATGCCGCGCCGGCTTCAGGTGCGGGTACTCCTCCGTGCTGGTCACCTGGACGCCCCACACCTGCTTCCAGGCCGCGTACAGCTGCCCGTGCACCGGGTAGACGCCCGAGTGGTGCGGGGCCACCGCGTAGCCCATGTCGACGGGAATCCCGTGCTCCTGAAAGAGACCGGACGTCACGTGTGGTGGGCACTCGGCGCAGGTGCCATGCCTCCGGGTGGGCACGTCCGGTCTCCGCCCCGGGGGGGGGGGGGAAGCAGAGCACACGTAGCCACGCCCGTCAGCAGCTTGCGGCGGACAGGCTCGGACTGGGTGGCGGCGGGGCACACGGGGCCCGCGGGTGTGGAGGCTGATTCTGAGCTCTGAGGGCGGAGAGCTGGGGGAGAGGAATAAGCAGGCCCTTCCTCAGACGGGTGCAGAGAAAAGTGACACCGTGCCCATACGAGAGACTGTGGAGCACGGTGTGTGCGTGTGGTGGTGTGTGTGCGTGTGAGTGTGAGTGTGCATGTGTGTATGTGTGTGCATATGTGTGGTGTGTGTGAGTGTATGTGTGTGCATATGTGTGTTGTGTGTGAGTGTGTGTGTATGTGCAATGTGTGAGTGTGTATGTTGACTGTGCATGATTGTGTGTGTATGTGTGAGGTATGTGTGTGTGCGTGTGTGTGTATGTGCAGTGTGTGAGTAATTGACTGTGCATGAGTGTGTGTGTATATCTGTGTATGTCTGTGGTGTGTGTGAGGGGTGTGTGTACATGTGTGTCTGAGTGTGTGTAGGTTGTGTGTGAGTGTGACGCGGCTACGAGTGTGCATGAGTGTGGTGAGTGAGTGTCTGTGATGCTGACGAGCAGAAGGTGAGTATGAACCACGCAGTGATGAGCTTTCCCCGCTGACGTGGGGTTGGGATTGGTTGTATGGAAGGTGCAGGCAGGATGCTGGCTGAGCACCAGGGCGTGTCTGCTCCCACCTCTGCGAGAAGGACCCAGTGGCAGGTGGCGGGGGGGGGGGGTGCCTGGGCAGCCGCTGTGCATGCAGATGGCAGGTGGGGGGGGCGGTGCCTGGGCAGCCGCTGTGCATGCAGATGGCAGGTGGGGGGGCGGTGCCTGCTGGGGAGGGCTGGCTCCCACCGGGACAAGGCAGGCCAGTGCAGTGACGTCAGGGACAGAGGGCAGGACAGGGAAGCCGAGGTCCCCCGCTGGCCCCCAGCTCCCTTTGTCTTCAGGGGACACAGCCTTCACAGGGGACAGTCGCTTTGGGCAAACAGCCGACCCCGAAGGTCACAGGTATAAACGTAACACGAGGATATGAACAAATCCTCGAAGAATGGTTTCATATCGCGAGGTTCCTGCTTTAGACCTGCAGTTGTCTAATTGTGCGTCTTTATAGTTCTCCCTTTAAAGGCTCCTCTGCTCTACGAAGACCTCTGTGGATAGACTCCTCACTGAGGCCATAAATAACCCGCAAGTCCGCTGGGAGCAGCCGAAGCCAGCGCAGTCACACCCCTAGTTCCTAGTGCCTGGCGGATCCCCCCTAGTTCCTGGTACCTGGCGGATGAGGCACAATGAGCTTCGGTCTGAGGCTCCAGGGCTCAGCCACACTCAGCCCCTAGGATGGGCCTCCCCTCCTGCTGCCCGTCCTTCCCGCCATGACCCTCACTGCCCAGCCTCCCGCCTCTCCTCACCCAGAAGAGACTGCGTTTCCTGACATCTATTATGATCAATGACCCCGGAGAGAGACGGGTTTTGAAATCAATGCTATAAAATGAGCCCAGTCTCTCGCTAGGCACAGGGGACAATTCTGTTCCTGGCAGGAGCCGAAAAATCACACTTTTCCCAGAGCTGAGTTTTCGGGACGAGGCAAGGTGGGAAGTCCAGTAACAAAGCCGTGGAAGCTATGGGGTGAGGGGTGGGGGCGGCCATTATGTCCCTGACACCTCCCTGGGGCCTCGATGCCCAGTGAATGGTCACAAAGGGGATGCGTGGCATCGGGGAGCTGCCAGGAGCTGCCCTGGGTTAGGCAGGTGCGCTTCCCGGGAGGGCCTCCTGGGGTGCGGGGCTGAGCGCTGTCTGGGGTGGCCCGGAGCACAGGCTGCTCAGAGGCCCAGGTCTGCGGGAAAGGGCAAAGCAGGGTGTTGGAGGCTGGGACCCTTCCCAGTGGCTCACCGGCGGTTTGCAGCAGCCCTGTGCCGAGAAGGAGGAGCAGCAGCGGCAGCGCGTGGCCCTGACCGCCGGCCCTCACAGCCGGCCCTCCTGTCTGTCCCTGGAGGGCCTGAGCCCACACTTGGGGCCGGGGACACTCAGTGAGCAGGTACCTCCCAGAAACAAAGGGGTGAGAACCACCATCACGGAGGGGATTGAAATACCCAGCAGCTGAGTCCCCAGGAAGCCCGGCTCCTCGCGGCCACGGCCACGGGCAGTGGAGGATCCAGAGCTCTGCTGGGGGCCCAGAGGGTGAGAAGCCCTCGGCTGGGCGGGGAGGAGGCGGGGCAGCCGGGGGACTTTATTGTTTTTATTGATTTCGGGCTCAAGTTATTCTGCTCACAGGGTCGCCTTCTCCCTGACAACCCGAGGCAGCCGGGTATCAATCACCCCACGTAATTAGGAGTTTATGCTTTTCCCGTCTAAACGATAACCCACAATGAAAAGTTACTCCCCAGTCCCTCCTTTCCTGTGACCGACGGGCCTGCTGGCTAGGAGCCTTCTTTCTCTTCTGTCCAGAGCTTAAGGCCGGCTCTACACAGACCCACAACCAAGAGCAAACTGAACATCAGACTCACACAAGATCCCCAAATTACAAAGCGTGAGAGGCTCTCCAATGTAAATATAGGACGCATTTGAAACTATAAAAACAAAATATAAATGTCAGAATAAACATTCAGATATGGTTTGAGTAGTTGTCAAAACAACCTCTCTTAAAAGATCGAGGAAACTCTATGACAAGCCAACGTGGCCCCAGAAATGTTTGCCGGGGGTTTAACTTGACCTGATTCCCCGAGACCTCAAGTTCCCAGGTGATTGGAAAATGAGGTAATGTGCTAATTCACAGGCTACATACAAATAGGGTCGCCATTTTTCAAAAACTAGAATAGAATAAATTGTAGTTAGCACCCAATCCCTAATGTAATCCACATGGTCTCATAATTTTTCTTCAATCGCATCAGCTTACAGCACTCAGTACCCGATCCTCGGGAAGCGTTTCACATCCATGTGGAATGTGGTCCTCAAGATTACCTGTGGGGTGGCCTGGATGTCACTGTCGATGTGGGAACTGTGGCTCAGAGAGGGGGCACGCGTGGCCACGCTCACAGATGTCACAGCTAGAATTCTACCCCAAGTATCCTCTAGACTCACAGACTCAGCTTCTGTAACAACTCACTACTGCTGTGTCCAAGTCCACAACCAAATCATGACTAAGTCTGTGACCATGTCTGTGACCACGTCTGTGACTACATCATAACTAAGTCCATGACTAAGTCCGTGACGTGGTGCATCCTGCAGGTCCGTGTAGTCGCTGTGGCATTGCTGGCGTGGCCCCATGGAGTGGAGGAGCTACGGGAGGGGGCACTTCGGAGCAGAGAGGGTCCTTCTTGCCCACCACTGAAGCAGAGGTTCTTCGGCTGCTCCCTGGGAGCTGAGGAAGGGAGTGAGGAGGAAGCTGGGAGTCAGTGCAGGTAGAAGGTTCCTGAAGCAACCTGGGGGGCCTGGCGCGGGGTCCAGGTGGCACACGTGGCTGTGAGAGTGCTCTTATTCTCATGTGCCGTGCGGGCCGGCCAGGCTGAGCTGGCAGGTGGACGGTGGGGCAGGCAACCACACACTGTTTCCATCACGGAGGACGGAGGAGGCAGGACGCAGGCCCTAGGGCAGAGGGCACAGCGGCCGTCGGGGGAGCCGAGAAGCCGCTGAGCATCAGAGCCGAGACTTTAGCTGAGCTCTCGCCTCCCCGACTCACCCACACACGTTTTACCTAAAGTCATGAGACTCATTAAGGTCCCCCACAGGACGCGTAGAAGCAGAGAGAAGAAGTTGGGGTACAGCACGTGGGGCTCAGTGTCACTGGGAGGTCAGAGGGAAGAGAAGCCGCAGTGCCCTGAGGAAGGGTTGTGGGAGATGCAGGAGACCGTGTCCAGGAGGGAATGGGAGGCGATCGGGGCGAGGGGCTCCCAGGGAGACCTGAGTCCCCCACGTTAAGGGTGGGTGATGGTCAGTGAAGCAGGGACCGCCCCAGGGCAGGAGGGGAGCTCGCTGGGTGGACCCGAGAGGGGCAGGTGGAGCTGGAACAGGGGGGCTGAGTGTGCCCACCTCTCGGGAGCTCCTCTAAGGGGCCTGGAGATGGTGCCGGGCCGGGAGGTCCTCAGGGCACCGTGGGCAGCAGACAGACCACGCGTGTTGGCTGCAATGGAAGGTTCTGGGAGCGGGGACAGCGCTGCGGTGAGGGAGGATGGGGGGAGGGGGATAGGAGGAGGGGGACAGGAGGAGGGAGCGTGGCCTTGTCACGGCCGGGCCTTCCACTCGTGTTCCGACGCGGAAGCCCCGGGGGTCCCCTCCCGGCTGCCAGCACCGTGGGCCCTGGGAGCAGTTCACATTGTTGGTGGTAACCGCCTGCTCAAAGCATCCACCGCACATCGTGGCCACCGGGTGCCTGGCTGCAAAGACGTTCTAGTGACTGCATTTCACTGGAGACCATCACATGGTTCCAACAGAACAACTTCCGATTACGTTTCCTTTCTGTCTTCCTGACGAAGCCCCAGTTGTCATGGGAACATCTGAAGCTCTTTCCTAATTGATGGCAGTTTTCTCAGAAGACCATCCCTGGGCTGTGAGGAGGGAGCAGGTATGTGGGGAGGGGCGGGTGTGTGGGGAGGGGCGGGTGTGTGGGGAGGGGCTGGTGTGAGGAGGGGTGTGAGCTCTGTACAATGTTGAGTCCTAGGCGTTCAGCATCACCACTTCTAAGTGAAGACGCTGAAAGCTGGTCTGGCCACGTTCAGATCGAGGGGTGCGGGCTGGAGGAGGAGAGACTTGGGTTCCAGTGGGGTTGCAGCTTCGCGGGGACTAGGACGAACCAGGAAGTGCCCAGACGTCAGGTGTATTTCAGGAAGGCGCTGACGCGGAGCCAGGGCAGAGCTGATGAGGGAGGCAGGACTGAGGGGGGCGGCACAGGGGCACGTCCACACCTGTGCCCCCTCATCACCTCAGCTGCACGGAAAGGTCAACTTTAGCAACGAGGGGAACGGCGCCGGACAGTAAGTGTTTAGAGCGCCTCACAATGTCTAACCGGGAGAGGTGCTAACACCCAAGAGTCCTCAGTGAGTGAAGAGCCAGGTAAAGAGGAATAGCATTGCCCATCCCACTGTGACCTCGTTTCCATAGTTACTACCAGCACAAACAAGCAAAAAGAAGGTCCTCAGAATAACTTCCCTTCACACACACCACACCATTTTCACAACAGGTTCATTTGGAGTTTTGTTTCAGGCAAATACAACACCTGATTTATCTTAACTCCATTCTTAGCACCTGAGCATTTACACCCCACACACATCGAATGGTTTGTTTTTTAAAAATCTTCCACCTGATTGCCTAAGTTCATGGAGCAAAGCACTGGTGTTCGTAGGTACAAGGTGAGGTGTGTGTGTGTGTGCGTGCTTGTGTGCGTGCAAAGTAGATGGAAGAGGGAGACTTGTCTTTCATGATGCTGGCTAAAATGCTCTTCATTTTCTACTTTACAGAAATTCCAAACATTTAGGATGTTCCCATGATTACACAGACGATGGTTCAGAATCACTAATTTAAACACATCCCTTTGCAGACATAGATTTGCATCAACTATTACTCTCCCTGAGCAATGGAACCTATTTCCAATATTATTTTTGCATCAAGATGAGATTCCCCTTAGGAGTCAGTTTCCCCCTTTAATGTGAGCGTAATGCATTTATGGAAACGTGCCTTAAGCATTTGGGGTGGGTGTGAATCATCCTTCTGGTTGGTGGTTCCTCCCTGTCTTCCATATTCAGCTATATTCAGGGTATTATTACATCTGACCTCCAGGACATCCTAGGCCTCTCTAAGAGTTAAATTAATTCTTGTCTGTGGTTGTCTTCAATTTTATGAAACCTTGACTACCATGTGAGATAGGCTACATTTCATCAAACGAAATGTAATTTTATGTTAATAAATGGTACCTGCATGTTAAATTAATTATGGCCACTTAACTAACTTCCTATAAAGATGACTCAATTACTGTACTTTTCTGTAGACATGTTTCAAACAAAAACCAGACCAAAACAGTATATTTCCATTTGATCACCATCATGTTAAAGTGGCATCATATTTGGATATCAAAGTGTAGGTGCCACTCTCATCTCAAATGACTTCACGTCCAGCACAGCCCGCCTCTCACATCATTAACCAGCTCCCAGCCCTCCACTTGCACGTGCCCGGAAACAACCTCTCACTCCTCATCGTGCTCAGGTCACTGCAGGAACGCTGTGGGAACTGAAGTGCCAACTGGAAGGAGGTACCGTGGAGTGAGGGAAATGTCCGCCCAGGATAGACGAGCGTAAGACAAACAATCAGGCTGAAAGACTTTTTCAAATTGAAAAATACAAAAGAGAAAAAAAAAAAAGGAAAAAAAAAAAGAAGAACATGGTAACTTTTTTTACCATGTGTGTTTGGTGGATTATCTAATTTGTATAGTGTATGCTCAGTACGGCAGGAGTTAAATAATGATAAAATCTCTTAAAAATCTTGGCTCTTGACTATGTCACAGTCATTTTAGAATTGAAAACAAGTTTGGTCATTGAAATAATAAAATTAAAACAAGTCAGTGAAAGCTCATTATGTATTATTGACTATTTTAAGAATCTGCTCACAAAACTGCTATCTAATAATTGATTGGTAAATAGGCATAAAATCTCACTATCAACACTCCTTAAGGAGTGTTGGGTCATTACGTTCAGGTATTCTATATAGATATGCCTTTTATGAGTCTACAAATTTTAGATAATGGGGCAATTAAAAAAAAATGCAAACACTCTGTGCCCATCACGCCGGGCTCCAACTGTGTGCCAGAAACACAAACTGGAAACCGAAACAGTAGATTACAAAGAAGAGCTTATTTTTCTTGAGTTAGTCTGGAGCTAGGCGGTTGGTTCAGAAGCCCGAGTGCCAGGGGTGAGATTCCTGAGTCCCTCGGCCTTTCCTCCATAGTTGTGCGATGAACCCCTTAGTTCCAGCCAATCGGGCTGTAAACAGGGCAAGAGACAGAAACAAAGGCCAAGGGCAGAGAGCAGAGTCAGTGTGTCGAACCCCCTTTCCTGGAAGGCCCATACCGTGACTCACACATTCATCTCATTGGCCAGAACTATGTTAAATGCCCCTACCTAAAACAAAAGCCGAGAAATCAGTCCTTTAGCTGGACACTGGCTCCACAAGCAAACTCTGGATTCATCCAAAAGCAAGGATACGGAAATGGGTACAGTAGTTCCTCCTTATTCTGGGGGACAGGATATAAGACCCTTATTCTGGGGGACAGGATATAAGACTGCAGGTAGCACCAAACCCTTTATCGCCTATTAGTGATCACATTCAGTGTTGAATTATGCGTAGGTGGAGGGCTGCAAGGCAAATGCGAATGTCTCATATCTGCTCCCAACCTGCAGGCCAAAGATGCAAAAAGTCACCCGGTGGTTTTATCTTCCTCCTCCTCCTCCTCTTATTTCAAAAGGAATGAGCGTATACTTCTTGAAGAAATATGTTGAAAGTGATGGCAGCCGTGAAGATGATGATGGTAAAGATGATGACAGTGATGATGATGATTATGGTGATAGTGATGATGATGTTGGTGGTGATGATGGTAATGATGATGGTGATGATAATGATGGTGGTGTTGATGGTGATGATGATGATGGTGTTGATGATGTTGATGATGATGGTGATGATAATAATGGTGATGATGGTGATGATTATAATGATGGTGATGGTGACAAATGCTTTTTGAAACACTATGTACCAGCAGTTTGATAAGCGTTACACAGACACAGACACATCGCATCAAACCCTCACAAAACTCTACGTGGTAGGAACTCCCATCATCCCCATCTTACATATTTAAAAATCGGGCGCAGGAATTTTAAGTCATTTGCTAAGGTCATCCACCTAGTAATTGGCAAAAATGAAACTTGAACCAAGAGTGGTTTGACGCCAAAAACACGAGCTTACCGAACACTGACAATTAGCTAGTGGCCCTCACGGGGTCACACACAATTTTTACGTGTAAAAATAGCTAAGGTTTTGTTTTATTCAGAGGAACGTGACTTTTTATTTTGTATTTTGAGCGCAGTTCATTGTTCTGTACAATATAAACAAAACTTAATACGTAGAGGAAATATTCATTCGTGCTTAACAATTCCATTAGACATGCGCAACTGCGGTAAGCGGTTATTAGCTTGTCTGGGGGGAAATCGCTGCTGCAACTGCCCCAGGCATCAGCCTCGGGAAGAGCTGGAGCCCCTCTGGCTAATCGACGTAAACACATAAACACTGAGAAGCAGGAAGGACGTCTTCCCAGGCTTCACCCCGAACCAGAGGAATGGCCGCAGGTGCCAGAACGGAGAGCTGCAGCCCGACAGGCTCACAGCCATGTGTTTTGAGGGATATAAATAGTTCATTTCCTTCCATTACTGCTGCCCAATATTAGAGTGCATTTTGTAGGTGGTATTTATTCCTTTGAGGTTAGACATGTTCAGAAATAAAATAGCTGATGGGCAGAACAAAGCTGCTGCAGCTAAAATAGAAATGTGGGGGATGGGGGTGTGATGTTGCTCTCTGCTAGGAAAATCAAATAGATAAATATGTATTGTAGAGATGTTCTGCCTAAGGGAAATTTTTTCATCTACCTGCCAATATAAGACCAGCAAGTCAAGGACTTTCCATGACAAAACCCATGACAAGAAAAGGCATTTTTTTCTCTAAATCCAGTGCTAAGCAATATGAATATTAATAGCTAATGAAATACCAATTCTAATTTGCAGGCAAAAAGCTCATCCTATTTTTTATGTTGTAGGTTTGGTGAGAACAGGAATTGAGAACCTGTAGACAGCTTGATGAGGTAGCTAAGAACTTTAGTAAACAATCTCATCCTACTTGTCAAATCCCAGTACGTTGCAGTGGATAGCTGAAAGGGAAATCAAAATGTCTTCACTTGTTGCCCAGCAGGCGTGGCTCAGTTGTTGAGCATTGACCTATGAACCAGGAGGTCATGGTTCTAGTCTGGGTCAGGGCATATGCCCAGGTTATGGGCTCCATCCCCAGTAGGGGGCATGCAGGAGGCAGCTGACTGATGATTCTCTCTCATCATTGATGTTTCTATCTCTCTCTCCCTCTCTCTCTAAAATCAATAACAATATATTTTAAAAGAAATATTTCACTTGCCATGCAACAAACTGATCACTCTGCCACTTATACACTCTGATCTTCCATATTAATCCTTAAAGCTTTATGCAACCTCTACTCGCAATAGAGACAGCTCTGTGTCCTTCAACAGCTAGCTACTCACCTTTGCAGAGGGCACATGTATTCCCTTAGTGGTATGGACGGTGGGTGACAAAGACCATTGTCTAAACAGGGCCGCAGGTTGGCTCCTGTGACCTGGGGAGACACTGTCGGCTGTCCCAGACCATCAGCTCTGGCTTGGGGCGCGGCATGGCCCAGGTGAGGGGCCCTGGGCTGGGGAGAGCGGGGCGGAGTGGAGGGTGGTTCTCTGTGTGACCCGCCAAGTCACTCCCCCGTGAGCTGAGCGTTCCCCGTCGCCGTGGAGACAGGCCTGAGGAGCTGGCGGTAGCTGATGCCCAAGCTCAGGGCAGCTCACGTCATAGGATTTTGAAAACATCAGGGCCCTCAGTGTCCTCGGGTTTGACGGCTTCGTCTGAAGGAGACGGGATCTGGCTGCTGGGCTCAGACAGTGTGAGTGTGGCCACAGGGAAGCCATCGGCCCGAACCACAGGCCGAAGCTGAAGTGGACACAGAACTCAACAGCCCCAGGGTGAGGGTTAGGGGCAGAAGGCCCATGTCAGGTCAGCAGGTCAGCGAGCAGGGCCAGGGCCCACGCAGCACAGCTGTTTGTGTTAACAGCGGAACCTTCAGAACTTGTGACAAATGTGAAAGATGCATAGTCTGCTTTAATTAATGAATTAATTAAATTTTAAATGTTTTTATTGATTTAAGAGTGAGAGGAAAGCAGAGGAAGAGAGAGACAGAAACATCAACGATGAGAGAATCACTGATCAGCTGCCTCCTGCAGGCCCCACACTGGGGTCGAGCCCACAAGCCGGGCTATGCCCTGACCGGGAATTGGACCTGGACTGGCAACACTTTGGTACGGGGACGATGCTTCACCCACCTGGGCCACCCCAGCCGGGCCAGTGTGCACGGATTCATGTAAAAGCAGCAGCTGAGCATGTCGGGAAGCGGCTCTTGGAGATGGTGAAGCCACTAAATTGCCCAGACCCTGAAACTTTTCAGCGACAAATGGACATGAGAGGCTGAGTCTGGGTGCCATCACAGATCTCCTGAACAAGACACAGGGCAGTCGCAGGAAGGCACAGAGAGCGGGACAGACAGCACTGCCCCGGGGGGGGGGGGGGTGGGCAGGGGACGGTGAGCTGGTATAAGAAACGCTGAGTATTTAACCTAAAGAGCAAAACTAATCAACAGACATAAGGAGGAAGAGGCCTCTCTCCTGACCGCATGGGGCAGGAAACCCCTCAAGCTGTGATAAAACGCCCCCTGCAGGGCCAGGGTGCATGCTCCCTGACAGAATCAGCGATGGGCACGTGACTCCGCCTCCGGCTTGCTGCCTGCTGCCCTGCTCTCCCCGCCACGGCTGCATCCTCTCCTCCCTCCCAAGGCCATTCACTCATCACAGGTTTCCAGCGAGGAGAACCAACTATGTTCACAATCACAGGGACATTCCATGTCCTAAACACTTAGCAAAGTTTTCACTGCTCTTTCTCCCAAGGAAATAGCATTGATTTTTATTTCATTATGTAATGCTTTTGTACATTTAAAAGTACCTTTTTGCTGACCCAGCTTTAGGATTTAAAACACTGTCACAAAACAAAGACACAACCGATTTAACACGCAGATTATCTCCAGCACTGGGGTGGGTTTGAACTAGAAAGCCCAGCCCAGCAATTCTGGTCCATCAGTGTGTGTGGGGGGGTGACCCCCACGTTGCTGCTTTCCCATCACAGGGCTTCTCCCTAAACCAGGAGGCGGGTCTGGGGGGAGAGTGAGGGTGGTGCAGTGCATGGAGCAAAGGTAAGAATGAGGTAAAGAAAAGTGGGCCCGCCCGACCTATGAACCAGGAGGTCAGGGTTCAATTCCATTCAGGGCACATGCCCGGGTTGTGGGCTCCATCCCCAGTGTGGGGCGTGCAGGAGGCAGACGATCCATGATTCCCTCTCATCATTGACGTTTCTCTCTCTCTCTCCCTCTCCCTTCCTCTCTGAAATCAATAAAAATATCTAAAAAAAAAAAAAAAGTAAGAAAAGAACAGTGGTCCATCCATTGGAGCTAAAACACAGTCACTCCCTCTGAGGTGGAGGAGCAGAGGCCAGGCCGCTGTCCTCCCCCCCCCCCCCCCCCGCCACACACACATACACACATACACACACACATACACACATACACACTTCGTCCTTTCTCAGGCTGGAGAGCATGGCATTGAACTGACTCAAGATGCGGTCACTAAACGCGTCTTCAACGTGACCTCCGCTCTGTTCGAGGGAGGGTGTGTGTGATGTGGGACTGGAGGTGGGAAGGGCTCCTCCAAGTCCAGGAACCCCCGGGCCTGCATGGAGCTGGCCCAGCTGTGATCTGTGGAAGAGAGGGGCCTGGGGGTCAACCCAAAGGCAGCGCACGGGAGAAGGAGCAGAGCCGAGTGTGGTGGCAGGCCTTGGGGTCCCCGTCCCCGAGAATGAGACGGAGCCGTGGCGCAGGGGCAGGGCCGGGGCAGGGGCAGGGGCAGGGGCCAGGGCAGGGCCAGGGCAGGGCCAGGGCAGGGGCCAGGGCAGGGGCCGGGGCAGGGGCAGGGGCCGGGGCAGGGCCAGGGCAGGGGCAGGGGCAGGGCCGGGGCCGGGGCAGGGGCAGAGGCAGGGGCAGGGCCAGGGCAGGGGCAGGGGCAGGGGCCGGGGCAGGGGCCGGGGCAGGGGCAGAGGCAGGGGCAGGGCCAGGGCAGGGGCAGGGGCAGGGGCAGGGGCCGGGGCAGGGGCAGGGGCCGGGGCAGGGGCCGGGGCAGGGGCAGAGGCAGGGGCAGGGCCAGGGCAGGGGCAGGGGCAGGGCCAGGGCAGGGGCAGGGGCCGAGGCAGGGGCAGGGCCAGGGGCCGGGGCAGGGCCAGGGCAGGGGCAGGGGCCGGGGCAGGGCCAGGGCAGGGCCGGGGCTGGGGCAGGGCCAGGGCAGGGGCCGGGGCAGGGGCAGGGGCCGGGGCAGGGGCCGGGGCAGGGCCAGGGCAGGGGCAGGGCCGGGGCCGGGGCAGGGGCAGAGGCAGGGGCAGGGCCAGGGCAGGGCCGGGGCAGGGCCAGGGGCAGGGGCAGGGGCAGGGGCCGGGGCAGGGGCCGGGGCAGGGGCAGAGGCAGGGGCAGGGCCAGGGCAGGGCCGGGGCAGGGGCAGGGGCAGGGCCAGGGCAGGGGCCAGGGCAGGGGCCGGGGCAGGGGCAGGGGCCGGGGCAGGGCCAGGGCAGGGGCAGGGGCAGGGCCGAGGCCGGGGCAGGGGCAGGGGCAGGGGCAGGGGCAGGGGCCGGGGCAGGGGCAGGGGCAGGGCCAGGGCCGGTGCCCAGCTTGCGGCTCCTCAAAGGCAGCTCAAAGGGATCTGAGTCAAATGTGAAGGGTCTTAGTTCCACGTCAACAGGACCAGTGTGGCCGTGTGGATAGGACAGACGGGGGTGGGGGCAGGGGACTGGAGACCAGCAGGCTGCGGCCCAAACCGTCAGGGTCCAGACTTGGCTCCGAGCTCTGATAGCGCTGTGAGGAGCTCTGTGGTCCCATCTCCCAGCCAGGCAGCCCGAACGGCTGGAAATTATTAAAAACCAACAACCAAAAACACATCTAAAATCTTTGGGAAATGAACTAAGGGCATATAGCACATGAAAAAACATTTACTCAAGAAAATCCGCCCAACTGGTGTGGCTCAGTGGATAGAGCGTGGGCCCTCGGATGGAAGGGTCCCGGGTTCGATTCTGATCAAGGGCACATACCTGGGTTACGAGCTCGATCCCCAGTAGGGGGAGTGCAGGAGGCAGCTGATCGGTGTTTCATCATTGATATTTCTCTCTCTCCCCCTCTCCCTTCCTCTCTGAAATCAATAAACATATATATTAAAAAAGAAAAGAAAAGAAAATCCACCAAGATCGGTAAGAACCGTGCAAGGGCGTGCATTTGAGCCACAATCCCACTCCCCACCCTGCGTGTCCCAGCTTAGAGGACGGAATCTCTACCCCCGTGGGCCCGTCCAGGGTCTCAGGGCTCCTCTCTCCCTCTCCCTGCTCCCAGGCGGGCGGGGCCACCAGCGTGTGTCGCCCTCGGGCTCCTGGGCAGCTCTGTCCTAGGGACAGCAGTGGGGCCTGAGGTGCCCACGGAGCTCCGTCACAGAGCAGCGCTGTGCCTAGCGCAGGGACAAGAACACTGGTCCCCGGACCCATCCTGCTTACAGCTCAGCAGGGTGGTCCTAAGGCAGGAGAGGAAGCGGAGAAGACCGGAGGCCGCCCCCCAGCCCAGCACACTGCTCAGAAGTCTGGGTGTCACGTTGAGAGAGGCGGCCCCATCCCCACACTCAGGTCCCGAGGTTGGTGCGGAGTCTGCGGGCAGAGGCAGGGCTGCGGAGACGGAGCGGGGTTTGTTGCAAACACTGGCTGTCACGCCATCCTTCGGTGAGGAAGGACATGGCATACAGCCACGAGGGCAGCTCTCTCTCAGCAGGACTCATCGTGGGCTTAATTCCACTACCACACGCCTTTATTTTTTTTTAAATATATTTTTATGGATTTCAGAGAGGAAAGGAGAGGGAGAGAGAGATAGAAACATCAATGATGAGAGAGAATCATTGACCGGCTGCCTCCTGCATGCCCCCCACTGGGGATGGAGCCCGAAACCTGGGCATGTGCCCTTGACCTGGAATCGAACCCTGACCTCCTGGTTGCTGCTCAAACACTGAGCCAGGCTGGCGGGGCCACATGTCTTTATTTTTACACTAGATGCCCGATGCACAAAATTCGTGCAAGAGTAGGCCTTTGCGGCTGCAGCCCTAGCTTCATCCGGAAGGTTGTCCGGAGGGCCGTTCTGTCGATTTGCATATTACACTTTTATTATTATAGATGAGACCTCCCACAGCTGACTTACTGCGCAGGCCGCTGTGACATGTAAAGATTTGCCACTGTCGCTCTTTGATGAGTTTGGGTCTTTTATGAAAACATTTCAAATGTCAGCATTTTTAATATCAGGGTTATTGTGTCAATTATGAAAAAAACTTATAAAGAGTTTAGAAATGCAGGAAGCATTTTTAAAGCGGGATTTAGACACCTACACTTTTATTTCAAATCATTGGCTTATTTCTCATGAGGAAGGTTTCTGGCCATTCGATAAAATGTCCAGAAAAACTCCCATCATTATGGCAAAGTTGGCGATGCAGTGAAAGGTGACCTTTCACCTCCAGGGTATTCTTGGTCTCCGACCAATAGTGTACAGAAAGGGCCCTCACTTGAAGATTTTAATGAGTCTGTGACACTTAACACAAAGCATCATTTCTTACTTTTCCCCACAAATCCATTGTAGACTAAACAGAGATAATTTGCCCTGGCTGGTGTTGCTCAGTGGATAGAGAGTTGGTCTGTGGACTGAAGGGTCCTGGGTTTGATTCTGGTCAGGGCACATGCCTGGGTTGTGGACTTGATCCCCAGTAGGAGGCGTGCAGGAGGCAGCCAATCAATGATTCTCTCTCATCATTGATGTTTCTATTTCTCTCTCTCCCTCTCCCTTCCTCTCTGAAATCAATAAAAAATATTTTTTAAAAAAGAAATAATTCAAGTTGATTTATGCTCCAGGCACTTCTCTGTGTTTGAGAAGCAGGTGTGGGTACCTCAGGAGTGATTCTGGTAACTTCCCACCGAGCACTTTAACCTGAGCCATTGTTTCTCATCCTGTCTGCACCCCCTCTGTCTGTCCCCCCCGCTGTCTGTGTCCCTCTGCCTGTGGTCAACTCTGAGGCACTGCTTCCATTAAGTGATCCGTTCACACAACTGAATGGCAGCAAAAATGTATGATTTAGTAAAAGGAAAAAATACAATGAACAATTGTAAACCTACTTTTGCCCCTCCCCCCCGTATTTCCCGGACCCACAGCCACACTGGTGCAGTGTCTGCTAATGACAGTCGTGGCTGTGCCTCCTCCTCATTTGACTAACACCCCCACACACAGCACACACTCACATGGCATATGTGACCCTGGGTGAAGCTTCGTACACATATGTGCACACACAAACACCCCCCCCACACACTCCCACTGCATCCCCACGTGCTCATGGATTAGACATGCGTCACACAGCCCACGCGGCACGCCTGCAGTCCCACTGCGCGCCTCTGGCCGCGGAAGGACGCGCCAGGAGGAGAGCTCTCCTAACGGAACAGAACAGCGTCCTCACTGGATCATGGAGTCGCAGCCTCGTGTGTTTGCAGCAGATGCAGCTCCATCTCTTAGCACCTCGCCACATGTTTCTCTCACGCTTTGTAGACGTAGTTCAACCGCACACAAACTCCACCCAGGGAGCGCAGAGGAGTTCTGCAAATGGCACTGCGGACTGACCGTTTACCCAGTTCGGAAATACCGACGGAGGCTATTATACCGCTTGAAGCATCTTTTTAAACGTGTGAACAGCTGTACTTTTCGCCCATAAACCTCCGTCGGCGAAGGTCACACCGAGGAGCAGTGAGGGCTGTCAGATGGGAGAGGAGGAGAGACCCAGACTCTTGTGGCCTTTGTCAGTATAAACCGGCCCTTTCCTTCGGAGAGCCCTTTCCATCTGGGCTCAGCTGCAGCTGGGGGAGTCTGTCAGGGCGCTGCTTCGGGATCTGGGGTGGCGGCGTCATGGACACGGCCCCTCGGAATTGGAGTCGGTTGGGAGTGATCTAGCCCCATGCTCTCGGTGGTCACCCCGGCTGATAAATTAATTATCAAATACAAACTCTGTCATTTAGGGAATGAGAAAGGGAATGGTCGCCATTTCAGGGAGAACACCGAAGCGTGAAGACATAACCGAGTAGCCAGCTGGCTGCACTGGTCACGCGCAGTAGGACCGCCAGGGCCGCCTGCGTCTCACGGGGCCTCCCCCTCCCCATTGTAATGCTGTCGATGGGCTTGTCATCTGGATGGAGAAAGGTAGTAATCTAATAAGAAAGGAGCTGTTCCTGGCTCTCGGGGGGCCCACAGGCTGCGTCCTGGGAACAGTGAAAGGTGAGGTTCAGAGTGTCCCCACGTCCCTCACGGATGGTCCTGGCTTCTGAGTGTCCCCATGTCCCTCTCGGACGGTCCTGGCTTCTGAGTGTCCCCACGTCCCTCTCGGACGGTCCTGGCTTCTGAGTGTCCCCACGTCCCTCTCGGACGGTCCTGGCTTCTGAGTGTCCCCATGTCCCTCTCGGACGGTCCTGGCTTCTGAGTGTCCCCACGTCCCTCTCGGACGGTCCTGGCTTCTGAGTGTCCCCATGTCCCTCTCGGACGGTCCTGGCTTCTGAGTGTCCCCACGTCCCTCTTGGATGGTCCTGGCTTCTGAGTGTCCCCACGTCCCTCTCGGACGGTCCTGGCTTCTGAGTGTCCCCACGTCCCTCTTGGATGGTCCTGGCTTCTGAGTGTCCCCACGTCCCTCTCGGACGGTCCTGGCTTCTGAGTGTCCCCACGTCCCTCTCGGACGGTCCTGGCTTCTGAGTGTCCCCATGTCCCTCTCGGACGGTCCTGGCTTCTGAGTGTCCCCACGTCCCTCTCGGACGGTCCTGGCTTCTGAGTGTCCCCATGTCCCTCTCGGACGGTCCTGGCTTCTGAGTGTCCCCACGTCCCTCTTGGATGGTCCTGGCTTCTGAGTGTCCCCACGTCCCTCTCGGACGGTCCTGGCTTCTGAGTGTCCCCACGTCCCTCTTGGATGGTCCTGGCTTCTGAGTGTCCCCACGTCCCTCTCGGACGGTCCTGGCTTCTGAGTGTCCCCACGTCCCTCTCGGACAGTCCTGGCTTCTGAGTGTCCCCATGTCCCACAGGAAGGTCCGGGCTCCAGAACCATGTCATGCCAGTGCCTGTGTTGAATGGACTTCATTTCACTTGTAATCTTTTGACGATGCAACAGATAATCCGATATTTTTGTACAAAATCTATTTCTAGGTTCCCATCTAGCTCTTGGCCACACTGACCTAACCAATGCAATTGTTCTGAATGGCCTTTAAAGGGCCATCAACGTTTAATTACAGAGCAATTACACCAGAGCCTCCCCAGTGCTCCGCGCAGCTTCAAAAAGAAGTGACCCACACAGGTGGGAAGGGCCACTGTGAAAGCTAACTTACCTGCCCAGGAGCGAGGCCGCGGGGGGGTAGGGTGGGGAGGGTGCGGGGCTGGGGGGACCGGCCGGCCGAGGAGAAACGGTGCATCTCCAAGGCGACCAGCAGCGAGTTCAGCATGCTTCCAGACAAGTTCATTTTTGAAAAGGGAGTATTTCCTTAATTGTACAATGTTCGGGAGACTACCACATCCCTGGAAGAAGTAAGTATAAACATTCTTACAAATCACATTTAGAAAAATATTGGGCTTTTAAAAATTGATTTCAGAGAGGAAGGGACAGGGAGAGAGAGAGAAACATCAATGATGACAGTCATGGATTGGCTGCCTCCTGCACGCCCCACACTGGGGATCCAGCATGTGCCTTGACCGGGATGTCTCACCTCCTGGTTTATAGCTCAACGCTCAACCACTGAGCCATGCCTGCCGGGCAAATATTGGGCTTTTTAAAGTGAGACACACTGAGTATTCCTCTGGGCTTAGGATGGTCATCATTGGTCAATTAGTGCCTACTGAATGCTTGGGGGTGGGCTCTGCCCTGAGCACAGGAGTCACATCCTCAGAACAACCCTCCTGGGCGGTCACTATCATTCTCATATTACCCACAGGGAAACTGAGGCACAGCCGTATTTGTGGAGTCGTGTTTGTTTAAGATCAATCATCTGATGATGGGAGTCAGGATCCAAACCCTGGCATCATGGTGCCACATCCGTGATCAGAACCGCTGGGTGTGCTGCCCACACCGCAGTGAGGACCCCACGGGCGGGTGTGCCCCAGGCTGGGACTCAGGGACGGGGCGTGGGGCCCGCTCCTGTCCTCGCAGGCAGAGCTGTGTAACCCAGGACTCCCGTGTCCTGAGGCCTGTGCCTCCTCACAGGCTTTCAGCAGCCCCGAGGCACGCTGAGCGGCCTGTGCTCACTGAGCACCGTGGACGGAGGTGCCCGGCCGGTCCCTGTGGGCTCTCGCTGCCCCCTTCCCTGCCGTGTGGAAACCCAAGGTCGTGCGTCCGAGCCCCTTTCTGGGGAAATGTTTCTTTCCTCAGGTTGTTCAAGGGATGCGTGCCTTAGTTGATTCTACAGCAGTGGTGGCGGAACCCTCTGGATAAAGGTATGGATGTTAGCGACTTCAGATTTCGGGGCCAGAGGTCCCTTTGGGGACCCAGCTGCCGACAGAGGCGGGTACCACAGAGGCAGGTGCGGCCGGGCCCACAGCACTCACTGTGGGCATTGACATTCGGATTGGACATGACCCTGTCACAAAGCCTTGTGTGCCTGTGCCTGTTTTTCAATCATTTAAAAAAGAAAACAGAACAGAACTATCTCATTCAGCACAGCACAGAGCGCCTGGCGGGCCAGCTTTGGCCCGGGGTCCCAGCCTGCCACTGCCCGCCCCACAGCCGCTGCAGTCCCAGCTGCAGGCACTCTAAGCAGCTGCATCAACGGAGCCACTTTAAAATGAGCGGAGCTGCCACGTGTGCCTTACGCCTCTAACCTCTGGATGTTACACCAGGTGACATAACCTCTGCACCAGGTGACATAACTGGCCCAAAGCAACCTGCGTCCCAGAGAACTTTGTGAAGGTGATAAGAAAGTAGACGTGATGACTACAGGACTGATGACTGTGGACCCCGACAAAGACGACACCCCGAGGAAGAAGGGGCCCTGGTGGCTAACGGGGCTCAAATACAGCAGCCGAGCCTCGCAGCCACTTCTGCACAGGGGCCTTGCATGCGACCTGCCCTTCAGGGAGCAGCCAGCCCTGGCCCTGCATCTGAGCGGGCCCTTAGAAAGTACTTCCTGGCGTCCGATTTCAACCAATAGGACTGAGGCTCTCCCCATCCAATCAGAGCTGAGCAACTCTGACCAACCAGTGTGGCTCTATTCTGACCAATCAGGACAGTGCCTTTTGGACCAATCACACTTTGAGGATTTGAGTCCTCATTTGCATGAGAACGAACCAATCAGGGGCCGGGGTGGGGGGTTCTGTCCAGAGAAGTCGCTTCCCCTCTGGCTCTGGGAGCCCCTTTCCCTGTCCGCCCAGCACGGACCAGCGGCCCCCTGGCTGAGCCAGGACTCTCAGGGAGCAGAGCAGAGCTGCTGAGCCAGAGGGCCGGCCCAGGGCTGCCTCGAGTCACTGTTCTCACAGCCCCGCTGTGTCACCATTGGGCTGTTCTCCCTGAAGGAGGTTTCCTTCCCCACCGCATCCCCAAGTGGGGATTCCTGTTGGCACTGACTTGGTACCAATGACCACGGGTTGACATGATGACCAGGCTGAACATGGCCACCGAATGACTACCGCCTTAGACTGAGCCCCACGCGTTAGCTTCTCTGCACCGACACTGATGTAACTGTGCCCCTTCCCTTTCTCAACCACCCCTCACCTTCGTCGCCATGGGAACACTGTTTAGGCTTCTGCCTGAATCAGAGCTTACCCAATAGCTATTCCCCTCGGATGTCAAATACACGCTTGCTGCCTCTCACTTTGGCCTTTTCTTTTCAGGGGAACACATATCCTCTCGCAACGCGTTGCAAACACACACTCGCGTGTTGCCTGACAATGGCTGAGCCAGAGCTGCACGTGTGTGTGGGAAGGCTGCCAGGTGGAAGGGGAGCTGCTGAGCTCCGGGCACCATGGTCTGAGCCACCGCTCCAGTGACTCCTCCCACCAGCCATCATCCTGCAACAATGCTTCTACAGATGTTCCAAACGGATTTTTAGAGAGAGAGGGAGAGAGAGAAGCATCGATATGAGAGGGAAATATCGATTGGCTGCCTCCTGCACGCCCCCCACTGGGGATCAAGCCTGCAACCCGGGCATGTGCCCTGACTGGGAATTGAACCAGGAACATTTAGGTGCATGTGATGAAGCTCAACCCACTGAGCCACACCAGTCAGGGCTAAAACACTGCTTTTAGAGGCTAATTATAATGCATAGCCAGGAATGCAATGGAGAAAATGCCATTGTTCTTCACAGATGCAAGACGAACCCTTCCATGAAATAGGAGAGGGGAGCTTTCTGACAATGGCCTGCTTTTCCAAATACATTTGATATCACATCATGGCCCAATACACACACACACACACACACACACACACACACACACATACACACACTACACACAGGCCTGAAACAAAAGAACACAAAGCAACGTGTACCCTTAACACATGAGACGCACTCTGATGTTTCCTGCTCTGTGTCTGCTGGATTCCACCCAGCACACTGATGTTGCGGTCCATGGAGAGACAGAGCGTCCCGGCCCAGCAGACACGCAGCAGGTGCACTCACCAGTGCGAACTCCTTGTTGAGGGCCATCTGCTCCACCAGCGAGGACTCGTTGTGGAAGAGGTGGGGCTGCATGTGGCTCCACATGTGGGGGAACCACCAGAACTCGTCCACCGACCTGAGCAGCAGGTCGTCGCCCGCGTCCTCCTCTTCGGTCCCTGGAAAACACCAGGTTAAAAAGGCGTCGGTGAAATTTCCATTGGCTTAAAGGTCATTTTTGTCAGATTTTAGTTATTCTTCTAACGACAAACACATAAATCCAAGTTTATGCTGTCCTAATAAAAAATAATAAAATTCATATTCTACATTACATCACAGGCCTCAAGGTTTGGGTTAGCATGAGGTGGGGTAAGTTTAGTGGCCCCTGGGACAGTACATGGTCCACAGTTCTCCTGTCTGTTAAGGTTCTGGGATAGTCCATGGTCCACAGTTCTCCTGTCTGTTAAGGTTCTGGGACTGTCCATCGCCCATAGTTCTCCTGCCTGTCACCCGTCCTGGGACAGTCCATTGCCCACAGTTCGCCTGTCTGTCACCCATCCTGGGACAGTCCATCGCCCACAGTTTGCCTGTCTGTCACCCATCCTGGGACAGTCCATTGCCCACAGTTCTCCTGTCTGTCACCCATCCTGGGACAGTCCATCGCCCACAGTTTGCCTGTCTGTCACCCATCCTGGGACAGTCCATCGCCCACAGTTCGCCTGTCTGTCACCCATCCTGGGACAGTCCATCGCCCACAGTTTGCCTGTCTGTCACCCATCCTGGGACAGTCCATCTCCCACAGTTCTCCTGTCTGTCACTGTCCTGGGACTGTCCATCGCCCACAGTTCGCCTGTCTGTCACCCATCCTGGGACAGTCCATCGCCCACAGTTTGCCTGTCTGTCACTGTCCTGGGACTGTCCATCGCCCACAGTTCTCCTGTCTGTCACCCTTCCTGGGACAGTCCATCTCCCACAGTTCTCCTGTCTTTCCCTGTCCTGGGACAGTCCATCTCCCACAGTTCTCCTGTCTGTCACTGTCCTGGGACTGTCCATCGCCCACAGTTCTCCTGTCTTTCCCTGTCCTGGGACTGTCCATCTCCCACAGTTCTCCTGTCTGTCACCCTTCCTGGGACAGTCCATCTCCCACAGTTCTCCTGTCTTTCCCTGTCCTGGGACAGTCCATCGCCCACAGTTCGCTTGTCTGTCACTGTCCTGGGACTGTCCATCGCCCACAGTTCTCCTGTCTTTCCCTGTCCTGGGACTGTCCATCGCCCACAGTTCTCCTGTCTGTCACCCTTCCTGGGATAGTCCATCGCCCACAGTTCTCCTGTCTGTCCCTGTCCTGGGACAGTCCATCGCCCACAGTTCTCCTGTCTTTCCCTGTCCTGGGACTGTCCATCGCCCACAGTTCTCCTGTCTGTCACCCTTCCTGGGATAGTCCATCGCCCACAGTTCTCCTGTCTGTCCCTGTCCTGGGACAGTCCATCGCCCACAGTTCTCCTGTCTTTCCCTGTCCTGGGACTGTCCATCGCCCACAGTTCTCCTGTCTGTCACCCTTCCTGGGATAGTCCATCGTCCACAGTTCTCCTGTCTGTCCCTGTCCTGGGACAGTCCATCGCCTACAGTTCTCCTGTCTGTCACTGTCCTGGGACAGACCATCGCCCATAGTTTTCCTGTCTGTCCCTGTCCTGGGACAGTCCATTGTCCACAGTTTTTCTGTCTGTTGGTCTACGCAGACACTTTACCATATAAAATCCTATAAATTTTATGTAGAGATTGTGTTAGTTTATAAACTCTGCCCAGGAGGTTGAGAGGCATGGGCGGAGCCTCTGTTTCACCTGGTGGAGCAACTTCCAGTCAGCTCTCTCTTCATCCGAGGCCACAATTCAGAGGCCCGTGTGGCAAGCTCCTGCCAGAGATCTCAGGGCCCGTGGTGCTGAGGGACTGCCTTGGGGAGCAGAATCTCAACTGAATGAAACCACTGGATTTGCCTTCGCTGCCAGCAGGCTGCTGTGCACACCATTTGTGCCCAGGTACACGGGTGAACACACGAGTCCACACAGCTCGTATTCAACCCCGTGTCAGACCAGTGGTGTCTGACCCCACCAAGCCTTGCCCTTCTCACCCGGCCCCGATTCAAGCCTACGTCGTCATCAGTGAGAAAGAGGTCACTTTGTTCTCAGGATAGAGTCAGTTCCTGTTACTTTCTTAGACTCCCAGGAAATAAAAGGTGTTTCCATTCAGAAGTAAACTATTGAAACATTCACTTCTTTTTACCACTTTTGGAGGATCTGTGTTCTAACAGTACACTCCTACAATTCTTCAAGTCTGCCAAAATAAGAGTCATTTTAGAAAAATCTGGGGTGCAGTTAATTCCCACAAGGCACCACTGCAACATTAAAAGAAGATGTAAAATCCCAGTGTCCGCACTGTCCCTCTCATTATGCATGAATATTGTAATTCCCAAATATTAACAAGATGTTTCTAACTCTTTTTACATGGAACCTGACAAGGTTTCATACAGTTGGGTGTAGAAAACACTAACTTTAATATTATACTAAATAGCCCTAGCTGATTTGGCTCAGTGGATAGAGCGTCGGCCTGCGGACTGAAGGGTCCCAGGTTCGATTCCGGTCAAGGGCACATACCTTTGTTGCAGGCTCATCCCTGTCCCTGGCCCTGGCCCTGGTTGGGGTGCATGCAGGAGGCAACCAATTGATGTGTTTCTTCACATCGATATTTCTGTCTTTCCCTCTCTCTTTTACTCTCTCTAAAAATCAATGGAAAAATATCCTCAGGTAGGGATTAAAAAAATAAATTAAAATATATTATACTAAATAACAAAAATAAGTTTTGTGATAAGATTAATTAAAAGCATAGAGACATCAATTATTCACTGTTTCCTTTGGATAATGTTTGATGGACATACAAAAATACTTTAAAAAGTAATGCTGATAAACCCTCTCCAAGCACGCCCCACCTGCCACGCTCAGTTCTGGGTGAGGACAGTGTCTCTCTCCCATTCTGGAGATGCAGACACGGAGGCACGGAGAGGTTAAGTAATCTGCCCGTGTTCAGACAGCCTGTGAACGTCAGCGCCCAAATGGGAGCAAAAGCTGTCTGCTCCCCATAACTGGTCCTGGAGCCAATACTTTACACAGAAAAGCAAACACAGAGGAGAAGGAATTAACTCTTACTTTTACTTTCACGCTTGAAAGTTAATCCTATCTAATAAAGAGAGAACATGCTAATTGACCATCACTCCATCACAAAGATGGCTGCACCCACAGTTGAGGCTAAGTTCCCTTAAGGAGCCTTAACGAGCAATCAGCAGGGACCTGAGGCTACCACCTCCCCCGTCCCCATGGGGCTTGACAGGGGACCTCAGGCCACGCCCCCCACCTGGCAGGGCTTGACGGGGGACCTCAAGGTGTGCTTCCCGTCCTGGTGCTGAGCTAGGGGACCTCAGGCTGCTCCCCCGCCCCAGCGCCAGGCCAGGGGACCTCAGGCCCCACCCCCTACCTGGTGGGGCTTGACAGGGGACTTTAGGCCACGCCTCCCACCCCAGCACCAGGCCAGGGGACCTCAGACCGCATCCACTGCCTGGTGGGGCTTGACAGGGGACCTCAAGGTGCACCCCCAGTGCTGGGTCAGGGGAACTCAGGCCAAGCCTCTGCCCAGTGGGGCTTGATGCGGGACCTGAGGCTGCGCCCCCCTGCTGGCGGGGCTTGACGGGGGACCTGAGGCTGCGCCCTGCCCCCTGCCTGGCGGGGCTTGACAGAGGATCTCAGGCCGTGTCCCCCCTGTCCTGGCGCCGGGCCAGGGGACCTGAGGCTATGCCCCCTTCCCAGTGGGGCTTCACAAGGGTGGGACTGGCTGGGTCTGGATCTATCCCAATGTGGGGGCCAGCTGGGTCTGGGTCTCATGCGATTTTGAGGCACATGTGGGTGGGCAGGGACTTGACTCTGGGTCCCATGGTGCACCCCCAACTCTGACAGGAGGAAGGTTTTCATATACATTTTACTAATTTTCTTTCATCTCTGACACTTCTATTATAGAGAAAGGGCAAATAGCAATATTAAATTATTTCCTCTAATTAATCCCCTTTTAATGTGCACAAATTTCATGCACCAGGCCACTAGTAGTTTCATATAAGGGGTATTTTTATTTTTTTGGTCAAATGAACTCTAATAGAAAAGACCAATATAATCCAATTTGCACATTTTCATGAAGTCATTACCGAGTCATAGCGGATGGATTAAGTAGGAAGAGCAGCAACTATCACCCCAGAAGTGGTGTCATACGGAAAACCTGCAGCCCCCCTTCCCACTGCGGGGTCTCCCCTTCTCCACCCAGCGCCACCGAGCCATTCCAATCCAGCTTTAAACATTTCCAGACCAAACTTTCTTCCGAACCCCCTGCTTTTTCCTTCCCCCTTTTAATCAGTGGTGTGTCCTCCCTGCTTCAACAGGGCTCCGTGAGTGACTGGCGTTTAGGGAGGGCCTAGTGACGCGCCGTGTCGCGGGAGATTGTTTTCAGCACGTGAAGGACAGGGGACCGAACGGGAAAGGATGCAGGGGACATGCAATGAGAGAAGCGGACTAAGAAACGCGGACTGCCCTCCTTACACCGGGAAGATGCGATTAAATGTCTTCCAAGCAGCGGGCTCCTCACTCAGCACCAGGCACCGGGAAATCACACGGCCCGGGGAGGACAGAGACAGCCCTGTGACAGGGCCACCGCCCTGGCACACAGCACGGCCCAGCCACAGCTCCACGCGGGGAAAGGCGGGATGGGGTGCCCTGCGCTGCGACAGCGCCCACACGGCCCTCCCTCCGGGGAATGAATATGAAGTCCGTATGGCTCAATGGCACCTGGAGATACGTTGGGGATGCACTTCGCAGAGCGGCAGATCAATTAACGTGTCATGTTGATGGGGAGGAAATTAACCGTCAGGACACACGCATGTGTATCTGTCGCTTTCGCCCCAGCATGGTGGGGCAGGGCTTCTTCCATGTTGTTGTTGACCTCAGCATGCAGAGTTGATGAGGTCTGCTCAGGGGATATCATTAAAATGTGTCCTCTGTCTCTTCCTGACGAACTGTCCCTGTGTGTGATATTAACCACGTGCCGTTGGCTCCCCAGTGGGCGCGTGCTGCTGCGGACACGTCCAGGTTATAAAGGAGAAACGAGGAGCCAGAGCCTCTATCAGCGTTAACTCCTGGGCCATCGGGGGCTTAACGGGCCTGAACAGGAAAAGTAAATAAAAGCAGGGACTCTTACCCAGATATATTTCAGCCCAAAGAGCGGCTTCACCTACACTCTCTGGCTCCTTAAGACAGAATAGCATGGCTGTGTGTGCGCTGCAAATACTCCCCCGTTTTCCTGCCCACGAGCGGAGGCAGCTGCAGACCCGTGTGCTTTCCGCCTGCGCAGCCCGCGCTCCGTGGGCGGGAACCGGCTCCTGCGGGCTCTGGAGAAGAGTTAGGGAGCCAGGTCTGTTTTCCCAGCGGGGAGCCGGGTCCTTTGCCTGCGCAGACATATGACGCCCCACTTTCTCCTTGCAAAATGCCCCTTGAACATGTGCAATCTTCGGCTTTATCAGCTGGTCTAAATACCCATTTCCTCCCATTCCTGGACACAGATTTACATGTTTCAAAGCAGGAGGGAAAGAGCGTTAAAGAAAAGCCAGTAAGACGTCGTCACCTCCGTACCCCAATAAATCATGGGGGCTCTCTGGAGACACATGTAAAGCCGCTTGGGGTAAAGGAGCTGCAGTTATGACACTTAGCGATGCCTTTGCCTGGGATATTTTAATGCGTCAGCAAGCGGCAGGCGTCTCGGGTGACCCCTGGAGACACGCTGTGCGGAGTCCGGGAAGATGGGCTCCCCTCACCCCGGGGGCAGAAAACAGCGGACAGCAGGGGTTCCCCCAAGACAGGCTCGGACACACCACCAGGGCTGCCTCTGTCCCTGTGTGAGACGGTCACTTTCATGCACCCGGCTTTCTCTATGCGATGCTACACGTGTTAATGCTGATGCTCAGACTATAAGCAGGACTTCCGGAGGTGACGTGAGGAGCATCTGTCACCTCCTGAGAGCCCGGGGCCGAGAGGTGCGCGCCCAGGACCGCGGTGGCTGCATGGAGGTGGAGAGCGGCTCGCCTGGTGTCAGGGTCTGCGGGCACCTTGGGCCGAATGAGTGATGAGATCGCCTCGGACATTTTCTCAGTCACTAGATAGAGACAAGTCCTGTGTTTGTTGCTAAGAAACAGGAAGATAACTTTTGTTTGAGCTGCAATTGAGTGTTTTCTTGGCCTGTGCTCCCCCCACTCCCCATCCTTTAAAAGGCACAACCAGTGAGTTTAAAGCTTTAGCTCTTACTTTACAACCTGAAGGAGCGGGAGGGAACGAGGAAGGGTGCTGCTCAGACCCACCAAGTGGCGATCACTCTCTCCCTAAGGAGCGCTCCCCAAGGGAAGGACATTTACAAACTGTCTAAACTGTCTGTGACCTCGACCATCTGACCGTTTAAAAACAGTGTCCGCTGTGATTACCCTTACCGCCCCCACCTCCCCGTCACTGTGCCTCTGCCTCTGCTGCCCCGCACGCCAGACGCAGCCACACCAGTGGAGAGGGCGCCCTCCTGCTGCCAGAAAGCCCCTCTGGCTCTCTGGCCCTGGCTGGGAACAGACCTTTGCCAGAAGCAGCACAGGGCTGCTGGACTGGCTGCCCCACTGTGGCTCCCCGTCTCCCCGGAATCGGTCTCCATAGTCCGCAAACGTGCTTCTGACTCACTGACAATCGCTCTCCCAAGTCTGAGCAGCTGCCTGAGCAGCCACAGCCCCTCTTACCTGTGTGGTAAAACTTCCCTGAAAATCCAAGGTTGAAGGTAAAATTGGCAACCTGAGTGCGCAGTAAATTTTGAGTCTCTAGTAAGGCCTGAAATAAACAAGAAATTAACATGATTTTAGAAAAGTAAGTGTGAAGCTCGGGGATGCCTCTTTTTCAAATGTGTCGGCACAAGGGAAACAAAACACGCACGTTGGGGTTTCCGAAGGGTACGGCCACGTGGGGTCCCTGTTTCAGGCACAAGAACCCGGCTGTCGCTATGCTTACGGATGGTCCCCAAACTCAGAAGCAGTTCAGGCAATTCTCGCACGCACAGCGCTGACGTCTGTGTTCACTTCGGTGTGATATTTCGTCAATTCTGGATTATTATACTTGTTTTCTGGGGAAAATTTTACAGAATTCCTCGATAAAGACAAGTCCTGTATTGGTTGCTAAGGAATCGGTAGAGAACTTTTGTTTGAGTTGCAATTTGGTGTTTTATTTAAGCATCATTTTTAAGGCATAATTATTGAGTTTAAAGCTTTATATTTTACTTTACAAACTAAAGAGCAACATCAATTACACAGGATGTTGACGGCCAATCTTGAGAGAGGACCAGAAGGGGACCGGTAGGAAACAGGTGGCCAATTTCAGAAACAAAAATCTAGTAAATATGGCAAAAACTTCCCAAACTTCTCAATTTGTAGTTAATCCATGTTAACTTCTTGACGGCAGACAGGATAAGAGCTCACGGATACGAATCTTACAGTGAGAGCCAGTGCTGTAAGTGGCTGCCAGCCCTCCGGGGGCCGCAGGGCAGCGCGGCTCAGACTCCCCGCTCCGTAGGCTTGTGAGTGTGCAGTATGGATTCAGATGCTGTTACTGCGTCGTTATAGGTCTTTAAGGAGGTTCTGATGGAAATGAGACACCCATTTCAATCTCGGGCTATAGATGGATCCCTGGTAGCTGCTGTCCTGGGCCCAAGGGGGTGGGAAGTGGGGGGAGGGGGGAGGGGAGAGGTGAGAGGGTGGAGTGAGTGAGCGCCTGAGGCATCTGCATTTTCTGTGGAGCCTCAAGGTGGTGGCTGAGGATTTGCTTCAAAATTTGTGAACCGAGCCCAGCAGGCATGACTCACTGAGTGTCCACCCATGAATCAGGAGGTCACGGTTCGATTCCCTGTCAGGTCACATGCCCGGGTTGCGGGCTCGAGCCCCAGTAGGGGTATGCAGGAGGCAGCCGATCGATCAATGATTCTCTCTCATCATTGCTGTTTCTCTCTCTCTCTCTCTCCCTTCCTCTCTGAAATCAATAACAATATAAAAATATTTTTAAAAATTTGTGAACCTAACTATTTATTTTCCCAGAATCAAGATGGATCTCCGGCAAATTAGTTTGATTAAGGAAAAAAAGAAAGGAAATGTGCCCAAATCATTAACAGGTCATGAGCTATATAGTCAATGATTGTCCAAGTTCACAGTTATCCTGGGTGTGATCCCGACCAATTCTGTTTAAATATCATTGATTAAATAGAAACAGAAAAGAATAGACCCGTTAGTTCAGGAAATATGTATTTCTCAAGAAGAACAAGCTCATTGATTAAAGAGGGCGGAGTTAGAAGTGAGGTCTGGGGACAGCCTCCTGCCCCTCCCTCTCGCAGCTCCTTCCTCCGCTTTCCTATCTCATCCCTCAGGGTCCCTGAGCCTGGGAGCTTGAAGTGGGTTTTGCAGATGCAGGTGGGGCTGGGCAAGGAGGCTGTGAGCCACCTGGCTGCCTGGGAGGCAGGAGCCGGCCAAGCCCTGGGCAGGCGCAGGGCGACCCCTCGTGGGCGGGGCCCCAGGAACTCTAGAGCATGCTGCGGTCAAGGTGATGAGGGACGTTAGTGACACTGGGGGTGGCCCACATGATGGTGCTTTCACGGGCAATCGGGTAAAGGGCAGCAACCGATTCCATCACCTCCCTCCCCTTTGCAGGCCTCGCTGTCTTCCTGGGCTGGCCCAGCACTCCCGTCCGCCAACCGAGTTCCACACCCCTTTCCAGCTCCCTGGGCTCCACCTTAGGCCCTGAGGTTGGACCAACATCCCAAACAGAGCCTGCGAGTGCCCTCGGGATCATCGGTTAAGGACGCTGCCCTGTGGGGCGCCTTTAACCCTTCCCTGACTGTGCAATGGGACGGCGCTTATCACCTGCCTCACGCCGTCACCTGCCTCACGCCGTCACCTGCCTCACGCCATCACCTGGTTCAGGCCATCACCTGGTTCAGGCCGTCACCTGTCTCACATCGTCACCTGGTTCAGGCTGTCACCTGGTTCAGGCCGTCACCTGCCTCACACCATCACCTGGTTCAGGCTGTCACCTGGTTCAGGCCGTCACCTGTCTCACATCGTCACCTGGTTCAGGCTGTCACCTGCCTCACACGTGCCCTGCTTCACCCTGTCACTGTGACACTGCATCAGGTCTACCCAGTGTTTACCTCGGTGCCTGGCGCATAGTAGGAGCTCCTAAGAGGCATTCTCTGCCCACACCGGGTGTCATGGGGCCACCTTTCCAGGGGAGAACTTGCAGCGCTATTTCCCCGTCACCTGCCCTGGGACTCTCCCAGCGCCCACGTCCCCCAGGCCTTCCCTCTGTCCTCTGCCCTTTGCCCGAAAGCCTGCAGCTGCCCCCTCACCCCAGCCCACCCGCCGTCAAGGGCCCGCCTGGCTCTGTCTGGGAAGCTTCCGAGGTGTCAGGGCTCTTCCTCTCCTCCTCGCCCTCAGTAAGCTCCGGGTTACGTTTCTTAGGACTCGCACCCTTTCCGCTCCCTTTCCCTCATCACTTCGCATCTTTTCCCAGGACTTCTAGTTATACGCAAAGGGAGGAGGTCAAATCTTACTCAATGTATGTTCATCCATGTGGAAAGCATTCAAAACATGATAAAAGCGTGTATCAACGCACAGCAGGATATGGCATTAGTGTCATAGACTTTGGTGAGTGACATGTATCTAATGGTAGATGGTAACCTGTGTCATGGACCCCGGTAACGATCCGAGGAGGACACAGGACACAGGCGGGATGCGGCATCCACCTGCCAGTGTTCACAGGGATGTACTACGGCCTCACATGACAGATCCCTGGTGAGACGCCCACGGGGGGGTGGGGACAGGGACTTCCTCCCCCTGCTGCCAATTAGCTCATGAAGAACATGCCCCCCACCCCCCGTCGTCGCACGCAGCCTCCGGACAGGCACTCTTGACTGAGGTGGCAGTAAAAACGACCATTTCCAGAAGTAACAGCAAAACTAATGGGGAGAAGAAGCAAACCCTACAGGGCTCCCAGCCTTCCTGCTTGGCCGCAAGCAACTGTTCCTGCTTTCAAAGGGCAGCCAGGAGGCTTCCACGGCCCGGGACACGGCTGCCAACGCCGTGCAGAGCAGCCCCCGGCTCTGTGGTCTCCCCGACACCTGGGCACAGTCAGGCCAGAGGCCGATCAGTTCCCCAATATTATGAACTCCTGGAAATATATTTAAAATCGCAATTAAACTTTTGCCCGACCACCATGGCTCAGTGATTGAGCATCAACCTGTGAACCAGGAGGTCAGGGTTCAATTCCTGATCAAGGGCACATGCCCAGGTTGTGGGCTCGATCCCCAGTGGGGGGCGTGCAGGAGGCAGCCAATCGATGATTCTCTCTCATCATTGATGTTTCTATCTCCCTCTCCCTTCCTCTCTGAAATCAATGAAAAATAAAATAACAAACTTTTAATAAATATTACTTCTTAGAGCATTTTTTTCCGGTTGAGCAATTATTTAAAACCACTATTAAGTTATTTTCATTTAAAAAATGACTCTTTACTTAAAGATAAGACATATCCTGACGTATGGTTCTCATTTTGTCTTTTAAGCCCTAAACAATGGGAGCCTCGAAGGCAGTCATGGCTTCAATGAGGACACAAACCCCATTCTTCCCGGGGCGCCTTTCCTATTCTGTGCCTGCTCAACCCCGCAGTCCTGGCTCAGCAGCGCTGGGCACAGCCCGCGGCTCACAGTGGTACCCAGGCCCCAGGTACCCAGGCCACAGGGGTACCCAGGCCACAGGGGTACTGAGGCCCCAGGTACCCAGGCCCCAGGGATACCCATGCCAAAGGGGTACCCAGGCCACAGGGGTACTAAGGCCACAGGGGTACCTGTGCAACAGTGGTACACAGATCACAGGGGTACCCGGGCCCCAAGGGTACTGAGGCCACAGGGGTACCTGGGCCACAGCAGTACCCAGGTCACAGGGGTACCTGGGCCACAGGGGTACCCGGACTCCCAGCCTGGCTCCTCTCACTCCATCTTGGATGCCCTGGTCACCCAAGGCTGGTTAGCAAGCTCTTGGGTGTACAGGTGTCCACTATTAGCTGTCTGGTATCACAATCTCCTTAAATGTTGTGTTGTGGTCCCTGCCAAATGCTTCTATTCCATGTATACAGCTCCGGCTCTTCCGTGAGCCTGGGAAGCATCTATCTGATTGGTCGGATTTCAGGGGTCTGGAGGTGGCAGAAGCGCCTGGCGCAGCGTGGCAGCCTGGCAGGCCCTCTGGTAATTCTCTCACAGGGGTGGACCGCGGAAGTAGGGCTGTCGATGGCAGGAACTCAGGACTTCAAGGTCAGATTTCACCTCTGCAGCCGTTTCGTTCAAGATTAGAAAGAAAAAGACTGTTCCATGCCTCCCTGCTTCAGGTCTTATTTTGTTGGTCAATTCATTCTGTTCATTAGATTCCACAAGTGGGTGAGATCAAGTGACACTTGTCTTTCTCACACGGGCTTATTTCACTCAGCACAATGCTCTCCAGGTCCCTCCACGCTGTCCCAAAGGTAAGAGAGTCCTCTTTTTACTGCTGCGTAGTATTCCCTGGTAAATGTCCCACAGACTGATGTACCTCAGTGTGGGGGTGGGGGGCGAGGAGAGATAAACCAAAGAACTTATCTACTTATATGCACAGCCCATGGACATGGGCAATAGGGTGGGGAAGACCTGGGGGGTGGGGGGTGGGAGCTGCGAGGAGGGGGAGGGGGGATCTGTAATACTATCAACAATAAAAGGTATATTCAAAAAGAAAAGAAAAGAAAAACAGCTCTTCCTGGTCAGGCCCACCGCCTGGCCGCCCGTGTCGGTGCTGCACCCTGAGTATCGGGGGGCCTGCCGGCTTTCGCTCACTTTTCCTGGGCACAGCTTCTTCCCTCTGTGAGATTTAATTCACATCTTCTCTCTTTAAAAAAAAAAAATTTAATGATTTCAGAGAGAAAGGGAGAGGGAGAGATGATGAGAGGGTCATTGATAGGCCGCCTCCTGCACGCCCCATACTGGGTATCGAGCCCGCAACCCGGGCATGTGCCCTGACCGGAATTGAACCTGGGACCCTTCACTCCACAGGCCAACGCTCTATTCACTGAGCCAAACCAGCTGGGGCACAACTTCTCTTTACCCGAAGTATACAGGGATTTTGGGTGAAAGTGCATAGGACATCTCCAGCGGCCTGACTTCTCCGTCTACTGCAGACATGTCACTCAGCTGGGCTTGGAAATGACACCTGTACTTTCCAGCGCCACTGAGCGTCCTGCCCCGGTGCAGAGGGCCCAGGCTGCGTGCCTTCCTGGCTCCGGGAAAAGGGGAGCCCCCCGGCTGTGGTGCCATCCGGGCAGAGCGAGCGAAGGTGAGTCAGAAGAGAGGGTGCTGGTGCAGACATGCATGTGCGGGATGAGTCCACCCCTGGGATGGCGCGTGTGAGGTGACCGCTGTGAGTGACACTGCCCGGACGCGGAGGGCAGGCGGCGTGCAAAGGAGTGTGTCTCACGCCCCACAGGGCACGCATCTGTCTTCTGATAAGAAGGGCATCTATCTGCAAGTATATATTTGGGCGAATCTGTGAATAAACAGGCTGCATCTCATAGCAAATTTATCATTTCTTACCGAGTTCTACTCCATTAATGGGGTCCATGATAACTCAATTGTTTAGACTTTCAATTAATTAATTTAAAAAAATATATATTATTATTGATTTCAGAGAGGAAGGGAGAGGGAGACAGAGATAGAAACATCAATGATGAGAGAGAGTCATTGATCGGCTGCCTCCTGCACGCCCCACACTGGGGATCAAGTCCTCAACCGGGGCATGTGCCCTGGCAGTGAATGGAACCAGGACCTCCTGGTTCATAGCTGATGCTTAACCAGTGAGCCATGCCAGCGGGCTAATTGTTTAGACTTCTTAAAAGTATCATTCTATTAGAAAATTGACATATTTTGGTAAAAGGACAGGAATGTCAAGTTAAAAAAAATCATGAATATCCCCTTGATGACTTAAAAAACAAAGAATTATTACTTATAATAGGATTCAAGATATAATATTCATTTTCCATTTAGCCATGGTTAACAGCCTAAATTCAGTTTTTCAAAGATGAGCTTACTGAGAGGTGACATGAAAAGAAAGTATTTGCCAATGAGTGCCTCTACCTGGAGGGGCTACTGAGGCTCAGGTGAGTCTGAGCTTTGTCTCCGTAAGAAACAGCCCAGCAGCACCGATGGAGCCACTGCTGTCCTTCAGGCTCTCAGCCCAGGTGCTGCTGACATACCGGGTCCCAGAGAGATTACACACATTTACATACATGCAGTCTGCATGTGAGAACGTTTAGGCTTGATTTTCATGTTATTTCACCATATCTAAATAAACCTGGATTAGTTAAATCAATTTTATAAACCTTTGGGAATTTTTTGTACGATGTATAGTTGACCATTTTGCAAGCACACATTCAGATAAAGCTATCTTTTTTTTTATACAAATAAATTTTATTTTATTTTATTTTTTTAATATATGTATTTTATTGTTGATAGCATTACAGATGTCTCTCATTTTCACCCCTTCCCCCCCTTCTCCCAGTCCCTACCCCCCCCCCAGGTCTTCCCCACCCTATTGGCCGTGTGCATGGGCTATTCACATCTATATATATAAAGAGCTAGGGTTGTAACATCCAAAATGACCGAAGGCTCGACAGAACGCCAGGCTGTGCACGCAGCAGGCAAGCTGACCTCTCGGACAGAGAAGCAGGGCTGATCAGCAGCAGCAGCGGCTGCTGGCAAGGTCTTCTCTCTCTGAGCCTCGCCAGCAGCCAAGCCTCTCTCTCTCCCCCAGAGGTCAGCTGTTCAGGCTGCTAATCAGCCCTGCCTCTATGATCAGGCCTGGAGATAGGCCTGGAGATGCTGACTGGCATAGAAACCAACCAATCAGAACCAAATCTGGGTGAATTGCGAGGAGCAAATGGCTGCCTAGGAGGCAGAGATTTTGATGCTGACTGACATAGAAACTGATCAATCAGAACCTACTCTGGGTGAACTGAGGAGGGGTTTTAAGGGCAACAGCTGTTTAGTGTAAGGTGTAAGTAAGCGGTTCAATTTTTTAATGATCTGTTTGGCAGCATAGTGCATATGGCTATCAGTTCACATATAGGGATTATGTGTTTTTGTCTGCCAAGAGCATCTCCTCCTGCTGAAAAAGGCTTTTTCCCCCCATTTAAGCAATTCTATCCTATATAATCTAGCTATACCAATAAAAGGGTAATATGGTAATTAGACCAGGTAGACTGGCCGACTTCCTTCTGGACAAAGCCATGGTGGTGGGCGCCGAGGCAGAGGCAGTTAGGGGCAATCAGGCTGGCAGGGGAGGGCAGTTGGGGCGAGATCAGGCCGGCAGGGGAGGGCAGTTAGGGTGATCAGGCAGGCAGGCAGAGGCAGTTAGGAGCAATCAGGTAGGCAGGGGGGCAAGGTAGGGGCGATCAGGCTGATGAGGGGGCAAGGTAGGAGTGATCAGGCTGGCAGGCAGAGGGGTTAGGGGTGATCAGGCAGGCAAGCAGGGTGGTTAGGGGCGATCAGGCAGGTGAATGGTTAGGAGCCAGTCATCCCGGATTGCAAAGGGATATCTGACTGAGGGATCAGGCCTAAACCGGCAATCAGACATCCCCCATGGGGTCCCAGATTGGAGAGGGTGCAGGCTGGGCTGAGGAATCCCCCTCCTTGCATGAATTTCATGCACCAGGCCTCTAGTCTATATACACTGAGTGGCCAGATTATTAATAATCTGGTGTGTGTGTGTGTGTGTGTGTGTGTGTGTGTATGTGTGTGTGTATTAGAGGCCCGGGAGGCCCGGTGCATGAATGCGTGCATGGTGCACGGGTGGGGTCTGGCCAGCCTCGCCAGGGGGAGGGGACATGGGCGGTTGGCCAGCCTGCCTGCTGGTCGAACTCCTGGTCGAGGGGACAATTTGCATATTAGCCTTTTATTATATAGGATATACACTGAGTGGCCAGATTATTATGCATTCGGAGATTATAATAATCTGGCCACTCAGTGTATATAAAAGCCTAAGCGACCGAACGACCAAACGATTGGTTGACTGGTGGCTATGATGCATACTGGTCACCAGTGGACAGACGCTCAATGCATAGGATCGGGCTCCCTCCTGTCTGGATCGGGCCTGCAGGGATTGGGTCGAAACTAGCTATCCGACATCCCCTGAGGGGTTCTGGATTACAAGAAGGCGCAGGCCAGGCTTAGGGACCCCACTGGTGCATGAATCTGTGCACCAGGCCTCTAGTAAGTATATAAGTTCTTTGGTTTATCTCTCCTTGTCTCCCAAATGCCTCATTGAGGTATGTCAGTTTGTTCCATGCCTCCATATAGATATATATACCTTAAAACACCTACCACAAAAAAAGTCTGAAGGCTAAGTGCCCAGTCACTAGTCAGTTTATATACATCAGAGGCATTAAAGCCTACCTTATGTTTAAGCTCAAATGTCATAGAATTTTCTCCTAACACTGCCAGCAGGACTAAGACGCATTTGTGTTTAGGTTTTGCTGTAAATATGGAATGCACACTTGACTATCCATGCAGAGGCATGATCTGGCTGCAGAAACCATGAGGGACATCTATCTCTATGTGCAGTGCAGCTCGCCTTTGCAGGTGGAGCGTCCTGTTCTCAGCAGAGAAGTCGTCTGGGGGGCCCTCCCTCTGACAACAAAGGAAAGTTTCAGAAATGAGCTTCTGCGAGCTCCGAGCTCCGTCAGGTCCTCCAGCTCAGTGCTACTTACAGCCTAATTATCACCCCATTTATAACCAGACCGTCCCCCATCGTCTGATAAACACCCCCTCGTCTACCGGCTCTGCTTCCCTCCAGGAAGGGCCCGTGAGCTCCTCCTGACAGACAAGGCCAGAAATGTTTCAAGGCAACACCATCCCACTTTCCCACAGGGCAGGAGCGTCTGGACGGTTTCCCACAGGAACGCACCTTCGGAATTCCGTGCGGACGTGGGCCACTTTTTGTGCGCTTCCTCAGAAAGCGATTTTGCTGTCATCCTAAGGAAGATTCCCGAATGAGTGAAATACGTTACTGCACTTCTTAAAGAAATCTTTGAAAACCTAATATATTTCAGACTAGAGGCCCGGTGCACGAAATTCGTGCACGGAGGGGGGTTGTCCCTCAGCCCAGCCTGTACCCTCTCCAATCTGGGACCCCTCAAGGGATGTTCGACTGCCCATTTAGGCCCAATCCCTGGGATCGGGCCTAAATGGGAAGTCGGACATCCCTCTCACAATCCAGGACTGCTGGCTCTCAACTGCTTGCCTGCCTGCCTTCCTGATTGCCCCTAACCGCTTCTGCCTGCCAGCCTGATCACCCCCTAACCACTCCGCTGCCAGCCTGTTTGCCCCCAACTTCCCTCCTCTGCCGGCCTGGTCACCCCTAACTGCCCTCTCCTGCAGGGTTGATCACCTCCAACTGCCCTCCCTTGCAGGCCGGGTGCCTCCCAACTGCCCTCTCCTGCTGGCCATCTTGTGGTGGCCATCTTGTGTCCACATGGGGGCAGGATCTTTGACCACATGGGGGCAGCTATATTGTGAGTTGCAGTGATGATCAATCTGTATATTACTCTTTTATTAGATAGGATAGAGGCCTGGTACAGGGGTAGGGGCCAGCTGGTTTGCCCTGAAGGGTGTCCCGGATCAGGGTGGGGTTCCCTTGGGGCATGGGGCGGCCTGAGCGAGGGGCCTGTGGTGGTTTGCAGGCGGGCCACACCCCCTGGCAACGCAAGTGGAGGCCCTGGTATCTGGAATTTATTTTCCTTCTACAATTGAAACTTTGTAGCCTGGAGCGGAGCCAAGCCTGGGGCTCCCTCCGAGGCCGGCAGCCATTTGTGTTGGGGTTATAATTGAAACTTTGTTGCCTTAAGCGGGTGGGCCCAGCCAGGGTGTGCGGAAAGCTTTGCTTCCCCTGTTGCCGCCGGCAACCCTGGCCTGCTCTCTCAAGCTCCGTTCTGCCGCCATTTGTTTGAATTTGTTTACCTTCTATAATTGAAACTTTGTAGCTTGAGTGGAGGCTTAGGCCTGGCAATGGCAGGCGGAAAGCTTGGCTTCCTCTGTTACCTAGGAAACCTTGCTCTCTGTGGCTGTAGCCATCTTGGTTTGGGCTAATTTGCATACTCGCTCTGATTGGATGGTGGGCGTGGCTTGTGGGCGTGGCTTGTGGGTGTGTCGGAGGTATGGTCAATTTGCCTATTTGTCTATTATTAGATAGGATGTTCTAGGTCCGAGAGATCTCACTTTGAATAAGGGAGTTTAGATTCCAGGGGCTGAGACAGACGATAAAGAAATAAATGGTGATCATGGTGCAGAGATGAGTGTGGGGAGCTGGGGGGGTGGTGTGTGTGCGTGTGTGTGTGTGGGGGGGACGTGCGGGGGGAAGGTGTGACATTCCTCAGGCCCCCAATCCTTGGTCGCTGTGTGAACTGACTAGGTGGGGGGGGGGCAGTACGGAGGAGGGAACAGCCCCACTGAGAAGCGAGTGCCTGGGGGGTTGGTGCAGGAGGAGGAAGGGCTGAAGTTGGGAGGTGGTTTGGGGAGGAAGGTTCTGGACTCTGAACATCAAATGCTGCACTGAGTGCGGGCGGGAGAGGACTGGACCTGTTGTGGCTGCGCCCGGGTCTGCTCACAGGCATGGGTGTTGGGGGGCCACTGACTCCCGGGTCTGCTCACAGGCATGGGTGTCGGGGGCCACTGACTCCCGGGTCTGCTCACAGGCATGGGTGTTGGGGGGTCACTGACTCCCAGGTCTGCTCACAGGCATGGGTGTTGGGGGGCCACTGACTCCCGGGTCTGCTCACAGGCATGGGTATCGGGGGGCCACTGACTCCCGGGTTTGCTCACAGGTATGGATATCGGGGGGTCACTGACTCCCGGGTCTGCTCACAGGCATGGGTGTCGGGGGATCACTGACTCCTGGGTCTGCTCACAGGCATGGGTGTCGGGGGGGCCACTGACTCCCGGGTCTGCTCACAGGCATGGGTGTCGGGGGGTCACTGACTCCCAGGTCTGCTCACAGGCATGGGTGTTGGGGGGTCACTGACTCCCAGGTCTGCTCACAGGCATGGGTGTCGGGGGGGGGGGCCACTGACTCCCGGGTCTGCTCATAGGCATGGGTGTCGGGGACCACTGTTGGGAACCCCAATGCCTTTTTTTCTGCATGAGGGGCATCTCCTCGCAGCCTTGCACCCCTGGTTAGTGAGTCCCCGTCACCTACATAAAGGAGGTGTTCCCAGTCCATTCACATTTTGGTCCAAACAACATATGTATATCTTCTTTCTGTGTATTCATGAGCACTCAAGAGGTGTGGAATAAAAGCAAGCTTTTCCAAATACTATTTAGAGAAAAACACGATAAGGAAGAGTTACCAGGTAAAACTACGGCTTTGCCCTAGCCAGTTTTGCTCAGTGGATAGAGCGTCAGCCTGCGGACTGAAGGGTCCCGAGTTCAATTCCCTGTGGGGCACATGCCTGGGTTCTGGGCTCCATGCCCAGTGGGGGGCGTGCAGGAGGCAGCCAATCAATGATTCTCTCTCATCATGGATGTTTCTACCTCTCCCTCTCCCTTCCTCTCTGAAATCAATAAAAATATATTTAAAAAAACAAACCCCCTACACCTTTAAGGATGTTTAAGATAAGAATTGTGTTAGGTGCATGTTAAATGCGGAGCAAATATATCACCGACACAGATGTCTAGCCTTATTCGAGGAGCCTGAAGCCATGGAGAATGGAAAGCACGCCCCCCATCTTCTCACGTGAGTGTTGTGGTGGAAATATTCGCTATTAAAAATGCTGACTTTCCATCACTGACCTGCTGAACAAAACTCCTAATTATTACTTCACTCACTACGGAGCATTGCATATCCCAAAAGTTACAAGGATTAAGTTGAAACACCAGTCTTTTTAAAAATATATATTTTTATTGATTTCAGAGAGGATGGGAGAGGGAGAGCATGTGCTCTGACCGGCAATGGAACCGTGACCTCGCCGGCTGCGAAAGATTCTAATGTCTTGATTGTGAGGCCTGTGACTGGGCGGGTGGGAGCTGAAGAGACCCCGTCTGCAGGCTGCGGAGTGACTGATGGACAGGACGTGGGGACACCACTAGGCGCTTCCCGTGTCCACTGGGCCCGAGGTATCGGAGGCACGTTTCACTGGCAGCCTCTCTGAGGGAGTTTTCAGACCGCCCACTGCCCTGTGAGGGCTAATCTAGTCAAACAGGTGCAATCTGCAGGTCGCTTCAGCAAGTCCCACATGGAGCACTGGCCCGCTGCTGAAGATGCTGGGAGGGTGCCACTGTCCCGCCCTGGGACACCCCGCCCCCACCGCAGGGAGGCTGTGCATGTGGTCGCAGATGCAAGGCTGCCTGGGAGCCCCCAAGTGGGGCCCCAGGGCTCATCTGTCCTATGTGACACGTCAGGTCCGTATCTTTCTTACTCACAGATGAACATCACCCAGTGTCCTAACACTTTTCCCGCATCCCAACGCATCACCCTCATCCAGCCAACACTGGAGCAGCGGCCGGCGCTTCCTGTGGCTGGATGCCACCCCGAGGATGAGCTCAGGCCGGGGGGTCCCAGGCATGGGTTGGAAGGCGAGGTCTACAACTCACCCCCTTTTGCCTTGACTCTCAGCTCCCACGTGTGGAGATGGGGATTGCCCGTACCGCGTAGACTTCCTTGTCAGGAGGAGTAAGTAACATGTGAACTCCTGCCCGAGAACAATGGGTGGCTCAAAGCCTTCCATCACCGTGGACTGTTGCTGTGGTTGTTATATGACAACAATCCACCTGAGGTCATGCGGACTGCAGATGCGTGAGGTTACATTAGTTCCACGAAAGCAGAGGTGCACACAGGGATAAGCAAAGGGCGGTTCTCAGCTGTGAGTCTGCGCAACACAGAGGTTATTCTTATTTCTTAGCTAGAGGCCCGGGGCATGACATTTGTGCACTGGGGGTGGGGTGGGGGTCCCTCGGCCTGGCCTGCGCCCTCTCACAGTCTGGGACCCCTTGGGGGATGTCCGCCGAGGGGTCCTTAGCACTGCCACGGAGGCAGGGGAGAGGCTCCTGCCACCACCGCTGCTCTCGCCAGCCGGGAGCCTGGCTTCTGGCTGAGTGGTGATCCCCCTGTGGGAGTGAACTGACCACCAGGGGGCAGCTCCTGCATTGAGCATCTTCCCTCTGGTGGTACATCATAGCGACCAGTTGTTCCGCCATTCAGTCGATTTGCAAATTAGTCTTTTATTATATAGGATTCTTGTATTATTTTCTTTTTAAAATATATTTCTACTAGTGGCCCAGTGCATGGATTCATGCACATTGAAAGGAAATGAATTAGAAGAAATATTTTAATATTACTATTCACCCTTTCTCTATAATAGAAGTGTCAATCAAATTCACAATCCACAATGACAGATCTGAACATGTGTGCAATTGGCGTGAGAGCTTTATGTGTATCGCACATGCACGAGTCAATGTTTATTTTTAAATGGTTAGTGTGCATCATATGTATCTGCTGGTTGGTTGGTCGAATGGTCGGACGGATGTATGGTCGGTCACTTAGCCTTTAATATATATAAACTAGAGGCCCATGCACTGGTGGGGTCCCTCAGCCTGGCCTGTGCCCTCTCACAATCCGGGACCCCTTGGGAGATATCAGGTAGCCTGTTTCAGCCTGATCCCTGCAGGCCTGATTCAGACAAGAGGGAGCCTGATCCTTTGTGTTGAGTGTCTGCCCCTTGGTGGTCAGTGTGCATCATAGCGACCGGTCGACTGGTCACTTAGGCTTTTATATATATAGATACATAGGTTGATTTCAGAGAGAAAGGGAGAGGGAGAGAGAAACATCAATGATGAGAGAGAATCATCGATGGGCTGCCTCCTGCATCCTGCCTACTGGGGATCGAGCCCGCAACCCAGGCATGTGTCCTGACCAGGAATTGAACTGTGACCTCCTGGTTCATAGGTTGACGCTTAATCACTGAGCCATGCCGGCCGGGCTAAACCAGGAATAGCTTCTTACCTAACCCAAAAGGCAGGGCAAACAGCTAACTACCGACTACTGACATGAGCTCTCCCCACAATGACCCTCCGAATCCCACACACTACCTCTTCCCTGCTCTGAAGGCCACACATGCCTCAGTGCCCTTTTCTGCCTCCAACCCTCTTTCTCTCTCTGTGTGGGGTTCCCACACATACGTGTGTATTAATGTGTTAATCTCATGTCCACCTGATTGCTAGACCAACTGAAGGAACCTTGAGGGAGGAAGCAAGACTCTCCCTGCCTATCCCCCTGCCTGCACCCTTGCCCCCCTGCAAACACTCCTACCCCCCTGCCCACACTCCTACCCCTCTTGCCCACACCCCTGCCCCCCTGCTCCCTCCACGCACCCCTGCTCCTCTGCCCACAAAGGAGCCCCCTTGCCGCCTTGCTTCCTCCCTGTAACCCTGCCCCCTGCACCTGCTCCCTCCCTGCACCCTTGCTCCCTGCCCGCACCCTTGCCCCCCTGCTCCCATCCCACACTGTTTAACAGCTCAACCTCCTCCAGCCTCACATACATGCCCCACCTGCTCTGCACGCTGCTCTCTGTAGGACGGAACACCATGGGGCTCACTTATTTTCTAGGTGTGGTAACTGCCCCCACCTCTGAGGCGCACACCCAGAAGAAGGTGGGGAGTGGTTCCTCTTTGCACCCCGAACTGTCCATGAGGCTAGAACAGTACCTGGAGACAGAGGGCTCATTACAACACACGCTGGGTGGTGGCCGTGCTCAGGGCTGAGGAGATCATTACCAGGAGCTGGGTGCTCGCACCCCAGCCCCGGAGTGAGGGCAGCCTTCACCCTCCGCTGACGGAGAGGATGGGCATCAAGTTCAAGCCCACAGCAGCCTCCCCTGTCCCTGAGCCAGGCCTGGAGCCGGGCGGTTAGACAACCAGATGATAGAATGCGATCGTGCACCCAGGAACACTTTGCTCTTGTAAGAAACAAACCCCGCGAGTTAAAACAGTCAATGGGGTTCGGTTTCCCTGTTAATTACTCATCTGGCTGGAGGGAACCAGGTATTCACGATTCACTAGTGGAACATGCCAAGAGAAATGGAGAAAGCCATAAAGTCTCCACAGCCCTGCTGGTGTGGCTCAGTGGATAGAGCATCAGCTTGGGGATTGAAGGGTCCAGGGTTCGATTCTGTTCAGGGCATGTGCCCAGGTAGAGGGCTCGATACCCAGTGTGGGGCATGCAGGAGGCAGCCGACCCATGATTCTTTCTCATCATTGATGTTTCTATCTTCCTCTCCCTCTCCCTTTCTCTCTGAAGTCAATAAAAATCCTATATAATAAAAACCTAATATGCTAAGTGTCCAACCCTTCATTTGACAGTTCAACCAGTCACTATGATGCACACTGACCATCAGGGGGCAGACGCTCCGATTGGTAGGTTAGCTTGCTGCTGGGGTCTGGCCGATTGAGACTGGGCAAGACAGGCCAGACACACCCTGGATGAATCTGTTCACCGGGCTGGTTTTGGCCCGATCCCCGCAGGCCAGGCTGAGGGAACCCACTCGTGCATGAACCCATGCACCGGGCCTCTGGCATATTTATAAAAAGTCTCCACAGATAGCTGAGCTGCAGCAGAAAACCCTCCCAGTGCACTCTCTGCCTTGCCTGGAAGAGGTCACGTGGGGACTGTGTGAGACGCGCTGATTTGCGACCAATCCAGACCTCCCCTGGAGCAGCACGGCAGGTATAAACCCAGCGGTAGACATGCACTGGCTGGCCGCTCAGACCAGCCCGCTCTCCGCAGAGAAGCACAGACTTTACTGTGCATCTCGTGTTGCTAATTTCCCCCAAACCAGCAGGAAGTGTGCATAAGAGCTGTCTGTCTAATGGCATCATCCGACAAGGCCAGAGCCCCCTCAGCGCGGGTAGGGGCGTGGTGGACACGGGATCACACAGAAACAATTGCACCTCTTCACCCGTAGTTTGATGTCAATGAAAAAGAGATTAGTATCATGGTAGTCTACGCTATTGATTTGTTTTCAATCAACTGGTACCCCTGCCGTTTTCACTCAGGAGCTGGAAGGTGAACGTGTTCTGACTTCTCTTTTGTGTGAAATAACTGCTACCACTGCGATTCTGACACGGGGACACCACGTCAGCTAGAATAAGTACCTAAATTAGACACACACAAACTCCAGCCCAACCCTTCCCAGCCCCGGTACCACCAAGGACGGAACGATACGACAGGGTCCTGGCATCTCCGTGCGAATTTTACGGGGTTTCTCCAGCACCCTCTTCCCGTGACCCATTTTAATTGGAATACTTTGTTCTTATTTATTTCCTAGATTGTGCACTTGATTTTTACAAATACCTTTCATATTTTCTCTATAATAATAATGTCTTTTTAATCTCTTTCTTATTACTTGCAAAATAACCCTTGTTTTTTGATGCATTAAAAGGACAATGCAGTGAAGATTTAAAGCAGACGCTGGGGTTGTCCCACAGAATGAATTTCCTGAAACGTGGTTTTCTTATCCATAAAGTGGGGGCAGGAAGACCTGCGGTGAGGAATTATGGGAGACACAGGTGAGACGAATCAGGAAGAGCTGCCTTGGGCATATCACCTTTGTGTGTCAAGAAGCTGAAAACTGGGGTGACCCTAAGATTGTGGACTTCTCACTGGAAGCTCACGCTGATAGAGTCAGGTTCTGGGATCCCTCGTCTCCTGCTGTGCTTCTCTGTCCCTTTTGTGTCTGACCCCACATTTGCAGGTCAGAGAGCACCTCTCACCATCGGGGCACGTTTGAATGACAGCAACAGGCAAGGGGCATTCTAAGGGCTGAGTCTTCCCCTCTTTTTTCTCTTTTAATATATTTTATTGATTTCAGAGAGGGAGAGAGAGATAGAAACATCAATGATGAGAGAGAATCATCGATCGGCTGCCTCCTGCATGCCCCCTCCACTGGGGACCAAGCCCGCAACCCAGGCATGTGCCCTGATGGGGAATCCAACCGTGACCTCCTGGTTTATAGGTTGATCCTCAACCACTGAGCCAGCCGGCCGGGCTGAGTCTTCCCCTCTTGTCTCTGTCCCCAAAGCGCCACCTCAGATCTAGGGGCTCCTGTGCGCACAGGTGGCCTGGTCTCCTCCGTGGACCTGTTGGAAAGGTGGTCAGCCTAGAATGAGACGGAACCTCCCATTTTTGCGACCACAAACACCTTTGGTTATTAAAATGAGGCCAATAACAAACACCCGCTTCTCACGCAGAGCACACTGTCCTCTGTAGACCAGAACTCACACGGCTGGCCACTGTGCGGCTCTTGCTCAGGCGAATTGAGAAGACGTCCCTGGAGAATTCCCTCCTGTGCTCATAGGGGTCCTCACGGACCAAAGTGAAAAAAGGAAGTCATTTAGAAGAAATAACGACTTCAAGGCAGCTTTTTAAAAGCTGTATTTCATCTACCCAATTCACTTCCAAATATCACACAGCTAGATCATCTGACTTTAAATGAGAGATGATTGGACTGTTACCCTAAGTAAAAAAAAAAAAATG